>NC_090650.1:4161295-4763795 GCF_040937935.1 Hyperolius riggenbachi
GCAGGCCTGGATTTACCTCACAGGAGCCTATAGGCACAGATGTCCTGGCACCCTAGACTCCGCCCTCCATGCATGCAGGCCCGGATTTACATCACAGGAGCCTATAGGCACAGATGTCCTGGCACCCTAGACTCCGCCCTCCATGCATGCAGGCCTGGATTTACATCACATGAGCCTATAGGCACAGATATCCTGGCACCCTAGACTCCGCCCTCCATGCATGCAGGCCCGGATTTACATCACAGGAGCCTATAGGCACAGATGTCCTGGCAGCCTAGACTCCACCCTCCATGCATGCAGGCCTGGATTTACCTCACAGGAGCCTATAGGCACAGATGTCCTGGCACCCTAGACTCCGCCCTCCATGCATGCAGGCCCGGATTTACATCACAGGAGCCTATAGGCACAGATGTCCTGGCACCCTAGACTCCGCCCTCCATGCATGCAGGCCCGGATTTACATCACAGGAGCCTATAGGCACAGATCTCCTGGCACCCTAGACTCCGCCCTCCATGCATGCAGGCCCGGATTTACATCACAGGAGCCTATAGGCACAGATGTCCTGGCACCCTAGACTCCGCCCTCCATGCATGCAGGCCCGGATTTACATCACAGGAGCCTATAGGCACAGATGTCCTGGCACCACACACTTCTCCTATGGGGGCTTTCCTATTAACCGCTAAAGTCGTCGGCCATTGACTTAACTTAAAAACAGAAAAATTAAAAAAGCATTTACGTAAAATACAGCATGTATTTTTGGGTGACTTTTTTTGCTATCGATTCCTCCATGCCACTGTCGGGGGTTTTGGACGCTTTGCACCTCTGGACACCTTTTGTAAAGAAATTGTGGCTGTAGACAGACACTGAAGGTTTTAGAAGTTTTCTCCCCATTAAAGTCAATGGAGCTAGCAGCGAGCGATCATTTAGCAAATGTTTGTGGTAAAATTCAAATAAGTGTTTGCAAAATCGTAATGTTGGACCACAGATATTAAATGTAAGCTCCTTGGACGTGCCAATGCTAGATCTCCATATAAGATAAAGGGCTTACAGCTGGGAACATCAGACTTGGAGAAGGACTTGGGAATACTGGCTGATCACAATGCCAAGCAACAGCAGCTAAAGCAAATCAAATTCCCGGATGCATTAAATGGGAAATAAAATGGATGCTGGTATACTTATCCCTTCTGTATAAATCACTTGTGAGGCCACATCTGGTGTATGGGATAATGCGGGGGGAGGGGACATGATGCTGGGGGAGGGGACATGATGCAGGGGGAGGGGCACACACTACTCCCTCTGTATAAATCACTTGTGAGGCCACATCTGGTGTATGGAATAATGCGGGGGGAGGGGACATGATGCTGGGGGAGGGGACATGATGCAGGGGAGGGGCACACACTACTCCCTCTGTATAAATCACTTGTGAGGCCACATCTGGTGTATGGGATAATGCGGGGGGAGGGGACATGATGCTGGGGGAGGGGACATGATGCAGGGGAGGGGCACACACTACTCCCTCTGTATAAATCACTTGTGAGGCCACATCTGGTGTATGGAATAATGCGGGGGGAGGGGACATGATGCTGGGGGAGGGGACATGATGCAGGGGAGGGGCACACACTACTCCCTCTGTATAAATCACTTGTGAGGCCACATCTGGAGTATGGGATAATGCAGGGGGAGGGGACATCATGCAGGGGGAGGGGCACACACTACTCCCTCTGTATAAATCACTTGTGAGGCCACATCTGGAGTATGGGATAATACAGGGGGAGGAGACATGATGGAGGGGGAGGGGACATGATGCAGGGGAGGGGCACACACTACTCCCTCTGTATAATCACTTGTGAGGCCACATCTGGTGTATGGGATAATGCGGGGGAAGGGGACATGATGCAGGGGGAGGGGACATGATGCAGGGGAGGGGCACACACCACTCCCTCTGTATAATCACTTGTGAGGCCACATCTGGAGTGTGGGATAATGCAGGGGGAGGGGACATGATGCAGGGGGAGGGGACATGATGCAGGGGAGGGGCACACACCACTCCCTCTGTATAATCACTTGTGAGGCCACATCTGGAGTGTGGGACAATGCAGGGGGAGGGGACATGATGCAGGGGGAGGGGCACACACTACTCCCTCTGTATAAATCACTTGTGAGGCCACATCTGGAGTATGGAATAATGCGGGGGCGGGGACATGATGCAGGGGGAGGGGACATGATGCAGGGGAGGGGCACACACCACTCCCTCTGTATAATCACTTGTGAGGCCACATCTGGAGTATGGGATAATGCGGGGGAAGGGGACATGATGCAGGGGGAGGGGACATGATGCAGGGGAGGGGCACACACTACTCCCTCTGTATAATCACTTGTGAGGCCACATCTGGTGTATGGGATAATGCGGGGGAAGGGGACATGATGCAGGGGGAGGGGACATGATGCAGGGGAGGGGCACACACCACTCCCTCTGTATAATCACTTGTGAGGCCACATCTGGAGTGTGGGATAATGCAGGGGGAGGGGACATGATGCAGGTGGAGGGGACATGATGCAGGGGAGGGGCACACACCACTCCCTCTGTATAATCACTTGTGAGGCCACATCTGGAGTATGGAATAATGCGGGGGCGGGGACATGATGCAGGGGGAGGGGACATGATGCAGGGGAGGGGCACACACTACTCCCTCTGTATAAATCACTTGTGAGGCCACATCTAGAGTATGGGATAACGCGGGGGAGGGGACATGATGCAGGGGGAGGGGCACACACTACTCCCTCTGTATAAATCACTTGTGAGGCCACATCTAGAGTATGGGATAACGCGGGGGAGGGGACATGATGCAGGGGGAGGAGACATGATGCAGGGGAGGGGCACACACTACTCCCTCTGTATAAATCACTTGTGAGGCCACATCTGGAGTATGGGATAATGCAGGGGGAGGGGACATGATGCAGGGGGAGGGGACATGATGCAGGGGAGGGGCACACACCACTCCCTCTGTATAATCACTTGTGAGGCCACATCTGGAGTATGGGATAACGCGGGGGAGGGGACATGATGCAGGGGGAGGGGACATGATGCAGGGGAGGGGCACACACTACTCCCTCTGTATAAATCACTTGTGAGGCCACATCTGGAGTATGGGACACCGTTTTGGGCACCACAATATAGAAAGGACAATGACCTTCTGGAACGGGTACAAAGACGGGCATGTAAATTAATCAGTGGGGTGAGAAGGTCTCACTTCTTTAGCTTGGAAAAAAAGAGGGCTGGGGGGGTGACCTAATTAACATGTATAAATATATCAGAGGGTGATACAAAAGCTTGCCGATCAGCTTTCTGTCCCTAGGCTTGTACAGAGAATAAGGGGACCTGATCTACACATGGAGGATTCTGGTTTAGCCATCTATTTAGGAAAGGGTTCTTTACAGTAAGAGTTGTTAAAATGTGGCATATTTTACCACAGTAAGTAGTTATGGCAAACTCTATATCTGCATTTAAAGGACACCTGAGACAGGACAGAGAGGGAGCCCACAGTCCACATGGGGATGGAGGAAGCTCCAGGTAAGTAAATACAGCAGTATGAACCGTCTCAGGTACACTTTACAGAGGGCATGGATGCTTTCCTTGCATTGAAGGGTATCCATGGCTATATGTACTAGATAATGACCGGTGGTGTTGTTCCAGGGATTTTATCTGACTACCACCTGGAAAAAAAATTTCCCCTTAAAGGTTAATTTAACCACTTCATGAGAAGCAGACTTATAAAAATGTCCTGCTAGAGAGACTCTTAATGGCTCCAGGATGTTTTTAGAAGTCAAATAGTGCTGCTGCCGCTGCGCGCGTGCACAGGCGCGCTCCCGCGTGCGTGCACATGAGATTATTAGGAAAAAATAAAAAACACCATAGAAAAAATACACCTTTATTTTCAAATAATATATTGTCACCATACTTTGTACTAGGGACATAATTAAAATCTTTTGATAACCAGGACAAATAGGCAGATAAAATGTGTGGGTTTTATGTACAGTAGCGGTGTTTATATTAAAACTATAGGGGATGTAATTGGAGAAATAGTGCATTTTTTCATTTTTTTCTTGTTTTTCCCTTTAAAATGCATCCTACTAATATAATAAACTAGCTGATTGCCCAGCGTTGCCCGGGTATGCATTTGGCTGGTGTTGGCTCCACCTACATTTTATAACCCTAACACACAATTACTCAATGACCAAGTTTGTGAGCTTTGCAGTCTTTGGTATCAATAATTTGCATTGAAATGAAAAAAATGTGATTAGCTGTTTGTGGCTCCACCCCCTTTTCTGAATTTGAACCCCAGTCACCCAATAACCAACTGTACCAGGTTTGAGGCCTGTGCCATTAACAGTGCAAGAATGGCAGCAATTAAATATTCCCCTAGAAAAGCAATAGGTGAAGTTTAATTCACTTTTGTAGGCTCCACCCACTTTTCTGAATATTAATCCCAGTCACCCAGTGACCAACTGTGCAAAGTTTAAGAACCCTACCATTAACAGTGTATGAATGGCTGCAGTTTACATTTTCCCAGTGAAATTTGTATTTGTCTCCACCCACTGATGACCCGGCATTGCCCGGGAATGTATTTGACTGGTGTTGGCTCCGCCCACTTTCTAACCCTAACACTCAATGACCAAGTTTGTGAGCTTCGGGGTTCTTGGCATCAATAATTTGTATATTCCAATAGAAATTAAACAAATCAGATTGGCTGTTTGTGGCTTCACCCCCACTCCAGCATTTGAACCCCAGTCACCCAATGACCAACTGTAGCAGAATTGAGGCCTCTGCTATTAACAGTGTAAAAATGGCAGCAATTTAAATATTCCCCTTTGAAAATCAACAGGTGAATTTTTATTGGCTATTATAGGCTCCACCCACTTCCCTGAATATTAATCTGGGCAAAGTTTGGGAACCCTGCCATAAACAGTGTAAGAATGGCTGCAGTTTACATTTTCCCAGTGAAATTTGTTTCCGCTCCGCTGTAACTTGGACACACAGTCATTCAGTGACCAAGTTTGTGAGCTTTCGGGTCCTTGGCATCAATAATTTGTATTTTCCCATGAAATGAAACAAATCTGATTGACTGTTTGTGGCTCTGTCCCCTTTTCTGAATTTGAACCCCAGTGACCCAGTGACCAACTGTACCAGGTTTGAGGCTTGTGCCATTAACAGTGCAAGAATGGCAGCAATTTTAATATTCTCCTTGAAAAGCGACATGTAATTTTTGATTGGCATTTTTAGGCTCCACCAACTTTTCTGATTATTAATCCCAGTCACCCAGTAACCAGCTATGCTAAGTTTGAGAACCCTGCCATTAACAGTGCTGAAAGGCTGCAGTTTACAATTTCCCATAAAAATCTGTTTTTAATTCCACCCACTTTTTGTAACCTGGACACACAGTCACTACTCAATGACCAAGTTTGTGAGCTTTTGGGTTCCTGGCATCAAAATTGTGTGACTGGAAGCAGTTTATTCAGAAAAGAAATCTGGCTGTTTGTGGCTCCACCCCTCTACTGAATTTGAACCCCAAACACTTAACGACCGACTGAACCAGGTTTGAGGCCTCTGCCATTAACAGTGTAGGAAATTACTGTGTTTCAATATTCCCCTTGAAAATCAATAGGTGAATTTTTATTGGCTCTTGTAGGCTCCACCTACTTTTCCGAATATTAATCTCAGTCACCCCGTGACCAACTGTGTGAAGTTTGAGAACCCTGCCATTAACAGTGTAAGAAAAGCTGCAGTTTATATATTCCAATGAGAAAAGTTAGTTGTTTTTGGCTCCGCCCACTATTTGTAATCTTGACATACAGTCACTCAATGACCAATTTTATGAGCTTTGGGGTACTTGGCATCAATAAGTTGCATTTTACCATTGAAATTAAACAAATCTGATTGGCTGTTTTTGGCCCGCTCCCTTCAGAATTTAAACCCCAGTCTCCCAGTGACTGACTGTAGCAGATTTTAGGCCTCTGCCATTAAGAGTGTAAGAATGGCAGCAATGTAAATATTCCCCTTGAAAATCAAAAGGTGAATTTTGATTGGCTACTGTAGGCTCCACCCACTTTCCGGAATATTAGTCCCAGTCACCCAGTGACCAACTGTGTCGCCCACCCACCCAGTTTGAGAACCCTGCCAATAACAGAATGGCTGAAATCAATCTAACAAATCTGATTGGCTGTTTGCGGCTCCACCCCTTTAGTGAATTTGGACCCCAGTCACCCAATGACTGACTGTATCAGATTTGAGGCCTCTGCCATTAACAGTGTAAGAATGGTAGAAATGTGAATATTCCCCTTGAAAATCAATAGGTAAATTTTGATTGGCTGTTGTAGGCTCCACCCACATTTCTGAATATTCATCCCAGTGACGCAGTGGCCAATTGTGTCAAGTTTGGGAACCCTGCCATGTTAAACATTTAGTTGTTGGCACCGCCCACTTTTTCTAACCTTGACAGTCACTCAATTATCAAGTTTATCAGCTTTGGGGTCCTTGGTATCAATACTTTGTATATTCCCATTGAAAAATAAACAAATCTGACTGTTCGTGGCTCCGCCCCCTTTCTGAATTTGGACCCCAGTCACCCAGTGACCAACTGTACCAGGTTTGAGGCATCTGCTATTAACAGTATAAGAATGGCAGCAATTTAAATATTCCCTTTGAAAATCAAAAGGTGAATTTTTATTGGCTGTTGTAGGCTCCACTCACCTTCCAAAATCTTAATCTCATTCACCCAGTGAGCAACTGTGCAAACTTTGAGAACCCTGCCAATAACAGTGTAAGAATGGCTGCAGTTTATATTTTCCCAGTAAATGTTGTTGTTGGCTCAGCCCACTTTTTGTAACCTGGACACACAGTCACTCAATGACCACGTTTGTGAGCTTTCAGGTTCCCGGCATCAAAAATGTGTAAATGGAAGCAGTTTATCCACCAAGGAAATCTGATTGGCTGTATGTGGCCCCGCCCCTTTAGTGAATTTGGACCCCAGTCACCCATTGACTGACTGTTGCAAGTTTGAAGCCTCTGCCATTAAAAGTGTAAGAATAGTAGCAGTTTAAATATTCCCCTTGAAAATCAATAGGTGAATTTTGATTGGCTGTTGTAGGCTCCACCCACTTTCTTGAATCTTAATCGCATTCACCCAGTGACTAACTGTGGCAAGTTTGAGAACCCAGCGATCTAACAATGGCTGCAGTTTACATTTTCCCATTTAAAATGAATGGCTGAAATTTGATTGGCTCCGCCCACTTTTCCTGGATTCGTAACCTCGGTCACCAAGTGACCACCTGTGCCAAGTGTGGGGACTCTGGCTTGATTACTGTGAGAATGGCAGCCTTTTACATTTTTTCCATTGACTTGAATAGGTGAAATCTGATTTGCTGTTTGTAGCTCCGCCCACGTGTGCAGGGGGGCCGCGAAACCCCCAGAACATATCATCCCAGGTAGTAAGGGATCTGTGTACCAAGTTTCGTTCAAATCGGTCAAGCCGTTTTCGAGTGATCGCGGCACATACACACACACACACACACATACATACATCCGATTTTATATATATAGAAGATTAGATTAGAAGATGGGAAAGTTTGGATGTTTGGATGTTTGTTACTCGATCACGCAAAAACGGCTGAACGGATTTGAATGAAATTTGGCACACACATAGTACATTACATGGAATAAAGAATAGGATACTTTTTATCCCCATCACCAAAAAGAGACAAATACAAATTTCACTGGAAAATGTAAACTGCAGCCATTCTTACACTGTTACACTGGCGGTGTGTTTAGCTTCTAAGGTTAGAATGGTTAATTTGCATATATTCAGCAGTGATGCACTGGGAGACATCTCGAGCTCACTCCAACCTGAATTATCCCAAATTATTTCTGTTTTAAGAAAGCAAACTTTTGTTTTTCTTAACATCTTAGTAAGGGGGCTTTTAGGACCATTGTAGTCCCTTACACACTCCAATGAGTTCTGGGTCACCATGAGCTTGCTGGTTAGTCTGTGCCTCTCGGTGTTACAAGCCCTACTACATAGAGCCAAATGAATCCATGCCATGCACTGATGAGGATCAAACAATCCAAAACAGTCTGTATGCATGTTGGATTATTATGGCTCTGTACAAATTAACAAGCTGACACATCATTGCATTCCAGCAGTTCTGGAGGGAAACAGTAAATTCGGGCGCCTGAGGCTAGTGGACAAATCGGGCGCCGCCATTCACTCCTATAATAAATATCGTTTAATGGGCGCCCGATAGGAAAAAAGGGCGCCGGTGAAAAATAACGTTTTAAAAGCGGCGCCCGGAGACTTAATGTTTTATTACTGCTTCTCATGATTACACATTATTTAATGATTTATACATTTTTAAATATTATTATTAAACGAAAAACAGTACAATATTTTTTTTCAAACATTATTTTTAAACGAAAAACAGTACATTTTTTTTTTTTTTTTTTTTTTTACATTATTTTTAAACGAAAAAACCAACAGGGGGGTCTTAGGTTTAGGCACCAACAGGGGGGGTCTTAGGTTTAGGCATCAACAGGGGGGGTCTTAGGTTTAGGCACCAACAGGGGGTCTTAGGTTTAGGCACCAACAGGGGGGTCTTAGGTTTAGGCACCAACAGGGGGGTCTTAGGTTTAGGCACCAACAGGGGGGTCTTAGGTTTAGGCACCAACAGGGGGGTCTAGGGGTTAGGGGTAGGTACAGGGAGGGTTACTTAGGCACCAACAGGGGGGGTCTTAGGTTTAGGCATCAACAGGGGGGTCTAGGGGTTAGGGGTAGGTACAGGGAGGGTTACTTAGTAATTTTTTTTTTAACGTTATTATACGTTTCAGTATTTAAACGAAAGATTAACGTTTTTACAATTGCCGATTTAATGCACATTATTTAATGATTTATAACTTTAAAAACCATTAATTTTAAACGAAATATAGTACAATACATTTTTAAACGTTATCCATGCTTATCGTTAAAAACCCGGCGCCCTTTTTTCCCAGCGCCCCTTTTTAACGTACGCGTTCTGGAGGTGTGTTTAGCTTCTAAGGGTAGAATGGTTAATTTGCATATATTCAGCAGTGGTGCTCTGGGAGACATCTCAAGCTCACTCCAACCTGAACTATCGCAAATTCTTTCTGTTTTAAGAA
Organism: Hyperolius riggenbachi; assembly: GCF_040937935.1. Classification (NCBI taxonomy): domain Eukaryota; kingdom Metazoa; phylum Chordata; class Amphibia; order Anura; family Hyperoliidae; genus Hyperolius; species Hyperolius riggenbachi. The sequence goes on from NC_090650.1 coordinate 4,170,483, forward strand.
AGCAAACTTTTGTTTGTATTACTCTGTCAATGGCAGGTTTCTTAAACTTTGCACAGTTGGTCACTGGGTGACTGGGATTAATATTCAGAAAAGTGGGTGGAGCCCACAAAAGCTAATCAAAATTCACCTATTGATTTTCAAAGGAGTGGATCCAAAGCCAATTAGATTTATTTCATTTCAATGCCAATTATTGATGCCAAAGACCGCAAAGCTCACAAACTAGGTCATCCTTGAGTAATTGCGTGTTAGGATTAGAAAAAGTGGGCAGAGCTAACACTAGCCAATTACATACCCGGGCAACGCCGGGCGACCAGCTAGTAGAAAATAAAGTAATTACTGAAAACAAATATCAACCCCAAAAAGCCTAATTGGTGGTGATAAAAACAAGATATAGATCATTTCATTGTGATTAGTAGTGATTAAAGGGAAGGTTCAGGGAGGGGATTAAAAAAATAAAAATAAATTTCCACTTACCTGGGGCTTCCTCCAGCCCGTGGCAGGCAGGAGGTGCCCTCGCCGCCGCTCCGCAGGCTCCCGGTGGTCTCCGGTGCCCGACTCGACCTCGCCGCTCCGGAAGCCTGCGGAGCAGCGGCGAGGACACCTCCTGCCTGCCACGGGCTGGAGGAAGCCCCAGGTAAGTGTAAATGTATTTTTATTTTTTTAATCCCCTCCCTGAACCTTCCCTTTAAGCTATTGGCAAATGAAAGGGATGAGCACCGAAAGGTGAAAATCGCTCGTCTGTTAGGGTGAAAACCGCTTTGGGGGTGAAGTGGTTAGCAGTATGACCGCATATGTTTGGCTGACCCCTGTGAGAGATATCAGAGGTCTGCCCCCATCTGGGGAGAAGGGATAACTCCTCAAACCGCTAGCAAGAGGGCGCAACTTTGCCACCAATCCCTCCAGATCGATCCCAATGGCGGGCGACTGCAACAGAAAGGGCTTGATTCACAAAGCGGTGCTAACTGTTAGCACGCCTGTGAAAACCCCCTTAGCACGTCTAAACTAGTTTTCCGCTCGTAAAACTTTATGCGCGTACAACTTTACGCGCGCACTGCACAGAGCGCAGGGCGCTCCGCGCGAAGTGCCCATTAAAGCCTATGGGACTAAGCGCGCGCATAGAACTTTGCGCGCAAAACTTTGCGCGCGATCTGATTGAGAAATCCGGTGCTAACCTACTTAGCACCCTGGTTTGCACGTCTAAAGACTTTAGACGTGCTGAGTAGGTTAGCACCGCATAGTGAATCAAGCCCAAAGTGTTTATGATTTCTTTTTGATTTTACCTCAATCATGACGGGCGATCGCACAAAGTAACGTGCACAAGGCAGCGTCGCAGGCTTACAGCTCAGGAGGTCATCTGCAGGTTGGGAGGAAATACATATCCTTTCGATTTAGATTAGCCTAATTTCAAGTTGCATACTCTTTGCATTACATTTGCATGCAAACTGGAAAAAAACCTGTACTTGTGACACAGGAACCCCTCTGGGGAGGAAGGAGTCCTCGGGCAAGGAGGAGTGAATAGGATGGCCTGAGCCTGGTCTCCTGGCCTCTGTATGGAAACTCTGGGAGAACAATAGACTCTGAATATTTATTAGGCATTGTGTTGGAGATAATTTACGATGTTGCGCAGAACGCATGACCCAGAGCAGGCCGACTCCACACACGTCACCTATTATCCTTCACATCAATAACGATATACAAATCACACAAATACAGTCAGGTGAAAAGCAGCCTCAGTTAGTAGCAGCAAAAGTACAGGGTCCCAAAAGACACATAACAAATACATAGTGTACACACGTGTATTAAAGCAGACCTCAGAACTTCCGCTCTGCTGTCAAAGATAAGCAACAGCATAATAACATTTACAGATAAACATTTCTTTGTTACAGCTGATACAAATCATGCAATACATCTGCAGTGTGTATACTTCCTGCTTTCATGGAAGCAGACATAGGGTTAACATCCTGTGTTTACAAATTAGTTGCTCTGCCCTGGCAGAGGAGATTCCTGAGCTGACAATTGAGAGATCAAATTAAACTTGCAATTAGACAGAGATGAGGGGGAATTAGACAGGATAAACTCTCTAAATACATACAGGGTGTATTTCTCTGTTTTCCTTCTTTCCTGTGCAAGAGTTCAGCTCCACTTTATGGACTTTGTATTCACTATAGACAGAGACGTAGCAATAGGGGGTGCAGAGGTTGCAACCGCATCGGGTTCCTTACGCCAGAGGGGCCCCAAGGCTCCCTCCCTCAACTGAAGTATTAGCTCTCTATTGGTCCTGTGCTCATAATAATCACTTCTATAGATACTTTGAATAGTGGTTATCAGTAACAAGCTGCTCCCCATCCCCTTCTTGCACCTCCGACACTGTAGTTGCCATTGGCAGGGATTGCTATGTATAGAGTGCTTGGGGGTAATCAGTAACAAGCTGTTCCCCATCCCCTTCTTGCACCTCTGACACTGTAGTTGTCATTGGCAGGTTTTGGTGCGCCGTATCTATTGTTATGTATAGAGTGCTTGGGGGCCCCATTGTAAAACTTGCATCGGGGCCCACAGCTCCTTAGCTAAGCCACTGATTATAAAGAGTATAATAAGGGCACATGTGCAAATACTTCAGGACTCCTCAAAATCAAATCTCGCTGTTCAATGTGTTTTATTCTCCTTAACAATGACCTGTGCTTAGAAAGAACAAAAACTTCCTACAACTGGAACTAGAGCGAAACGGATCTAATAAACAGTAAGACCAAACGTCTGAACTCATTCTGCTCCTCCTCCCGCTGCAGGGAAACTGGTGGAGGAATGGGGGGATAATACAACTTTACCTCAGCAGCCAGTGGGATTATCTACACTGACCATACGTCCAGCTTTACCCGGGGCAGGTCCCACCTTCAGGAGTCGCTGTCCCAGGCTGCATGAGGTCCTGGGAAACATCCCGCTTTTAGCCACGAGACGTCCCGGCCTCGGGACTCTGGCCACTGTCCATTGCATGAACTGGCTGCGGGCCTGCGGCGTCTAATGGACGCTGCGCCACTTCATAGCCCGCAGCCCCGCTCCAGCCAGCATAGTCTTCCGGCAGGCAGAGCAGGGCTGCGGGAAGATGGCCCTGTACTGGAGACTATTTGTGTCTCCAGTACAGGGCTTCGGACGCCACCTTCCCATAGCCCTGCTATTCTATTCAGCGCGGGAGATTGCAGGAGGATGATCTCGGAGGAGCTGCGCACCAGAGGCCGGCCGCGAGAGGAGACTTCTGTCAGGTGAGTAAATTCCTTTTTTGTTGGTGAAATGCTGCCCACTTTGCATTATTTTCTGCTGAAATGTTGCCCACATTGCGTTTTTTTTTCTGGTGAAATGTTGCCCATATTGCGTTATTTTCTGCTGAAATGTTGCCCACATTGCGTTTTTTTTCTGCTGAAATGTTGCCCACATTGCATTTGTTTTCTGCTGAAATGTTGCCCACATTGCGTTTATTTTTTGGTGTCTGGCGAAACTGTTGCTGCATTTATTATTTAATGGTCATAGTTGGCTATATTTGCTGCTTTGGGGTTACGGTTACGCTCCGCCCATAAAATGTCATGGCCACGCCCATTTTTCATCGGCGAACGCCCCCAATCCCCCCCACAGTACCACGCCGCAAACTGCCCCCCCCCCTGATCCTCCCACGCCCATTTTTCGGCTGCCTGGTAACTGCTCACTACTGCCAACTGCTTGCTGCTGCCTGGTAACTCCTCACTGCTGCCGGGTAACTGCTCGCTGCTGCCTGGCAACTGCTTGCTGCTTCCTGGAAACTGCTCATTGCTGCTTGGTCACTGCTCACAGAGCTTGCAGTTCAGCCGTCTGTGAAAAAGGGCCCTAAAAGTGTTCGAATTTGAGCAATCGATCACCCAAAAATCTTGGCCTGTTTGGTCAAATGGTGGTTGACTCGAGCAATGAGCTATCCAGCCAAAACTAATAATGAGGAGGGGTCTGTAGGAGATACCACTGTGTGGTTAGCTTACAAAGCTGTCATTAGGGGGCTGTGCATTCAGTTAGTTGCCATAATAATGAGGAGGGGTCTGTAGGGCATACCACTGTGTGGTTAGCTTACAAAGCTGACATTAGGGGCCTGTGCATTGAGTAGGCTGGACAAACTTGAGGACATACTGGGTCAAATTCCATCCCCAGAATCCCTCCATAAACAGAAACACTCTTGTATTTTAGATACTGGAGATATTTTAACTCCTCACTTCTGATCACAAATTGTAGCTGTTAGCAGATTTTATAGTCTCAGAATACTGTATATCTATAAAAAGGCATGTTGTAACTTCTACAGCTCTGCACAACACTGTACAAGTGCTGAATAGTGTACTGGCTTAGAGCTCTGCCTCTGGAGCAGGAGAGAACTTTCCGCAGTAATAGGGAATTGACCAGAGCCGGGACAAGGTCCTACAGCACCCAAGGCTGAGACACCAAAGTGCGCCCCTCCATCCCTCCCACCCCAGCCGTCACACACTGATTGCTATTACACTAAGAGGCCCCTCCATCCCTCCCACCCCAGCCGTCACACACTGATTGCTATTACACTAAGAGGCCCCTCCCCCATCCCTCCCACCCTAGCCGTCACACACTGATTGCTATTACACTAAGAGGCACCTCCTCCATCCCTCCCACCCCAGCCGTCACACACTGATTGCTATTACACTAAGAGGCACCTCCTCCATCCCTCCCACCCCAGCCGTCACACACTGATTGCTATTACACTAAGAGGCCCCTCCCTCATCCCTCCCACCCCAGCCGTCACACACTGATTGCTATTACACTAAGAGGCTCCTCCCTATCCCTCCCATACCCAGCCGTTACACACTGATTGCTATTACACTAAGAGGCCCCTCCCCATCCCTCCCATCCCAGCTGTCACACACTGATTGCTATTACACTAAGAGGCCCCTCCCCCATCCCTCCCACCCCAGCCGTCACACACTAATTGCTATTACACAAAGAGGCCCCTCCCCATCCCTCCCACCCCAGCCGTCACACACTGATTGCTATTACGCTAAGAGGCTCCTCCCTATCCCTCCCACCCCAGCCGTTACACACTGATTGCTATTACACTAAGAGGCCCCTCCCCATCCCTCCCATCCCAGCCGTTACACACTGATTGCTATTACACTAAGAGGCCCCTCCATCCCTCCCACTCCAGCTGTCACACACTGATTGCTATTACACTAAGAGGCCCCTCCCCATCCCTCCCACCCCAGCCGTCACACACTGATTGCTATTACACTAAGAGGCCCCTCCTCCATCCCTCCCACCCCAGCCGTCACACACTGATTGCTATTACACTAAGAGGCCCCTCCCCATCCCTCCCACCCCAGCCGTCACACACTGATTGCTATTACACTAAGAGGCCCCTCCCCATCCCTCCCACCCCAGCCGTCACACACTGATTGCTATTACACTAAGAGGTCCCTCCATCCCTCCCACCCCAGCCGTCACACACTGATTGCTATTACACTAAGAGGCCCCTCCATCCCTCCCACCCCAGCCGTCACACACTGATTGCTATTACACTAAGAGGCCCCTCCCCATCCCTCCCACCCCAGCCGTCACATACTGATTGCTATTACACTAAGAGGCCCCTCCCCATCCCTCCCACCCCAGCCGTCACACACTGATTGCTATTATACTAAGAGGTGCCCCAGGGCCCCCAGCTCCTTAATCTCTAGTTATCTGGCTTGCAGTCACTGCCATGTATCCCCTTTTCTTATTTCCCTCTGCTTCAAACACAATAGGGGAATGATAACTGAGTGAGTTGTGCGCCCCCTCCTACACTACGCCCTGTGGCTGGAGCCTCTCTCGCCTCTGCCTCGGCCCCGCCCTGCACCCCTCCTACACTGCGCCCCGAGGCTGGAGCCTCTGTCGCCTCTGCCTCGGCACGGCCCTGCACCCCCTCCTACACTGTGCCCTGAGGCTGGAGCCTCTCTGCCTCGGCCCCGCCCTGCGCCCCCTCCTACACTGCGCCCTGAGGCTGGAGCCTCCCTCGCCTTTGCCTCGGCCCCACCCTGCACCCCCACCTACACTGCGCCCTGAGGCTGGAGCCTCTCTCGCCTCTGCCTCGGCACGGCCCTGCGCTCCCTCCTACACTGTGCCCTGAGGCTGGAGCCTCTCTGCCTCGGCCCCGCCCTGCGCCCCTCCTACACTGCGCCCTGAGGCTGGAGCCTTCCTCGCCTTTGCCTCGGCCCCGCCCTGCACCCCCACCTACACTGCGCCCTGAGGCTGGAGCCTCTCTCGCCTCTGCCTCGGCCCTGGAGTTGACAGATTTTGAAAAGCTTTTTCTGCAGGGGGCTCTTCCCGTACATCTGATATCTTTTTTATACTTGATGTTAGTTCAGATACTGGGGATTTTCCGGAATATTTAAATAGGTGGGAGAAGAATCTTGACATCTTTTTTAGTGACACCCAGAAAAGGAAAGTTTGTGTTCTAGCACATGCTACCTCTATAAATTCTAAGATTACAGCGGTCTAACACCCAGCATTACAACTTTGCTTTAAAAGATTGCTTACAGCTTAGAAACTATTATGTCAGATTTTTTTTTTAAGCAGAAATTCACTGAATGGGTTAAACATGACATTTTAGTGTTGCATTTAGCTAGAAATCCGCACCCGTGCTGAGGTGTAAGGCCCATACACACGTCGGATTTCCGCGAACGACGGGTCGTTTGAACGTCCCGTCGTTCGCCCGCTAAATCGGGCGTGTGTACAGACAATCGTTTGCTTGATAAGAGTGAGTTTGAGCGATCCGCCCGGCGGATGTATTCCGCATGCTTATCGCTACATCCAAGGGAGCCTCCTCATACCGCTTGCTCTAATCTTTATGAATTGACATTTTGTTACATTTCCGCATAGAATCACCGCACAAGGCAGTAATTTATCGCTCTGCTCGGGAATGTCAGCTTTTCATGCGGAAACAGCCTTTATGAATAAACACTTTGCTAAGTGGTCGGTAAAGTCGGCTGTTTTCAGCATTTCCGCATGCGGCAACACTTTATGAATGATAGCCATTGAGTCCACCAGGAGAAAAGTGCACTATATAACTGTGTATTGTACAAGGCAAGAGAGAAGCAGGGAGGTTTCTTTATGCTGCTGGCAGCAGGGCCATTTTATGGGGCTGTCAAGGGAACATGGCAGATTTGATACAGGCCACTGATTAAAGGCAGAGAGGGCTCTGAGGGGGTTCCTTGGGTCCAAAACTTATCCGCAAGGCTTTGGCGCTTTGGCGCTATATTTGTGCAAACTGTGGCAAGATCTCTAAGGCTGCTTTCTGAGGTGGATCTTATTTATTTATTTTTTTAATTTGTTTAAAAAAACAAAACCTTGTTACTCTTACCGTTAGCGGTATTTCTTCAAGTCCCCCAGGATGGCCTTAAAAAATACCATCAATGATAAAAACATTAAAGAAAGTGTGGGAATCCCTAGGCTATACTGAGGGACTTGAAGAAATACTGCTAACGGTGAGAGTAACAAGGCTTTTCGTTCCTGCATCCCTCTGGATGGCCCTAGCACGAGAGATAAGTGAGTAAATTCTTACACCTAGGGTGGGATCACAGCCTGAAACACTTTCCTTCCGAACGTTTGATCTTGATCTTGATAAAACTACCACTCTATAGGTATTAGGAGATGTCCAAGTTGCTGCCTTACAGTCCAATGATACACCCACTCTTTCTGCCCGTGAAGTAGACAAAGACCTCGTGGAATGGGCTGTAATTCTCCCTTCTTGTACACTAATGAAATCTTCTCTCTCATCCAACGAGAAATCGCCGACTTGGATGCTTGCAAACCCTTGTTTGTTCCTCTGAATTCCCTTACCCTAGCCAGATACGTAAGAATTGCTCTTCTTACATCAGAACAATGTAGTTCATGTTCCTTTGAATTTTTCTGAGAATTACAAAATGACGGCAAAACAATCTCCTGAGATCGATGGAAAGATGATTTAACCTTAAGAAGATAAGTCAGATCCGGTCTGAGAATAATCTTATCATCCAATACCGTCACCAGTGGATCTTTAAACGACAGCGCCTGCAGATCTCCAACTCATCTTTGCCGAAGTTATGGCTACCAAAAACACCAACTTGAAAGTCAACAAATTTAAAGAAACCTCCTCCAATGGTTCGAAAGAGTCTTTGATAATACTTGTAATACGAAGAAAGATCTCCTACAGGCATGAATTTTTTCTGGCACATATCTACTCTAATCACCTTCATGAATCTCATAATAAGGGATTACTTGGGAAGGTACATATCCAGAAATACAGATAACGCTGCTACTTGCACTTTTAGAGTACTCGGTGCCAATCCCAGATCTACTCCTTTCTGCAAAAATGTCTGGTATAGTAACTCCCCTACCTGGACTCTTTCTCCGGGGTAAAAATGTCTTCCAAACTCTAAAATAAATCCTTCTGGTTATGGGCTTCCTACTTTTCAATAAGGCATCAAAGTCCATTTCTGAACCTACCAGAACCACTGGGCCAAACTACCCAAAAAAAAACAAACAAACTGGGGGCAGACATTGGCCTGTGCATCTGGGTGGACTGGGAAACATAAAAAAACTGAAGTTGGGGAAAGGGGAGGGGCTATTTAAACTTTTTGTTCATTGGCTTGTGTTTCCATGGAGGGAGGAGCATCAAATCTCTCAAGTAAGGCCATCCTGAGGGACGCAAGAAAGAAAAGGTCATTATATTTTTTTTTTCAAAAATATAATGATAAACTATGTATTTGTAAATTGAAATGTAAGCAGCAGGTACTGCAATGGACTGAGGTCAATACACAGAGCTCTGTGCTGTGGCCAAACGTTGCCCTCAGCTTACCTGGTGGTGGGTTATGAAATGTATGCTCATGCAAGTGCAGACAGCCATAGTGTTGTCATCTTTATGACAAAAATAGCCAGGCCATAAATTGTTCTGGAAGTGGTGGCAGTGGTCTGCCGTTCTGGAAGTGGTGGCAGTGGCCCGGCTTTCTGGAAGTGGTGGCAATGGTCCGCCGTTCTGGAAGTGGTGGCAGTGGTCCGCCGTTCTGGAAGTGGTGGCAGTGTTCTGCCGTTCTGGAAGTGGTGGCAGTGGTCTGCTGTTCTGGAAGTGGTGGCAGTGGTCTGCTGTTCTGGAAGTGGTGGCAGTGGTCTGCTGTTCTGGAAGTGGTGGCAGTGGCCCCCTGTTCTGGAAGTGTTCTGGAAGAGGTGGCAGTGGTCCGCTGTTCTGGAAGTGGTGGCAGTGGCCCGCTGTTCTGGAAGTGTTCTGGAAGAGGTGGCAGTGGTCTGCTGTTCTGGAAGTGGTGGCAGTGGTCTGCTGTTCTGGAAGTGGTGGCAGTGGCCTGCCGTTCTGGAAGTGGTGGCAGTGGCCCGCCGTTCTGGAAGTGGTGGTAGTGGTCTGCTGTTCTGGAAGTGGTGGCAGTGGCCCGCCGTTCTGGAAGTGGTGGCAGTGGTCTGCTGTTCTGGAAGTGGTGGCAGTGGTCCGCCGTTCTGGAAGTGGTGGCAGTGTTCTGCTGTTCTGGAAGTGGTGGCAGTGGTCTGCTGTTCTGAAGGTGGTGGCAGTGGTCTGTTGTTCTGGAAGTGGTGGCAGTGTTCTGCTGTTCTGGAAGTGGTGGCAGTGGCCCGCTGTTCTGGAAGTGTTCTGGAAGTGGTGGCAGTGGTCTGCTGTTCTGGAAGTGGTGGCAGTGGTCTGCTGTTCTGGAAGTGGTAGCAGTGGTCTGCTGTTCTGGAAGTGGTGGCAGTGGCCCGCTGTTCTGGAAGTGTTCTGGAAGTGGTGGCAGTGGTCCGCTGTTCTGGAAGTGTTCTGGAAGTAGTGGCAGTGGTCTGCTGTTCTGGAAGTGGTGGCAGTGGTCCGCCGTTCTGGAAGTGGTGGCAGTGGTCCACTGTTCTGGAAGTGGTGGCAGTGGTCTGCCGTTCTGGAAGTGGTGGCAGTGGCCCGCTGTTCTGGAAGTGGTGGCAGTGGCCCGCTGTTCTGGAAGTGGTGGCAGTGGTCCGCTGTTATGGAAGTGGTGGCAGTGGTCCGCTGTTCTGGAAGTGGTGGCAGTGGTCCGCTGTTCTGGAAGTGGTGGCAGTGGCCCGCTGTTCTGGAAGTGGTGGCAGTGGTCCGCTGTTATGGAAGTGGTGGCAGTGGCCCGCTGTTCTGGAAGTGGTGGCAGTGGTCTGCCGTTCTGGAAGTGGTGGCAGTGGCCCGCCGTTCTGGAAGTGGTGGCAGTGGTCCGCTGTTATGGAAGTGGTGGCAGTGGTCAGCAGTTCTACATTCTTAGGCTCCCTGTACACTGAAAATCCGTTTTCCGATTCTAAATCCGTTTCCGATTTTGAATTCCGATTTTCCCTGAATACATTCAACAGAAAAACGGATCAAAAAAATGCAGCATGCAGTAAAGATTAAAAATCGGAATCAGTTGCAAAAACCGATTAAAAAGTGGAATCGGACTCAGAAATGCATGCAGTGTGCAAGAGGTCTAATACCTCTCCCTGGAAATTTTTGCAGACATGAAACCAACAAACATGGATTCTGGTGATACCTTTACTGACTAACTGTACATTTATTTATTGTATTTATAAAGTGCCAACATATTACGCAGCGCTGGACATTAGTTTAGGTTACAGACAATAATTAGGGGTGACATACAGCAATATGACAATACAGGTAGGGACAGGAAAGGTAGGGGGACCAGAGATCAGCTGTGGGTTTAGAGCACTTGTGGGGGGGGGTTGGCCAGGGGGAAAAGGTGAGTTTTGAGGGCCTTCTCGAAGATGTTGAAGGAGAGGGCTGCTCTAATGGGTGGAGGTAGGGAGTTCCATAGTGTTGGAGCAGCTCTTGAGAAGTCCTGGTGGCGTGCATGGCTATGGGTGATGTGGGGGGCAGTCAGGAGACGTTCATTGGAGGAGCAGAGTGAGTGGCTAGGTATGTATCTCTGAGTAAGATCGGAAATGTGGGTTGGTCAGGTTTTGTGGACAATTGTACGGTTCTGATCCAGTTCTGTATAATGCCTGAAGATCAAACTTAACGTTTCAAAAGCTTGCTATAAACCGCGTACAGTCAGTCATTAAAGGTATCACCGGAATTAGCGTTTGTTGGTTTGATGTCGGCATTTCTGTTCCTCGACTAACACCGGACCACACATCTTGCTTCACCTGGGAATGTTTATGAGTTAGTATGAGGACCCCCGTTTCCTTCCCTGTGCTGATCGACCAAATACTTGTCCCACCCATGATTTTCACATACATTGAAATTGGTTATTTGGTCAAGTGAGTCTCCTGTAATAGAGCTATTACAGAACATAACACAATTGAACGCTTGCCTGGTGGTCTGAGACCCTTGACGTTCCAAGACGTGATTTTAACAGACATATCAGCCTGGGTCAAAGGATCCGACTGCGAGCGCTATCAGAAATAAACATTCAGACAAGACGGCATGGCAAGGATTGACTGCAAAACACCCCCCCCCCCTCCCCCCTTCAGAAAACAGATCCAGTGTATAGCTGTTGTCACAGACAGGTATAACCCCCTGCAGGCAGTGCAGATAGGGCGGCATCTGAAAACTGGATATATCTGGCATGACAAGTTTCTCTAGTGCTCAGAGCCGGGACCAGATCCTCCAGCAGCCGAGGCTGAGACACCAAAGTGCGCCCCTCCATCCCTCCCACCCCAGACGTCACACACTGATTGCTTATGGCTAGTACACACCATACAATTTTCTGTTAGATTTTGCTGTTAGATTTTCTGTTAGATTATTTTTATTTTCAGTAAAGTACTAGTAGAGACTGGTCCTTATCTCTGGTGCATTGTCTTCTGGTTATCTCCTGCTGAGTAGAACAATGCTTCATTGCTAGGCAGATAGATGGTCAGATAGATAATTTCCAACATGTTGGAAATTATCTATCTGGCAGGTAAGTCTAATGCTGGATACACACGGTGCGTTCGTGCACTCGATTTTCCCGTCAATTCCCGTCGATTCGTTTATTTCCAACATGTCCGATTTGGATTTCGATGGATCGTTAGGTCGATTCGCATGCAAAGTATGCCGAATCGACCTAACGATCCATCGAAATCCAAATCGGACATGTTGGAAATAAACGAATCGACGGGAATCGACGGTAAAATCGAGTGCACGAACGCACCGTGTGTATCCAGCATTAAGCTGGCCATACACTAGGCCGATTCCCACCAGATCGACAGCAGATTCGATCACTGGGATCAAATCTGTTGTCACATCGTTCCCGCTACACGCCGAATTTCGATCTATTTCGTCCGATCCCGTCGATCGCTCCGTGCGGAAAATTACTGTCGATCACCCGCGGGTAGAGAGCGCGTCGCTAGCGGCGTTCGAGTGCCCGACGACTGACGCAATAGAGCGGCAATACATTACCTGCTCCGCTAGCGCGACTCACCCCGGTCACCGCTGCTCCGTCTCCGCGCTGGTCTTCGGGTCCTCACTTCTTCCTGCCCGGCAGGAAGTTTAAACAGTAGAGGGCGCTCTACTGTTTAAACTTCCTGCCGGGCAGGAAGAAGTGAAGCATGCTGGGGCCGGAAACCAGAGTGGAGACGGAGCAGCGGTGACCGGGGGCAGTCGCGCTGGCGGAGCAGGTAATGTATGCGGGGGGGAGGGGGGAGCGGCGGCAGCACCACCACCACCACCACCACAGATTGTGAACGGTTACAGGCTGAAATCGGTTCACAATCTGTTTGCAGTAAAGGCAGCCATACGATCCCTCTCTGATCAGATTCGATCAGAGAGGGATCTATCTGTTGGTCGAATCTGATGGCAAATCAACCAGTGTATGGCTACCTTTATGCTAGGAATACACGGTACGTTTTGTACCGTGTAATCGAGCTGCTGATGGCTCGATTGATAAAATCCGACGTGCCCGATCACCCGCCGGATCGATTCCGCGCTCGATACCGCGGGCAGGACAATGGAAGAAAACGAGAAGATAAGAAGCGCCCGCGGGGACGCGCCGGAACCGATCCAGCGGCTCAATTACACGGTACAAAACGCACCACGTATTCCTAGCATTGTGCTGGGAATACACGTTACGTTTTTTGCGAAGAATCGTTCCGATAGATGGCTTCGATGATAAAATTCCGACATGTCCGATTCTCCGCTAGATTCTGTGCCGCTCGATTTCTCATAGCAGCGAATGGAAAAAAATATAAGAAAAACAAGTGGAAGGTAAGGGAATCCAGCAGAGAATTGAATGGCTAATAGATCGCGCGCCGAATCGAACGCAAAAAAACGTAACATGTATTCCAAGCATTACATTTTTCTGCGCGCGATCTATTAACCATTCGATTCTCTGCTCGATTCCCTTACCGTCCACTAGTTTTTCTTATATTTTTTCCATTCACTTGTATGAGAAATCGAGCGGAAAAGAATGGAGCGAAACATCGGACATGACGGAATTTTATCATCAAAGCCATCTATCGGAACGATTCTTCGCAAAAATGTAACGTGTATTCCCAGCATTGAGGTGCCCATACACTTACTTGATTTCCCACCGACAGACAGCAGAGAGGGATCTCTCATCGATATGAAATCGATGCGCAAACGCTGACCGATCGACCGATTTCCATCCGAAATCGATCGATCCCGTCGATCTGTCTGTGCGGATATTTTGTTCGATCACAGGCGGGTCAGGAGTGCGTCAATAGCGGCGGTCGAATATCCGATGACCGACGCTAGCGGCAATACATTACCCGATCCGCCTGCGTGTGTCCCTGCTGTCCCTTCTCCGTGCTGGGCTCTGGCTGGCTTCACTTACTTACTGTCAGGGGAAGTTTAAACAGTAGAGCGCCCTCTACTGTTTAAACTTCCCCCGACAGGAAGTAAAGTGAAGCTGGAGCCCAGAGCGGAGAAGCGACAGCAGAGACCGGGGGACTCACGCCGGCCGGATCAGGTAATGTATAGCTGGCGGAGGGGCGGCGGCAGTGGCAGCTCCACAGATTGTGAATGTGTTTCATAGTGAAGTCGATTCAAAATCTGTTTACAGTGTAGGCAGCCAATAGATTTATCTGGTGGCAATCGACCAGTGTATGGCTGCCTTTACAGAAAATTGTATGGTGTGTACTAGGCATAAGACACCAAAGTGCCCCTCCATCCCTCCCACCCCAGTTGTCACACTGATTGCTATTACACTAAGAGGCCCCTCCCTCCATCCCTCCCACCCCAGCCGTCACACACTGATTGCTATTACACTAAGAGGCCCCTCCCCATCCCTCCCACCCCAGCCGTCACACACTGATTGCTATTACACTAAGAGGCCCCTCCTCCATCCCTCCCACCCCAGCCATCACACACTGATTGCTATTACACTAAGAGGCCCCTCCCCCATCCCTCCCACCCAGCCGTCACACACTGATTGCTATTAGACTAAGAGGCTCCTCCCCCATCCCTCCCACCCCAGCCGTCACACACTGATTGCTATTACACTAAGAGGCCCCTCCTCCATCCCTCCCACCCCAGCCATCACACACTGATTGCTATTACACTAAGAGGCCCCTCCCCATCCCTCCCACCCCAGCCGTCACACACTGATTGCTATTACACTAAGAGGCCCCTCCTCCATCCCTCCCACCCCAGCCATCACACACTGATTGCTATTACACTAAGAGGCCCCTCCCCCATCCCTCCCACCCCAGCCGTCACACACTGATTGCTATTACACTAAGAGGCACCCTCCATCCCTCCCACCCCAGCCGTCACACACTGATTGCTATTACACTAAGAGGCCCCTCCTCCATCCCTGCCACCCCAGCCGTCACACACTGATTGCTATTACACTAAGAGGCCCCTCCCCCATCCCTCCCACCCCAGCCGTCACACACTGATTGCTATTACACTAAGAGGCCCCTCCTCCATCCCTCCCACCCCAGCCATCACACACTGATTGCTATTACACTAAGAGGCCCCTCCATCCCTCCCACCCCAGCCGTCACACACTGATTGCTATTACACTAAGAGGCACCCTCCATCCCTCCCACCCCAGCCGTCACACACTGATTGCTATTACACTAAGAGGCCCCTCCTCCATCCCTGCCACCCCAGCCGTCACACACTGATTGCTATTACACTAAGAGGCCCCTCCCCCATCCCTCCCACCCCAGCCGTCACACACTGATTGCTATTACACTAAGAGGCCCCTCCCTCCATCCCTCCCACCCCAGCCGTCACACACTGATTGCTATTACACTAAGAGGCCCCTCCCCATCCCTCCCACCCCAGCCGTCACACACTGATTGCTATTACACTAAGAGGCCCCTCCATCCCTCCCACCCCAGCCGTCACACACTGATTGCTATTACACTAAGAGGCCCCTTCCCATCCCTCCCACCCCAGCCGTCACACTGATTGCTATTACACTAAAGCCTTATCTACACGGAACAATTTTCAGTCAGATCAGATCTATTAGATAATTTCCAACCGGTCCAAGCGGATTGTGTTAGATTTTGCAATAGATTTGGGGTATTTATCAATGCAAAATCAATCAAGAAATTGATCTGAAACAATTTGTAAGTCTACACACCGATGCAATTTCCTATCAGATTACCGGTCAATCTGATGGAAATTTGTACCGTGTAGATGAGGCTTAGACTAAAGGTGACCACTAACGATCCAATCTTTTCCATCCAATCTTACCATTTGTATGTAATATAAGGTAACTGCCTGAAGTATCCATTCAATATATTCACTCAGTTTACCCTTCTACTACATAGATTTGGTAAGATTGGATGAAAAAGATTGGATCATTAGTGGCCACCATAAGAGGCTCCCCAGGGCCCCCAACACCTTAATCTCTAGTGACTTGGCTTGCAGTCACTGCCATGTATCCCCTTCTATGTGAAGTGTGCAGATAGCTTATTATAGGTGCTGCACATGTGAGCTGTTGGTCATTTCAGATGCAGCCTTTGTGGTACGCGGTAACCTTCTCCTTGCAGAACCATGGTCCTGACATCACACTGTGGGAGGGGTTTCACCACAATATCAGCCATACAGCGCCCCCTGATGATCTGTTAGGTAAAGATTTCTCATGGGAAAGGGGGTATCAGCTACTGATTGGGATGAAGTTAAATTCCTGGTTACGGTTTCTCTTTAAGTTCAATACGCATTGCACGTTTGCCTCTGTTTAGACAGTTAGACATTTTGGGTAAGTCAGAATCAGAATCGCTTTTATTTCACCAAGCACGACTGAGTCGTGCCCGGAATTAGGCTTGGCACATGAATACAGGGCATGTACATAGAAGCATATGGAACAACAGAAACATAGGACATCACTCCATCACATCACGTATACATAAACCACTTTTTAGCCTTAGCTAACTGAGTTACAGGCAGAAGGTCTAAGGGGGGAGAGCATGGGCAGCGTTTATAGAGTTCAGCAAATCTACCGCTGTGGGGAAGAAGTTGTTTCTGTGTCTCGTGGTCTTTGTAGCGATAGACCGATACCTCACGTACCTCCGCCCCAAGGGGAGCTGACTGAAGAACTGGTGGCCAGGGTGTGAGGGGTCCTTGGCAATCTTCAGTGCTCTGGAGTGTAGTCTGGCATTGTAGAGGGAGTCTAGGGCAGAGAGTGAGTTCCCGATGATCCTTTCCGCTGATCTGATGACCCTCTGTAGTTTGCGTCTGTCGCTTTCAGTGGAGCCAGCATACCAGACAAGGATGGAAGAACAGAGGACGGATTCAATGGTTGCGGTATAGAAGCTCGTCATGAGTTTTTGGGACATGCCGAACTTCTTCAGTTGGCGGAGGAAGTAAAGCCTCTGCTGGGCTTTCCTCTGAGTGGAGACAGTGTTATCCTTCCACTTTAGGGTGCTGGAGATGGTGGTGCCCAGGAGGCGGACACCGGGCACTTTTTCCACCAGCATCCCTCCAGTGTGCAGTGGAGGTGGGGGGCTGCTTCCTAAAGTCAAAGATGATCTCAACGGTTTTTGCATTGTTGAGGACCAACTTGTTCTCCCTGCACCAGTTGCAAATCCTGTCAACCTGATTGCGGTATGCCTGTTCGTCATTGTTTGAGATCAGGCTGACTATGGTGGTGTCATCAGCAAATTTGATTACCTTGACAGAGTCTGCCGAGGATCTGCAATTGTTTGTGTAAAGGGAGAACAGGAATGGTGACAGGACGCAGCCTTGTGGGGCCCCTGTGTTGGTGGTCCTTGGTTGCGAGGTGGTGGAGCCCAACTTGACAACCTGGGTTCTATTTGTAAGGAAGTCCTTGATCCACAGTTGCAGTGTGGGGTGGACTTCAAGCTCAGACAGATTATCCTGTAGTATATGGGAGCTAATGGTGTTAAAAGCTGAGCTGAAGTCGAGGAGGAGGACCCTGGCATATGAGTTCGGTTTGTCAAGGTGGTTGTTGACAAGCTCCAGACAGATGTTAATGGCATCGTCGGTCGACCTATTTGCCCTATAATAATAGTAATAATAATATATAGTATCTATATATATAATAGAGTAAGTGCCTCAACCTTCGAGCAAGAAGAAGTACTTTGCATGAGAAAATTTATGCGTGATGATCAAACACCAAGTTTAAGGCCTCTTTTCCACGGACTGTTGAGCTGTGTGCTCAGCAAGCAGTTACCAGGCAGCAGCAAGCAGTTACCAGGCAGCAGCAAGCAGTTACCAGGCAGCGGCAAGCAGTTACCAGGCAGCGGCAAGCAGTTACCAGGCAGCGGCAAGCAGTTACCAGGCAGCAGTAAGCAGTTACCAGGCAGCAGTAAGCAGTTACCAGGCAGCAGTAAGCAGTTACCAGGCAGCAGTAAGCAGTTACCAGGCAGCAGCAAACTGTTACCAGGCAGCAGCAAGCTGTTACCAGGCAGTAGTGAGCAGTTGAAAGAGTTTGAGAGGCATTTTACTGCCTATCAACTGTCCGTGGAAAAGAGGCCTACCCTAGCAAGTCTGGCTTTGCAAATCTGGCCTAATTGGCTATTCATGAGGCAATGCTCACGCAAATTTGCTTTTGCATTCCAAACTATATGCAGGGTCAAAAAACCAATAAAGCGGTCGCCCTGCTGCATGCCAGTGATGAGCAAAAATTTTTAAAGAATTTTCGCCTAATTTCGTTTTGACAGGCAAATTTTCCATCAAATTTTTTCACGTTAATTTTCGCCTCATGCCAGTCATTTTCGCGTTACTTGCGTATTATTGCGGACATTTTCCGCATAAGGGCATTAGCGTCTGCATTCAGAGAAGTTTCTTGCGCATTATTGCAGACATTTTTCCGTATAAACGTCCGCATAGACTGAATTTCCATGCGGATTATTGTGGACATTTTTCTGCATAAGGGCATAAGCATCTGCATACAATGAATTTTCAAAAACGCAAATATTTCTGAAGATTTGCGTGAAAATTCGCCGAAAACTGGATTTTCGATGCGAAAATGACTTAGGTGACAATTCGCAAGCAACACTGCTACATGCTACATTAGCACTATCCAGGAGCGCCACAGGGAGGATTCCCAATGCCCCCTTTTTATACAACCGGGGGACCACGGGGTCCCAGGCACTCTCACTGCCTGGGAACCACAGCAGCACCCCGGAGGGGGAGGCTGGTTGGCGCAGACAACCCTCCCAAGCGTGGCCAGCGCCGGGGAGAGCCGTCTACACCCACCTCCCAATATTAAAAACAGGCACTTACCTTAACGTCCATTGCGTTCTGCTACATGCGCATTAACTTGGGGGCACCACATGAGAAAGGAGTGAAGCATGGGTCACCCCGAGCTTTAGCGCTCAGGGCTGGCTCACATACAACACTCTGGGGGGGGCGGGGGGGGGAGGACAGGTGCAGACAACTCACTCCAGGGCTCATACCACCGGAGCAAGCCATCCACCACCTGCCTCCAAAGGATACAACTGCAAAAAATGCTTTCCATGAGAAAATTAATGCGCATGTAGCAGAACGCAATGGACGTTAAGGTAAGTGCCTGTTTTTAATATTGGGAGGTGGGTGCGGACGGCTTTCCCTGGCGCTGGCCACGCTTAGGGGGGTCGGCTGCGCCACCCAGCGTCCCCCTCTGGGGTGCTGCTGTGGTTCCCAGGCAGTGAGAGAGCCTGGGACCCCGCGGTCCCCCCTGGTTGTATAAAAAGAGTGGCATTGGGAATCCTCCCCGTGGTGCTCCTGGATAGCATGAACTTATTCCCGCAGGGCGACCGCTTTGCAGTATTGGTTTTTTGACCCTGCATAGTTTGGCATGCAAAAGCAAATGCATATTTGCATGAGCATTGCCTCATGAATAACAAATTAGGCCAGATTTGGAAAGCCAGACTTGCTAGAGTTAAACTTGGTGTTTGAGCATGGAAAGCATTTTTTTGCAGTTGTATCCTTTGGAGGCAGGTTGTGAATGGCTTGCTCCAGTGGTGTGAGCCCTGCAGTGAGTTGTCTGCGCCTGCCCCCCCCCCCCCTGGAGTGTTGTACGTGAGCCAGCCCTGAGCTCTAAAGCTCGGGGTGACCCATGCTTTACTCCTTTCTCATGTGGGGGGCCCAAGTTAGTGCGCATGAAGCAGAACAGGGGGTATTGGAAAGCCTCCCAGTGGCGCTCCTGGATAGTGCTAATGTAGCATGAACTAATTCCTGCAGGGGGACCGCTTTGTGGTATTAGTTTTTTGACCCTGCATAGTTTGGCATGCGAAAGCAAATGCATATTTGCATGAGCATTGCCTCATGAATAGCCAATTAGGCCAGATTTGGAAAGCCAGACTTGCTAGGGTTAAACTTGGTGTTTGAGCACGCATACATTTTCTAATGGAAAGCCTAAAGGTGGGTACACACATCAGATAAAAGTCTTTGGAAAATGAAAGATCACAGACCAATGTTATCCCCTTCCATGTAGTATGAGAGCCATACCTACACAGTTTATTCTATTGAGCTGAACTCCCCATCAGATAAATTTTTTTGCAAGATGCTGCACACACAGATGCTGTACACATGCAACAGATCAGTATCTGCAAAAGATCTGTTCCTGCAAAAAAATCAGTTTCTGCAAAATGCATTTATAGTCTATGATATCTGCAGATCTCATGCTGGGCACACACGGTATGTTTTCTACCATGTAATCGAGCCGTGTCCGATACCCTGCCGGATCGATTCTTCTGCGCTTGATACCGGCGGGCAGGACAAAAGAAGAAACAAGTGGAAAATAAGAAAGCGCTCGCGGGGACTAGCGGGAATCGATCCGGGCGCCCGCGGGGAAGAGTGGGAATCGAGCCAGCGGCTCTATTACACGGTAGAAAACATACCATGTATGCCCAGCATAATGCACACCTTGTTTGACGGATATTCATCTGCAGATCAGACAATCATCTGCAGATCCAAAGATCCATCCTGGGGGATCTGATCTCCAGATGAAGTCCGTTAAACAAGGTGTGTATGAGATCTGCAGATATAGACTATGAATGTATTTTGTAGGTACTGATCTTTTGCAGGAACAGATCTTTTGCAGATACTGATCTGTTGCATGTGTACTGCATCTCTGTGTACAGCATCTTGCAAAGATTTCTGCCTGATGGGGAGTGCAGCTCCATAGAATAGACTGTGTAGGTATGGCTCTCATACTACATGGAAGGGTGGTAAGATTTCTGTCTGATGGGGAGTTCAGCTCCATAGAATAGACTGTGAAGGTGTGGCTCTCATACTACATGGAAGGGGGTAAGATTTCTGTCTGATGGGGAGCGCAGCTCCATAGAATAGACTGTGTAGGTGTGGCTCTCATACTACATGGAAGGGGGTAAGATTTCTGTCTGATGGGGAGTGCAGCTCCATAGAATAGACTGTGTAGGTGTGGCTCTCATACTACATGGAAGGGGGTAAGATCTCTGTCTGATGGGGAGTGCAGCTCCATAGAATAGACTGTGTAGGTGTGGCTCTCATACTACATGGAAGGGGGTAAGATTTCTGTCTGATGGGGAGTGCAGCTCCATAGAATAGACTGTGAAGGTATGGCTCTGATACTACATGGAAGGGGGTAAGATTTCTGTCTGATGGGGAGTGCAGCTCCATAGAATAGACTGTGTAGGTGTGGCTCTCATACTACATGGAAGGGGGTAAGATTTCTGTCTGATGGGGAGTTCAGCTCCATAGAATAGACTGTGTAGGTGTGGCTCTGATACTACATGGAAGGGGGTAAGATTTCTGTCTGATGGGGAGTGTAGCTCCATAGAATAGACTGTGTAGGTGTGGCTCTCATACTACATGGAAGGGGGTAAGATTTCTATCTGATGGGGAGCGCAGCTCCATAGAATAGACTGTGTAGGTGTGGCTCTCATACTACATGGAAGGGGGTAAGATTTCTGTCTGATGGGGAGTGCAGCTCCATAGAATAGACTGTGTAGGTGTGGCTCTCATACTACATGGAAGGGGGTAAGATTTCTATCTGATGGGGAGTGCAGCTCCATAGAATAGACTGTGAAGGTATGGCTCTCATACTACATGGAAGGGGGTAAGATTTCTGTCTGATGGGGAGTGCAGCTCCATAGAATAGACTGTGTAGGTGTGGCTCTCATACTACATGGAAGGGGGTAAGATTTCTGTCTGATGGGGATTGCAGCTCCATAGAATAGACTGTGTAGGTGTGGCTCTCATACTACATGGAAGGGGGTAAGATTTCTGTCTGATGGGGAGGTCAGCTCCATAGAATAGACTGTGTAGGTGTGGCTCTCATACTACATGGAAGGGGGTAAGATTTCTGTCTGATGGGGAGTGCAGCTCCATAGAATAGACTGTGTAGGTGTGGCTCTCATACTACATGGAAGGGAGTAAGATTTCTGTCTGATGGGGAGTGCAGCTCCATAGAATAGACTGTGTAGGTATGGCTCTCACACTACATGGAAGGGGGTAAGATTTCTGTCTGATGGGGAGTGCAGCTCCATAGAATAGACTGTGTAGGTGTGGCTCTCACACTACATGGAAGGGGGTAAGATTTCTGTCTGATGGGGAGTGCAGCTCCATAGAATAGACTGTGTAGGTGTGGCTCTCACACTACATGGAAGGGGGTAAGATTTCTGTCTGATGGGGAGTGCAGCTCCATAGAATAGACTGTGTAGGTGTGGCTCTCATACTACATGGAAGGGGGTAAGATTTCTGTCTGATGGGGAGTGCAGCTCCATAGAATAGACTGTGTAGGTGTGGCTCTCATACTACATGGAAGGGTGGTAAGATTTCTGTCTGATGGGGAGTGCAGCTCCATAGAATAGACTGTGTAGGTGTGGCTCTCATACTACATGGAAGGGGGTAAGATTTCTATCTGATGGGGAGTGCAGCTCCATAGAATAGACTGTGTAGGTGTGGCTCTCATACTACATGGAAGGGGGTAAGATTTCTATCTGATGGGGAGTGCAGCTCCATAGAATAGACTGTGTAGGTATGGCTCTCATACTACATGGAAGGGGGTAAGATTTCTGTCTGATGGGGAGTGCAGCTCCATAGAATAGACTGTGTAGGTATGGCTCTCATACTACATGGAAGGAGGTAAGATTTCTGTCTGATGGGGAGTGCAGCTCCATAGAATAGACTGTGTAGGTGTGGCTCTCATACTACATGGAAGGGGGTAAGATTTCTTATCTGATGGGGAGTGCAGCTCCATAGAATAGACTGTGTAGGTGTGGCTCTCATACTACATGGAAGGGGGTAAGATTTCTGTCTGATGGGGAGTGCAGCTCCATAGAATAGACTGTGTAGGTGTGGCTCTCATACTACATGGAAGGGGGTAAGATTTCTGTCTGATGGGGAGTGCAGCTCCATAGAATAGACTGTGTAGGTGTGGCTCTCATACTACATGGAAGGGAGTAAGATTTCTGTCTGATGGGGAGTGCAGCTCCATAGAATAGACTGTGTAGGTGTGGCTCTCATACTACATGGAAGGAGGTAAGATTTCTGTCTGATGGGGAGTGCAGCTCCATAGAATAGACTGTGTAGGTGTGGCTCTCATACTACATGGAAGGGGGTAAGATTTCTTATCTGATGGGGAGTGCAGCTCCATAGAATAGACTGTGTAGGTGTGGCTCTCATACTACATGGAAGGGGGTAAGATTTCTGTCTGATGGGGAGTGCAGCTCCATAGAATAGACTGTGTAGGTATGGCTCTCATACTACATGGAAGGGGGTAAGATTTCTGTCTGATGGGGAGTGCAGCTCCATAGAATAGACTGTGTAGGTGTGGCTCTCATACTACATGGAAGGGGGTAAGATTTCTTATCTGATGGGGAGTGCAGCTCCATAGAATAGACTGTGTAGGTGTGGCTCTCATACTACATGGAAGGGGGTAAGATTTCTGTCTGATGGGGAGTGCAGCTCCATAGAATAGACTGTGTAGGTGTGGCTCTCATACTACATGGAAGGGGGTAAGATTTCTGTCTGATGGGGAGTGCAGCTCCATAGAATAGACTGTGTAGGTGTGGCTCTCATACTACATGGAAGGGGGTAAGATTTCTGTCTGATGGGGAGTGCAGCTCCATAGAATAGACTGTGTAGGTGTGGCTCTCATACTACATGGAAGGAGGTAAGATTTCTGTCTGATGGGGAGTGCAGCTCCATAGAATAGACTGTGTAGGTGTGGCTCTCATACTACATGGAAGGGGGTAAGATTTCTGTCTGATGGGGAGTGCAGCTCCATAGAATAGACTGTGTAGGTGTGGCTCTCATACTACATGGAAGGGGGTAAGATTTCTGTCTGATGGGGAGTGCAGCTCCATAGAATAGACTGTGTAGGTGTGGCTCTCATACTACATGGAAGGGGGTAAGATCTCTGTCTGATGGCGAGTGCAGCTCCATAGAATAGACTGTGTAAGTGTGGCTCTCATACTACATGGAAGGGGGTAAGATTTCTGTCTGATGGGGAGTGCAGCTCCATAGAATAGACTGTGTAGAGGTTGGCTCTCATACTACATGGAAGGGGGTAAGATTTCTATCTGATGGGGAGTGCAGCTCCATAGAATAGACTGTGTAGGTGTGGCTCTCATACTACATGGAGGGGGGTAAAATTGGTCTGTGATCTTTGATTTTCCAAAGACTTTTATCTGATGTGTGTACCCACCTTTATTCTTCTTGCTTCAAGGTTGAGGCACGTACTCTATTAGATAGATCGAAGATGCGGCGTATGCTACGACGCGGGTCGGCTAGTAATAATATAATAAGCAAATTGATACGGGTCTAGCTGGTCTTCTGTTTTGTGTTTGAGGAGGGGCTGGACTGCTTTTTCAAAAGTTTTCATTATGACCGATGTGAGAGCAACAGGTCTGAAGTTGTTGAGGTCAGACGCGCCCTGCTTTTTGGGAACAGGGATGATGGTGGACCTCTTGAAACATGCCGGTACCTTGCCACTCTCCAAGGATCTGTTGAAGATGGGGGTAAGGATAGGAGCAAGCTGCTGTGCACACGCTTTCAGGCAGGCTGGAGACACTCCGTCAGGGCCTGAGGCTTTTCTGGCATTTAATCTGGTCAGGTGGTGTGCCACATCCGCCTCATTTACGGTCGGGGGAGGCGAGTTTCGGCTTGGTGGTACTGTGGCCTGGGGTGAAGTGATGGGAGCCTATAGCATCGGAGACCCCCCTGGAGTCTCCTTCTCCTCGAACCTACAGTAGAAGCCGCTGAGGTTTTCCGCTAGCTCAGTTCTGGGAGGTGCTTTTTGGGGGGGGAGCTTGTAGTTGGTGGCAGCTTTTAGCCCTCGCCAAACAGCCTGCGAGTCATTTGAGGAGAGGTCCTCCTCCAGTTTAGCTGCGTAGCCTTTTTTTTTGCAATTTTCAGTTCTCTGTCCAGGTTGTTCCTAGCCCTCCAGTATTCCTCCTGGTTCCCAGACTTGTGTGCGGCTTCCTTGCTATTACGCAGTCGCCGAAGTTTCTTGGTGAACCATGGTTTGTCGTTTGGGTACAGCTTGTGAGTTTTTGTTGGTATGCAGGAGTCCTCACAGAACCTGATGTACGAGCTCACATTGTCTGCCCACTCATCCAGGTTTTGTACCTCCAGGGCCTTCCAGTCTGTGCAGTCGAAGCAGGCTTGGAGTCGAAGCTTGGCCTCGCTTGACCACACTTTGGTTGATTTAAGGACTGTTTTTGCAGTTTCCAGGCGCCTCCTGTAGGTGGGAATTAGATGGATGAGGCAGTGGTCAGATGCACCTAGTGCTGCTCATGAGGTGGCTTTGTATGCGTCCCTCAAGACTGTGTAACAGTGGTCAAGAGTGTTCGCGTTTCTAGTGGGGCAGGTGATGTGCTGATGAAACCGTGGAAGCTCTTGGCGCAGGTTGGCCCTGTTAAAATCTCCTAGAATGATGAACAGTGAGTCCGGCAGGGACGTCTCCCATTGAGTGACAGTGTCGCTGAGATCACGCAGAGCGGTTTTGACATCGGCATCAGGTGGGATGTACACGCCGACGAGCACATAGGAAGAAAACTCCCTGGGAGAGTAAAAAGGCCTGCAGTTTATCAGGAGGAGTTCAAGCTCTGGTGAGCATTTTTTGGCAAGAACAGAGGTGTTGGAGCACCAGGTGGGTCTGATGTAGAAACAGATGCCGCCCCCTTTCTTTTTTCCGGAGAGAGTGCTGTCGCGATCCGCACGGATGAGGTTGTAGCCTGGAAGGTGTAGGGCACTGTCCGGGATGTTGTCGTGGAGCCATGTCTCCGTGAAACAGAAGACTGGAGTGTTGCTGCCAGTGGCGTAGCTACAAACCTCTGGGCCCCGATGCGGAATCTGGATGTGGGCCCCCCCCCCCCCCCCGGCAACAACAGCCCCCCCTCCCCCGACAACACCCGACGGATGCACACACATATCAAAATCCCTATAGCCAGCTATAGGTACCCCCAGTATAGGTAGTCAGGCATAGGTAAGCCAGTATAGTTGCCCCCGGTATAGGTGAGATAGGCAGGCGCCGCCGGTATAAGTTAGATAGATAGGTGCCCCCAGTACAGGTTAGCTAGGTGGGTGCCTCTAATATAGGTAGCCAGAATAGTTGCCCCCAGCGTAGGTTAGATAGGTAGGTGCCTCCAATATAGGTAGCCAGTTTAGTTGCCACCTGTATAGGCTAGCTAGGTGCCCCCAATACAGGTTAGATAAGTAAGTGCCCCCAGTATAGGTTAGATAGGTAGGTGCCCTCAGTATAAATTAGATTAGGTCGGTGCCCCCTAGTATAGGTTAGATTAGGTAGCTGCCCCCCAGGATAGATTAGGTAGCTGCCCCCAGGATAGATTAGGTAGGTGCCCCCCAGTATAGGTTAGATGAGGTAGCTGCCCCCCAGGATAGATTAGGTAGCTTCCCCTCAGGATAGATTAGGTAGCTGCCCCCCAGGATAGATTAGATAGCTGCCCCCCAGGATTAGGTTAGAATAGGTAGGTGCCCCCCAGGATAGATTAGGTAGCTGCCCCCCAGGATAGATTAGGTAGCTGCCCCCCAGGATTACGTTAGATTAGGTAGCTGCCCCCCAGGATAGATTAGGTAGCTGCCCCCAGGATAGATTAGGTAGGTGCCTCCCAGTATAGGTTAGATTAGGTAGCTGCCCCCCAGAATAGATTAGGTAGCTGCCCCCCAGGATAGATTAGGTAGGTGCCCCCCAGTATAGGTTAGATTAGGTAGCTGCCCCCCAGGATTAGGTTAGATTAGGTAGCTGCCCCCAGGATAGATTAGGTAGGTGCCCCCCAGTATAGGTTAGATTAGGTAGCTGCCCCCCAGGATTAGGTTAGATTAGGTAGGTGCCCCCCAGGATAGATTAGGTAGCTGCCCCCAGGATAGATTAGGTAGGTGCCCCCCAGTATAGGTTAGATTAGGTAGCTGCCCCCCAGGATTAGGTTAGATTAGGTAGGTGCCCCCCAGGATAGATTAGGTAGCTGCCCCCAGGATAGATTAGGTAGGTGCCCCCCAGTATAGGTTAGATTAGGTAGCTGCCCCCCAGGATTAGGTTAGATTAGGTAGGTGCCCCCCAGGATAGATTAGGTAGCTGCCCCCAGGATAGATTAGGTAGGTGCCCCCCAGTATAGGTTAGATTAGGTAGCTGCCCCCCAGGATTAGGTTAGATTAGGTAGGTGCCCCCCAGGATAGATTAGGTAGCTGCCCCCAGGATAGATTAGGTAGGTGCCTCCCAGTATAGGTTAGATTAGGTAGCTGCCCCCCAGAATAGATTAGGTAGCTGCCCCCCAGGATAGATTAGGTAGGTGCCCCCCAGGATAGGTTAGATTAGGTAGCTGCCCCCCAGGATTAGGTTAGATTAGGTAGGTGCCCCCCAGGATAGATTAGGTAGCTGCCCCCAGGATAGATTAGGTAGGTGCCCCCCAGTATAGGTTAGATTAGGTAGCTGCCCCCCAGGATTAGGTTAGGTAGGTGCCCCCCAGGATAGATTAGGTAGCTGCCCCCAGGATAGATTAGGTAGCTGCCCCCCAGGATAGATTAGGTAGCTGCCCCCCAGGATAGATTAGGTAGCTGCCCGTCCCCATAATGGAGGGGGGGCCGCAGCCGCGGGGAGTGCAGCCCGACCTCTCCCTCCCTTCCTCTCCCCGGGGCCCCCCCTCAGATGCAGAGTAAGCGGCTAACGGAAGCGCTATAGGCAGAACTCACCTCCTTCCCTGGTTCCAATCGCCGCTGATCTCCTCTCTGGCTGGCTCTGCATAGATGCTTACACACGCAGCTTCCTGTTTAGCCGGAAGCTGCGTGTGTAACAACATCTATGCAGAGCCAGCCAGAGAGGAGATCAGCGGCGAGTGGATGGAACGCAGGGAGGTGAGTTCTGCCTATAGCGCTTCCGTTAGCCGCTTACTCTGCATCTGAGGGGGGGCCCCGGGGAGAGGAAGGGAGGAAGAGGTCGGGCTGCCCTCCCCGCGGCTGCGGCTCCCTCCTACCAGCGCGAACGGGCGCATGGCCCTCCAAACGGAGATGGGCCCCCCGGGCCCCTCCCCCGCCTCCTCAGGAGCCGGGCCCGGTCGCCAAGGCGACCGCTGCGACCACGGGCCCTACGCCCTTGGTTGCTGCCCAGATCCCTCTTTTCCCCGAGAAAACGCAGCTCCTCTAGTTTATTGGGGAGGGAGCGGACGTTCGCTAGGAGGACTGCCGGTATAGCTGACCTCAAGCCTTTCCTCTGTAGCCTTGCGTGGGCACCTGCCCTGCAGCCTCTCCGGCGCTTGCGTGCATGTGGCTCTGTCGGAAAGGCCATGAGTTCCTGGACATGGCTCCAAATGGTAGCAGCCAGGAGCCTATCTTCTGGGTGTGGGGCCGTGGCATGCTCCCACCTGAGTAACTGTGACCTGGTGTAGGTGGTGCGTGTGGGAAGGGGTGGTGCGGGAGACATGCAGGACTGAGGCTATGAGCCAGTGCACAACAGTAATCATTAAACAGACGGATGGTGGATCCCTGATAGTCAAGGAGACCCTCCAGTGCTCGAAAGGCTCTTAGGATGGGGGTTTTGTCAGCAAAAGCTAGATATTGGGTCATAATTCTTGGGGGGCATCTGCCGTCTGTGTTACGTGGGGGGCCAACTCTGTGAGATCTTTCCACTCTGTACCCTTTCTTCAGGCCTAGAAGTTTAGGTAGTGTGACTAAACAGAATTTACACAGGGCCTGGGCTGTCATAGATTCAGGGAGGCCTACTATTCTTACATTGTTACGCCTCGATCTGTTCTTTAAGTCCTGTCATTTAGATTGCAATTGCTTATTTTCCTCCAGTAATCATTTCATTTTGTGATCTGACCCTGTCATCTTCCAAGCATTGTGTGCGGTTTTCTGTGTGCAGGAATCTGTTATGTTTCTGTAGCTGCTTGTGTAAGGTACACACATCAGATAAAAGTCTTTGGAAATTGAAAGACCACAGACCAATCTTACCCCTTCCATGTAGTATGAGAGCCACACCTACACAGCCTATTCTATGGAGCTGCACTCCCCATCAGACAGAAATCTTACCCCCTTCCATGTAGTATGAGAGCCATACTCTACACAGTCTATTCTATGGAGCTGCACTCCCCATCAGACAGAAATCTTACCCCCTTCCATGTAGTATGAGAGCCACACCTACACAGTCTATTCTATGGAGCTGCACTCCCCATCAGACAGAAATCTTACCCCCTTCCATGTAGTATGAGAGCCACACCTACACAGTCTATTCTATGGAGCTGCACTCCCCATCAGACAGAAATCTTACCCCCTTCCATGTAGTATGAGAGCCATACTCTACACAGTCTATTCTATGGAGCTGCACTCCCCATCAGACAGAAATCTTACCCCCTTCCATGTAGTATGAGAGCCACACCTACACAGTCTATTCTATGGAGCTGCACTCCCCATCAGACAGAAATCTTACCCCCTTCCATGTAGTATGAGAGCCACACCTACACAGTCTATTCTATGGAGCTGCACTCCTCATCAGACAGAAATCTTACCCCCTTCCATGTAGTATGAGAGCCACACCTACACAGTCTATTCTATGGAGCTGCACTCCCCATCAGACAGAAATCTTACCCCCTTCCATGTAGTATGAGAGCCACACCTATACAGTCTATTCTATGGAGCTGCACTCCCCATCAGACAGAAATCTTACCTCCTTCCATGTAGTATGAGAGCCATACCTACACAGTCTATTCTATGGAGCTGCACTCCCCATCAGGCAGAAATCTTACCCCCTTCCATGTAGTATGAGAGCCATACCTACACAGTCTATTCTATGGAGCTGCACTCCCCATCAGACAGAAATCTTACCCCCTTCCATGTAGTATGAGAGCCACACCTACACAGTCTATTCTATGGAGCTGAACTCCCCATCAGACAGAAATCTTACCCCCTTCCATGTAGTATGAGAGCCATACCTACACAGTCTATTCTATGGAGCTGCACTCCCCATCAGACAGAAATCTTACCCCCTTCCATGTAGTATGAGAGCCATACTCTACACACAGTCTATTCTATGGAGCTGCACTCCCCATCAGACAGAAATCTTACCTCCTTCCATGTAGTATGAGAGCCACACATACACAGTCTATTCTATGGAGCTGCACTCCCCATCAGACAGAAATCTTACCCCCTTCCATGTAGTATGAGAGCCATACCTACACAGTCTATTCTATGGAGCTGAGCTCCCCATCAGACAGAAATCTTACCCCCTTCCATGTAGTATGAGAGCCACACCTACACAGTCTATTCTATGGAGCTGCACTCCCCATCAGACAGAAATCTTACCCCCTTCCATGTAGTATGAGAGCCACACCTACACAGTCTATTCTATGGAGCTGAACTCCCCATCAGACAGAGATCTTACCCCCTTCCATGTAGTATGAGAGCCACACCTACACAGTCTATTCTATGGAGCTGAACTCCCCATCAGACAGAGATCTTACCCCCTTCCATGTAGTATGAGAGCCACACCTACAGTCTATTCTATGGAGCTGAACTCCCCATCAGACAGAGATCTTACCCCCTTCCATGTAGTATGAGAGCCACACCTACACAGTCTATTCTATGGAGCTGCACTCCCCATCAGACAGAAATCTTACCACCTTCCATGTAGTATGAGAGCCACACCTACACAGTCTATTCTATGGAGCTGCACTCCCCATCAGACAGAAATCTTACCCCCTTCCATGTAGTATGAGAGCCACACCTACACAGTCTATTCTATGGAGCTGCACTCCCCACCAGACAGAAATCTTACCCCCTTCCATGTAGTATGAGAGCCACACCTACACAGTCTATTCTATGGAGCTGCACTCCCCATCAGACAGAAATCTTACCCCCTTCCATGTAGTATGAGAGCCACACCTACACAGTCTATTCTATGGAGCTGCACTCCCCATCAGATAGAAATCTTACCCCCTTCCATGTAGTATGAGAGCCACACCTACACAGTCTATTCTATGGAGCTGCACTCCCCATCAGAAAGAGATCTTACCCCCTTCCATGTAGTATGAGAGCCATACCTACACAGTCTATTCTATGGAGCTGAGCTCCCCATCACACAGAAATCTTACCCCCTTCCATGTAGTATGAGAGCCATACTCTACACAGTCTATTCTATGGAGCTGCACTCCCCATCAGACAGAAATCTTACACCCTTCCATGTAGTATGAGAGCCACACCTACACAGTCTATTCTATGGAGCTGCACTCCCCATCAGACAGAAATCTTACCCCCTTCCATGTAGTATGAGAGCCATACCTACACAGTCTATTCTATGGAGCTGCACTCCCCATCAGATAGAAATCTTACCCCCTTCCATGTAGTATGAGAGCCACACCTACACAGTCTATTCTATGGAGCTGCACTCCCCATCAGACAGAGATCTTACCCCCTTCCATGTAGTATGAGAGCCATACCTACACAGTCTATTCTATGGAGCTGAGCTCCCCATCACACAGAAATCTTACC
Source organism: Hyperolius riggenbachi (assembly GCF_040937935.1). Classification (NCBI taxonomy): domain Eukaryota; kingdom Metazoa; phylum Chordata; class Amphibia; order Anura; family Hyperoliidae; genus Hyperolius; species Hyperolius riggenbachi. The sequence goes on from NC_090650.1 coordinate 4,201,795, forward strand.
CCCTTCCATGTAGTATGAGAGCCATACTCTACACAGTCTATTCTATGGAGCTGCACTCCCCATCAGACAGAAATCTTACACCCTTCCATGTAGTATGAGAGCCACACCTACACAGTCTATTCTATGGAGCTGCACTCCCCATCAGACAGAAATCTTACCCCCTTCCATGTAGTATGAGAGCCATACCTACATACACAGTCTATTCTATGGAGCTGAACTCCCCATCAGATAAATATCTTTGAAAGATGCTGCACACACAGATGCTGCACACATTCAAAAGATCAGTATTTGCAAAAGATCTGTTCCTGCGAAAATTCTCACCTCCATCCTGTGCTGGGTATGACTCCTCATCTTCCCAATCACGGTGTTGGGAGTCCCTGTCCCATTGCGGGGAGTGGTGGTTGGAGGCCATGTGGTAAAGGGGACAGAGGCAGGGAATCCCCGATGGCAGGGCCGGCCTTTGACCTGAGCGACCGGTGCGATCGCTCAGGGCGCCGGCTTCCAGGGGGCGCTCGTGCCACCTGACCTGGCCGCATGTGTTTTAATGAACTGCGGGGCCCCGGCTGGGTCCGTCTCGCTCCGCCCCCTGGTGCGCTGCTGGGGGTGATGGGGCAAACATGCCCGTGTGGCCGCCGTAATGGAGGGGGGAGCCGCGGGGAGGGCAGCCCGACCTCTCCCTCCCTTCCTCTCCGGGCACCCTCCGTGCTCCCCCCCTCCGATCCGATGCAGACTGCTAAGAGAACAACTCACCTTCCTGGTTCCGATCACCGGCTCCTCTCACTTGCTGCTGGTCGCCTCTTCTACATAGCCGCTGATGCACAATAAACTTCCTGCTTAACAGGAAGTTTATTGTGTATCAGCGGCTATGTAGAAGAGGCGACCAGCAGCAAGTGAGAGGAGCCGGTGATCGGAACCAGGAAGGTGAGTTGTTCTCTTAGCAGTCTGCATCGGATCGGAGGGGGGGAGCACGGAGGGTGCCCGGAGAGGAAGGGAGGGAGAGGTCGGGCTGCCCTCCCCGCGGCTCCCCCCTCCTCTATGAGGGGGAGGGGGGGTTACCTACCTACGGGGGGGGGGGTGTTACCTACCTACCTAATCAATACTGGGGGCACCTACCTATCTAGCCAATACTGGGGGCACCTACCTATCTAGCCAATACTGGGGACACCTACCTATCTAGCCAATACTGGGGGCACCTACCTATCTATTCTGGGGGCACCTACCTATCTAACCTATACTGGGGGGCAGCTACCTATCTAATCTATACTGGGGGCAGCTACCTATCTAACCTATACTGGGGGTAGCTACCTATCTAATCTATACTGGGGGCAGCTACCTATCTAACCTATACTGGGGGCATCTACCTATCTAATCTATACTGGGGGCATCTACCTATCTAATCTATACTGGGGCAGCTACCTATCTAACCTATATTGCAGGTACCTACCTATCTAACCTATACACTGGGGGCAGCTACCTATCTAACCTGTACTGGGGGCACCTACCTATCTAACCTATAGCTAGGACAAATGCCTATCTAACCTATACTGGGGCAAGTATACTGGCTACCTATACTGTGGGCACCTACCTGGCTAACCTATACTGGGGGGGATCTATAGCTGGCTACTTACACTAAGGGGGGGGGGGGGAAATCTGCTGCTTAAATACACTAAAAGGGGATCTGCGACTGCAAGACTAGTAGCCTAAGCCCATATACACTAAGGGGGGGATCTGGTCTTGTATATGTAGGCAGATCCCCCCTTTAGTGTATATAGGCTTAGGCTACTAGTCTTGCAGTCGCAGATCCCCTTTTAGTGTATTTAGGCAGCAGATCCCCCCGCCATCCCCCCCCCCCATTAGTGTATGTGTGTGGTGCACTCACAGGCGAAGAGGATGAGTGGGGGGGTGGGGGGGGGGGGCACCAAACTCTGGTTACGCTCAGGGCGCTGTGAAACCTAAGGCCGGCCCTGCCCGATGGTGACGGGTCGGCAGTTCGTATCGGCGGACGTTCGGAGGTCGGGGATTCCCTGCCTTTGCCGTATAAGAGGCAGGGGCTTTTTCTCCCCATTTTTGGAAGAGAAAGTGTGTCTTATACAGCGAAAAATAGCCTCCGACTCCTCCCTCGACTGCGACTCGTTAGTCGAATACTTACCAGGGCTGTGAATTGTGTCCAAAAATCATCCGACTCCTTAGTTTATGAAATCACAAATCCGACTTCAGGTACCCAAAATTGCTCCGACTCCACTGCCCTGAAAAATACGCCACTCATTACCTGCAAAGCCAGATATTTCAAGCCTTTATGTTGATGATTATGGCTTACAGCTTATGGGAACCCCAAAATTAAAATCCCAGCCTATTAGAATATTGTGAAAAGGTTGAATATTCTCGGCTCAAAGTGTCCGACTCCAATCAGATAATTAAATCCTGAACCCCATCAAAGGGTTCCTAATTCCTCTGTTAGTTTCACCTTCTAAGTTGAAGTACTGAAATAAATGGACTTTTGCACAATATTCTAGTTTTTCGAGTTTTATGTGGAGGTGTAGGAAGGGTCAGTGAGATGCAATTACAGATAATACAGACTGAATGAAGGTAGCCTGGAACTGGGGGTACGCCTGCACCCTGACATTACTGCACACTGCGACGGCAGCTTGGCTTTGGTGAAATCAGCTGCTTGCAGATCGCTGGAGGAGTCAAAGGTGGAGCAGGAAGAATAGAGAATAAAAATAACTGAAAATAAATGTGAGAGCAAAGATCAGCCGACAGCGAGACTGACGAGCCATTCTGGCCAAACAGGTTGTGTGATACACCTCCCCTCTGCCCAGCTGGGAGAGCAACTCGCAGCCAAGATCTGCAGCAGTCGCGTGAGAGCAGCGAGCAGGTCACACGCGGGAGACTGCCCGGCGGAGGAGACAGATATATATATATATATATATATATATATATATATATATATAAATACACACACATAGATATCGCTCGCTTTGTGCAATCCTGCGGCAGCCAGAGGACACCTGCCCATTCCGTGGAGCCACTCCGGACGGAGCTGAACTCTTCACCAATCCCCTTCAATTTGTGGCCAGCGGTGGGGAGTGGCGGCAGGCGGATCATTTCACAGCTGCTGCAGATGAGCTTGTTTCCCCCAATTGTAAGTGCAGCGGAAAGCGTGGCGGGCTGAGGACCGGGGACACGTCTGTGGCGGGCTGCCACTAGTGAATTCACCTGCGTGAGGACCGGGGACACATCCGTGGTGAGCTGCCACTAGTGGATTCTACCAGCGTGAGGACTGGGAACACATCCGTGGCGAGCTGCCACTAGTGGATTCTACCAGCGTGAGGACCGGTAACACATCTGTGGCGGGCTGCCACTAGTGGATTCTACCAGTGTGAGGACCAGGGACACATCCGTGGTGAGCTGCCACTAGTGGATTCTACCAGCGTGAGGACTGGGAACACATCCGTGGTGAGCTGCCACTAGTGGATTCTACCAGTGTGAGGACCGGGGACACATCCGTGGTGAGCTGCCACTAGTGGATTCTACCAGTGTGAGGACCAGGGACACATCCGTGGTGAGCTGCCACTAGTGGATTCTACCAGCGTGAGGACTGGGAACACATCCGTGGTGAGCTGCCACTAGTGGATTCTACCAGTGTGAGGACCGGGGACACATCCGTGGTGAGCTGCCACTAGTGGATTCTACCAGTGTGAGGACCAGGGACACATCCGTGGTGAGCTGCCACTAGTGGATTCTACCAGTGTGAGGACCAGGGACACGTCTGTGGCGGGCTGCCACTAGTGGATTCTACCAGTGTGAGGACCGAGGACACATCCGTGGCTTTGCACAAGACAAGTTTTACCTCTGCTGAAACAGAGAAGTGTAACTTTTCTATCTGTTGTTGTTATCTGACCACTCTCAGGTGATAGTCTCCCTCTCTGTAGAACTCCGCAGACATCCAGAACCTGAACATCTGAGTGCTGCAGACAGTCTCCTCTCTGTGGACACCGTCATTGACTGAAAACTATTGACTAACCGGTTATCACCTAGGAACTCTTCTAAGGCTGGGAAGTGGAGGCGTGAGTGTAGGCAGGTAGTGTGGCTGGATACAGGTGGCAGGCCATGGTGCAGACAGTGAGGGGTCAGTGCAGGCAGTGAGGGGTAGGTGCAGCCAGTGAGGGGTAGGTGCAGGTGGACGTGAGGGTTGGTGCAGGCAGCAGGTTGACAGTAAGGGGAGGGTGCAGGCAGTAGGCAGGCAGTGAGGTGCAGGCGGTGAGGGGTGTCAGTGCAGACAACAGGTGGTGAGGTGCAGGCAGGCTGTGAGGGGTCGGTGCAGGCAGCAGGCGGTGAGGTGCAGGCAGTAGGTAGGCAGAGAGAAGGCAGTGAGGGGTCAGTGCAGGCAAGCAGTCAGGGGTCAGTGCAGGAAGCAGGGAGGCAGAGAGGTGAGGTGCAGGCAGGCAGTCAGGGGTCTGTGCAGGCAGCAGTCAGTGCAGGCAGGAAGTCAGGGGTCAGTGCAGGCAGCAGGCAGGGGTCAGTGCAGGCAGCAGGGAGGCAGAGAGGTGAGGCAGGCAGTGAGGTGCAGGCTGCAGGCAAGCAGTCAGGGGTCAGTGCAGGCAGCAGGGAGTCAGTGAGGTGAGGCAGGCAGTGAGGTGCAGGCAAGCAGTCAGGGGTCAGTGCAGGCAGTAGGCAGTCAGTGAGGTGAGGCAAGCAGTCAGGGGTCAGTGCAGGCAGCAGGGAGGCAGGCAGTGAGGTGCAGGCTGCAGGCAAGCAGTCAGGGGTCAGTGCAGGCAGTAGGCAGTGCAGGCAGTAGGCAGTCAGTGAGGTGAGGCAGGCAGTGAAGTGCAGGCAAGCAGTCAGGGGTCAGTGCAGGCAGCAGGAAGTCAGTGAGGTGAGGCAGGCAGTGAGGTGCAGGCAAGCAGTCAGGGGTCAGTGCAGGCAGTAGGCAGTCAGTGTAGGTGAGGCAGGCAGTGAGGTGCAGGCAAGCAGTCAGGGGTCAGTGCAGGCAGCAGGAAGTCAGTGAGGTGAGGCAGGCAGTGAGGTGCAGGCAAGCAGTCAGGGGTCAGTGCAGGCAGTAGGCAGTCAGTGAGGTGAGGCAAGCAGTGAGGTGCAGGCAGCAGTCAGAGGTCAGTGCAGGCAGCAGGGAGTCAGTGTAGGTGAGGCAGGCAGTGAGGTGCAGGCTGCAGGCAAGCAGTCAGGGATCAGTGCAGGCAGTAGGCAGTCAGTGAGGTGAGGCAAGCAGTGAGGTGCAGGCAGCAGTCAGAGGTCAGTGCAGGCAGCAGGGAGTCAGTGTAGGTGAGGCAGGCAGTGAGGTGCAGGCTGCAGGCAAGCAGTCAGGGATCAGTGCAGGCAGTAGGCAGTCAGTGAGGTGAGGCAAGCAGTGAGGTGCAGGCAGCAGTCAGAGGTCAGTGCAGGCAGCAGGGAAGCAGAGAGGTGAGGCAGGCAGTGAGGTGCAGGCAAGCAGTCAGGGGTCAGTGCAGGCAGCAGGGAGTCAGTGAGGTGCAGGCAAGCAGTAAGGGGTCAGTGCAGGCAGTAGGCAGTCAGTGAGGTGAGGCAGGCAGTGAGGTGCAGGCAAGCAGTCAGGGGTCAGTGCAGGCAGCAGGGAGTCAGTGAGGTGCAGGCAAGCAGTAAGGGGTCAGTGCAGGCAGTAGGCAGGGGTCAGTGCAGGCAGCAGGGAGTCAGTGAGGTGAGGCAGGCAGTGAGGTGCAGGCTGCAGGCAAGCAGTCAGGGGTCAGTGCAGGCAGTAGGGAGTCAGTGAGGTGAGGCACGCGGCGCGTGATGGAGGCGGAGCTAAAGCACAGAGAAGAGAAGGCGGGGTCGCAGCAGCAGCAGGAGGAGGAGTCGGAGCCGCTGCTGTCTGTGGAGGAGAGAGACCCCGCCCCGCCGGAGCCCCGCCCCGCCAGTGTCTCCCCGGCAGCAGTCCCCGCCCCCCGGGCCGCCGCTCTGCTCGCACGCTGCTGTCATGGAGGAGCCAAGATGGCGGCGCTGGCCTACAACCTGGGCAAGCGGGAGATCAACCATCACTTCAGTGTGAGGAACGCCAAGCTGCTGGCCCTGAGCGCCGCCCTGCTGCTCTCCGCCTGCCACGCCCTGTCCCGGGCCGCCACCGCCGGGGGAGGAGGAGGAGGTGAGAGAGACGGAGCGACGCCCCTCCCCCTTCCCTACTACTATCCATCCAACCATCACTGTGTGTGTGACAGGCCCCCTCCTCCTGTGTGTGTGTGTCTGCTGTGACAGGTCCCCCTCCTCCTGTGTGTGTGTGTCTGCTGTGACAGGCCCCCTCCTCCTGTGTGTGTGTGTCTGCTGTGACAGGCCCCCTCCTCCTGTGTGTGTGTGTCTGCTGTGACAGGTCCCCCTCCTCCTGTGTGTGTCTGCTGTGACAGGTCCTCCTCCCCCTCCTCCTGTGTGTGTGTGTCTGCTGTGACAGGTCCCCCTCCTCCTGTGTGTGTGTGTCTGCTGTGACAGGCCCCCTCCTCCTGTGTGTGTGTGTCTGCTGTGACAGGCCCCCTCCTCCTGTGTGTGTGTGTCTGCTGTGACAGGTCCCCCTCCTCCTGTGTGTGTGTGTCTGCTGTGACAGGTCCCCCTCTCCTGTGTGTGTGTCTGCTGTGACAGGTCCCCCTCCTCCTGTGTGTGTGTGTCTGCTGTGACAGGTCCCCCTCCTCCTGTGTGTGTGTGTCTGCTGTGACAGGTCCCCCTCCTCCTGTGTGTGTGTGTCTGCTGTGACAGGTCCCCCTCCTCCTGTGTGTGTGTGTGTCTGCTGTGACAGGTCCTCCTCCTCCTCCTCCTGTGTGTGTGTCTGCTGTGACAGGCCCCCCTCCTCCTCTGTGTGTGTGTCTGCTGTGACAGGTCCTCCTCCTCCTCCTGTGTGTGTCTGTCTGCTGTGACAGGCCCCCCTCCTCCTGTGTGTGTGTCTGCTGTGACAGGTCCCCCTCCTCCTGTGTGTGTCTGCTGTGACAGGCCCCCTCCTCCTGTGTGTGTCTGCTGTGACAGGTCCCCCTCCTCCTCCTCCTGTGTGTGTGTGTCTGCTGTGACAGGTCCCCTCCTTCTGTGTGTGTGTGTGTGTGTGTGTGTGTGTGTGTGTGTGTGTGTGTGTGTGTGTCTGCTGTGACAGGTCCTCCTCCTGTGTGTGTGTGTGTGTCTGCTGTGACAGGCCCCCCTCCTCGTGTGTGTGTGTGTGTGTGTGTGTGTGTCTGCTGTGACAGGCCCCCCTCCTCCTCTGTGTGTGTGTCTGCTGTGACAGGTCCCCCTCCTCCTGTGTGTGTGTCTGCTGTGACAGGCCCCCCTCTCCTGTGTGTGTGTCTGCTGTGACAGGCCCCCCTCCTCCTGTGTGTGTGTGTCTGCTGTGACAGGTCCCCTCCTTGTGTGTGTGTGTGTGTGTGTGTGTGTGTGTCTGTGTCTGCTGGGACAGGTCCTCCTCGTGTGTGTGTGTCTGCTGTGACAGGTCCTCCTCCTGTGTGTGTGTGTGTCTGCTGTGACAGGCCCCCCTCCTCGTGTGTGTGTGTGTGTGTGTGTGTGTGTGTGTGTGTGTGTGTGTCTGCTGTGACAGGCCCCCCTCCTCCTCTGTGTGTGTGTCTGCTGTGACAGGTCCCCCTCCTCCTGTGTGTGTGTCTGCTGTGACAGGCCCCCCTCTCCTGTGTGTGTGTCTGCTGTGACAGGCCCCCCTCCTCCTGTGTGTGTGTGTCTGCTGTGACAGGTCCCCTCCTTGTGTGTGTGTGTGTGTGTGTGTGTGTGTGTGTGTGTGTGTGTGTGTGTGTGTGTGTGTGTGTGTCTGTGTCTGCTGGGACAGGTCCTCCTCGTGTGTGTGTGTCTGCTGTGACAGGTCCTCCTCCTGTGTGTGTGTGTGTCTGCTGTGACAGGTCCTCCTCCTGTGTGTGTGTGTGTGTGTCTGCTGTGACAGGTCCCCCTCCTCGTGTGTGTGTCTGCTGTGACAGGCCCCCCTCCTCCTGTGTGTGTGTCTGCTGTGGCAGGTCCCCCTCCACCTGTGTGTGTGTGTGTGTGTGTGTCTGCAGTGACAAGGAATGGTGTGAGGGAGAAAGGTGTGTGTGTGTGTGTGTCTGCTGTGACAGGGAATGGTGTGAGGGATAGAGATAGTTGTGTGTGTGTGTGTGTGTGTGTGTGTGTGTGTGTGTGTGTCTGCAGTGACAGGTCCTCCTCATCCTGTGTGAGTGTGTCTGCAGTGACAGGGAATGGTTTGAGGGATAGAGATAGCTGTGTGTGTGTCTGCAGTGACAGGTAATGGTGTGAGGGATAGAGATGTGTGTGGGGTTGGAGGGGAGAGCATTGGGTCTGGCAGGTTATATAGATAGTCAGATACATGGCAATTATGTCACGGCTGCGCTTCCGTCTGATGATCACAGTTCAGCAGCTCACCGGGGGGGGGGGTATACCTTGTTCATTCACAAAGCTTTTCTAATGAGGAGCGATCCCTCTTCTGCCTCCAGTCACTGAATGCTGCGCAGAGAAACTCTCTGATGTGTGTGCTGATCCTTATCTTCTGCAATCAGTGATCAAATGGATCAATTGATTTTTGTCGCTGGAAGTTCAAAATGCTAGAAATACACTATGTAGAAGATGTTTTGGCGGATAGATGGCTCGATCGATAATTTCCGACAGGTCCAATCTGATTTTGATTGTTTTTCTGATCGATTTTCTCATAGAAGTGAATAGAAGTCGATCAGACAGTAAATCTGCCCAAAAAGCTTGTGTATTTCTAGCATTAGCTCTGTGAACAGGGTGCTGGGCCCATGTGCATGGCTCTGTGTGCAGGTCGCTGGGCCCATGTGCATGGCTCTGTGTGCAGGTCGCTGGGCCCCTGTGCATGGCTTTGTGTGCAGGTCGCTGGGCCCCTGTGCATGGCTTTGTGTGCAGGTCGCTGGGCCCCTGTGCATGGCTCTGTGTGCAGGTCGCTGGGCCCCTGTGCATGGCTTTGTGTGCCCGGGTGCTGGGCCCCTGTGCATGGCTTTGTGTGCAGGGTGCTGGGCCCATGTGCATGGCTCTGTGTGCAGGTCGCTGGGCCCATGTGCATGGCTCTGTGTGCAGGTCGCTGGGCCCCTGTGCATGGCTTTGTGTGCAGGTCGCTGGGCCCCTGTGCATGGCTTTGTGTGCAGGTCGCTGGGCCCCTGTGCATGGCTCTGTGTGCAGGTCGCTGGGCCCCTGTGCATGGCTTTGTGTGCCCGGGTGCTGGGCCCCTGTGCATGGCTTTGTGTGCCGGGTGCTGGGCCCCTGTCCATGGCTTTGTGTGCAGGGTGCTGGGCCCATGTGCATGGCTCTGTGTGCAGGTCGCTGGGCCCATGTGCATGGCTTTGTGTGCAGGGTTCTGGGCCCCTGTGCATGGCTTTGTGTGCTGGGCCCCTGTGCATGGCTTTGTGTGCCCGGGTGCTGGGCCCCTGTGCATGGCTTTGTGTGCCGGGTGCTGGGCCCCTGTCCATGGCTTTGTGTGCAGGGTTCTGGGCCCCTGTGCATGGCTTTGTGTGCAGGGTTCTGGGCCCCTGGGCAATGCTTTGTGTGCAGCGTTCTGGGCCCCTGTGCATGGCTTTGTGTGCAGGGTGCTTGGCCCCTGTGCATGGCTTTGTGTGCTGGGCCCCTGTGCATGGCTTTGTGTGCAGGTCGCTGGGCCCCTGTGCATGGCTCTGTGTGCACTGGTCGCTGGGCCCCTGTGCATGGCTCTGTGTGCACTGGTCGCTGGGCCCCTGTGCATGGCTCTGTGTGCACTGGTCGCTGGGCCCCTGTGCATGGCTCTGTGTGCACTGGTTGCTGGGCCCCTGTGCATGGCTCTGTGTGCACTGGTCGCTGGGCCCCTGTGCATGGCTCTGTGTGCACTGGTCGCTGGGCCCCTGTGCATGGCTCTGTGTGCACTGGTCGCTGGGCCCCTGTGCATGGCTCTGTGTGCACTGGTTGCTGGGCCCCTGTGCATGGCTCTGTGTGCACTGGTCGCTGGGCCACTGTGCATGGCTCTGTGTGCACTGGTCGCTGGGCCCCTGTGCATGGCTCTGTGTGCACTGGTCGCTGGGCCCCTGTGCATGGCTCTGTGTGCACTGGTCGCTGGGCCCCTGTGCATGGCTCTGTGTGCACTGGTCGCTGGGCCCCTGTGCATGGCTCTGTGTGCACTGGTCGCTGGGCCCCTGTGCATGGCACGTGACATCACACTGATCACTGCTCTCATTAGCTCTGTGTGCAGGTTGCTGGGCCCCTGTGCATAGCTCTGTGTAGAGGTCGCTCACATTACTCGTAATTGGGAAAGGCTATTTATAACAAGTATGGGGTCAGGTGACCACAGCCAAGGGGACCTGTCACAAAGGTTCTGTACTAATAACCTGAATCTCCGCTGGGCAGGTGATCTGACAGGAATGTCTCACCAGACAGGAACTGCTGACTGAGAGGACCCCGGAGGGCTGGCTACTGCACTGCCTGAGCTCATTGCTTCTCACTGAATCCTTCCCCTTCATACCTTACAGAGGAATGTGCTGAGCTCGGGGGGGAGGAGAGACAGCAGGGCGAGTTCAGCAGCGCCCTCTATAGGAATTAGTGGGTGCCTCCCCACCCCCAGGCATTGGTCTTCCCAGAGAAGGTCAGAATATAGCTTCAGCATGAACGCACAGAGGGTGTGTGTGGAATTGTCTTTGTGAGAGGAGCTCAGCTATAGACATTTATACAGCAGAGGCTGCGCTATCCGGGAACTCAATCAACGGGAAGTCTCAACTTATAGCCACTAACCGGCCTGCCTGAGGGATAGCCACTAACTGGCCTGCCCGAGGGGTAGCCACTAACTGGCCTGCCCGAGTGGTAGCCCCTAACTGGCCTGCCCGAGTGGTAGCCCCTAACTGGCCTGCCCGAGTGGTAGCCCCTAACTGGCCTGCCCGAGGGGTAGCCACTAACTGGCCTGCCCGAGGGGTAGCCACTAACTGGCCTGCCCGAGGGGTAGCCACTAACTGGCCTGCCCGAGGGGTAGCCACTAACTGGCCTGCCCGAGGGGTAGCCACTAACTGGCCTGCCCGAGGGGTAGCCACTAACTGGCCTGCCCGAGGGGTAGCCACTAACTGGCCTGCCCGAGGGGTAGCCACTAACTGGCCTGCCCGAGGGATAACAGGGACTGTTTTTTTTTTTTGTTTTTTTTTTAAAGGGGGGGGGGGCCTTAAAATACTTATGGAGCCCCCAGCGACGTCGTGTAGCCTCCCGGCAGCTCCTCGCTCCGATGCAGGTCAGGTGACACGCTGGCTTACGTGCGCGGAGGTTGCTGGAAAGCCGCTGGGATGTGCAGGAAGACAAGATGTCACTGGAGGCTCGGTAAGTATTTAGGCGGTGATGTGTGTGCTTTTTGTGGCAGTTGCTTAACCCATTCAGGTTCCGTCGTTTTAACTTGAGAAATGTTCACCTCCCATTCATTAGCCTATAACTTTATCACTACTTATCACAATGCACTGATCTATATCTTGTTTTTTCCGCCACCAATTAGGCTTTCTTTGGGGGGTACATTTTGCTAAGAGCCACTTTACTGTAAATGCATTTTAACAGGAAGAATAAGAAAAAAATGGAAAAATTCATTATTTCTCAGTTTTCAGCCATTATAGTTTTAAAATAATACATGCCTCCATAATTAAAACTCACGTATTGTATTTGTCCATATGTCCCGGTTATTACACCGTTAAAATTATGTCCCTATCACAATGTATGGCGACAATATTTTATTTGGAAATAAAGGTGCATTTTTTCCGTTTTGCATCTATCACTATTAACAAGTTTAAAATAAAAAAAAATATAGAAATATTTCATCTTTACATTGATATTTAAAAAGTTTAGACCCTTAGGTAAATATTTACATGTTTTTTTTTTGTTTTTTTTATTGTAATGTTTTTTTTTTGTTTTTTTTTTATAGTAAACATTTTATTTGGGTAGTTTTGGGAGGGTGGGAGATAAACAATAGGTTTGTAATGTAAATGTGTGTTGATTTTAATTTCTTTTTATTTTCAGTTGTAGTATTACTTTTTGGCCACAAGATGGCGGCCATGAGTTTGTTTACATGACGTCACTCTAAGCGTAACATACGCTTACAGTGACACATCAGGGAGGGAACGGCCAGAAAAGGCGCAGCTTCCGAGAGAAGCTGTCGCTTTTTCAGCGGGGGAGAGGAATCAATGATCGGGCACCATAGCCCGATTCATTGATTCCTGGGCTAACGAATCCGTGGCCGGGAGTGCGCATGCACGCGCGCGATCGGCTGCGCTCCGCGCATGGTTCCTGGACGTAGTTTCTACGTCCAGGAACCAAAATAGGTTAAGCAGCGGACAACGTATAAAGTAACGTATACTGCGGCTCTGCTGTATACACTCTTGAAGTGAGAGGGATATGGAGGCTGCCATATTTATTTCCTTTTAAACAATACAAGTTGCCTGGCAGCCCTGCTGATCTCTTTGGCTGCAGTAGTGTCTGAATCACACACTTGAAACAAGCATGCAGCTAATCCTGCCACACTTCAGTCACCTGATCTGCTGCATGCTTGTTCAGGGGTTATGGCTGAAAGTATTGGAGGCTGAGGATCAGAGAGATCCAGGCATTGTGCATTAGGAAATAAATATGGCAGCCTCCGTGTCACTGTCACTTCAGGTGTGCCTCAAGTAAAAATGGAATCAACTTGAGGAATGGTCGGGGGAGAGATCATTGAGTTGGTGGATTGCAGGGAATGTGAGCGATTCATTTTGGTGAGAGAATCCTGTACTGAATATTTCTGTTGTGTGGATGTGACCGGTGCCTTGCTTGTGCTGCAGGAGATGCTTAATGACCGGTGCCTTGCTTGTGCTGCAGGAGATGCTTAATGACCGGTGCCTTGCTTGTGCTGCAGGAGATGTATAATGACCGGGGCCTTGCTTGTGCTGCAGGAGATGTATAATGACCGGTGCCTTGCTTGTGCTGCAGGAGATGTATAATGACTGGTGCCTTGCCTGTGCTGCAGGAGATGTATAATGACCGGTGCCTTGCCTGTGCTGCAGGAGATGTATAATGACCGGTGCCTTGCTTGTGCTGCAGGAGATGTATAATGACTGGTGCCTTGCCTGTGCTGCAGGAGATGTATAATGACCGGTGCCTTGCTTGTGCTGCAGGAGATGTATAATGACCGGTGCCTTGCTTGTGCTGCAGGAGATGTATAATGACTGGTGCCTTGCCTGTGCTGCAGGAGATGTATAATGACCGGTGCCTTGCCTGTGCTGCAGGAGATGTATAATGACCGGTGCCTTGCCTGTGCTGCAGGAGATGTATAATGACCGGTGCCTTGCCTGTGCTGCAGGAGATGTATAATGACCGGTGCCTTGCTTGTGCTGCAGGAGATGTATAATGACCGGTGCCTTGCTTGTGCTGCAGGAGATGTATAATGACTGGTGCCTTGCCTGTGCTGCAGGAGATGTATAATGACCGATGCCTTGCCTGTGCTGCAGGAGATGCTTAATGACCGATGCCTTGCCTGTGCTGCAGGAGATGTATAATGACCGGTGCCTTGCCTGTGCTGCAGGAGATGCTTAATGACCGGTGCCTTGCCTGTGCTGCAGGAGATGTATAATGACCGGTGCCTTGCCTGTGCTGCAGGAGATGTATAATGACCGGTGCCTTGCCTGTGCTGCAGGAGATGTATAATGACCGGTGCCTTGCCTGTGCTGCAGGAGATGTATAATGACCGGTGCCTTGCCTGTGCTGCAGGAGATGTATAATGACCGGTGCCTTGCCTGTGCTGCAGGAGATGTATAATGACCGGTGCCTTGCTTGTGCTGCAGGAGATGTATAATGACCGGTGCCTTGCTTGTGCTGCAGGAGATGTATAATGACCGGTGCCTTGCTTGTGCTGCAGGAGATGTATAATGACCGGTGCCTTGCTTGTGCTGCAGGAGATGTTTAATGACCGGTGCCCTGCTTGTGCTGCAGGAGATGTATAATGACCGGTGCCTTGCTTGTGCTGCGGGAGATGTATGTTTCTGTAGATATATGTAATGACTGGTGCCCTGTTTGTGCTGCAGGAGATGTATGTTTCTCTAGATACATGTAATGTCCAGTGCATTGCTTGTGCTGCAGGAGATGTTGTGTGTTTCTCTAGATGCATGTAATGAATGATAGTAATTTCTGTAGATACATTTAGTGACCGGTGCCTTTCTTGTGCTGCAGGAGATGTATGTTTCTGTAGATACATTTAGTGACCGGTGCTTTCCTTGTGCTGCAGGAGATGTATGTTTCTGTAGATACATTTAGTGACCGGTGCCTTTCTTGTGCTGCAGGAGATGTATGTTTCTGTAGATACATGTAATGACCGGTGCCTTGCTTGTGCTGCAGGAGATTTATGTTTCTGTAGATACATTTAGTGACCGGTGCTTTGCTTGTGCTGCAGGAGATGTATATTTCTCTAGATACATTTAGTGACCGGTGCCTTTCTTGTGCTGCAGGAGATGACATGTGCGGGTACCTCATATCCAGCGGCCGGTTCCTGGGGGAGAACGTTTGGCAGCCGTACAGCTGTATGATGCACAGATACAAGTCCAGGTACGGATCCTCCGCTTTATGCAATGCTGCTGTTTGGCTTCTCTCAATCCTTTGCACCCTTTTTTAACGACTGTGTCCGGTTTTTGGATTGTCACAATTTGCCAATGAATAATATACCGTATTCTTTGGACTATAAGACGCTCCTGACCATAAGATGCACCCAGGTTTAGATATATACTAAACCTGGTGCATCCATGGGGAAGGGGCATCTTGTGGATTATGCCCCCTTGTACCTCTTGTGTCTTCCTCTGTCATCCTTGTGTCCTCCTCTGTCATCCTTGTGTCCTTCATGTGTCTTGCCCTTTCCCCCTTGTGTCCCCCTCTATGCCCCTCTGTGTTCCCCTGTGTCCTCCTCTGCATGGACACAGTACAGGGAGTCCCGACATTGCTGCAGGTTGGAGGTTGGTATTGGCAGCGTTCACAGGTCAGAAACTCCCTGCATTTGGACTATAAGACCAGGGCTGTGGAGATGGTACAAAATACTCCGACTCCTCAGGTTATGAAACCTCCGACTCCACAGCCCTATATAAGATCTCACTTCTGGGGGGAGAAAAAGTGACTCTTATTGTCCAAAAAATACACTAATAATCCTTGTCCCCTCTTTGCACTGGTGCGCTGCGATTTTTGGCCGATCGCTGATGTCAGGAACCGGCCCGCGGCACGCCTGCGTATACGGCTCCCGACTGCGGGTTTGACCAGACTGAGAGGGGAAGCAGCCTTAGTCAAGCTAAAACGAGGCTGGGACCCCTCAGAACACCTCTCACTGCCACCACTAGCGGTTCGCTAGACACTTCCACTCTGCTGTCGAGTCCTCAGCGCACACTCCGCGTTTTCGTATTTGGGTCAGCTTTGCGCTTAGGCCGAATACGAGAACGCCACGCACCCACACACACAGTACAGTTGTACAGTAAAACAGCACAATCAGACACTGACTTGTAATGCAAGTTACACTGTCGTGCAGCAAAACCACTAACAGTCGTTCCAAACGATACTGTTAGCTACTCGCACTGGCGTTTCGTACGTTGGGTCAGCTGCGCGCTTTAGGCCAACGTATGACAAACGCCCCCACACACACAATGCAATTACAATTTCATATGGTAGTGTTGCTCACACATACAACTAGGCACGGACTTATACACAGCTACACTGCAGTCTCCTCTAGGCTATGAGTGTTAGTTTAGTACGGCAGAAGTCAAGCTTATTAAATAATAATTTAATATTCCAGAAAAACATAGAACAATGCAGAACTTAATATATACAAAAGATTACAAAAAACAAAGTAAAAATAGTTACAAGATAAAAGTTACAAAGATAAAAGTTACAAAGATACACACGGATACTTGCGTAAAAATAAAAATGGGGATTAAAAATGTTACCAACTTGAAGGTCTCAACGTTGTCGGCAGGAGCATGCCGCTTGTTCGACCAGAAGTCAAGATCAACTCTAGCTATGCGCTATCTCCAAGAGAAGATACCGGTGGCTGTCCTGGGCCAGCTTAAATAGTCCGAAGTGTCCCCTGGGGCATTTAATGTCCAGCCCCCAGGAACTAATGCACTTTCCCCGTTTGTGACATCACCGAACGCTTGTCATAATCTTGAGAACAACAAATATCCTTTTGACACTTACAGATTTCAAAGCAATTCCTTTTCCAGAGATCCAACATCCACTATAGTACCCGCCACACCCAACAAAAGACTTCCTTAGCCCAATTTCCCCAGGTTACAATGTCTATACATCAAGAGATTGTTAAGTGAGGCTTTTCAACTCCAGGTGCAAACTTGATTAGGCTTTTTCCTGTCTCCTGTTTTTAAAGTCTGCAGAGATTTCCAAACCCCTTCCAATAGATGTAATTTACAGGGTATGTTTGCGTTTCTTCACCACAAGTTGACATGTGTTAGACTTTTCCTGACTAGGCTTGCTTTGTGTATTGAGACAATGGGCCGTCTCCTGAGTTCAAAAAGCCAGGCAGATAATCCCATTAGCAGAAACTCAAAGCACTTCATATGCTCAAGACAATACCCACTTCCTTGCCCCAAGCCAGGGGTCTGCAACCTTTAAGACATAAAGAGCCACTTGGACCCGTTTCCGAAAAGAGAAAAAAAATTGGGAGCCGCAAAACCATTATAAAACAAATCTAACACTGCATATATTGTTACTACCTTAATGCTATATACAGGACCCCCATATGCACAAATCCTTCAGCAGATATGACCCCCATATGCACAAATCCTTCAGCAGATATGACCCCCATATGCACAAATCCTTCAGCAGATATGACCCCCATATGCACAAATCCTCCAGCAGATATGACCCCCATATGCACAAATCCTTCAGCAGATATGACCCCCATATGCACAAATCCTTCAGCAGATATGACCCCCATATGCACAAATCCTTCAGCAGATATGACCCCCATATGCACAAATCCTTCAGCAGATATGACCCCCATATGCACAAATCCTTCAGCAGATATGACCCCCATATGCACAAATCGTTAGCAGATATGACCCCCATTTGCACAAATCGTTAGCAGATATGACCCCCATATGCACAAATCCTTCAGCAGATATGACCCCCATATGCACAAATCATTAGCAGATATGACCCCCATATGCACAAATCGTTAGCAGATATGACCCCCATATGCACAATCCTTCGCAGATATGACCCCCATATGCACAATCCTTCGCAGATATGACCCCCATATGCACAAATCGTTAGCAGATATGACCCCCATATGCATAAATCGTTAGCAGATATGACCCCCATATGCACAAATCCTTCAGCAGATATGACCCCCATATGCACAAATCCTTCAGCAGATATGACCCCCATATGCACAAATCCTTCAGCAGATATGACCCCCATTTGCACAAATCGTTAGCAAATATGACCCCCATTTGCACAAATCGTTAGCAGATATGACCCCCATATGCACAAATCCTTCAGCAGATATGACCCCCATTTGCACAAATCGTTAGCAAATATGACCCCCATATGCAAAAATCGTTAGCAGATATGACCCCCATATGCACAAATCGTTAGCAGATATGACCCCCATATGCACAATCCTTCAGAAGATCTGAAAAGAAAAACCCATTTACTCACCTAGTCAGAAGACACGTTCTCCTCCTGTTCCGACCTCCAGTCCCGACCTGGCGCGCAACTCCCACGATCCTCTTCCTACGTCACGTCCTGCCTGATTAACACTGCAGGGCTACGGGAAAATGGCCGCCCGAAGCCCTGCACTGCACTGGTCCGGCGGCCTCTCTAATAGGCTGCCGGTGTAATGTCAGAAATTGCAGCCCGAATGCAGCCCTGCACACGCGCGCGCCGCAGCCACCGGAGCCGCGAAGGTGTAAAAGAGCCGCATGCGGCTCCGGAGCCGCGGGTTGCCGACCCCTGCCCCAAGCAATCCAAGGCAACCGTTCCCTCCATGGAACACAGGCAGAAAAATGAAAGAATATGTTCCTGTTATCCTTACATCATAAGCACCCCAATATATCACCACAGCTGAAGTGCTGCATTTTCTGTGGGACTGGCACGTATTCGGTTTCTCAGTATCTGCCGCAAATCACCACTAAAAACGCGCTTGTTTTAAATGTTGAAAATTGATATCAGCATTGCAACGTGTTTGTGGTGCTGATCGCAAAATTTGGTGACAAAGGGCCCTTTCTGTGTTAAAAGGAACCCGAGGGGAGAGTGATATGGTGGCTGCCATATTTATTACAATGCATGTCTGAGTCAAAACCCCGGAACAAGTATATGGATAATCCCGTGAAAGCTGAGTCAGCTGAGTCAGAGCACCTGATCTGCTGCATGCTTGTTCCGGGACTATGGCTGAAAGTATTAGAGGCAGAAGAACAGCAGGACAGCCAGGCAAATACATATGGCAGCCTCCATATCTGTCTCACCTCAAGTTCCCTTTAAAGTGCAACTAACCTCAGAACTTTCTGCTCTAAAAGATTGGCCCAGCATGGTAACCTGTTGGCCAGGGTCACGGGATTTTGCATTGTGTTGCCCCTGTGATAGCGGCGCTACGGATTGGAACAGCAGCACGTTCTGCTTGGCTTGCAACGATTACAGTGAAGCATAGAGTCCATGAAAAGCATGCTTCACTCCATAACGCATGCAGCGCGTTACCAGGACACACGCTGATATACCGCAGCACACAGTGCACTGTGTACATTGCATAGATCAGAGCTTACTTGTCCTCCGGTACCAGCAGCAGTGCATGTTGTGTGGACAGCCACAGATGGAGCTGCTGAGCTCTGCTGAGACCCTGATTACCTCCCCTACTTGGTTGTGGTTCTCTGCAGATTATTCCCTGTTGGTGGTACTTGGCAGGCTTGGGAAGGCTTGGCATAGATGGTGAATCCGCCTAAACAAACACAGGACACAGAGAAGGGAATTTCTTCAGCATTTATATGATTAATAAAGATTTTTACTGATTACACCAATGGATTAGTGAATGTACTGCAGACAATTTAAGACCTTTTAAAGAGACACTGAAGCGAAAAAAAATGATGATATAATAAATTGCTTGTGTAGTACAGATAATTACGAGAACATTAGTAGCAAAGAAAATATTCTCATTTTTATTTTCGGTTATATATTTGTTTTTTTTTGTTTTTTTAATAACATTGCATCATTCTATAATATTTGCAGTTAACACATTACACTCAGCATTCTAAATGATTTTACAGAGCAGGCTTATGAACTATTGACCTGTCCTCTGCAGAGAAAAAGAAAATGTTCACTTCTAGGCTGCCGCAGGATAAACATGAGCCAATGTTACAAAAACATGCTCACAAGTACATTAAGCAACAGATTGCCTCATTTCTGGGTAATAGGAGAGGAAACGCTATATTTGGCTTGTCCCATGTGAGCAGGCGCAGATAGGGTCACCCATCACATGCTATTATCAGGCAATTACATGCGATGGGGACTGGCCCGTCCCTGCTCAGATGATGTCACATTTAACTCTTTAGAGGCTGGTATTAAACAGCCAACGGGCTCCAGAGAGCCACTTCTCACTTCAATCTTTCATTTCAACTTTACTTTCATTCCGTAACTATATGCTGTATATACGCGAAGTGCAACGTATCATAGATTATAAGATACAGCCTGGACCATTCACCAGGGATGGCCCAAGTCTGCATGGAACACATAAGATTCTACAGACCGATTGCTTTGCTGAGGTAACGAAGATTGCTGATCACATCTGTATATCTGTTTTCTGAATAAACACCTTAAAGAGGAACTGTAACGACAAAACGGCCCCTGGGGGGTACTCACCTCGGGTGGGGGAAGCCTCAGGATCCTAATGAGGCTTCCCACGCCGTCCTGCGTCCAGCTGCAGCCCTCCGTACAGCCGTGACGCAATATTTACCTTCCTGGCTCCTGCGCAGGCGCTCTGATGCCTCTCGGCGCCGAAGTAGGCGGAAATACCCGATCGCCGTCGGGTCTGCTCTACTGCGCAGGCGCAAGTTTCCGGCGCCTGCGCAGTAGAGCGGACCTGACGGAGATCGGGTATTTCCGTCTATTTCCGTGCCGAAAGTCGCCACAGCGCCCCCGCTGGAGCCAGCAAAGGTAAATATTGAACTGACAGTCGGCACAGTCGCCGGCTGTTCGGAGGGCTGCGGCGAGACCCCTGTGGGACAGAGGACGGCGTGGGAAGCCTCATTAGGATCCGGAGGCTTCCCCCACCCGAGGTGAGTACCCCCCAGGGGATCTTTTTGTTGTTACAGAGTCTCTTTAAAGAGAACCCGAGGCGGGGTTCTTACATCGCAATCCTTATACAGAGGCTGGGTCTGTCTATAGAGCCCAGCCTCTGTTGCTAGTTGGTTCCCTCCAAAGACCCCCCTGTGCGCTGTCAGACCCCATAAAACACCGCCGCGCGACGCGTCTGTGTTTACCTCACTACTGTCAGTCTCGCCGCTCCCCTGCCTGCTGAATCGCTCCGGTCCCCGCCCACGTCCCTTCCCTCCAATCAGCGGCGAGGGTAGGGATGTGGGCGGGGACCGGAGCGATTCAGGAGGCGGGGGAGCGGCGAGACTGACAATAGTGAGATAAACACAGCCGGCTGCGACAAGCTGAGTGTTGCCAGCGCGGCTGTGTTTTATGGGGTCTGACAGCGCGTGGGGGGGGGGGGGGGGGGGCTTTGGAGGAAACTAACTAGCAACAGAGGCTGGGCTCTATAGACAGACCCAGCCTCTGTATGGGGATTGTGATGGAAGAACCCCGCCTCGGGTTCTCTTTAACATTTGAAGTCGTCTAAGCAGTTCTATCTCCTGTGCTATTGCTATATAGAGTGTCAAGTTATCACACTTTCTGTGATTGGTGCCGGACAAAGGTGAAGTGTTGTTGCCTATAGCAACCAACTAATATTTATTACAACAATGACTGACAGTTGAGATAACAAGCTTCAGAAGACTGTTAATTAACTGTGTGTGAAAATAACTACAGAGGAGGTAAATTAACTACAGAAGAGGTAACTTAAGGAATGAAGAGATAAGATAACTCTCTCACTGTGTGAGGTAAGTTTTCTCTTGCCTTATTATCTCCAGCATGATCTTAGTGAATTGAGGCCATAGTGACTCGTGTAGCAGATGTACGGTACAGTAATGTCATGTACAAAAAGTATCGTTTTGCACACTCCAAACTGAAAAACACGGCGTAGCTCCACTCTCCTGCAGTTGTGCGCCTGTCAAAATAGGCTTAAAGAGACACTTAAGTCAAACAAAAAAAAATGAGCTTTACTCACCTGGGGCTTCCAATAGCCCCCTGCAGCTCTCCGGTGCCCTCGCCGTCTCCCTCCGATCCTCCTGGCCCCGCCAGCAGCCACTTCCTGTTTCGGTGACAGGAGCTGACAGGCTGGGGACGCGAGTAATTCTTCGCGTTCCCAGACACATTAGCACCCTCTATGCTGCTATATGGTATATGATATATGCTATAGCAGCATAGATGGCGCTATTGTGACCAGGAATGCGAAGAATCACTCGCGTCCCCAGCCTGTCAGCTCCTGTCACCGAAACAGGAAGTGGCTGCCGGCGGGGCCAGGAGGATCGGAGGGAGCCGGCGAGGGCACCGGACAGCTGCAGGGGGCTATTGGAAGCCCCAGGTGAGTAAAACTCATTTTTTTCGTTTGACTTAAGTGTCCCTTTAAAGAGAATCTGTACTCTAAAATTCTTACAATAAAAAGCATACCATTCTAATCATTATGTTCTCCTGGGCCCCTCTGTGCTGTTTCTGCCACTCCCTGCTGCAATCCTGGCTTGTAATTGCCAGTTTTAGGCAGTGTTTACAAACAAAACACACAGCAAGTGATACGCTGAGAGTAGATCAGTGTGTGAGTCATACAGAGTGTGCAGGGGGCCTGGAGAGGGTGTGTATAGCTTCTAGCCAATCACAAGCAGCACAGCACATTTCAGCCTGACTGCCTCAGCCCGACAGAGCCGACAGAGGAGAGAATATTAGATTATATAACAGAGATAATACAACCACTGTGCAACTAGGAAAGGCTGCAGTTAGACAGAGCACATTAGAACAGGTATAGGAACTTATAGGATAGAAGAAATAAGGATGAAAATGTTTTTACAGAGTCTCTTTAAGGCCAGAAACCCACTAGGATGATTTCTAAGCACTAGTGATTTGAAAAAGCTCTTGCTAATGCAATTCTCTGGGGAAATGTATAAAATCACATCGCTATGGTGGGATCACACCCATAGCATTACATTAGCAAGAGCTTTCAAATCTAAAGCGCTCCGAAAAGCACTCCTGGTAGGTTTCTGGCCCAAGACCTCACCTGCTTGGCTGGCTTCCTGTTAGTGGATTCAGGTCTTAGAATTGCTTACCCACTTCCTGTAACAAGTCCCTCCTCCTCATGTAGACACACAGGTTTCTGATGCAATGCAGGGATGCTGAGAAATGTAATCTGGTATCTATTGTCACATGATCACACTTGCCACTCACCAGCTGCATCCAGTGAGGACAGGAAGCGAGCTGTACTGCAACCACTAGCTAGTTTGTCTCATGAAACAGGTATAGTCTGCCCAAGACTTGGAATCTGTGCATTCTTTATGTTCAGGAAAGCCGGGGTCTCTTTTCGTAATGAATCTTGTCTCGGTTTTTGCAGTGAAGCCAAATCCTGCCTCGCAAACCAGCATGTGGCATTCGTGGGAGATTCGAGGATACGCCAGTTATTCACTTCCTTCGTCAGGATTCTGGATCCCCGCTACAAGGAAGAAGGCAACCGGGTAAGTCAGAGGCGGGGCTACAGTATATATATATATATATATATATATATATATATATATATATATATATATATATATATATATATATATATATATATATATATATATATATATATATATATATACCCTCTTTCCCTGAATATAAGACCTACCCTGAAGATAAGCCCTAGCTGGAATTTTGAGCATGCTTGAAATATAAGCCCTACTCCGAAAATAAGCCCTAGTGGAAGTTAGAGAGGAGGAAGAGGCAGCCAGTAAGTGGGGACACCGTGGTGCAGTGGCAATCGGGCACTGAACCTGTCATCCCAGCACACAGCAAGGTTATCAGCTGTGTAGGGATGATAGGGCAGGTGCCTGATCAGTACAGTAGCATACCTTCAAATCCAGGAACATCACAGTACAAAGGAACAGGAAATATTCTGCTGAGAGACACTTCCTTATAGAAATATAAGACATCCCCTGAAAATAAGCCCTAGCACATCTTTTAGAGCAAAAATTAATATCAGACACTGTCTTATTTTTGGGGAAAGACGGTATATATACACATATACATACACACATACACATATATATTATATATATGTATGCATGTATGTATGCATGTATATGTGTGTGTGTATGTATGTGTGTGTATATATATATATACATATATATATATATATATATATATATATATATATATATATATATATATATATATATATATATATATATATATATATATACCCCCAGTATAGATAGCCAGGTATAGGTGCCCCCAGTATAGGATAGCCAGGTATAGGTGCCCCCAGTATAGGATAGCCAGGTATAGGTGTCCCCAGTATAGGTTAGCCAGGTATAGGTGCCCCCATTATAAGTTAGCCAGGTATAGGTGCTTCCATTATAGGTAGCCAGGTATAGGTGCTTCCAGTATAGGTAGCCAGGTATAGGTGCCCCCAGTATAGGATAGCCAGGTATAGGTGCCCCCAGTATAGGATAGCCAGGTATAGATGCCCCCGGTATAGGATAGCCAGGTATAGGTGCCCCCGGTATAGGATAGCCAGGTATAGGTGCCCCCAGTATAGGATAGCCAGGTATAGATGCCCCCGGTATAGGATAGCCAGGTATAGGTGCCCCCGGTATAGGATAGCCAGGTATAGGTGCCCCCGGTATAGGATAGCCAGGTATAGGTGCCCCCGGTATAGGATAGCCAGGTATAGGTGCCCCCAGTATAGGATAGCCAGGTATAGGTGCCCCCAGTATAGGATAGCCAGGTATAGGTGCCCCCAGTATAGGATAGCCAGGTATAGGTGCCCCCAGTATAGGATAGCCAGGTATAGATGCCCCCGGTATAGGATAGCCAGGTATAGGTGCCCCCGGTATAGGATAGCCAGGTATAGGTGCCCCCAGTATAGGATAGCCAGGTATAGGTGCCCCCAGTATAGGATAGCCAGGTATAGGTGCCCCCAGTATAGCTAGCCAGGTATAGATGCCCCCAGTATAGGATAGCCAGGTATAGGTGCCCCCAGTATAAGTAGCCAGGAATAGTTTCTCCCAGTATAGGTTTAGCAGGTAGTGCCTCAAATAAAAGTAGCCAGTCCCTTCTCAGGCCGCTGCTCATTTACCTTCTCAAGTTGGGCAGCCCCCCTTCTCTACCACACTCTCCAGATCCCCCTCGCTAGACCTCAGATCAGCGGTGACCCTCAGACAGTGTCGAGATAGGAGAGTGGCTCCCCTAGTGGTGGTGCATATACATATAAGTAAGTAAGTACTTCCTGTATGTGCGCTGTTACTAAGGGAGATGGGGGGCAGGAGGGAGACCGCCACTTGGAAGACACCGCCTGACGCACGTCGTTCGGGCAGCATCATGGAAGGTCCGCCCCTGCTCTTCCCATACAAGTTCAGTTTCACCTGCTCAGTAGCTCCACCCACATGTCTCCTCCCATACAAGTTCAGTTTCACCTGCTCAGTAGCTCCACCCACGTGTCTCCTCCCATACAAGTTCAGTTTCACCTGCTCAGTAGCTCCACCCACGTGTCTCCTCCCATACAAGTTCAGTTTCACCTGCTCAGTAGCTCCACCCACGTGTCTCCTCCCATACAAATTCAGTTTCACCTGCTCAGCAGCCCCGCCCACGTGTCTCCTCCCATACAAGTTCAGTTTCACCTGCTCAGTAGCTCCACCCACGTGTCTCCTCCCATACAAGTTCAGTTTCACCTGCTCAGCAGCCCCGCCCACGTGTCTCCTCCCATACAGGTTCAGTTTCACCTGCTCAGTACCTCCACCCACGTGTCTCCTCCCATACAAGTTCAGTTTCACCTGCTCAGTAGCTCCACCCACATGTCTCCTCCCATACAAGTTCAGTTTCACCTGCTCAGTAGCTCCACCCACGTGTCTCCTCCCATACAAGTTCAGTTTCACCTGCTCAGCAGCCCCGCCCACGTGTCTCCTCCCATACAGGTTCAGTTTCACCTGCTCAGTACCTCCACCCACGTGTCTCCTCCCATACAAGTTCAGTTTCACCTGCTCAGTAGCTCCACCCACATGTCTCCTCCCATACAAGTTCAGTTTCACCTGCTCAGTAGCTCCACCCACGTGTCTCCTCCCATACAAGTTCAGTTTCACCTGCTCAGTAGCTCCACCCACGTGTCTCCTCCCATACAAGTTCAGTTTCACCTGCTCAGTAGCTCCACCCACGTGTCTCCTCCCATACAAATTCAGTTTCACCTGCTCAGCAGCCCCGCCCACGTGTCTCCTCCCATACAAGTTCAGTTTCACCTGCTCAGTAGCTCCACCCACGTGTCTCCTCCCATACAAGTTCAGTTTCACCTGCTCAGCAGCCCCGCCCACGTGTCTCCTCCCATACAGGTTCAGTTTCACCTGCTCAGTACCTCCACCCACGTGTCTCCTCCCATACAAGTTCAGTTTCACCTGCTCAGTAGCTCCACCCACGTGTCTCCTCCCATACAAGTTCAGTTTCACCTGCTCAGTAGCTCTACCCACGTGTCTCCTCCCATACAAGTTCAGTTTCACCTGCTCAGCAGCCCCGCCCACGTGTCTCCTCCCATACAAGTTGTTTCACCTGCTCAGTAGCTCCACCCACGTGTCTCCTCCCATACAAGTTCAGTTTCACCTGCTCAGTAGCTCCACCCACGTGTCTCCTCCCATACAAGTTCAGTTTCACCTGCTCAGCAGCCCCGCCCACGTGTCTCCTCCCATACAAGTTCAGTTTCACCTGCTCAGCAGCCCCGCCCACGTGTCTCCTCCCATACAAGTTCAGTTTCACCTGCTCAGTAGCTCCACCCACGTGTCTCCTCCCATACAAGTTCAGTTTCACCTGCTCAGTAGCTCCACCCACGTGTCTCCTCCCATACAAGTTCAGTTTCACCTGCTCAGTAGCTCCACCCACGTGTCTCCTCCCATACAAGTTCAGTTTCACCTGCTCAGTAGCTCCACCCACGTGTCTCCTCCCATACAAGTTCAGTTTCACCTGCTCAGCAGCCCCGCCCACGTGTCTCCTCCCATACAAGTTCAGTTTCACCTGCTCAGTAGCTCCACCCACGTGTCTCCTCCCATACAAGTTCAATTTCACCTGCTCAGCAGCCCCGCCCATGTGTCTCCTCCCATACAAGTTCAGTTTCACCTGCTCAGTAGCTCCACCCACGTGTCTCCTCCCATACAAGTTCAGTTTCACCTGCTCAGTAGCTCCACCCACGTGTCTCCTCCCATACAAGTTCAGTTTCACCTGCTCAGTAGCTCCACCCACGTGTCTCCTCCCATACAAGTTCAGTTTCACCTGCTCAGTAGCTCCACCCACGTGTCTCCTCCCATACAAGTTCAGTTTCACCTGCTCAGCAGCCCCGCCCACGTGTCTCCTCCCATACAAGTTCAGTTTCACCTGCTCAGTAGCTCCACCCACGTGTCTCCTCCCATACAAGTTCAGTTTCACCTGCTCAGCAGCCCCGCCCACGTGTCTCCTCCCATACAAGTTCAGTTTCACCTGCTCAGCAGCCCCGCCCACGTGTCTCCTCCCATACAAGTTCAGTTTCACCTGCTCAGTAGCTCCACCCACGTGTCTCCTCCCATACAAGTTCAGTTTCACCTGCTCAGCAGCCCCGCCCACGTGTCTCCTCCCATACAAGTTCAGTTTCACCTGCTCAGCAGCTCCACCCACGTGTCTCCTCCCATACAAGTTCAGTTTCACCTGCTCAGTAGCTCCACCCACGTGTCTCCTCCCATACAAGTTCAGTTTCACCTGCTCAGCAGCCCCGCCCACGTGTCTCCTCCCATACAAGTTCAGTTTCACCTGCTCAGCAGCTCCCCCCACGTGTCTCCTCCCATACAGGTTCAGTTTCACCTGCTCAGTAGCTCCACCCACGTGTCTCCTCCCATACAAGTTCAGTTTCACCTGCTCAGCAGCCCCGCCCACGTGTCTCCTCCCATACAAGTTCAGTTTCACCTGCTCAGTAGCTCCACCCACGTGTCTCCTCCCATACAAGTTCAGTTTCACCTGCTCAGTAGCTCCACCCACGTGTCTCCTCCCATACAAGTTCAGTTTCACCTGCTCAGTAGCTCTACCCACGTGTCTCCTCCCATACAAGTTCAGTTTCACCTGCTCAGTAGCTCCACCCACGTGTCTCCTCCCATACAAGTTCAGTTTCACCTGCTCAGCAGCCCCGCCCACGTGTCTCCTCCCATACAAGTTCAGTTTCACCTGCTCAGCAGCCCCGCCCACGTGTCTCCTCCCATACAAGTTCAGTTTCACCTGCTCAGTAGCTCCACCCACGTGTTTCCTCCCATACAAGTTCAGTTTCACCTGCTCAGTAGCTTCACCCACGTGTCTCCTCCCATACAAGTTCAGTTTCACCTGCTCAGCAGCCCCGCCCACGTGTCTCCTCCCATACAAGTTCAGTTTCACCTGCTCAGCAGCCCCGCCCACGTGTCTCCTCCCATACAAGTTCAGTTTCACCTGCTCAGCAGCCCCGCCCACGTGTCTCCTCCCATACAAGTTCAGTTTCACCTGCTCAGCAGCCCCGCCCACGTGTCTCCTCCCATACAAGTTCAGTTTCACCTGCTCAGCAGCCCCGCCCACATGTCTCCTCCCATACAAGTTCAGTTTCACCTGCTCAGTAGCCCCACCCACGTGTCTCCTCCCATACAAGTTCAGTTTCACCTGCTCAGCAGCCCCGCCCACGTGTCTCCTCCCATACAAGTTCAGTTTCACCTGCTCAGTAGCTCTACCCACGTGTCTCCTCCCATACAAGTTCAGTTTCACCTGCTCAGTAGCCCCACCCACGTGTCTCCTCCCATACAAGTTCAGTTTCACCTGCTCAGTAGCTCCACCCACGTGTCTCCTCCCATACAAGTTCAGTTTCACCTGCTCAGCAGCCCCGCCCACGTGTCTCCTCCCATACAAGTTCAGTTTCACCTGCTCTGCAGCCCCGCCCTGCTTCCTGCATTCAGCCCAAAACTTGTAAATAGATTTATTTGATTTTCTTTTATTGACTTTGTTTTCTATAGACTTCCCCATCAAAAAGCTTGACGTTGCTGAAAGTTTTTATTTCCTTGTTAAACATTCCAGTTGGCTGGAGTCAGCGCTGGAGGCGGAGCCTCATTACTGTCGCACTTATTCTAAAAATAGCTCGAGGCGCGGGATGTGGTTATAATTGGTCGGCCACTGCCCACACCCACTTGTACAGTGTCTGTATGTGCGTATATATAGTATAAGCATAAGCACACACAGGCATACTATACAGGCATTGTTTGGCCTGGATAAGCCGCACTTCTGCCCTTCCCTCCAGTTTTCTACTTCAAGGCAAAGTTTACCTTCCGCTGATAATGAGATGTCAGTTCTACTCAAGTCGCTTTCTAACATAATAGAGGAACTGGAGTGAAAACAACTTAAAGTAAATCAGAGATCAAATGCAATAAAGAATCGATACTTACCCGGGGCTTCCTCCAGCTCCATAAACTGTGTGCGTCCCTCTCCGGCCTCCCTCGGTCTGCCGTTCAGCCTCAATCAGCCCCGGTAACACCCATGCACAGGACTGTCCCACCCATGCACAGGACTGTCCCACCCATGCACAGGACTGTCCCACCCATGCACAGGACTGTCCCACCCATGCACAGGACTGTCCCACCCATGCACAGGACTGTCCCACCCATGCACGGGACTGTCCCACCCATGCACGGGACTGTCCCACCCATGCACGGCACTGTCCCACCCATGCACGGCACTGTCCCACCCATGCACGGCACTGTCCCACCCATGCACGGCACTGTCCCACCCATGCACGGCACTGTCCCACCCATGCACGGCACTGTCCCACCCATGCACGGCACTGTCCCACCCATGCACGGCACCGTCCCACCCATGCACGGGACCGCCCCACCCATGCACGGGACCGCCCCACCCATGCACGGGACCGCCCCACCCATGCACGGGACCGCCCCACCCATGCACGGGACCGCCCCACCCATGCACGGGACCGCCCCACCCATGCACGGGACCGCCCCACCCATGCACGGGACCGTCCCACCCATGCACGGGACCGTCCCACCCATGCACGGGACCGTCCCACCCATGCGTAGAGGACCCAGACTGGACATGACTGAGCTGTTACCGGTGCTGGTTGCGGCTGAACGGCAGACCACGGGAGGCCGGAGAGGGACGCACATAGTTTATATAGCTGGAGGAAGCCCCGGGTAAGTATTGATTCTTTATTGCTTTTGAACTCTGGTACACTTTAACCACTTGAGGACCGCAGTGTTAAACCCCCCTATTGACAAGGCCGTGTTTTGTTAAATGGGCCACTGCAGCTTTAAAGGGGAACTGAAGTAAGAGGTATACGGAGGCTGCCATATTTATTTCCTTTTAATCAATACCAGTTGCCTGGCAGCCCTGCTGGTCTATTTCTCTGCAGTAGTATCTGAATAACACCAGAAACAAGCATGCAGCTAGTCTTGTCAGATCTGACTTTAAAGTCTGAAACACTTGATCTGCTGCATGCTTGTTCAGGGGCTATGGCTAATAGTATTAGGGGCAGAGGATCAGCAGGGCTGCCAGGCAACTGGTATGGCTTAAAAGGAAATAAACATGGCAGCCTCCATATACCTCTCTCTTCAGTTCCCCTTTAAGGCCTCGCTGCAGGGCGGCACAACACAGCACACAAGTGACCCCCCTTTCCTCCCCACTGACAGCTCTCTGTTGGTGGGGTCTGATTGCTCCCCGTGTGTGTGTGTGTGTGTGTGTGTGTGTGTTTTTTTTTATATAAATATTTGTGCTTTTTTTTTTTTATTTATTTATTTATAAATTGTAGTATTTTTTTATTTTTTTAAATAACTCCCCCCCCCCCCCCCCCCAGCTAGCCAGCCAGTCACGGCGATCGGCTGTCATATGAGAGCTGATTGCTCTCCTGTGTCTTAGATCGTAGCGCTGTACAGCCTACTTCGCGATCGCCGCTGGGAGACTGAAGGCGGAGATGTGCGCGATCTCCTGCTAGCCCCATAGAAGGCCGTTCACACCAATCGGCATGGAGCAGTCCTGGGGCGGGCGCCGCGTTGGTTGGCTAAAGGTTAACCACTACAGGTTCCTGACAAGAGGTTCGAGAGCTGTGTCGCTATCGATACGGCAATAACTTTTTATTACCTTTGCTAACAAAGTGATCCAGATATGGGTTTTTTTAGGACAATCTAGGCTTTCTTTGGGGAATATTTTTTTCAAAGTATTTTTTAATTTCACAGGAAGTTTATTGAGGAAAATTAAGGCAGAAATGCAAAAATTACGCATTTTTTCATGTTTTCCCCATAGTAATTTTTACATGACAAGTGGCACAATGGTAACTCTATACCCTACATGCCATATGTCATCGCTAGTTGTGCATGTAGCGCACTATTATCGCCAGCCTGTGCGTCTGCAGCCATTGCGTGCCAACGCGCTCGGGGGCACAGTTTGGCGACTCCCAGCTGCATTGCTAGGCAACCACATTTTCCCCGAGCTGTCGCCATTACAGGTGTCCGTGAATCTTTAGGCCAAGTATAGGTGACGCAAGGGGTTAATTAGTCTGGTAGGGGTTCACACAAAAAAAAAATTGGACACTGCCACTTTAAAAAAAAAACTTTTTTGTACAGTAACTTTGTGTGTAGTTGCTGGTGGCAGCAATCAGTTTGTGCACCAGCAACGGGGGGCGCACACACAGTGATACAAATTCTAGTAGACACCAGCAACGGGGGGCGCACACACAGTGGCAGCGGCTTTTAGTGCTGGAAATCAGTCTTGCATCCAGGAACCATAAGTGGTAAAGTCAATGGGCTCTGGGCCGTATAGATCCTTCCTGTGCATAGGTATAAGTAAGCCGATATACTGCTTCCCTGCTCCTGCACAAGTCCCGGCGGAGGTAATTACTATTCCCCCTCCAGGCCGCCATGAATACCCACTATGCAATCCGGCTTCCAGCTATTGCTGACGGCCCGATTACAGTGTTTTTATATTAATTTGTGCTCCGTTTTCTGATGGCGCCCAAATTACTCAGAGTGCTGCTGTAATAGCTGTAATTCACATTACGGCCTCTGGCGGCGCCGCCTGCGCCCAAATCTCCTGCGCTGTTATTACAGCACTCGCCTTGCTGCTCCTCTCACAGTCCCCGCGTTCCAGCGCTGCCTTCCCTGGTAGGTCGAATACTGCTCTCTGCCGATGCAGAAGGCCAGATGTGTTTTGGGAACCAGAGTGCTCCCGAAGATAGGCAGCTCCATACGCGCCCTATCTCCCTCGCTCCCCCTCGCCCTCCCTTGTGCCCCCTCTCCCTCGCGCCCCCTCGCCCTCCCTCGCGCCCCCTCTCCCCCCCCTCCTCGCGCCCTCTCCCTCGCGCCCCCTCTCCTCGCCCCCTTTCCTCGCCCCCTCTCCCTCGCGCCCTCTCCTCGCCCCCTCTCCCTCTCTCCTCGCCCCCTCTCCCTCGCGCCCTCTCTCCCTCGCGCCCCCTCTCCCCCCCTCCTCGCGCCCTCTCCTCGCCCCCTCTCCCTCGCGCCCCCTCTCCCCCCCTCCTCGCGCCCTCTCCTCGCGCCCTCTCTCCCTCGCACCCCCTCGCTCTCTCCTCCTCTCTCCCCCTCTCTCGCCCTCTCTCCCCTTCGCCCTCTCCAAAGCCTCCCATGGCAAAGCCAGAGGTGTAACGAGGGCACCAGGAGAGGAGTGGAAGGCTCTATAGAACCTCCCAGAGCCTTCCCTCTCCTTAGGTGAAGGTCTGTTTTTTTTTCCTGCTTCCTATTAGCTTTAAAGTGTAACATGAGGTGACATGATGGGATAATCCTGTGTATGTACAGTACTAAACATATTCATTACTTGTTTTATTTTGCTGCCTGAAAGAGTTAGCTTTCAGGCATGGAAGTGACAGCTTCTGTCTTATCGGAAACTTGCTGGGAATACAGTAATCATCCCTGATCAGCAAATTGCAGCCATAAAAGTTTTCCTGGCAGGATACATTTTTCTACACATTTCTGAGAGCAGAGGGAGAGAGAAGGGGTCAATATAGTTCATGTATTTTCATTTAGGGACACATAATAGACTGCAACTGAGCAGAGACAACAAAACATTCAATCTACTTTCTAAATGTTTAAATATAAAGTAAAATCCTGGGATGACTTAAAAAGTCATTTTTAGGACTAGGAGGATAAATCTAATTATCTCATCAATTTATTTTCACCTCGGGTTCACTTTAAAGAATAAAATGGCCTTTATCCGTGTGGTGGCCCCCTTAGCGTGAGTGGCTTACACTGCTTGCTGAGTGCTAGTTCTTGTGCAGCTCGATCTCTGAACTGGCTGTAATCCTCTTCACCCCCCATGTGGCCGTCCTGTATATAAGTGATGAATGACCCCCGATGTCGTGGTGCGAGGAGCTGTTCTGATCTTTATTTTTGTCTTCACAGCACGAGAACATCCCGTTCACAGAGCACAGCAACAACGTGCAGGTGGTAAGTGCTTCCTCCGATCGCCTGCGATTACCGCTGATTACAGAACGTCAGGCTACGCCAGGGGGGAGGCGCCCAGAAGCATGTGACTGATCTTATCTGTCTCTGATTGGCTGGTCGCAGTCATGTGATCACCTTCTGCCCTAGAGAAGAAGCGGAAGTTAGAAATGATCACATGATTGCGAACGGCCAATCAGAGTTATGCTACTTCCACTATGGCCCTGTATGTTGCCTCAGACCATCTTTCTCCCATCGTCCTCCAGGACGGCTGCTGCTGAGACATTGTATGTCTCCTCCCCACCTGGAAACACCTGAAAGATATTCTAAACTAATTGCATGTGAGCCCATAAAGAAACTCCACCCTCTCTCTATAAGCAGTTTTTGTTTGTTTGCCATTCACCCACTGGATCACCTAGATAGGTTCACGTTTAGATGATGTTTTGTAACTTGTAGCAAAAAAAGTAGTGAGACACTGTCGTTGCAAAAGAAGATACCTTTAATCCACAGTGTAGAGACACATCAGGGTATACAGTGTGGGTGAGGGAGGCCTGACAGTGTGGGTGAGGGAGGCCTGACAGCTGTTTCGCTTTGACAAAAGCTTCCTCAGAGGCCAATAGTAAGAACTTTCTATTGGCCTCTGAGGAAGCTTTTGTCAAAGTGAAACAGCTGTCAGGCCTCCCTCACCCACACTGTATACCCTGCTGTGTCTCTACTAGAGATGGTCGAACTTCGGTTCGCGAACCTCGAGCGCACAAGTTCAGTTCGTGCGAACTTTTGGGAACCGCAATAGACTTCAATGGGGAGGCGAACTTCGAAAATTAGAAACATTTATGCTGGCCACAAAAGTGATGGAAAAGATGTTTCAAGGGGTCTAACATCTGAGTTTTTGCATGGGGTAGGACCCCTGTGGTATCATCAGGGCACTTTCGAACTGCCTAACTGGCAGCCGTTTCCTCAGAATGTTCTGAAACTTCCTCAGAACCAGCGCCAGATAGGGCCAAGCATGCTCTGTGAGTTTGGATGGCCTGCCAGCCTGGCAACACAGGAAATATGACACGTATAGCAGTTTATGGAATATTATATACATCTAGGAGTAACAGAAGGTCAGTTCTAGGTGAAGGCTCTTTTGAAGCTTAGGGCAGCAGGCTGCGTGGTCCGCTCCCCTGCTGGGATTGTAGCCAGAGAGTCTGACTCTTTCTCGAGTAAATTGGTTCTGTCAGGCTGCTTATCAACTTCATCTGATGGATGGGCCCTTAGCACAGCTGGGTGCCTGGGACACGTCTGCTGAGGGCTCCTGCCTTTCGGTGGAAGGAGAAAAGAAAAAAAAAAACCTGTCTTTTATACTAAGAAATGTCATTCTCTGATCGCTGCAATGACTGGCCAATCTAACCAAGGTAGCGATCAGAAAATCGACTGCGAATCTTCGATTCACCTGCGTTTCTCAAGGCTGTTCCGTGACAGGCACCCCATGTGGTTTCCTCGTAAGGGCGCACGTGTGACATCACAAATGCGAGCATGTGACGTCGCTCGCCTTTGCTAGGAAACCACGTGGGGGTGTGTATGCAGAGAAGGAATCCCAGAAGCCAGCGGGGGACAAGCGGAGGCCGCGGACAGGTAATGTATACCTTACACGGGGCACTAGGGGGGCACAGCAGCGTATACGGTGCACAAGGGATGATTCCGGATCGATTTCAGCATTATATTGATCAGGAATCGGCCTGGTGTGTATGGGCAGCTGACAGATCTCTCTCTTATGAGATTGGATTAGAGAGAGATCTGTCTCTTGGTGGAATCTGCCCATCATCCCTACATGTATGGCCACCGTTACACTCGCCCTCTGCTCACAGCTCCAGCCTCCTCTACAGATCACTGATCCCAGCCAGTGCAGTGCTAGTGGCTCCATACCCACCTGCGTCATCTGACAGCACAGCTCTCTGCAACACTCTCACAATCATTATTCTGATGATTTTCCTTTCCTTGCAGGATTTCCTGTGGTATCCTGAGGTCAATGGTTCCATGAAGCAATACTTCCAGTCTCTGGCTGAGGTGCGTCTCCAGCTCTTGTGTCCCACCATATTATGTATTTATATAGCACTGACATCTTCTGCAGCGCTGTACAGAGTACATAGTCATGTCACTGACTGTCCTCAGAGGAGCTCACACTCTAATCCTACCATAGTCATAGTCTAATGTCCTACCATATTATTATTATGTATTTATATAGCACTGACATCTTCTGCAGCACTTTACAGAGTACATAGTCGTGTCACTGACTGTCCTCAGAGGAGCTCACACTCTAATCCTACCATAGTCCTAGTGTAATGTCCTACCATATTATTGTTATGTATTTATATAGCACTGACATCTCCTGCAGCACATTACAGAGTACATAGTCATGTCACTGACTGTCCTCAGAGGAGCTCACACTCTAATCCTACCATAGTCATAGTCTACTGTCCTACCATATTATTATTATGTATTTATATAGCACTGACATCTTCTGCAGCGCTGTACAGAGTACATAGTCATGTCACTGACTGTCCTCAGAGGAGCTCACACTCTAATCCTACCATAGTCATAGTCTAATGTCCTACCATATTATTATTATGTATTTATATAGCACTGACATCTTCTGCAGCACATTACAGAGTACATAGCCATGTCACTGACTGGCCTCAGAGGGGCTCACACTCTAATCCTACCACAGTCATAGTCTAATGTCCTACCATATTATTATTATGTATTTATATAGCACTGACATCTTCTGCAGCACATTACAGAGTACATAGTCATGTCACTGACTGTCCTCAGAGGAGCTCACACTCTAATCCTACCATAGTCATAGTCTAATGTCCTACCATATTATTATTATGTATTTATATAGCACTGACATCTCCTGCAGCGCATTACAGAGTACAGAGCCATGTCACTGACTGTCCTCAGAGGAGCTCACACTCTAATCCTACCATAGTCATAGTCTAATGTCCTACCATATTATTATTATGTATTTATATAGCCCGGACATCTCCTGCAGCACATTACAGAGTACATAGTCATGTCACTGACTGTCCTCAGAGGAGCTCACACTCTAATCCTACCATAGTCATAGTCTAATGTCCTACCATATTATTATTATGTATTTATATAGCACTGACATCTCCTGCAGCGCATTACAGAGTACATAGTCATGTCACTGACTGTCCTCAGAGGAGCTCACACTCTAATCCTACCATAGTCATAGTCTAATGTCCTACCATATTATTATTATGTATTTATATAGCCCGGACATCTCCTGCAGCACATTACAGAGTACATAGTCATGTCACTGACTGTCCTCAGAGGAGCTCACACTCTAATCCTACCATAGTCATAGTCTAATGTCCTACCATATTATTATTATGTATTTATATAGCACTGACATCTCCTGCAGCACATTACAGAGTACATAGTCATGTCACTGACTGTCCTCAGAGGAGCTCACAATCTAACCCTACCATAGTCATAGTCTAATGTCCTACCATATTATTATTATGTATTTATATAGCACTGACATCTTCTGCAGCACATTACAGAGTACATAGTCATGTCACTGACTGTCCTCAGAGGAGCTCACACTCTAATCCTACCATAGTCATAGTCTAATGTCCTACCATATTATTATGTATTTATATAGCACTGACATCACCTGCAGCACTTTACAGAGTACATAGCCATGTCACTGACTGTCCTCAGAGGAGCTCACAATCTAATCCTACCATAGTCATAGTCTAATGTCCTACTATATTATTATTATTATGTATTTATATAGCACTGACATCTTCTGCAGCACATTACAGAGTACATAGTCATGTCACTGACTGTCCTCAGAGGAGCTCACAATCTAATCCTACCATAGTCATAGTCTAATGTCCTCCCATATTATTATTATGTATTTATATAGCACTGACATCTTCTGCAGCACATTACAGAGTACATAGTCATGTCACTGACTGTCCTCAGAGGAGCTCACACTCTAATCCCACCATATTCATAGTCTAAGGCCCTACCATATTATTATTATGTATTTATATAGCACTGACATCTTCTGCAGCACATTACAGAGTACATAGTCATGTCACTGACTGTCCTCAGAGGAGCTCACAATCTAATCCTACCATAGTCATAGTCTAATGTCCTACCATATTATTATGTATTTATATAGCACTGACATCTTCTGCAGCACTTTACAGCGTACAGAGTCATGTCACTGACTGTCCTCAGAGGAGCTCACACTCTAATCCTACCATAGTCATAGTCTAATGTCCTACCATATTATTATTATGTATTTATATAGCACTGACATCTTCTGCAGCACATTACAGAGTACATAGTCATGTCACTGACTGTCCTCAGAGGAGCTCACACTCTAATCCTACCATAGTCATAGTGTAATGTCCTACCATATTATTATTATGTATATATATAGCACTGACATCTTCTGCAGCACATTACAGAGTACATAGTCATGTCACTGACTGTCCTCAGAGGAGCTCACACTCTAATCCTACCATAGTCATAGTCTAATGTCCTACCATATTATTATTATGTATTTATATAGCGCTGACATCTCCTGCAGCACATTACAGAGTACATAGTCATGTCACTGACTGTCCTCAGAGGAGCTCACAATCTAATTCTACCATAGCCATAGTCTAATGTCCTGCCATATTATTATATATTTATATAGCACTGACATCTCCTGCAGCACATTACAGAGTACATAGTCATGTCACTGACTGTCCTCAGAGGAGCTCACACTCTAATCCCTGCCATAATCATAGTGTAATGTCCTACCATATTATTATGTATTTATATAGCACTGACATCTCCTGCAGCACTGTACAGAGTACATAGTCATGTCACTGACTGTCCTCAGAGGAGCTCACAATCTAATCCTACCATAGTCATACTCTAATGTCCTACCATATTATTATTATGTATTTATATAGCACTGACATCTTCTGCAGCACATTACAGAGTATATAGTCATGTCACTGACTGTCCTCAGAGGAGCTCACACTCTAATCCCAACATAGTCATAGTCTAATGTCCTATCATATTATTATTATGTATTTATATAGCACTGACCTCTTCTGCAGCACATTACAGAGTACATAGTCATGTCACTGACTGTCCTCAGAGGAGCTCACACTCTAATCCTACCATAGTCATAGTCTAATGTCCTACCATATTATTATTATGTATTTATATAGCACTGACATCTTCTGCAGCACATTACAGAGTATATAGTCATGTCACTGACTGTCCTCAGAGGAGCTCACACTCTAATCCCAACATAGTCATAGTCTAATGTCCTATCATATTATTATTATGTATTTATATAGCACTGACCTCTTCTGCAGCACATTACAGAGTACATAGTCATGTCACTGACTGTCCTCAGAGGAGCTCACACTCTAATCCTACCATAGTCATAGTCTAATGTCCTACCATATTATTATTATGTATTTATATAGCACTGACATCTTCTGCAGCACATTACAGAGTATATAGTCATGTCACTGACTGTCCTCAGAGGAGCTCACACTCTAATCCCAACATAGTCATAGTCTAATGTCCTATCATATTATTATTATTATGTATTTATATAGCACTGACCTCTTCTGCAGCACATTACAGAGTATATAGTCATGTCACTGACTGTCCTCAGAGGAGCTCACACTCTAATCCCAACATAGTCATAGTCTAATGTCCTATCATATTATTATTATGTATTTATATAGCACTGACCTCTTCTGCAGCACATTACAGAGTACATAGTCATGTCACTGACTGTCCTCAGAGGAGCTCACAATCTAATCCTACCATAGTCATAGTCTAATGTCCCACCATATTATTATTATGTATTTATATAGCACTGACATCTCCTGCAGCACATTAGAGTACATAGTCATGTCACTGACTGTCCTCAGAGGAGCTCACACTCTAATCCTACCATAGTCATAGTCTAATGTCCTACCATATTATTATTATGTATTTATATAGCACTGACATCTTCTGCAGCACATTACAGAGTATATAGTCATGTCACTGACTGTCCTCAGAGGAGCTCACACTCTAATCCCAACATAGTCATAGTCTAATGTCCTATCATATTATTATTATGTATTTATATAGCACTGACCTCTTCTGCAGCACATTACAGAGTACATAGTCATGTCACTGACTGTCCTCAGAGGAGCTCACACTCTAATCCTACCATAGTCATAGTCTAATGTCCTACCATATTATTATTATGTATTTATATAGCACTGACATCTTCTGCAGCACATTACAGAGTATATAGTCATGTCACTGACTGTCCTCAGAGGAGCTCACACTCTAATCCCAACATAGTCATAGTCTAATGTCCTATCATATTATTATTATGTATTTATATAGCACTGACCTCTTCTGCAGCACATTACAGAGTATATAGTCATGTCACTGACTGTCCTCAGAGGAGCTCACACTCTAATCCCAACATAGTCATAGTCTAATGTCCTATCATATTATTATTATGTATTTATATAGCACTGACCTCTTCTGCAGCACATTACAGAGTACATAGTCATGTCACTGACTGTCCTCAGAGGAGCTCACAATCTAATCCTACCATAGTCATAGTCTAATGTCCTACCATATTATTATTATGTATTTATATAGCACTGACATCTCCTGCAGCACATTACAGAGTATATAGTCATGTCACTGACTGTCCTCAGAGGAGCTCACACTCTAATCCCAACATAGTCATAGTCTAATGTCCTATCATATTATTATTATGTATTTATATAGCACTGACCTCTTCTGCAGCACATTACAGAGTATATAGTCATGTCACTGACTGTCCTCAGAGGAGCTCACACTCTAATCCCAACATAGTCATAGTCTAATGTCCTATCATATTATTATTATGTATTTATATAGCACTGACCTCTTCTGCAGCACATTACAGAGTACATAGTCATGTCACTGACTGTCCTCAGAGGAGCTCACAATCTAATCCTACCATAGTCATAGTCTAATGTCCTACCATATTATTATTATGTATTTATATAGCACTGACATCTTCTGCAGCACATTACAGAGTATATAGTCATGTCACTGACTGTCCTCAGAGGAGCTCACACTCTAATCCCAACATAGTCATAGTCTAATGTCCTATCATATTATTATTATGTATTTATATAGCACTGACCTCTTCTGCAGCACATTACAGAGTACATAGTCATGTCACTGACTGTCCTCGGAGGAGCTCACACTCTAATCCTACCATAGTCATAGTCTAATGTCCTATCATATTATTATTATGTATTTATATAGCACTGGCATCTTCTGCAGCACATTACAGAGTACATAGTCATGTCACTGACTGTCCTCAGAGGAGCTCACACTCTAATCCTACCATAGTCATAGTCTGTCCTACCATATTATTATTATGTATTTATATAGCACCTACATCTTCTGCAGCACATTACAGAGTACATGGTCATGTCACTGACTGTCCTCAGAGGAGCTCACAATCTAATCCTACCATAGTCATATTCTAATGTCCTACCATATTATTATTATGTATTTATATAGCACTGACATCTTCTGCAGCACATTACAGAGTACATAGTCATGTCACTGACTGTCCTCAGAGGAGCTCACACTCTAATCCTACCATAGTCATAGTCTAATGTCCTACCATATTATTATTATGTATTTATATAGCACTGACATCTCCTGCAGCACATTACAGAGTACATAGTCATGTCACTGACTGGCCTCAGAGGAGCTCACACTCTAATCCTACCATAGTCATAGTGTAATGTCCTACCATATTATTATTATGTATTTATATAGCACTGACCTCTTCTGCAGCACATTACAGAGTACATAGTCATGTCGCTGACTGCCCTCAGAGGAGCTCACAATCTAATCCTACCATAGTCATAGTGTAATGTCCTACCATATTATTATTATGTATTTATATAGCACTGACATCTCCTGCAGCACATTACAGAGTACATAGTCATGTCACTGACTGTCCTCAGAGGAGCTCACACTCTAATCCTACCATAGTCATAGTCTAATGTCCTACCATATTATTATTATGTATTTATATAGCACTGACATCTCCTGCAGCACATTACAGAGTACATAGTCATGTCACTGACTGTCCTCAGAGGAGCTCACACTCTAATCCTACCATAGTCATAGTCTAATGTCCTACCATATTATTATTATTATGTATTTATATAGCACTGACATCTTCTGCAGCACATTACAGAGTACATAGTCATGTCACTGACTGTCCTCAGAGGAGCTCACACTCTAATCCTACCATAGTCATAGCCTAATGTCCTACCATATTATTATTATTATGTATTTATATAGCACTGACATCTTCTGCAGCACATTACAGAGTACATACTCATGTCACTGACTGTCCTCAGCGGAGCTCACAGTCTAATCCTACCATAGTCATAGTCTAATGTCCTACCATATTATTATTATGTATTTATATAGCACTGACATCTCCTGCAGCGCTGTACAGAGTACATAGTCATGTCACTGACTGTCCTCAGAGGAGCTCACACTCTAATCCTACCATAGTCATTGTCTAATGTCCTACCATATTATTATTATGTATTTATATAGCACTGACATCTCCTGCAGCGCTGTACAGAGTACATAGTCATGTCACTGACTGTCCTCAGAGGAGCTCACACTCTAATCCTACCATAGTCATTGTCTAATGTCCTACCATATTATTATGATGTATTTATATAGCACTGACATCTCCTGCAGCGCTGTACAGAGTACATAGTCATGTCACTGACTGTCCTCAGAGGAGCTCACAGTCTAATCCTACCATAGTCATAGTCTAATGTCCTACCATATTATTATTATGTATTTATATAGCACTGACATCTCCTGCAGCGCTGTACAGAGTACATAGTCATGTCACTGACTGTCCTCAGAGGAGCTCACACTCTAATCCTACCATAGTCATTGTCTAATGTCCTACCATATTATTATGATGTATTTATATAGCACTGACATCTCCTGCAGCACATTACAGAGTACATAGTCATGTCACTGACTGTCCTCAGAGGAGATCACAGTCTAATCCTACCATAGTCATAGTCTAATGTCCTACTATATTATTATTATGTATTTATATAGCACTGACATCTCCTGCAGCACATTACAGAGTACATAGTCATGTCACTGACTGTCCTCAGAGGAGCTCACAATCTAATCCTACCATAGTCACAGGGTAATGTCCCACCATATTATTATTATGTATTTATACAGCACTGACATCTCCTGCAGCACTGTACAGAGTACATAGTCATGTCACTGACTGTCCTCAGAGGAGCTCACAATCTAATCCTACCATAGTCACAGGGTAATGTCCTACCATATTATTATTATGTATTTATATAGCACTGACATCTCCTGCAGCGCTGTACAGAGTACATAGTCATGTCACTGACTGTCCTCAGAGGAGCTCACACTCTAATCCTACCATAGTCATAGTCTAATGTCCTACTATATTATTATTATGTATTT
Source organism: Hyperolius riggenbachi (assembly GCF_040937935.1). Taxonomy (NCBI): domain Eukaryota; kingdom Metazoa; phylum Chordata; class Amphibia; order Anura; family Hyperoliidae; genus Hyperolius; species Hyperolius riggenbachi. The sequence goes on from NC_090650.1 coordinate 4,244,100, forward strand.
ATATAGCACTGACATCTCCTGCAGCACATTACAGAGTACATAGTCATGTCACTGACTGTCCTCAGAGGAGCTTACACTCTAATCCTACCATAGTCATAGTCTAATGTCCTACCATATTATTATTATGTATTTATATAGCACTGGCATCTTCTGCAGCACATTACAGAGTACATAGTCATGTCACTGACTGCCCTCAGAGGAGCTCACACTCTAATCCTACCATAGTCATAGTCTAATGTCCTACCATATTATTATTATGTATTTATATAGCACTGACATCTCCTGCAGCACATTACAGAGTACATTGTCATGTCACTGACTGTCCTCAGAGGAGCTCACACTCTAATCCTACCATAGTCATAGTCTAATGTCCTACCATATTATTATTATGTATTTATATAGCACTGACATCTCCTGCAGCACATTACAGAGTACATAGTCATGTCACTGACTGTCCTCAGAGGAGCTCACACTCTAATCCTACCATAGTCATAGTCTAATGTCCTACCATATTATTATTATGTATTTATATAGCACTGACATCTCCTGCAGCACATTACAGAGTACATAGTCATGTCACTGACTGTCCTCAGAGGAGCTCACACTCTAATCCTACCATAGTCATAGTCTAATGTCCTACCATATTATTATTATGTATTTATATAGCACTGACATCTCCTGCAGCACATTACAGAGTACATAGTCATGTCACTGACTGTCCTCAGAGGAGCTCACACTCTAATCCTACCATAGTCATAGTCTAATGTCCTACCATATTATTATTATGTATTTATATAGCACTGACATCTTCTGCAGCACATTACAGAGTACATAGTCATGTCACTGACTGTCCTCAGAGGAGCTCACAATCTAATCCTACCATAGTCACAGGGTAATGTCCTACCATATTATTATTATGTATTTATATAGCACTGACATCTCCTGCAGCGCTGTACAGAGTACATAGTCATGTCACTGACTGTCCTCAGAGGAGCTCACACTCTAATCCTACCATAGTCATAGTCTAATGTCCTACCATATTATTATTATGTATTTATATAGCACTGACATCTTCTGCAGCACATTACAGAGTACATAGTCATGTCACTGACTGTCCTCAGAGGAGATCACACTCTAATCCTACCATAGTCATAGTGTAATGTTCTACCATATTATTATTATGTATTTATATAGCACTGACATCTTCTGCAGCACATTACAGAGTACATAGTCATGTCACTGACTGTCCTCCGAGGCGCTCACACTCTAATCCTACCATAGTCATAGTCTAATGTCCTACCATATTATTATTATGTATTTATATAGCACTGACATCTTCTGCAGCACATTAGAGTACATAGTCATGTCACTGACTGTCCTCAGAGGAGCTCACACTCTAATCCTACCATAGTCATAGTCTAATGTCCTACCATATTATTATTATGTATTTATATAGCACTGACATCTTCTGCAGCACTTTACAGAGTACATAGTCATGTCACTGACTGTCCTCAGAGGAGCTCACACTCTAATCCTACCATAGTCATAGTCTAATGCCCTACCATATTATTATTATGTATTTATATAGCACTGACATCTTCTGCAGCACATTACAGAGTACATAGTCATGTCACTGACTGTCCTCAGAGGAGCTCACAATCTAATCCTACCATATTCATAGTCTAATGTCCTACCATATTATTATTATGTATTTATATAACACTGACATCTCCTGCAGCACATTACAGAGTACACAGTCATGTCACTGACTGTCCTCAGAGGAGCTCACACTCTAATCCTACCATAGTCATAGTCTAATGTCCTACCATATTATTATTATGTATTTATATAGCACTGACATCTTCTGCAGCACTTTACAGAGTACATAGTCATGTCACTGACTGTCCTCAGAGGAGCTCACACTCTAATCCTACCATAGTCATAGTCTAATGCCCTACCATATTATTATTATGTATTTATATAGCACTGACATATTCTGCAGCACTTTACACAGTACATAGTCATGTCACTGACTGTCCTCAGAGGAGCTCACACTCTAACCCTACCATAGTCATAGTCTAATGTCCTACCATATTATTATTATGTATTTATATTGCACTGACATATTCTGCAGCACATTACAGAGTACATAGTCATGTCACTGACTGTCCTCAGAGGAGCTCACAATCTAATCCTACCATATTCATAGTCTAATGTCCTACCATATTATTATTATGTATTTATATAACACTGACATCTCCTGCAGCACATTACAGAGTACACAGTCATGTCACTGACTGTCCTCAGAGGAGCTCACACTCTAATCCTACCATAGTCATAGTCTAATGTCCTACCATATTATTATTATGTATTTATATAGCACTGACATCTTCTGCAGCACTTTACAGAGTACATAGTCATGTCACTGACTGTCCTCAGAGGAGCTCACACTCTAATCCTACCATAGTCATAGTCTAATGCCCTACCATATTATTATTATGTATTTATATAGCACTGACATATTCTGCAGCACATTACAGAGTACATAGTCATGTCACTGACTGTCCTCAGAGGAGCTCACAATCTAATCCTACCATATTCATAGTCTAATGTCCTACCATATTATTATTATGTATTTATATAGCACTGACATATTCTGCAGCACATTACAGAGTACATAGTCATGTCACTGACTGTCCTCAGAGGTGCTCACAATCTAATCCTAACATAGTCATAGTCTAATGTCCTACCATATTATTATTATGTATTTATATAGCACTGACACCTTCTGCAGCACATTACAAAGTACATAGTCATGTCACTGACTGTCCTCAGAGGAGCTCACACTCTAATCCTACCATAGTCATAGTCTAATGTCCTACCATATTATTATTATGTATTTATATAGCACTGACATCTCCTGCAGCACATTACAGAGTACATAGTCATGTCACTGACTGTCCTCAGAGGAGCTCACACTCTAATCCTACCATAGTCATAGTCTAATGTCCTACCATATTATTATTATGTATTTATATAGCACTGACATCTTCTGCAGCACATTACAGAGTACATAGTCATGTCACTGACTGTCCTCAGAGGAGCTCACACTCTAATCCTACCATAGTCATAGTCTAATGTCCTACCATATTATTATTATGTATTTATATAGCACTGACATCTCCTGCAGCACTGTACAGAGTACATAGTCATGTCACTGACTGTCCTCAGAGGGGCTCACACTCTAATCCTACCATAGTCACAGTCTCTAATGTCCTCCCATATTATTATTATGCATTTATATACCACTGATATATCCTGCAGCACATTACAGAGTACATAGTCATGTAACTGACTGTCCTCAGAGGAGCTCACAATCTAATCCTGCCATAGTCATAGTCTAATATCCTACCTTATTATTATTATGTATTTACTAGCCGACCCGCGTCGTAGCATACGCCGCATCTTCGATCTATCTAATAGAGTACGTGCCTCAACCTTGAAGCAAGAAGAATAAAGGTGGGTACACACATCAGATAAAAGTCTTTGGAAAATCAAAGATCACAGACCAATTTTACCCCCTTCCGTGTAGTATGAGAGCCACACCTACACAGTCTATTCTATGGAGCTGCACTCCCCATCAGACAGAAATCTTACCACCTTCCATGTAGTATGAGAGCCACACCTACACAGTCTATTCTATGGAGCTGCACTCCCCATCAGACAGAAATCTTACCCCCTTCCATGTAGTATGAGAGCCACACCTACACAGTCTATTCTATGGAGCTGCACTCCCCATCAGACAGAAATCTTACCCCCTTCCATGTAGTATGAGAGCCACACCTACACAGTCTATTCTATGGAGCTGCACTCCCCATCAGACAGAAATCTTACCCCCTTCCATGTAGTATGAGAGCCATACCTACACAGTCTATTCTATGGAGCTGCACTCCACATCAGACAGAAATCTTACCCCCTTCCATGTAGTATGAGAGCCATACCTACACAGTCTATTCTATGGAGCTGCACTCCCCATCAGACAGAAATCTTACCCCCTTCCATGTAGTATGAGAGCCACACCTACACAGTCTATTCTATGGAGCTGCACTCCCCATCAGACAGAAATCTTACCCCCTTCCATGTAGTATGAGAGCCACACCTACACAGTCTATTCTATGGAGCTGAACTCCCCATCAGACAGAAATCTTACCCCCTTCCATGTAGTATGAGAGCCATACCTACACAGTCTATTCTATGGAGCTGCACTCCACATCAGACAGAAATCTTACCCCCTTCCATGTAGTATGAGAGCCACACCTACACAGTCTATTCTATGGAGCTGAACTCCCCATCAGATAAGAAATCTTACCCCCTTCCATGTAGTATGAGAGCCACACCTACACAGTCTATTCTATGGAGCTGCACTCCCCATCAGACAGAAATCTTACCCCCTTCCATGTAGTATGAGAGCCATACCTACACAGTCTATTCTATGGAGCTGCCCTCCCCATCAGACAGAAATCTTACCCCCTTCCATGTAGTATGAGAGCCACACCTACACAGTCTATTCTATGGAGCTGCACTCCCCATCAGACAGAAATCTTACCCCCTTCCATGTAGTATGAGAGCCATACCTACACAGTCTATTCTATGGAGCTGCACTCCCCATCAGACAGAAATCTTACCCCCTTCCATGTAGTATGAGAGCCACACCTACACAGTCTATTCTATGGAGCTGAACTCCCCATCAGACAGAAATCTTACCCCCTTCCATGTAGTATGAGAACCACACCTACACAGTCTATTCTATGGAGCTGCACTCCCCATCAGACAGAGATCTTACCACCTTCCATGTAGTATGAGAACCACACCTACACAGTCTATTCTATGGAGCTGCACTCCCCATCAGACAGAAATCTTACCCCCTTCCATGTAGTATGAGAGCCACACCTACACAGTCTATTCTATGGAGCTGAACTCCCCATCAGACAGAAATCTTACCCCCTTCCATGTAGTATGAGAGCCATACCTACACAGTCTATTCTATGGAGCTGCACTCCCCATCAGATAGACATCTTACCCCCTTCCATGTAGTATGAGAGCCACACCTACACAGTCTATTCTATGGAGCTGCACTCCCCATCAGACAGAGATCTTACCCTCTTCCATGTAGTATGAGAGCCACACCTACACAGTCTATTCTATGGTGCTGCACTCCCCATCAGACAGAAATCTTACCCCCTTCCATGTAGTATGAGAGCCATACCTTCACAGTCTATTCTATGGAGCTGCACTCCCCATCAGACAGAAATCTTTGCAAGATGCTGTACACAAAGATGCTGTACACATGCAACAGATCAGTATCTGCAAAAGATCTGTTCCTGCAAAAGATCAGTACCTACAAAATACATTCATAGTCTATATCTGCAGATCTCATACACACCTTGTTTAACGGACTTCATCTGCAGATCAGATCCACCAGGATGGATCTTTGGATCTGCAGATGATTGTCTGATCTGCAGATGAATATCTGTCAAACAAGGTGTGCATTATGCTGGGCATACATGGTATGTTTTCTACCATGTAATAGAGCCGCTGGCTCGATTCCCGCTCGTCCCCGCGGGTGCCCGGATCGATTCCCGCTCGTCCCCGCGACCGCTTTCTTATTTTCCACTCGTTTCTTCTTTTGTCCTGCCCGCCGGTATCAAGCGCAGCAAAATCGATCCGGCAGGGTATCGGACACGGCTCGATTACATGGTAGAAAACATACCGTGTATGTCCAGCATGAGATCTGCAGATATCATAGACTATAAATGCATTTTGCAGAAACTGATTTTTTTGCAGGAACAGATCTTTTGCAGATACTGATCTGTTGCATGTGTACAGCATCTGTGTGTGCAGCATCTTGCAAAAAATTTTATCTGATGGGGAGTTCAGCTCAATAGAATAAACTGTGTAGCTATGGCTCTCATACTACATGGAAGGGGATAACATTGGTCTGTGATCTTTCATTTTCCAAAGACTTTTTTATCTGATGTGTGTACCCACCTTTAGGCTTTCCATTAGAAAATGTATGCGTGCTCAAACACCAAGTTTAACCCTAGCAAGTCTGGCTTTCCAAATCTGGCCTAATTGGCTATTCATGAGGCAATGCTCATGCAAATATGCATTTGCTTTCGCATGCCAAACTATGCAGGGTCAAAAAACTAATACCACAAAGCGGTCCCCCTGCAGGAATTAGTTCATGCTACATTAGCACTATCCAGGAGCGCCATTGGGAGGCTTTCGAATACCCCCTGTTCTGCTTCATGCGCACTAACTTGGGCCCCCCACATGAGAAAGGAGTAAAGCATGGGTCACCCCGAGCTTTAGAGCTCAGGGCTGGCTCACGTACAACACTCCAGGGGGGGGGGGGGGGGGACAGGCGCAGACAACTCACTGCAGGGCTCACACCACCGGAGCAAGCCATTCACAACCTGCCTCCAAAGGATACAACTGCAAAAAAATTCTTTCCATGCTCAAACACCAAGTTTAACTCTAGCAAGTCTGGCTTTCCAAATCTGGCCTAATTTGTTATTCATGAGGCAATGCTCATGCAAATATGCATTTGCTTTTGCATACCAAACTATGCAGGGTCAAAAAACCAATACTGCAAAGCGGTCGCCCTGCGGGAATAAGTTCATGCTATCCAGGAGCACCACGGGGAGGATTCCCAATGCCACTCTTTTTATACAACCAGGGGTAACCGCGGGGTCCCAGGCTCTCTCACTGCCTGGGAACCACAGCAGCACCCCAGAGGGGGAGGCTGGGTGGCGCAGCCGACCCCCCCCCCCCTAAGCGTGGCCAGCGCCAGGGAAAGCCATCCGCACCCACCTCCCAATATTAAAAACAGGCACTTACCTTAATGTCCATTGCGTTCTGCTACATGCGCATTAATTTTCTCATGGAAAGCATTTTTTGCAGTTGTATCCTTTGGAGGCAGGTGGTGGATGGCTTGCTCTGGTGGTGTGAGCCCTGGAGTGAGTTGTCTTCGCCTGTCCTCCCCCCCCCCCCCTGGAGAGCTGTATGTGAGCCAGCCCTGAGCTCTAAAGCTCAGGGTGACCCATGCTTCACTCCTTTCTCATGTGGTGCCCCCAAGTTAATGCGCATGTAGCAGAACGCAATGGACGTTAAGGTAAGTGCCTGTTTTTAATATTGGGAGGTGGGTGCGGACGGCTCTCCCCGGCGCTGGCCACGCTTGGGGGGGGGGGGGGGGGGGTTGTCTGCGCCACCCAGTCTCCCCCTCCGGGGTGCTGCTGTGGTTCCCAGGCAGTGAGAGAGCCTGGGACCCTGCGGTCACCCCGGTTGTATAAAAAGGGGGCATTGGGAATCCTCCCCGTGGCGCTCCTGGATAGTGCTAATGTAGCATGTAGCAGTGTTGCTTGCGAATTGTCACCTAAGTCATTTTCGCATCGAAAATCCAGTTTTAGGCGAATTTTCACGCAAATCTTCAGAAATATTTGCGTTTTCGAAAATTCATTGTATGCAGATGCTTATGCCCTTATGCAGAAAAATGTCCACAATAATCCGCATGGAAATTCAGTCTATGCAGACGTTTATACGGAAAAATGTCTGCAATAATGCGCAAGAAACTTCTCTGAATGCAGACGCTAATGCCCTTATGCGGAAAATGTCCGCAATAATACGCAAGTAACGCGAAAATGACTGGCATGAGGCGAAAATTAACGTGAAAAAATTTGATGGAAAATTTGCCTGTCAAAACGAAATTAGGCGAAAATTCTGTAAAAATTTTCGCTCATCAGCAGGGCGACCGCTTTATTGGTTTTTTGACCCTGCATATAGTTTGGAATGCAAAAGCAAATTTGCGTGAGCATTGCCTCATGAATAGCCAATTAGGCCAGATTTGCAAAGCCAGACTTGCTAGGGTAGGCCTCTTTTCCACGGACAGTTGATAGGCAGTAAAATGCCTCTCAAACTCTTTCAACTGCTTGCTACTGCTTACTGCTGCCTGGTAACTGCTTACTGCTGCCTGGTAACTGCTTACTGCTGCCTGGTAACTGCTTACTGCTGCCTGGTAACTGCTTACTGCTGCCTGGTAACTGCTTACTGCTGCCTGGTAACTGCTTACTGCTGCCTGGTAACTGCTTACTGCTGCCTGGTAACTGCTTACTGCTGCCTGGTAACTGCTTACTGCTGCCTGGTAACTGCTTACTGCTGCCTGGTAACTGCTTACTGCTGCCTGGTAACTGCTTACTGCTGCCTGGTAACTGCTTACTGCTGCCTGGTAACTGCTTACTGCTGCCTGGTAACTGCTTACTGCTGCCTGGTAACTGCTTACTGCTGCCTGGTAACTGCTTACTGCTGCCTGGTAACTGCTTACTGCTGCCTGGTAACTGCTTACTGCTGCCTGGTAACTGCTTACTGCTGCCTGGTAACTGCTTACTGCTGCCTGGTAACTGCTTACTGCTGCCTGGTAACTGCTTACTGCTGCCTGGTAACTGCTTGCTGAGCACACAGCTCAACAGTCCGTGGAAAAGAGGCCTTAAACTTGGTGTTTGATCATCACGCATACATTTTCTCATGCAAAGTACTTCTTCTTCTTGCTCGAAGGTTGAGGCACTTACTCTATTATATATATAGATATAGCACTGATATCTCCTGCAGCACATTACAGAGTACATAGTCATGTCGCTTACTGTCCTCAGAGGAGCTCACAATCTAATCCTACCATAGTCATAGTGTAATGTCCTACTATATTATTATTATTATTATGTATTTATATAGCACTGACATCTTCTGCAGCACATTACAGAGTACATAGTCATGTCACTGACTGTCCTCAGAGGAGCTCACAATCTAATCCTACCATAGTCATAGTGTAATGTCCTACCATATTATTATTATGTATTTATATAGCACTGACATCTTCTGCAGCACATTACAGAGTACATAGTCATGTCACTGACTGTCCTCAGAGGAGCTCACTGTCCCTGCCATATTATTATTATGTATTTATATAGCACTGACATCTTCTGCAGCACATTACAGAGTACATAGTCATGTCACTGACTGTCCTCAGAGGAGCTCACACTCTAATCCTACCATAGTCATAGTCTAATGTCCTACCATATTATTATTATGTATTTATATAGCACTGACATCTCCTGCAGCACATTACAGAGTACATAGTCATGTCACTGACTGTCCTCAGAGGAGCTCACACTCTAATCCTACCATAGTCATAGTCTAATGTCCTACCATATTATTATTATGTATTTATATAGCACTGACATCTCCTGCAGCACATTACAGAGTACATAGTCATGTCACTGACTGTCCTCAGAGGAGCTCACACTCTACCCCATGGATGGTACATTATCGCACATTACAGCCATACATCTTAGATCAGTCAATAGATCTCTTACAAACGTGAGATGACAGATCTGATATATAAAAACTCCAGAAGTGATTCTTAAGAGACTTCATAGAGAGACCTTGTATGTTTCCCAGTATAGCGGGCAATTATAGGCTTGTTTAATAGTATAGGGGGCAATTATAGGCTTGTTTCCTAGTATAGGGGGCAATTATAGGCTTGTTTCCTAGTATAGGGGGCAATTATAGGCTTGTTTCCTAGTATAGGGGGCAATTATAGGCTTGTTTCCTAGTATAGGGGGCAATTATAGGTGCCATACCAGTAGTATTGATGATCAGTGTGATGCAAATACTTCTGATGCAAATTTATGTAACTTGAAATTGGACCAATCAATTTACACCTGGGTGGGACTTGATTGGTTCATTTTCAGGCTGCATATATTTGCATAAACTCGGAAGTATTTGCATATCATTGATCATCTCTAACCAGTAGATGAGGCTGTTGTCCTTTTTTAGGTCACAGAAAAAAAATAATTGAAAGATGGGAAGCACCAAACCGTATATATAATTAATGCCACTAACCGATAATTCTCACGCTACAATTACCAGCATGATTGATTTATGGGCAGTTCTGGTGTAATTATTTTTAATTATTCGTAGACAAACTGTTAATGAGTTATCGGTTTATGAGAGTATATATACAGTGCTGCCCATAATTATTCATACCCTTGGCAAATTTTCACTTAAAGGGACTCCGAGCAGTGCAGTAACTATGGAAAGATGCATATCATTTTGAAGCTCTCTTTCTCCTCTTTCCAATGATATATAAACAGTCACCCTACGCCTTTTAGTTTTCGCTATTTTCGGCCGCCACTATTTAGATCGCGAAAATATCAAACTAAAAGGCAGAGGGTGACGGTTTATATATCATTGGAAAGAGGAGAAAGAGAGCTTCAAAATGATATGCATCTTTCCATAGTTTCTGCACTGCTCGGAGTCCCTTTAATGTTACTTTTATTCAACAAGCAAGTCATTTTTTGGGTGGGAAATGACATAGGGGTCTCCCAAAAAATAAGATGTATAAGAGGCAATATTGTGGAAAAAAAACATTTCTCCGCTTTTAATTACATTTGAGCAAAAAGTGTCCAGTCCACAATGATTCATACCCTTCACAAACTGTCACAGTCTGGGAAAATACATAGTTCTATACCATTCCAAATAGTCAAAGCTGTTCTAAAGCATCCTAATTACCCTGATTATTTGGGAACAGCTGTTTTGATGAACTCAACAGGTGAAAAACAGCAGCTCTTTGCAGTTGGTTTGTGGACAGTCATGGCTAAGACAAAGAAGCTCAGTGAAGACTTGCGGCTGCGCATTGTGGCCGCTCACAAGTCAGGAATGGGCTACAAGGCAATTTCTAAATGTTTTACAGTTCCAGTGGCTAAAAAATATGTTCCGCAGTGTGGAAAATCTCAGAGGACGTGGTCGGAAGTCAAAAGTGACACCTGTGCTGGCCAGGAGGATAGTGAGAGTGTAGAAAAAGGATCCAAGGATCACTACCAAGGCCATCCTGGTGAATCTGGGCTCTGCTGGTGGCAATATCTCAAGGCAGACAATCCAACGGACACTGCACATTGCTGGGTTCCACGGATGCAGACCAAGGAGGATGCCACGTCTCCAGATGGTTGTGGGAACCTAATGCTTTGGGGGTGTTTTTCAGCCAGTGGACCAGGGAACCTAATCACAGTAAACGTACCATGAAAAAAGAGCAATAATTGAGGTTTGTCAACATCAGGCGGTCCGCAGAGAAACTTGGCCTCGAGCACCAGTGGACATTTCAGCATGACAATGACCCAAAACACACAGCAAAAGTGGTGAGGAAATGGTTAGCAGACAACAACATTAACGTTTTGGAGTGGCCCAGCCAGAGTCGTGACTTGAATCCAATTGAGAATCTGTGGAGGGAGCTAAAGATCAGGATGATGGCAAGAGGACCCTCCAACCTGAAAGTTTTGGAGCTCATTGCTACAGATAAATGGGCAAAAATAGCTGTGGAGACGTGCAAAAAGCTGGTCTGCAATTATAGGAAGCGCTTGATTGCTGTAATGGCCAATAAAGGCTTTTTTTTGATTGAGAAGGGTGTGAATAATTTTGGACTGGACACTTTTTGCTTAAATGCCTCTTGTACATCGTTATCTTTTGGCAGACACCTGTGTCAATTCCCGTCACAAAATTACTTGCCGGTTGAATAAGAGTAACTTTAAGTCAAAATTTGCCAGGGGTATGAATAATTATGGGCAGCACTGTGTATATATGTATATATTATATAGGGTTATGGTCACATGGCCTGCATTGGCCAATAGAGCAGAGTTTGTCTAGATACTTTGAATCTCTGCGCCCCGCTACTCTACAGTTGGCTATTTCCACTATAATTTTGTTGGCCTCCACCCCATCTCTACGTCATCCACATCATCCACAGTTGGCTGGTTAGTTACCCCCCCTTCCCCCGGCCGCATCATTATCACCATCCAGGTCATGGTGGTGTGCGCTCGCGTTATGACCGCGTCATCCGCCACGGTTCCAATGACGACGGCTAATAATTGAAAAGCTACGTGCCCCAGCGTCATCTGAGGAAGACGTGTGAACGGCGAAATGCATAATGATGCTGGAGGCACGTATGAACTAGGATCCGCTCACACCTGCGTTTGCCGACTGTCCCGACGCCGGACATCGCGCTGCTGGCCGTACATAGCCTGGCGAAAGATGCTACACTAAGCAGAGGGGGTCCAGTTCCTCCATCACATTTGTGATACGCGCCATTGCTATTTTTATCTCGTAAGTAGATTTTAAATTCTTCTAATAAAGCAACCAAGGGTAATACACGATGCTGCGCTGTGTGTGTCTTTATAGTTTATAGAACTGAAGAGAGAGGGGTATGGAGGCTGCCATATTTATTTCCTGTTAAGCAATACCAGTTGCCTGGCAGCCCACCTGATCCTCTGCCTGTAATACATTTAGCCATAGCCCCTGAACAAGCATGCAGCAGATCAGGTGTGCTCCCTGAGGATACTCGCACATACTTGGGGGAACATACAAGCTCCATGTTCCATACTCCATACAAACTCCATGCAGAGGATCTTTTTCTCAAGGTAGCCATACATCTAGGAATGATGGGCAGATCTGACCAAGAGACAAACCTCTCTCTCTCATGGAAACTGATTAGAGAGATCTGTCAGCTACCCATACACCACAGGCTGATTTCTGATCAATTTTATGCTGAAATCTCTCGGTAATTGTCCGAGTCCGCCGCTTTGCCGCTGTGTATGTATGTAATGTATAAATGTGTATGTATGTGTGCACTTATACATGACCTGTCCTGTGTCGCCGTGCCCATCCATCTTCTGAATCCGCCGCTGTATGTATGTAATGTATAAATGTGTATGTATGTGTGCACTTATACATGACCTGTCCTGTGTCGCGGAGCCCGTCCATCTTCTGAATCCGCCGCTGTGTGTGTATGTAATGTGTAAATGTGCGTGTATGTGTGCACTTATACATGACCTGTCCTGTGTCGCCGTGCCCATCCATCTTCTGAATCCGCCGCTGTATGTATGTAATGTGTAAATGTGTATGCATGTGTGCACTTATACATGACCTGTCCTGTGTCGCGGAGCCCGTCCATCTTCTGAATCCGCCGCTGTGTGTGTATGTAATGTATAAATGTGTATGTATGTGTGCACTTATACATGACCTGTCCTGTGTCGCGGAGCCCGTCCATCTTCTGAATCCGCCGCTCTTCCATAGCCGCATGCTGCCAGCGTGGCGCGTGTGACATCACATCGGAATGCTATGGGCTGCTTGTATGCGGCTATGGAGGAGCGGCAGATTCAGAAGACGGACGGACCGGCGCACACCCGATCAAGCAAGTCGGCCCTACATCTTGCAGCATGTCAGAACGATTAATGCGACCAATTTTGACCCCAAATTGGTCGCATTGTGAACTGGGCATGCACTTGGAGGCATCGATTGTCATCTGAGTATATTTAATTAAATCGCATAGTCGATTGGCCGCCAAGTCGCCAGATATATGGCCACCTTAAGTAGAAGGACCAGTAACGTCAGTGGTGATTACACTGGCTGTGCTGTGCGGCTGGGTTACCTGACTCACAGGAGTGGCTGGACAGCGTTGTGTTAGCAGGCAGGACAGGTACATTATACCGTGTCTCTTCCTGCCGGTGATTGAATTGCTCTGTTTGTGGTCATTTAACTTGCTGAATATTTTCTTGTGTTTTCTTTGATGTGTGTTTTATTATTTTACATCTTTTATTTGCAGGGCGTATCAAAGCCTCAGATGATTGTAGCCGGAGCCGCCTTGGTAAGCCAGCTTATATCTGTCAATAATAGAAACCAGTGAAGTGAGACTACAGCCTGCCACGCCTGCCTGCTCTCTGAAGATAGGAGAGGCAGACATGAGCTTGTCTGTGCTGCAGCTGAATGTAAACAGTCGGGCTCTGCTGTCTTCTAATCCATCCCTCCAGGAGCATAAAGGTAGCCATACACTGGTCGATTTGCCATCAGATCGACCAACCGATAGATCCCTCTCTAATTGAATCTGATCAGAGAGGGATCGTATGGCTGCCTTTACTGCAAACAGATTGTGAATCGATTTCAGCCTGAAACCGATCGCAATCTGTGAAGCTGCCGCCGCCCCCCCCCCCCCCCCCCCCGCATGCATTACCTGCTCCGGCCGGCGCGACTGCCCCCGTCTCCGCTGTCTTCTTCTCCGCGCTGGTCTCCGGGTCCGGCTGGCTTCACTGAACTTCCTGCCAGGGGAAGTTTAAACAGTAGAGGGCTCTCTACTGTTTAAACTTCCTGCCGGGACAGGAAGTTCAGTGAAGCCAGCCAGACCCGGAGACCAGCGCGGAGAAGAAGACAGCGGAGACGGGGGCAGTCGCGCCGGCCGGAGCAGGTAATGTATTGCCGCTAGCGTCTGTTGTTGGGCATTCGAACGCCGCTATTGACGCACTAATGACCCGCCGGCGATCGAGCAAAATCTTCCACACGGGCGGATCGCCGGGAATGATTGATTTGGGACGGAAATCGATCGTTCTGTCAGTGTTTGCGCAACGATTTCACAGCAGATTCGATCCTCCGGGAGCATAATAGGAGAGGCAGACATGCGCTTGTCTGTGCTGCAGCTGTATGTAAACAATTGGGCTATGCTGTCTTCTAATCCTCCTCCGGGAGCATAAGAGGAGAGACAGACATGAGCCTGTCTGTGCTGCAGCTGTATGTAAACAATCGGGCTTTGCTGTCTTCTACTCCCCCTCTGGGAGCATAAGAGGAGAGGCAGACATGAGCCTGTCTGTGCTGCAGCTGGATGTAAACAATCGGGCTATGCTGTCTTCTAATCCTCCTCCGGGAGCATAAGAGGAGAGGCAGACATGAGCCTGTCTGTGCTGCAGCTGGATGTAAACAATTGGGCTATGCTGTCTTCTAATCCCCCTCCGGGAGCATAAGAGGAGAGGCAGACATGAGCCTGTCTGTGCTGCAGCTGGATGTAAACAATCGGGCTATGCTGTCTTCTAATCCCCCTCCGGGAGCATAAGAGGAGAGGCAGACATGAGCCTGTCTGTGCTGCAGCTGGATGTAAACAATCGGGCTATGCTGTCTTCTAATCCTCCTCCGGGAGCATAAGAGGAGAGGCAGACATGAGCCTGTCTGTGCTGCAGCTGGATGTAAACAATCGGGCTATGCTGTCTTCTAATCCCCCTCTGGGAGCATAAGAGGAGAGGCAGACATGAGCCTGTCTGTGCTGCAGCTGGATGTAAACAATCGGGCTATGCTGTCTTCTAATCCTCCTCCGGGAGCATAAGAGGAGAGGCAGACATGAGCCTGTCTGTGCTGCAGCTGGATGTAAACAATCGGGCTATGCTGTCTTCTAATCCTCCTCCGGGAGCATAAGAGGAGAGGCAGACATGAGCCTGTCTGTGCTGCAGCTGGATGTAAACAATCGGGCTATGCTGTCTTCTAATCCTCCTCCGGGAGGATAAGAGGAGAGGCAGACATGAGCCTGTCTGTGCTGCAGCTGGATGTAAACAATCGGGCTATGCTGTCTTCTAATCCCCCTCCGGGAGCATAAGAGGAGAGGCAGACATGAGCCTGTCTGTGCTGCAGCTGGATGTAAACAATCGGGCTATGCTGTCTTCTAATCCCCCTCCGGGAGGATAAGAGGAGAGGCAGACATGCGCCTGTCTGTGCTGCAGCTGTATGTAAACAGTCGTGTGTATGGGCCTTTACTCTTGACTAATGATTCTGTTTACTTATTTGCATCCTCCGGTCTCTCCGACCTTCCTGTCTGTACCGCCCAAAACTGCTCGGGTCTGTACATCAAGAAATTGTCAATCTACCCTACACCATTTAATCTTCATATAAATTGGTCAGAAAAATCCAACATTCCTGATCTTCTTTTTATAGAATAAAAAATGGAAATTCAATCAGATTTCTTGAATGAATGCAAAAAAAAGTTTTCTGTACAACCGATTTTATTTATTGAACGCGTATAAAATTGGATCTTTTAATTTGTAATGGTGTGTGGCCACCTTTAGAGTTACTTTCTTTTGTTTCCAGTGGTCCATAAAGATAAACAACGCCAGCGCAGAATCCTTCAACCAATACAAGGTGAACCTGACGGACATACAGCCCGTGCTAGGCAAGCTGGCCGACACCAGCGACGTGTACTGGATCTTACAAGGTATGATGATGTGTGCGGGGGAGCGTGATGTCACTGTGACCTCACAGCGCTGATACCGGGGCTCAGTGCCAGCTCAGCATATAGATATACAGTGATCAGTGCCAGCCAGCACCATTCTGTATCCCCCCCCCCCCTCCTTCCCTACAGAATATAGAGACCCGCCTGGCAGTGCTGATACCAGAGCGCAGCATATAGACATACAGTGATCAGTGCCAGCTCAGCATATAGACCTACAGTGATCAGTGCCAGCCAACACCATTCTGTATCTTCCCCCCCCCCCCTACAGAATATAGAGACCCCCCTGGCCTGGCAGTGCTGATACCCGGGCTCAGCATATAGACCTACAGTGATCAGTGCCAGCCAGCACCATATATACAGTCTCTGTACTCCCAGCAGTCATTGTTCTGCCTCCTCTACGAGGAAAGGGCAGCACCACCAGCTCTTTACTGAAATTCCATAAACAGAAGACGACTCTATACACAACAGTCCAGCTGTATCCGTACACAGCCCTGTATCCCGCCATGCTACCAGTCATCAGAAATCTCTGACCGCTACACAAGCCCCACCCACCTGTATACACAACAGTCCCGCTGTATCCGGACACAGCCCTGTATCCTGCCATGCTGCAGTCATCAGAAATCTCTGACCGCTACATAAGCCCCGCCCACCTGTATACACGACGGCCTTCCTGTATCCAGACACAGCCCTGTATCCCGCCATGCTGCCAGTCATCAGAAATCTCTGACCGCTACATAAGCCCCACCCACCTGTATACACGACGGCCTTCCTGTATCCGTACACAGCCCTGTATCCTGCCATGCTGCAGTCATCAGAAATCTCTGAACGCTACATAAGCCCCACCCACCTGTATACACAACAGTCCCGCTGTATCCAGACACAGCCCTGTATCCTGCCATGCTGCCAGTCATCAGAAATCTCTCAGACCGCCACATAAGCCCCACCCACCTGTATACACAACGGCCTTCCTGTATCCGTACACAGCCCTGTATCCCGCCATGCTGCAGTCATCAGACATCTCTGACCGCTACATAAGCCCCACCCACCTGTATACACGACGGCCTTCCTGTATCCAGACACAGCCCTGTATCCCGCCATGCTGCAGTCATCAGACATCTCTGACCGCCACATAAGCCCCACCCACCTGTATACACGACGGCCTTCCTGTATCCAGACACAGCCCTGTATCTTGCCATGCTGCAGTCATCAGACATCTCTGATCGCCACATAAGCCCCACCCACCTGTATACACGACGGCCTTCCTGTATCCAGACACAGCCCTGTATCCCGCCATGCTGCAGTCATCAGACATCTCTGATCGCCACATAAGCCCCACCCACCTGTATACACGACGGCCTTCCTGTATCCAGACACAGCCCTGTATCCCGCCATGCTGCAGTCATCAGAAATCTCTGACCGCTACATAAGCCCCACCCACCTGTATACACGACGGCCTTCCTGTATCCGTACACAGCCCTGTATCCTGCCATGCTGCAGTCATCAGAAATCTCTGAACGCTACATAAGCCCCACCCACCTGTATACACAACAGTCCCGCTGTATCTAGACACAGCCCTGTATCCTGCCATGCTGCCAGTCATCAGAAATCTCTGACCGCTACATAAGCCCCGCCCACCTGTATACACGACGGCCTTCCTGTATCCAGACACAGCCCTGTATCCCGCCATGCTGCCAGTCATCAGAAATCTCTGACCGCTACATAAGCCCCACCCACCTGTATACACTATGGCCTTCCTGTATCCATACACAGCCCTGTATCCTGCCATGCTGCAGTCGTCAGAAATCTCTAAGGTCACTGCATAATCCCCACCCACTTGTCATGGACCAATAGGCACACTGGCAAACTAGCCAATCTCAGACTCCTACCTAAGGCAGCCCTGATTGGGTTATACCAGGGTTATGTCATGTTATGCCCCGGTTAGCCTCGGTTATGTCATGTTATGCCCTGGTTAGCCTCGGTTATATCATGTTATGCCCCGGTTAGCCTCGGTTATGTCATGTTATGCGCCGGTTAGCCTCGGTTATGTCATGTTATGCGCCGGTTAGCCTCGGTTATGTCCTGTTATGCCTCGGTTATGTCCTGTTATGCCTCGGTTATGTCCAGTTATGCCCCGGTTAGCCTCGGTTATGTCATGTTATGCCCCGGTTAGCCTCGGTTATGTCATGTTATGCCCCGGTTAGCCTCGGTTATGTCATGTTATGCGCCGGTTAGCCTCGGTTATGTCATGTTATGCGCCGGTTAGCCTCGGTTATGTCATGTTATGCGCCGGTTAGCCTCGGTTATGTCATGTTATGCCCCGGTTAGCCTCGGTTATGTCATGTTATGCCCCGGTTAGCCTCGGTTATGTCATGTTATGCCCCGGTTAGCCTCGGTTATGTCATGTTATGCGCCGGTTAGCCTCGGTTATGTCATGTTATGCGCCGGTTAGCCTCGGTTATGTCCTGTTATGCGCCGGTTAGCCTCGGTTATGTCATGTTATGCGCCGGTTAGCCTCAGTTATGTCCTGTTATGCCCCGGTTAGCCTCGGTTATGTCCTGTTATGCCCCGGTTAGCCTCGGTTATGTCCTGTTATGCCCCGGTTAGCCTCGGTTATGTCCTGTTATGCCCCGGTTAGCCTCGGTTATGTCATGTTATGCCCCGGTTAGCCTCGGTTATGTCATGTTATGCCCCGGTTAGCCTCGGTTATGTCATGTTATGCCCCGGTTAGCCTCGGTTATGTCATGTTATGCGCCGGTTAGCCTCGGTTATGTCATGTTATGCGCCGGTTATCCTCGGTTATGTCATGTTATGCGCCGGTTAGCCTCGGTTATGTCATGTTATGCTCCGGTTAGCCTCGGTTATGTCATGTTATGCCCCGGTTAGCCTCGGTTATGTCATGTTATGCCCCGGTTAGCCTCGGTTATGTCCTGTTATGCCCCGGTTAGCCTCGGTTATGTCCTGTTATGCCCCGGTTAGCCTCGGTTATGTCATGTTATGCCCCGGTTAGCCTCGGTTATGTCATGTTATGCCCCGGTTAGCCTCGGTTATGTCATGTTATGCGCCGGTTATCCTCGGTTATGTCATGTTATGCGCCGGTTAGCCTCGGTTATGTCATGTTATGCTCCGGTTAGCCTCGGTTATGTCATGTTATGCCCCGGTTAGCCTCGGTTATGTCATGTTATGCCCCGGTTAGCCTCGGTTATGTCATGTTATGCCCCGGTTAGCCTCGGTTATGTCATGTTATTCCCCGGTTAGCCTCGGTTATGTCATGTTATGCCCCGGTTAGCCTCGGTTATGTCATGTTATGCGCCGGTTAGCCTCGGTTATGTCATGTTATGCCCCGGTTAGCCTTGGTTATGTCATGTTATGCCCCGGTTAGCCTCGGTTATGTCATGTTATTCCCCGGTTAGCCTCGGTTATGTCATGTTATGCCCCGGTTAGCCTCGGTTATGTCATGTTATGCCCCGGTTAGCCTCGGTTATGCTCTGGTTATTCCTGGTATCTGACAGGCAGCCTTTCTCCTTTTCAGATCCCGTTTATGAGCAGCTGCTGAGTGACAGCCGCAGGATGATCACCAATGAGAGGATTGACGCGTATAATGAAGCTGCCGCCAGGATATTAAATGGCACCAACAGGAAATCCAAATCAAGGATAAAAATCTTCAGCGTTTCCCGACTCATCTCAGGAGAAGTTATCGAGCAATCGCTGGACGGGCTGCACACGATGGAGAGCAGCAGAGACATTGTGAGTGCCCGCCCCTGAGGAGTGATGGGAGCAGCCAGTGTAGATATACAGAGAGCAGCAGAGACATTGTGAGTGCCCGCCCCTGAGGAGTGATGGGACGAGCCAGTGTAGCTATACAGAGAGCAGCAGCGACATTGAGTGCCTGTCCTTGAAAAATGATGGGACCAGCCAATGTAGAGATATGCAGAGAGGAGTGGTGGGAGGAGCCAGTGTAGATATACAGTGAGCAGTGGAGACATTGTGAGTACCCGCCCCTGAGGAGTAATTGGAGGGGCCAGTGTAAAGCTATACTGAGAAGAGCAGACATTGTGAGTGCCCGCCTCTGCTGAGTGGTGGGAGGGGCCAGTGTACTGATATGCAGAGAGGAAAGTGGGAGGTGCCTGGCGATATTTTAGCAAGGCTGCACAGGTGGGGCGGGGATATTGTCCGGTTTTGCAGGTGACAAAGGAATAGTATACGTTTTTACCAGGTTTAGTAATAGGCTATTGCAAGGCGCCGTAAACGCACCAAGCTGATTGGCCAATCATTAGTGACTTCTGGGTAATGAGTGGTGTACTGACAGGTGGTAGCCATTATGGAGGGAGAAGGAGGTATGGCAGGCGGAACATACTGTGGCCCGGGGGAAGGAGATGCATTCATTTCTCTGGGCTGAGGAGTGTCTGGTGTACGAGGCTGGAGACATTCGCGGTGTCTTCATATAACCGGCCCCAGACACGGCTGATGATATACTCACCTCACATGGATCATCTCTGTCATTCTCATCCAGAGCGCCATGATCCTAATGAACGCTCACTGCAACCGTATCCTGAAGCCTATCGATGGCTCCTGCTGCCAGCCCAGCCCCCCCGTCACCCTCATCCAGAAACTGGCCGCCTGTTTCTTCACCTTGTCCATTGCCGGCTACGTGGTGATCACCGTCATCCAGCGCAGCAAGCACCGCAAGAGTAAGATGTGCACCGACCTGGAGAGCGGCGAGGAGAAGAAACCGGCCTCCGCCACCCCCGCAGCCTCAACACTAGAGGTCGCCCTCTTCTCCCTCTGCAAGCTGGGCCTCATCATGGCCTACTTCTACTTCTGTGACCGAGCCAACCTGTACATGAAGGAGAACAAGTTCTACACCCACTCCTCCTTCTTCATCCCCCTCATCTACATCCTGGTGCTGGGAGTCTTCTACAACGAGAACACCAAAGAGGTATGATGTGTGCTCAGTATGCCGGCTACTGGAGGACGCACAGCTACTTCCTGCTACTGCTTCCCTGCCTCTGCTGCTAAACTCACTAACTCCACCCTCATATGTCTCCCCAGCCACTCCCTGCTCTGCTACTGCTGCCCTGCATCACTCTGCTCCTGCTAACACTCCAACTCCACCTTCATATGCCTTAGCAGCCACTTCCTGCTCTGCTACTGCTTCCTTGCTCCACTCTGCTCCTGCTAACACTCCAACTCCACCTTCATATGTCTCCCCAGCCACTTCCTGCTCTGCTACTGCTTCTCTGCTCTACTCTGCTCCTGCTAACACTCCAACTCCACCTTCATATGCCTCCCCCGCCACTCCCATCTCTGCTACTGCTTCTCTGCTCTACTCTGCTCCTACTAACTCTCCAACTCCACCTTCATATGTCTCCCCAGCCACTCCCTGCTCTGCTACTGCTTCCCTGCTGCACTCTGCTCCTGCTAACACTCCAACTCCACCTTCATATGTCTCCCCAGCCACTCCCATCTCTGCTACTGCTTCCCTGCTCCACTCTGCTCCTACTAACTCTCCAACTCCACCTTCATATGTCTCCCCAGCCACTCCCTGCTCTGCTACTGCTTCCCTGCTCCACTCTGCTCCTGCTAACACTCCAACTCCACCTTCATATGTCTCCCCAGCCACTCCCTGCTCTGCTACTGCTTCCCTGCTCCACTCTGCTCCTGCTAACACTCCAACTCCACCTTCATATGTCTCCCCAGCCACTTCCTGCTCTGCTACTGCTGCCCTGCTCCACTCTGCTCCTGCTAACACTCCGCTCCTGCTAACACTCCAACTCCACCTTCATATGTCTCCCCAGCCACTTCCTGCTCTGCTACTGCTTCCTGCTCCACTCTGCTCCTGCTAACACTCCAACTCCACCTTCATATGTCCCCCCAGCCACTTCCTGCTCTGCTACTGCTTCCCTGCTCCACTCTACTCCTGCTAACACCCCAACTCCACCTTCATATGTCCCCCCAGCCACTTCCTGCTCTGCTACTGCTTCCTGCTCCACTCTGCTCCTGCTAACACTCCAACTCCACCTTCATATGTCCCCCCAGCCACTCCCTGCTCTGCTACTGCTTCCCTGCTCCACTATGCTCCTGCTAACACCCCAACTTCATATGTCCCCCCAGCCACTTCCTGCTCTGCTACTGCTTCCCTGCTCCACTCTGCTCCTGCTAACACTCCAACTCCACCTTCATATGTCTCCCCAGCCACTCCCTGCTCTGCTACCGCTTCCCTGCTCCACTCTGCTCCTGCTAACACCCCAACTCCACCTTCATATGTCCCCCCAGCCACTTCCTGCTCTGCTACTGCTTCCCTGCTCCACTCTGCTCCTGCTAACATTCCAACTCCACCTTCATATGTCCCCCCAGCCACTTCCTGCTCTGCTACTGTTTCCCTGCTCCACTCTGCTCCTACTAACTCTCCAACTCCACCTTCATATGTCTCCCCAGCCACTCCCTGCTCTGCTACTGCTTCCCTGCTCCACTCTGCTCCTGCTAACACTCCAACTCCACCTTCATATGTCTTCCCAGCCACTTCCTGCTCTGCTACTGCTGCCCTGCTCCACTCTGCTCCTGCTAACACTCCAACTCCACCTTCATATGTCTCCCCAGCCACTCCCTGCTCTGCTACTGCTTCCCTGCTCCACTCTGCTCCTGCTAACACCCCAACTCCACCTTCATATGTCTCCCCAGCCACTCCCTGCTCTGCTACTGCTTCCCTGCTCCACTCTGCTCCTGCTAACACCCCAACTCCACCTTCATATGTCTCCCCAGCCACTTCCTGCTCTGCTAATGTTTCCCTGCTCCACTCTGCTCCTGCTAACACTCCAACTCCACCTTCATATGTCTCCCCAGCCACTCCCTGCTCTGCTACTGCTGCCCTGCTCCACTCTGCTCCTGCTAACACTCCAACTCCACCTTCATATGTCCCCCCAGCCACTTCCTGCTCTGCTACTGCTGCCCTGCTCCACTCTGCTCCTGCTAACACTCCAACTCCACCTTCATATGTCTCCCCAGCCACTCCCATCTCTGCTACTGCTTCCCTGCTCCACTCTGCTCCTACTAACTCTCCAACTCCACCTTCATATGTCTCCCCAGCCACTCCCTGCTCTGCTACTGCTTCCCTGCTCCACTCTGCTCCTGCTAACACTCCAACTCCACCTTCATATGTCTCCCCAGCCACTCCCTGCTCTGCTACTGCTTCCCTGCTCCACTCTGCTCCTGCTAACACTCCAACTCCACCTTCATATGTCTCCCCAGCCACTTCCTGCTCTGCTACTGCTTCCCTGCTCCACTCTGCTCCTACTAACTCTCCAACTCCACCTTCATATGTCTCCCCAGCCACTCCCTGCTCTGCTACTGCTTCCCTGCTCCACTCTGCTCCTGCTAACACTCCAACTCCACCTTCATATGTCTCCCCAGCCACTCCCTGCTCTGCTACTGCTTCCCTGCTCCACTCTGCTCCTGCTAACACTCCAACTCCACCTTCATATGTCTCCCCAGCCACTTCCTGCTCTGCTACTGCTGCCCTGCTCCACTCTGCTCCTGCTAACACTCCAACTCCACCTTCATATGTCTCCCCAGCCACTTCCTGCTCTGCTACTGCTTCCTGCTCCACTCTGCTCCTGCTAACACTCCAACTCCACCTTCATATGTCCCCCCAGCCACTTCCTGCTCTGCTACTGCTTCCCTGCTCCACTCTACTCCTGCTAACACCCCAACTCCACCTTCATATGTCCCCCCAGCCACTTCCTGCTCTGCTACTGCTTCCTGCTCCACTCTGCTCCTGCTAACACTCCAACTCCACCTTCATATGTCCCCCCAGCCACTCCCTGCTCTGCTACTGCTTCCCTGCTCCACTATGCTCCTGCTAACACCCCAACTTCATATGTCCCCCCAGCCACTTCCTGCTCTGCTACTGCTTCCCTGCTCCACTCTGCTCCTGCTAACACTCCAACTCCACCTTCATATGTCTCCCCAGCCACTCCCTGCTCTGCTACCGCTTCCCTGCTCCACTCTGCTCCTGCTAACACCCCAACTCCACCTTCATATGTCCCCCCAGCCACTTCCTGCTCTGCTACTGCTTCCCTGCTCCACTCTGCTCCTGCTAACATTCCAACTCCACCTTCATATGTCCCCCCAGCCACTTCCTGCTCTGCTACTGTTTCCCTGCTCCACTCTGCTCCTACTAACTCTCCAACTCCACCTTCATATGTCTCCCCAGCCACTCCCTGCTCTGCTACTGCTTCCCTGCTCCACTCTGCTCCTGCTAACACTCCAACTCCACCTTCATATGTCTTCCCAGCCACTTCCTGCTCTGCTACTGCTGCCCTGCTCCACTCTGCTCCTGCTAACACTCCAACTCCACCTTCATATGTCTCCCCAGCCACTCCCTGCTCTGCTACTGCTTCCCTGCTCCACTCTGCTCCTGCTAACACCCCAACTCCACCTTCATATGTCTCCCCAGCCACTCCCTGCTCTGCTACTGCTTCCCTGCTCCACTCTGCTCCTGCTAACACCCCAACTCCACCTTCATATGTCTCCCCAGCCACTTCCTGCTCTGCTAATGTTTCCCTGCTCCACTCTGCTCCTGCTAACACTCCAACTCCACCTTCATATGTCTCCCCAGCCACTCCCTGCTCTGCTACTGCTGCCCTGCTCCACTCTGCTCCTGCTAACACTCCAACTCCACCTTCATATGTCCCCCCAGCCACTTCCTGCTCTGCTACTGCTTCCCTGCTCCCCTCTGCTCTTGCTAACACTCCAACTCCACCTTCATATGTCTCCCCAGCCACTCCCTGCTCTGCTACTGCTTCCCTGCTCCACTCTGCTCCTGCTAACACTCCAACTCCACCTTCATATGTCTTCCCAGCCACTTCCTGCTCTGCTACTGCTGCCCTGCTCCACTCTGCTCCTGCTAACACTCCAACTCCACCTTCATATGTCTCCCCAGCCACTCCCTGCTCTGCTACTGCTTCCCTGCTCCACTCTGCTCCTGCTAACACCCCAACTCCACCTTCATATGTCTCCCCAGCCACTCCCTGCTCTGCTACTGCTTCCCTGCTCCACTCTGCTCCTGCTAACACCCCAACTCCACCTTCATATGTCTCCCCAGCCACTTCCTGCTCTGCTAATGTTTCCCTGCTCCACTCTGCTCCTGCTAACACTCCAACTCCACCTTCATATGTCTCCCCAGCCACTCCCTGCTCTGCTACTGCTGCCCTGCTCCACTCTGCTCCTGCTAACACTCCAACTCCACCTTCATATGTCCCCCCAGCCACTTCCTGCTCTGCTACTGCTTCCCTGCTCCCCTCTGCTCTTGCTAACACTCCAACTCCACCTTCATATGTCTCCCCAGCCACTCCCTGCTCTGCTACTGCTTCCCTGCTCCACTCTGCTCCTGCTAACACTCCAGATATCCATTTAAAGTATTGAGAGTGATTCCCATGTGCGGAGTTCCCTTGATATTCCTCCCCTGGCAGGAATGAGTGGGGGGATTGAGGAGTGGGATATCGGGGTGAATGTGAGATATAAGGCTTGTGGCTGTTTCTGCAGTTGGGTGTGGAAGTGTTTGTTTATATATAGCCTCACCTGCGTCATTCTACACATTTATTATTTTACGAGTGTGTAAAGCTCTCTGATAAGAGCGCGGGACGTTCGCCATGGTTGGTGGACTTTGTGCCGCGCTCAGTGTGACGCTCTCTACTGAACCTTTCCGCAGCACATCTGTAAGCTCACTCTACAGGCGGCCATTTTCTCCTATCTCCACCTGTCACACTTCTTATGCGAGTGGAGTGAGACTCTGGCCTGCCCCTTCCTGGCTCATTAAGCCACTCTGATTAGCCATCTCTCACCATGTGTAGTCATATGTGATATTCTGTAATATTAGCCGTATTATAATGGTTCAGTGCATAGCTTTTTCCTGTAACGATAGCTCTCAACTGTGCCTCTTTTGGAGGGAGAGTCTCTCTTTGCGTTTCACACACAGATGCGTGGGATTGGTTGGTGGTCAGGAAGCGTGGGATTGGTTGGTGGTCAGGAAGCATGGGATTGGTTGGCAGTCAGGAAGCGTGGGATTGGTTGGCAGTCAGGAAGCGTGGGATTGGTTGGCAGTCAGGAAGCGTGGGATTGGTTGGTGGTCAGGAAGCGTGGGATTGGTTGGTGGTCAGGAAGCATGGGATTGGTTGGTGGTCAGGAAGCATGGGATTGGTTGGCAGTCAGGAAGCGTGGGATTGGTTGGCAGTCAGGAAGCGTGGGATTGGTTGGTGGTCAGGAAGCGTGGGATTGGTTGGCAGTCAGGAAGCGTGGGATTGGTTGGTGGTCAGGAAGCGTGGGATTGGTTGGTGGTCAGGAAGCATGGGATTGGTTGGTGGTCAGGAAGCATGGGATTGGTTGGCAGTCAGGAAGCGTGGGATTGGTTGGCAGTCAGGAAGCGTGGGATTGGTTGGTGGTCAGGAAGCATGGGATTGGTTGGCAGTCAGGAAGCGTGGGATTGGTTGGCAGTCAGGAAGCGTGGGATTGGTTGGAGGTCAGGAAGCGTGGGATTGGCTGGTGGTCAGGAACCGTGGGATTGGCTGGTGGTCAGGAAGCGTAGGATTGGCTGGTGGTCAGGAAGCGTGGGATTGGTTGGCGCTCAGGAAGTGTGGGATTGATTGGAGGTCAGGAAGCGTGGGATTGGCTGGCGCTCAGGAAGCGTGGGATTGGCTGGCGCTCAGGAAGCGTGGGATTGGCTGGCGCTCAGGAAGCGTGGGATTGGCTGGCAGTCAGGAAGCGTGGGATTGGTTGGAGGTCAGGAAGCGTGGGATTGGTTGGCGGTCAGGAAGTGTGGAATTGGCTAATGGTCAGGAAGCGTGGGATTGGTTGGCAGTCAGGAAGCGTGGGATTGGCTGTTGGTGAAAAAGCGTGGGATTGGCTGGCGGTCAGGAAGTTTGGGATTGGTTGGAGCTCAGGAAGCGTGGGATTGGTTAGCGGTCAGGAAGCATGGGATTGGCTAATGGTCAGGAGACGTGAGATTAGTTGGCGTTTTAGATTAGTTGGCGCTCAGGAAGCGTGGGATTGGTTGGCAGCGTGGGTTTGGCTGGCGGCGGTCAGGAAGCATGGGATTGGCTAAGGGGGTTGGCGGTCAGGAAGCGTATGATTGGTTGGTGGTCAGGAAGCAGCGGTCAGGAAGCTTGGGATTGGTTGGCGCTCAGGATGCGTGGGATTGGTTGGCGCTCAGGAAGCGTGGGATTGGTTGGCGCTCAGGGAGCGTGGGATTGGTTGGTGGTCAGGAAGCATGGGATTGGTTGGTGGTCAGGAAGCATGGGATTGGTTGGTGGTCAGGAAGTGTGGGATTGGTTGGCAGTCAGGAAGCGTGGGATTGGCTGGCGCTCAGGAAGCGTGGGATTGGTTAGCGGTCAGGAAGCATGGGATTGGTTGGTGGTCAGGAAGCATGGGATTGGTTGGTGGTCAGGAAGCGTGGGATTGGTTAGCGTCAGGAAGCATGGGATTGGTTAGCGGTCAGGAAGCATGGGATTGGTTGGCACTCAGGGAGCGTGGGATTGGTTGGCGGTCAGGAAGCGTGGGATTGGTTGGTGGTCAGGAAGCATGGGATTGGTTGGTGGTCAGGAAGCATGGGATTGGTTGGCAGTCAGGAAGCGTGGGATTGGTTGGCAGTCAGGAAGCGTGGGATTGGTTGGTGGTCAGGAAGCATGGGATTGGTTGGCAGTCAGGAAGCGTGGGATTGGTTGGTGGTCAGGAAGCATGGGATTGGTTGGTGGTCAGGAAGCATGGGATTGGTTGGTGGTCAGGAAGCATGGGATTGGTTGGCAGTCAGGAAGCGTGGGATTGGTTGGCAGTCAGGAAGCGTGGGATTGGTTGGTGGTCAGGAAGCATGGGATTGGTTGGCAGTCAGGAAGCGTGGGATTGGTTGGCAGTCAGGAAGCGTGGGATTGGTTGGAGGTCAGGAAGCGTGGGATTGGCTGGTGGTCAGGAACCGTGGGATTGGCTGGTGGTCAGGAAGCGTAGGATTGGCTGGTGGTCAGGAAGCGTAGGATTGGCTGGTGGTCAGGAAGCGTGGGATTGGTTGGCGCTCAGGAAGTGTGGGATTGATTGGAGGTCAGGAAGCGTGGGATTGGCTGGCGCTCAGGAAGCGTGGGATTGGCTGGCGCTCAGGAAGCGTGGGATTGGCTGGCGCTCAGGAAGCGTGGGATTGGCTGGCAGTCAGGAAGCGTGGGATTGGTTGGAGGTCAGGAAGCGTGGGATTGGTTGGCGGTCAGGAAGTGTGGAATTGGCTAATGGTCAGGAAGCGTGGGATTGGTTGGCAGTCAGGAAGCGTGGGATTGGCTGTTGGTGAAAAAGCGTGGGATTGGCTGGCGGTCAGGAAGTTTGGGATTGGTTGGAGCTCAGGAAGCGTGGGATTGGTTAGCGGTCAGGAAGCATGGGATTGGCTAATGGTCAGGAGAC
Source organism: Hyperolius riggenbachi (assembly GCF_040937935.1). NCBI lineage: Eukaryota > Metazoa > Chordata > Amphibia > Anura > Hyperoliidae > Hyperolius > Hyperolius riggenbachi. The sequence continues at coordinate 4,272,673 of NC_090650.1, forward strand.
GTGAGATTAGTTGGCGTTTTAGATTAGTTGGCGCTCAGGAAGCGTGGGATTGGTTGGCAGCGTGGGTTTGGCTGGCGGCGGTCAGGAAGCATGGGATTGGCTAAGGGGGTTGGCGGTCAGGAAGCGTATGATTGGTTGGTGGTCAGGAAGCAGCGGTCAGGAAGCTTGGGATTGGTTGGCGCTCAGGATGCGTGGGATTGGTTGGCGCTCAGGAAGCGTGGGATTGGTTGGCGCTCAGGGAGCGTGGGATTGGTTGGTGGTCAGGAAGCATGGGATTGGTTGGTGGTCAGGAAGCATGGGATTGGTTGGTGGTCAGGAAGTGTGGGATTGGTTGGCAGTCAGGAAGCGTGGGATTGGCTGGCGCTCAGGAAGCGTGGGATTGGTTAGCGGTCAGGAAGCATGGGATTGGTTGGTGGTCAGGAAGCATGGGATTGGTTGGTGGTCAGGAAGCGTGGGATTGGTTAGCGTCAGGAAGCATGGGATTGGTTAGCGGTCAGGAAGCATGGGATTGGTTGGCACTCAGGGAGCGTGGGATTGGTTGGCGGTCAGGAAGCGTGGGATTGGTTGGTGGTCAGGAAGCATGGGATTGGCTGGCGCTCAGGAAGCGTGGGATTGGTTGGCGGTCAGGAAGCGTGGGATTGGTTGGTGGTCAGGAAGCATGGGATTGGTTGGCACTCAGGGAGCGTGGGATTGGCTGGCGCTCAGGAAGCGTGGGATTGGTTGGCACTCATGGAAGTGTGGGGTGGGTTGGCAGTCAGGAAGCGTGGGATTGGTTTGTGCTCAGGAAGCATGGGATTGGCATGGCGGTCAGGAAGCGTGGGATTGGCTGGTGGTCAGAAAGCGTGGGATTGGCTGGCGCTCAGGAAGCGTGGGATTGGCTGGTGGTCAGGAAGCGTGGGATTGGCTGGCGCTCAGGAAGCGTGGGATTGGCTGGTGGTCAGGAAGCGCAGGATTGGCTGGTGGTCAGGAAGCGTGGGATTGGTTGGCGCTCAGGAAGTGTGGGATTGGAGGTCAGGAAGTATGGGATTGGAGGTCAGGAAGTGTGGGATTGGAGGTCAGGAAGTGTGGGATTGGAGGTCAGGAAGTGTGAGATTGGAGGTCAGGAAGTGTGGGATTGGAGGTCAGGAAGTGTGGGATTGGAGGTCAGGAAGTGTGGGATTGGTTGGAGGTCAGGAAGCATGGGATTGGCTGGCGCTCAGAAAGCGTGGGATTGGCTGGTGGTCAGGGAGCGTGGGATTGGTTGGCACTCAGGGAGCGTGGGATTGGTTGGCGCTCAGGAAGCGTGGGATTGGTTGGAGGTCAGGAAGTGTGGGATTGGTTGGAGGTCAGGAAGCGTGGGATTGGCTGGCGCTCAGGAAGCGTGGGATTGGCTGGCGCTCAGGAAGCGTGGGATTGGCTGGCGGTCAGGAAGCGTAGGATTGGCTGGTGGTCAGGAAGCGTGGGATTGGTTGGCGCTCAGGAAGTGTGGGATTGATTGGAGGTCAGGAAGCGTGGGATTGGCTGGTGCTCAGGAAGCGTGGGATTGGCTGGCGCTCAGGAAGCGTGGGATTGGCTGGCAGTCAGGAAGTGTGGGATTGGCTGGCAGTCAGGAAGCTTGGGATTGGTTGGAGGTCAGGAAGCGTGGGATTGGTTGGCGGTCAGGAAGCGTGGAATTGGCTAATGGTCAGGAAGCGTGGGATTGGTTGGCAGTCAGGAAGTGTGGGATTGGCTGTTGGTGAAAAAGCGTGGGATTGGCTGGCGCTCAGGAAGCGTGGGATTGGTTAGCGGTCAGGAAGCGTGGGATTGGCTAATGGTCAGGAGACGTGAGATTAGTTGGCGTTTTAGATTAGTTGGCGCTCAGGAAGCGTGGGATTGGTTGGCAGAGTGGGTTTGGCTGGCGGCGGTCAGGAAGCGTGGGATTGGCTGGGGGGGTTGGCGGTCAGAAAGCGTATGATTGGTTGGCGGTCAGGAAGCTTGGGATTGGTTGGCGCTCAGGAAGCGTGGGATTGGTTGGCGCTCAGGGAGCGTGGGATTGGTTGGCGCTCAGGAAGCGTGGGATTGGTTGGTGCTCAGGAAGCGTGGGATTGGTTGGCACTCAGGAAGCGTGGGATTGGTTGGCGCAAGCGTGGGATTGGTTGGCGCTCAGGAAGCGTGGGATTGGTTGGCGCTCAGGAAGCGTGGGATTGGTTGGCGTTCAGGAAGCGTGGGATTGGCTGGCAGTCAGGAAGCGTGGGATTGGCTGTTCGTGAGGAAGCATGGGATTGGTTGGCGGTCAGGAAGCGTGGGATTGGCTGTTGGTGAAAAAGCGTGGGATTGGCTGGCGGTCAGGAAGTTTGGGATTGGTTGGCGGTCAGGAAGCATGGGATTGGTTGGCTGTAATGAAGTTTGGGATTGGTTGGCGGTCAGGAAGCATGGGATTGGTTGGCTGTAATGAAGTTAGGGATTGGTTGGAGGTAATGAAGTTAGGGATTGGTTGGAGGTCAGGAAGCGTGGGAGTGGTTGGCGGTCAGGAAGCATGGGATTGGTTGGCTGTAATGAAGTTTGGGATTAGTTCGAGGTCAGGATGCGTGGGATTGGTTGGCGGTCAGGAAGCGTGGGATTGGTTTGCGGTCAGGAAGCGTGGGATTGGTTGGTGATCAGGAGATGTGGGATTGGCTGTGCTCGTCAGGAAGCGGGGGATCAGCTGGCGGTCAGGAAGCGTGGGATCGGCTGGCGGTCAGGAAGCGTGGGATTGGCTGGCGGTCAGGAAGTTTGGGATCGGTTGGCGGTCGGGAAGCGTGGGATCGGCTGGCGGTCAGGAAGCGTGGGATTGGCTGGCGGTCAGGAAGCGTGAGATTTGTTGACGGTCAGGAAGCATGGGATTGGCTGGCGGCGGTCAGGAAGCGTGGGATTGGCTGGGGGTCAGGAAGCGTGGGATTGGCTGGGAGTCAGGAAGGGTGGGATTGGTTGGCGGGCAGGAAGCATGTGATTGGTTGGCGGTCAGGAAGCGTGGGATTGGTTGGCGGTCAGGAAACGTGGGATTGGCAGGCGTTCAGGAAGCGTGGGATTGGTTGGCGCTCAGGAAGCGTGGGATTGGTTGGCGCTCAGTAAGCGTGGGATTGGTTGGCGCTCAGGAAGCGTGAGATTGGTTGGCGCTTAAGAAGTGTGGGATTGGCTGGCAGTCAGGAAGCGTAGGATTGGCAGGCGTTCAGGAAGCGTGGGATTGGTTGGAGGTCAGGAAGCGTGGGATTGGCTGGCGGTGAAAAAGTGTGGGATTGGCTGGCGGTCAGGAAGCGTGGGATTGGTTGGTGGTCAGGAAGCGTGGGATTGGTTGGTGGTCAGGAAGCGTGGGATTGGTTAGCGGTCAGGAAGCATGGGATTGGCTAATGGTCAGGAAGAGTGGGATTGGTTGGCGGTCAGGAAGAGTGGGATTGGTTGGTGCTCAGGAAGCGTGGGATTGGTTGGCGGTCAGGAAGCATGGGATTGGCTAATGGTCAGGAAGAGTGGGATTGGTTGGCGCTCAGGAAGCGTGGGGTTGGCTAATGGTCAGGAAGCGTGGGATTGGCTGGCGGTCATGAAGCGTGGGATTGGTTGGCGCTCAGGAAGCGTTAGATTGGTTGGCGGTCAGGAAGTGTGGAATTGGCTAATGGTCAGGAAGTGTGGGATTGGTTGGCAGTCAGGAAGCGTGGGATTGGCTGGCGATCAGGAAGTTTGGGATTGGTTGGAGCTCAGGAAGCGTGGGATTGGTTAGCGGTCAGGAAGCGTGGGATTGGCTAATGGTCAGGAGACGTGAGATTAGTTGGCGCTCAGGAAGTGTGGGATTGGTTGGCAGAGTGGGTTTGGCTGGCGGCGGTCAGGAAGCGTGGGATTGGCTGGGGGGGTTGGCGGTCAGGAAGCGTATGATTGGTTGGCGGTCAGGAAGCAGCGGTCAGGAAGTTTGGGATTGGTTGGCGCTCAGGATGCGCGGGATTGGTTGGCACTCAGGATGCGCGGGATTGGTTGGCGCTCAGGAAGCGTGGGATTAGTTGGCGCTCAGGGAGCGTGGGATTGGTTGGCGCTCAGGAAGTGTGGGATTGGTTGGTGCTCAGGAAGCGTGGGATTGGTTGGCACTCAGGAAGCGTGGGATTGGTTGGCGCAAGCGTGGGATTGGTTGGTGCTCAGGAAGCGTGGGATTGGCTGGCGTTCAGGAAGCGTGGGATTGGCTGGCAGTCAGGAAGCATAGGATTGGCTGTTCGTGAGGAAGCATGGGATTGGTTGGCGGTCAGGAAGCGTGGGATTGGCTGTTGGTGAAAAAGCGTGGGATTGGCTGGCGGTCAGGAAGTTTGGGATTGGTTGGCGGTCAGGAAGCATGGGATTGGTTGGCTGTAATGAAGTTTGGGATTGGTTGGAGGTCAGGAAGCGTGGGATTGGCTAATAGTCAGGAAGCATGGGATTGGTTGGCTGTAATGAAGTTAGGGATTGGTTGGAGGTAATGAAGTTAGGGATTGGTTGGAGGTCAGGAAGCGTGGGAGTGGTTGGCGGTCAGGAAGCATGGGATTGGTTGGCTGTAATGAAGTTTGGGATTAGTTCGAGGTCAGGATGCGTGGGATTGGTTGGCGGTCAGGAAGCGTGGGATTGGTTTGCGGTCAGGAAGCGTGGGATTGGTTGGTGATCAGGAGATGTGGGATTGGCTGTGCTCGTCAGGAAGCGTGGGATCAGCTGGCGGTCAGGAAGCGTGGGATCGGCTGGCGGTCAGGAAGCGTGGGATTGGCTGGCGGTCAGGAAGTTTGGGATCGGTTGGCGGTCGGGAAGCGTGGGATCGGTTAGTGGTCAGGAAGCGTGAGATTTGTTGACGGTCAGGAAGCATGGGATTGGCTGGCGGCGGTCAGGAAGCGTGGGATTGGCTGGGGGTCAGGAAGCGTGGGATTGGCTGGGAGTCAGGAAGCGTGGGATTGGTTGGCGGTCAGGAAGCATGTGATTGGTTGGCGGTCAGGAAGCGTGGGATTGGTTGGCGGTCAGGAAACGTGGGATTGGCAGGCGTTCAGGAAGCGTGGGATTGGCAGGCGTTCAGGAAGCGTGGGATTGGTTGGCGCTCAGGAAGCGTGGGATTGGTTGGCGCTCAGGAAGCGTGGGATTGGTTGGCGCTCAGGAAGCGTGGGATTGGTTGGCGCTTAAGAAGCGTGGGATTGGCTGGCAGTCAGGAAGCGTAGGATTGGCAGGCGTTCAGGAAGCGTGGGATTGGTTGGAGGTCAGGAAGCGTGGGATTGGCTGGCGGTCAGGAAGCTTGGGATTGGTTGGAGGTTAGGAAGCGTGGGATTGGCTAATGGCCAAGAAGCGTGGGGTTGGTTAGCGGTCAGGAAGCGTGGGATTGGCTGTTGATGAAAAAGCGTGGGATTGGCTGGCGGTCAGGATGTTTGGGATTGGTTAGCGGTCAGGAAGCGTGGGATTGGTTGGTGGTCAGGAAGCGTGGGATTGGTTGGTGGTCAGGAAGCGTGGGATTGGTTAGCGGTCAGGAAGCATGGGATTGGCTAATGGTCAGGAAGAGTGGGATTGGTTGGTGCTCAGGAAGCGTGGGATTGGTTGGCGGTCAGGAAGCATGGGATTGGCTAATGTTCAGGAAGAGTGGGATTGGTTGGCGCTCAGGAAGCGTGGGGTTGGCTAATGGTCAGGAAGAGTGGGATTGGTTTGCGGTCAGAAAGCGTGGGATTGGCTGGCGGTCAGGAAGCGTGGGATTGGTTGGCGCTCAGGAAGCGTCGGATTGGTTGGCACTCAGGAAGCCTGGGATTGGTTTGCTTTCAGGAAGCGTGGGATTGGTTGGCAGCATGGGTTTGTTTGGCAGTGAGAAAGCGTGGGATTGGTTGGCGGTGGTCAGGAAGTGTGGGATTGGTTGGCGGTCAGGAAGCATGGGATTCGTTGGTGGTCAGGAAGCGTGGGGTTGGTTGGCGGTCAGGAAGCGTGGGATTGGCTGGCCGTCAGGAAGCGTGGGATTGGCTGGCCGTCAGGAAGCGTGGGATTGGCTGTGCTCGTCAGGAAGCGTGGGATTGGTTGGCGGTCAGGGAGCGTGGGATTGGCTGTGCTCGTCAGGAAGCATGGGATTGGTTGGCGGTCAGGAAGCGTGGGATTGGTTGGTGGTCAGGAAGCGTGGGATTGGTTGGTGGTCAGGAAGCGTGGGATTGGCTGTGCTCGTCAGGAAGCGTGGGATTGGTTGGCGGTCAGGAAGCGTGGGATTGGTTGGCGGTCAGGAAGCGTGGGATTGGTTGGCGGTCAGGAAGCGTGGGATTGGTTGGCGGTCAGGAAGCGTGGGATTGGTTGGCGGTCAGGAAGCGTGGGATTGGTTGGCGGTCAGGAAGCTTGGGATTGGTTGGTGGTCAGGAAGTGTGGGATTGGCTGTGCTCGTCAGGAAGCGTGGGATTGGTTGGTGGTCAGGAAGCGTGGGATTGGCTGTGCTCGTCAGGAAGCGTGGGATTGGCTGTGCTCGTCAGGAAGCGTGGGATTGGTTGGCGGTCAGGAAGCGTGGGATTGGTTGGCGGTCAGGAAGCGTGGGATTGGTTAGCGGTCAAGAAGCGTGGGATTGGTTGCCGCTCAGGATGCGTGGGATTGGCTGGCGGTCAGGAAGCATGGGATTGGCAGGCGTTCAGGAAACGTGGGATTGGCAGGCGTTCAGGAAGCGTGGGATTGGCAGGCGTTCAGGAAGCGTGGGATTGGCAGGCGCTCAGGAAGCGTGGGATTGGCAGGCGCTCAGGAAGCGTGGGATTGGCAGGCGCTCAGGAAGCGTGGGATTGGTTGGCGCTCCGGAAGCGTGGGATTGGTTGGCGCTCCGGAAGCATGGGATTGGTTTGCGCTCCGGAAGCGTGGGATTGGTTGGCGCTCAGGAAGCGTGGGATTGGTTGGTGCTCAAGAAGCGTGGGATTGGCTGGCAGTCAGGAAGCGTAGGATTGGCAGGCGTTCAGGAAGCGTGGGATTGGTTGGAGGTCAGGAAGCGTGGGATTGGCTGGCGGTCAGGAAGCGTGGGATTGGCTGGCGGTCAGGAAGCTTGGGATTGGTTGGAGGTCAGGAAGCGTGGGATTAGCTAATGGTCAGGAAGCGTGGGATTGGTTCGAAGTCAGGAAGCGTGGGATTGGCTGGCGGTCAGGAAGCTTGGGATTGGTTGGAGGTCAGGAAGCGTGGGATTGGCTAATGGTCAGGAAGCATGGGATTGGTTAGCGGTCAGGAAGTGTGGGATTGGCTGTTGGTGAAAAAGCGTGGGATTGGCTGGCGGTCAGGATGTTTGGGATTGGTTAATGGTCAGGAAGCGTGGGACTGGTTGGTGTTTAGGAAGCGTGGGACTGGTTGGTGTTTAGGAAGCGTGGGATTGGTTGGTGGTCAGGAAGCGTGGGATTGGTTAGCGGTCAGGAAGCATGGGATTGGCTAATGGTCAGGAAGCGTGCGATTGGTTGGCGCTCAGGAAGCGTGGGATTGGCTGGCGGTAAGGAAGCGTGGGATTGGCTGGCGGTTAGGAAGCGTGGGATTGGTTGTTGCTCAGGAAGCGTGGGATTGGCTGGCGGTCAGGAAGTGTCGAATTGGCTGGCGGTCAGAAAGCGTGGGATTGGCTGGCGGTCAGGAAGCGTGGGATTGGTTGGCGCTCAGGAAGCGTAGGATTAGTTGGCGCTCAGGAAGCCTGGGATTGGTTTGCTTTCAGTAAGCGTGGGATTGGTTGGCAGCGTGGGTTTGTTTGGCAGTGAGGAAGCGTGGGATTGGTTGGCGGTGGTCAGGAAGTGTTGGATTGGTTGGCGGTCAGGAAGCATGGGATTGGTTGGCGGTCAGGAAGCATGGGATTGGTTGGCTGTAAGGAAGTTTGGGATTGGCTGGCGGTCAGGAAGCTTGGGATTGGTTGGAGGTCAGGAAGCGTGGGATTGGCTAATGGTCAGGAAGCGTGGGATTGGTTAGCGGTCAGGAAGTGTGGGATTGGCTGTTGGTGAAAAAGCGTGGGATTGGCTGGCGGTCAGGATGTTTGGGATTGGTTAGCGGTCAGGAAGCGTGGGATTGGTTGGTGGTCAGGAAGCGTGGGATTGGTTGGTGGTCAGGAAGCGTGGGATTGGTTAGCGGTCAGGAAGCATGGGATTGGCTAATGGTCAGGAAGAGTGGGATTGGTTGGCGCTCAGAAAGCGTGGGGTTGGCTAATGGTCAGGAAGCGTGGGATTGGTTGGCGCTCAGGAAGCGTGGGATTGGCTGTGCTCGTCAGGAAGCGTGGGATTGATTGGTGGTCAGGAAGCGTGGGAATGATTGGTGGTCAGGAAGCGTGAGATTGATTGGTGGTCAGGAAGCGTGGGGTTGGTTGGCAGTCAGGAAGCGTGGGGTTGGTTGGCAGTCAGGAAGCGTGGGGTTGGTTGGTGGTCAGGAAGAGTGGGGTTGGTTGGCGGTCAGGAAGCGTGGGATTGGTTGGCGGTCAGGAAGCGTGGGATTGGCTGTGCTCGTCAGGAAGCGTGGGATTGATTGGTGGTCAGGAAGCGTGAGATTGATTGGTGGTCAGGAAGCGTGGGGTTGGTTGGCGGTCAGGAAGCGTGGGGTTGGTTTGCGGTCAGGAAGCGTGGGATTGGCTGGCCGTCAGGAAGCGTGGGATTGGCTAATGGTCAGGAAGCGTGCGATTGGTTGGCGCTCAGGAAGCGTGGGATTGGCTGGCGGTCAGGAAGCGTGGGATTGGCTGGCGGTTAGGAAGCGTGGGATTGGTTGTTGCTCAGGAAGCGTGGGATTGGCTGGCGGTCAGGAAGTGTCGAATTGGCTGGCGGTCAGAAAGCGTGGGATTGGCTGGCGGTCAGGAAGCGTGGGATTGGTTGGCGCTCAGGAAGCGTAGGATTAGTTGGCGCTCAGGAAGCCTGGGATTGGTTTGCTTTCAGTAAGCGTGGGATTGGTTGGCAGCGTGGGTTTGTTTGGCAGTGAGGAAGCGTGGGATTGGTTGGCGGTGGTCAGGAAGTGTTGGATTGGTTGGCGGTCAGGAAGCATGGGATTGGTTGGCGGTCAGGAAGCATGGGATTGGTTGGCTGTAAGGAAGTTTGGGATTGGCTGGCGGTCAGGAAGCTTGGGATTGGTTGGAGGTCAGGAAGCGTGGGATTGGCTAATGGTCAGGAAGCGTGGGATTGGTTAGCGGTCAGGAAGTGTGGGATTGGCTGTTGGTGAAAAAGCGTGGGATTGGCTGGCGGTCAGGATGTTTGGGATTGGTTAGCGGTCAGGAAGCGTGGGATTGGTTGGTGGTCAGGAAGCGTGGGATTGGTTGGTGGTCAGGAAGCGTGGGATTGGTTAGCGGTCAGGAAGCATGGGATTGGCTAATGGTCAGGAAGAGTGGGATTGGTTGGCGCTCAGAAAGCGTGGGGTTGGCTAATGGTCAGGAAGCGTGGGATTGGTTGGCGCTCAGGAAGCGTGGGATTGATTGGTGGTCAGGAAGCGTGGGAATGATTGGTGGTCAGGAAGCGTGAGATTGATTGGTGGTCAGGAAGCGTGGGGTTGGTTGGCAGTCAGGAAGCGTGGGGTTGGTTGGCAGTCAGGAAGCGTGGGGTTGGTTGGTGGTCAGGAAGAGTGGGGTTGGTTGGCGGTCAGGAAGCGTGGGATTGGTTGGCGGTCAGGAAGCGTGGGATTGGCTGTGCTCGTCAGGAAGCGTGGGATTGATTGGTGGTCAGGAAGCGTGAGATTGATTGGTGGTCAGGAAGCGTGGGGTTGGTTGGCGGTCAGGAAGCGTGGGGTTGGTTTGCGGTCAGGAAGCGTGGGATTGGCTGGCCGTCAGGAAGCGTGGGATTGGCTGGCCGTCAGGAAGCGTGGGATTGGCTGGCCGTCAGGAAGCGTGGGATTGATTGGTGGTCAGGAAGGGTGGGGTTGGTTGGCGGTCAGGAAGCGTGGGGTTGGTTGGCGGTCAGGAAGCGTGGGATTGGTTGGCGGTCAGGAAGCGTGGGATTGGTTGGCCGTCGGGAAGCGTGGGATTGGCTGGCCGTCAGGAAGCGTGGGATTGGCTGGCCGTCAGGAAGCGTGGGATTGATTGGTGGTCAGGAAGGGTGGGGTTGGTTGGCGGTCAGGAAGCGTGGGGTTGGTTGGCGGTCAGGAAGCGTGGGATTGGTTGGCGGTCAGGAAGCGTGGGATTGGTTGGCCGTCGGGAAGCGTGGGATTGGCTGGCCGTCAGGAAGCGTGGGATTGGCTGTGCTCGTCAGGAAGCATGGGATTGGTTGGCGGTCAGGAAGCGTGGGATTGGTTGGTGGTCAGGAAGCGTGGGATTGGCTGTGCTCGTCAGGAAGCGTGGGATTGGTTGGCGGTCAGGAAGAGTGGGATTGGCTGTGCTCGTCAGGAAGCATGGGATTGGTTGGCGTTCAGGAAGCGTGGGATTGGTTGGTGGTCAGGAAGCGTGGGATTGCTTAGCGGTCAGGAAGCGTGGGATTGGCTGCTGGTGAAAAAGCGTGGGATTGGCTGGCGGTCAGAATGTTTGGGATTGGTTAGCGGTCAGGAAGCGTGGGATTGGTTGGTGGTGAGGAAGCGTGGGATTGGCTGTGCTCGTCAGGAAGCGTGGGATTGGTTGGTGGTCAGGAAGCGTGGGATTGGTTTGCGGTCAGGAAGCGTGGGATTGGTTGGTGATCAGGAGATGTGGGATTGGCTGTGCTCGTCAGGAAGCGTGGGATCAGCTGGCGGTCAGGAAGCGTGGGATCGGCTGGCGGTCAGGAAGCATGGGATTGGCTGGCGGTCAGGAAGTTTGGGATCGGTTGGCGGTCGGGAAGCGTGGGATCGGTTAGTGGTCAGGAAGCGTGAGATTTGTTGACGGTCAGGAAGCATGGGATTGGCTGGCGGCGGTCAGGAAGCGTGGGATTGGCTGGGGGTCAGGAAGCGTGGGATTGGCTGGGAGTCAGGAAGCGTGGGATTGGTTGGCGGTCAGGAAGCGTGGGATTGGTTGGCGGTCAGGAAACATGGGATTGGCAGGCGTTCAGGAAGCGTGGGATTGGCAGGCGTTCAGGAAGCGTGGGATTGGTTGGCGCTCAGGAAGCGTGGGATTGGTTGGCGCTCAGGAAGCGTGGGATTGGTTGGCGCTCAGGAAGCGTGGGATTGGTTGGCGCTTAAGAAGCGTGGGATTGGCTGGCAGTCAGGAAGCGTAGGATTGGCAGGCGTTCAGGAAGCGTGGGATTGGTTGGAGGTCAGGAAGCGTGGGATTGGCTGGCGGTCAGGAAGCTTGGGATTGGTTGGAGGTTAGGAAGCGTGGGATTGGCTAATGGCCAAGAAGCGTGGGATTGGTTAGCGGTCAGGAAGCGTGGGATTGGCTGTTGATGAAAAAGCGTGGGATTGGCTGGCGGTCAGGATGTTTGGGATTGGTTAGCGGTCAGGAAGCGTGGGATTGGTTGGTGGTCAGGAAGCGTGGGATTGGTTGGTGGTCAGGAAGCGTGGGATTGGTTGGTGGTCAGGAAGCGTGGGATTGGTTAGCGGTCAGGAAGCATGGGATTGGCTAATGGTCAGGAAGAGTGGGATTGGTTGGTGCTCAGGAAGCGTGGGATTGGTTGGCGGTCAGGAAGCATGGGATTGGCTAATGTTCAGGAAGAGTGGGATTGGTTGGCGCTCAGGAAGCGTGGGGTTGGCTAATGGTCAGGAAGAGTGGGATTGGTTTGCGGTCAGAAAGCGTGGGATTGGCTGGCGGTCAGGAAGCGTGGGATTGGTTGGCGCTCAGGAAGCGTCGGATTGGTTGGCACTCAGGAAGCCTGGGATTGGTTTGCTTTCAGGAAGCGTGGGATTGGTTGGCAGCATGGGTTTGTTTGGCAGTGAGAAAGCGTGGGATTGGTTGGCGGTGGTCAGGAAGTGTGGGATTGGTTGGCGGTCAGGAAGCATGGGATTCGTTGGTGGTCAGGAAGCGTGGGGTTGGTTGGCGGTCAGGAAGCGTGGGATTGGCTGGCCGTCAGGAAGCGTGGGATTGGCTGGCCGTCAGGAAGCGTGGGATTGGCTGTGCTCGTCAGGAAGCGTGGGATTGGTTGGCGGTCAGGGAGCGTGGGATTGGCTGTGCTCGTCAGGAAGCATGGGATTGGTTGGCGGTCAGGAAGCGTGGGATTGGTTGGTGGTCAGGAAGCGTGGGATTGGTTGGTGGTCAGGAAGCGTGGGATTGGCTGTGCTCGTCAGGAAGCGTGGGATTGGTTGGCGGTCAGGAAGCGTGGGATTGGTTGGCGGTCAGGAAGCGTGGGATTGGTTGGCGGTCAGGAAGCGTGGGATTGGTTGGCGGTCAGGAAGCGTGGGATTGGTTGGCGGTCAGGAAGCTTGGGATTGGTTGGTGGTCAGGAAGTGTGGGATTGGCTGTGCTCGTCAGGAAGCGTGGGATTGGTTGGTGGTCAGGAAGCGTGGGATTGGCTGTGCTCGTCAGGAAGCGTGGGATTGGCTGTGCTCGTCAGGAAGCGTGGGATTGGTTGGCGGTCAGGAAGCGTGGGATTGGTTGGCGGTCAGGAAGCGTGGGATTGGTTGGCGGTCAGGAAGCGTGGGATTGGTTGGCGGTCAGGAAGTGTGGGATTGGTTAGCGGTCAAGAAGCGTGGGATTGGTTGCCGCTCAGGATGCGTGGGATTGGCTGGCGGTCAGGAAGCATGGGATTGGCAGGCGTTCAGGAAACGTGGGATTGGCAGGCGTTCAGGAAGCGTGGGATTGGCAGGCGTTCAGGAAGCGTGGGATTGGCAGGCGCTCAGGAAGCGTGGGATTGGCAGGCGCTCAGGAAGCGTGGGATTGGCAGGCGCTCAGGAAGCGTGGGATTGGTTGGCGCTCCGGAAGCGTGGGATTGGTTGGCGCTCCGGAAGCATGGGATTGGTTTGCGCTCCGGAAGCGTGGGATTGGTTGGCGCTCAGGAAGCGTGGGATTGGTTGGTGCTCAAGAAGCGTGGGATTGGCTGGCAGTCAGGAAGCGTAGGATTGGCAGGCGTTCAGGAAGCGTGGGATTGGTTGGAGGTCAGGAAGCGTGGGATTGGCTGGCGGTCAGGAAGCGTGGGATTGGCTGGCGGTCAGGAAGCTTGGGATTGGTTGGAGGTCAGGAAGCGTGGGATTAGCTAATGGTCAGGAAGCGTGGGATTGGTTCGAAGTCAGGAAGCGTGGGATTGGCTGGCGGTCAGGAAGCTTGGGATTGGTTGGAGGTCAGGAAGCGTGGGATTGGCTAATGGTCAGGAAGCATGGGATTGGTTAGCGGTCAGGAAGTGTGGGATTGGCTGTTGGTGAAAAAGCGTGGGATTGGCTGGCGGTCAGGATGTTTGGGATTGGTTAATGGTCAGGAAGCGTGGGACTGGTTGGTGTTTAGGAAGCGTGGGACTGGTTGGTGTTTAGGAAGCGTGGGATTGGTTGGTGGTCAGGAAGCGTGGGATTGGTTAGCGGTCAGGAAGCATGGGATTGGCTAATGGTCAGGAAGCGTGCGATTGGTTGGCGCTCAGGAAGCGTGGGATTGGCTGGCGGTAAGGAAGCGTGGGATTGGCTGGCGGTTAGGAAGCGTGGGATTGGTTGTTGCTCAGGAAGCGTGGGATTGGCTGGCGGTCAGGAAGTGTCGAATTGGCTGGCGGTCAGAAAGCGTGGGATTGGCTGGCGGTCAGGAAGCGTGGGATTGGTTGGCGCTCAGGAAGCGTAGGATTAGTTGGCGCTCAGGAAGCCTGGGATTGGTTTGCTTTCAGTAAGCGTGGGATTGGTTGGCAGCGTGGGTTTGTTTGGCAGTGAGGAAGCGTGGGATTGGTTGGCGGTGGTCAGGAAGTGTTGGATTGGTTGGCGGTCAGGAAGCATGGGATTGGTTGGCGGTCAGGAAGCATGGGATTGGCTGGCGGTCAGGAAGCTTGGGATTGGTTGGAGGTCAGGAAGCGTGGGATTGGCTAATGGTCAGGAAGCGTGGGATTGGTTAGCGGTCAGGAAGTGTGGGATTGGCTGTTGGTGAAAAAGCGTGGGATTGGCTGGCGGTCAGGATGTTTGGGATTGGTTAGCGGTCAGGAAGCGTGGGATTGGTTGGTGGTCAGGAAGCGTGGGATTGGTTGGTGGTCAGGAAGCGTGGGATTGGTTAGCGGTCAGGAAGCATGGGATTGGCTAATGGTCAGGAAGAGTGGGATTGGTTGGCGCTCAGAAAGCGTGGGGTTGGCTAATGGTCAGGAAGCGTGGGATTGGTTGGCGCTCAGGAAGCGTGGGATTGGCTGTGCTCGTCAGGAAGCGTGGGATTGATTGGTGGTCAGGAAGCGTGGGAATGATTGGTGGTCAGGAAGCGTGAGATTGATTGGTGGTCAGGAAGCGTGGGGTTGGTTGGCAGTCAGGAAGCGTGGGGTTGGTTGGCAGTCAGGAAGCGTGGGGTTGGTTGGTGGTCAGGAAGAGTGGGGTTGGTTGGCGGTCAGGAAGCGTGGGATTGGTTGGCGGTCAGGAAGCGTGGGATTGGCTGTGCTCGTCAGGAAGCGTGGGATTGATTGGTGGTCAGGAAGCGTGAGATTGATTGGTGGTCAGGAAGCGTGGGGTTGGTTGGCGGTCAGGAAGCGTGGGGTTGGTTTGCGGTCAGGAAGCGTGGGATTGGCTGGCCGTCAGGAAGCGTGGGATTGGCTAATGGTCAGGAAGCGTGCGATTGGTTGGCGCTCAGGAAGCGTGGGATTGGCTGGCGGTCAGGAAGCGTGGGATTGGCTGGCGGTTAGGAAGCGTGGGATTGGTTGTTGCTCAGGAAGCGTGGGATTGGCTGGCGGTCAGGAAGTGTCGAATTGGCTGGCGGTCAGAAAGCGTGGGATTGGCTGGCGGTCAGGAAGCGTGGGATTGGTTGGCGCTCAGGAAGCGTAGGATTAGTTGGCGCTCAGGAAGCCTGGGATTGGTTTGCTTTCAGTAAGCGTGGGATTGGTTGGCAGCGTGGGTTTGTTTGGCAGTGAGGAAGCGTGGGATTGGTTGGCGGTGGTCAGGAAGTGTTGGATTGGTTGGCGGTCAGGAAGCATGGGATTGGTTGGCGGTCAGGAAGCATGGGATTGGTTGGCTGTAAGGAAGTTTGGGATTGGCTGGCGGTCAGGAAGCTTGGGATTGGTTGGAGGTCAGGAAGCGTGGGATTGGCTAATGGTCAGGAAGCGTGGGATTGGTTAGCGGTCAGGAAGTGTGGGATTGGCTGTTGGTGAAAAAGCGTGGGATTGGCTGGCGGTCAGGATGTTTGGGATTGGTTAGCGGTCAGGAAGCGTGGGATTGGTTGGTGGTCAGGAAGCGTGGGATTGGTTGGTGGTCAGGAAGCGTGGGATTGGTTAGCGGTCAGGAAGCATGGGATTGGCTAATGGTCAGGAAGAGTGGGATTGGTTGGCGCTCAGAAAGCGTGGGGTTGGCTAATGGTCAGGAAGCGTGGGATTGGTTGGCGCTCAGGAAGCGTGGGATTGGCTGTGCTCGTCAGGAAGCGTGGGATTGATTGGTGGTCAGGAAGCGTGGGAATGATTGGTGGTCAGGAAGCGTGAGATTGATTGGTGGTCAGGAAGCGTGGGGTTGGTTGGCAGTCAGGAAGCGTGGGGTTGGTTGGCAGTCAGGAAGCGTGGGGTTGGTTGGTGGTTAGGAAGAGTGGGGTTGGTTGGCGGTCAGGAAGCGTGGGATTGGTTGGCGGTCAGGAAGCGTGGGATTGGCTGTGCTCGTCAGGAAGCGTGGGATTGATTGGTGGTCAGGAAGCGTGAGATTGATTGGTGGTCAGGAAGCGTGGGGTTGGTTGGCGGTCAGGAAGCGTGGGGTTGGTTTGCGGTCAGGAAGCGTGGGATTGGCTGGCCGTCAGGAAGCGTGGGATTGGCTGGCCAGCAGGAAGCGTGGGATTGGCTGGCCGTCAGGAAGCGTGGGATTGATTGGTGGTCAGGAAGGGTGGGGTTGGTTGGCGGTCAGGAAGCGTGGGATTGGTTGGCGGTCAGGAAGAGTGGGGTTGGTTGGCGGTCAGGAAGCGTGGGATTGGTTGGCGGTCAGGAAGCGTGGGATTGGTTGGCCGTCGGGAAGCGTGGGATTGGCTGGCCGTCAGGAAGCGTGGGATTGGCTGTGCTCGTCAGGAAGCATGGGATTGGTTGGCGGTCAGGAAGCGTGGGATTGGTTGGTGGTCAGGAAGCGTGGGATTGGCTGTGCTCGTCAGGAAGCGTGGGATTGGTTGGCGGTCAGGAAGAGTGGGATTGGCTGTGCTCGTCAGGAAGCATGGGATTGGTTGGCGTTCAGGAAGCGTGGGATTGGTTGGTGGTCAGGAAGCGTGGGATTGCTTAGCGGTCAGGAAGCGTGGGATTGGTTGGCGGTCAGGAAGCGTGGGATTGGTTGGCGTCTCACCTGTGTTTTTGTGTTGCAGACGAAGCTGCTGAACAGGGATCAGACGGATGAATGGAAGGGCTGGATGCAGCTGGTTATTCTCATCTATCACATCTCCGGAGCCAGCTCTGTAAGTATACCAGAGGAGGAGTCTATGGAAGCCAATCAGACGGCAGATTAAAGGATAACTCTTCTTTTATCCAAACCATGTGTACAGTGTGCGAGCCTACAGCAATCAATCAGTTTAAAGGGTACCTCTGCTTGCGCTGAAGGCGGGGTTTATTGGACATTTTTTGTAAAAATACACAAGGGTGGATAACGCTGGTATGGAAATTGCTGTTTCTCATACAGCCCTATGTGATTGGCTGCTCTCTCGCTTTATAACCGAACAATAAGTAACACTCCAGGTGAGATGGATGTAGGCGTGGCTTGTGGATTGATGACACACATAAGCTCCGCCTCCTGGCCTTGCACTTTTATGTGAATGATGTTTGTTTTGTGGGCAGTTTTATAGATTTGTTCTTGTAACTCAACCAGAAGAACCGTCCACTATCTGCCCAGACCAGAATGATGACATGTTTGTAAAGAGGACCTGTGGTTAGGGGGATATGGAGTAAAGAGGACCTGTGGTTAGGGAGATATGGAGTAAAGAGGACCTGTGGTTAGGGGGATATGGAGTAAAGAGGACCTGTGGTTAGGGAGATATGGAGTAAAGAGGACCTGTGGTTAGGGGGATATGGAGGCTGTAAAGAGGACCTGTGGTTAGGGGGATATGGAGGCTGTAAAGAGGCCCTGTGGTTAGGGAGATATGGAATAAAGAGGACCTGTGGTTATATGGAGGCTGTAAAGAGGACCTGTGGTTAGGGGGATATGGAGGCTGTAAAGAGGATCTGTGGTTAGAGATGGCCCAAACGGTTCGCTGGCGAACTTGTTTGCACGAATCTCAGTGGTTTGCGTTCGCCACGAAACGCAAATTTTTTTCAAAAAAGTTTGTGTTCGCATTTTTAATGGCGCTGACTTTAACGGTTTATAGCTAAGCCCCATTACATGTTATAAACACCAAAATTGCAGCGTATGTAAATAGGGACAGTGGGTATAAGAGGAAAAATTAACCGCTAAAGTCGGCGGGCGTTTAATTTTCCCACAGTCAGAAGAAGCATTTTAAAAATCTATTTTCTCAAAAACTATAAGGTCTTTTTGAAAAAAAAAAAAGTTTTTTCATCTTGTAGTCATCGTCCCCCTCCAGGTGTTGGACCCCTTGAAACATCTTTTCCATCACTTTTGTGGCCAGAAACAGTTTGTATTTTTCAAAGTTCGCCTCCATATTGAAGTCTATTGCTGTTCGCATGGTGCGTGCGAACACATACTTTTGCGGAAGTTTGCGTTTGAGGTCTGAGCCATCTCTACCTGTGGTTAGGGGATATGGAGACTGTAAAGAGGACCTGTGGTTAGGGGGTATGGAGGCTGTGAAGAGGACCTGTGGTTAGGGGTATAGGGAGGCTGTAAAGAGGACCTGTGGTTAGGGGTATAGGGAGGCTGTAAAGTGGACCTGTGGTTAGGGGTATAGGGAGGCTGTAAAGTGGACCTGTGGTTAGGGGATATGGAGGCTGTAAAGAGGACCTGTGGTTAGGGGATATGGAAGCTGTAAAGAGGACCTGTGGTTAGGGGATATGGAAGCTGTAAAGAGGACCTGTGGTTAGGGGACAGGAAGGCTGTAAAGAGGACCTGTGGTTAGGGAGGATATGGAGGCTGTAAAGAGGACCTGTGGTTGGGGAATAGGGAGGCTGTAAAGAGGACCTGTGGTTGGGGAATAGGGAGGCTGTAAAGAGGACCTGTGGTTGGGGAATAGGGAGGCTGTAAAGAGGACCTGTGGTTGGGGAATAGGGAGGCTGTAAAGAGGACCTGTGGTTGGGGAATAGGGAGGCTGTAAAGAGGACCTGTGGTTGGGGAATAGGGAGGCTGTAAAGAGGACCTGTGGTTTGGGAATAGGGAGGCTGTAAAGAGGACCTGTGGTTAGGGGGATATGGAGGCTGTAAAGAGGACCTGTGGTTGGGGATAGGGAGGCTGTAAAGAGGACCTGTGGTTGGGGAATAGGGAGGCTGTGGAGAGGACCTGTGGCTAGGAAAATGTGGAGGCTGTAAAGAGAACCTGTGGTTAGAGGTATATGGAGGCGGCAGATCCTGCTGGATAAGCAGGAGCTCCTGATGAGCATTCTCCTAACACGCTCCTCTCTCCCCCAGTTCCTGCCGGTGTACATGCATGTGCGGGTCCTGGTGGCAGCGTATCTCTTCCAGACGGGCTACGGACACTTGTTCTACTTCTGGCTGAAGGGAGACTTCGGACTGTACCGCGTCGCTCAGGTATGTCGGGGGAGGGGGGGGGGGATCGCTCTGAACATTCCTGCCGGGTGGATGTCAGGCCTGTAACTGTCATCCGTATTGTGACAGCCATTGTAAAATATTTCCTCACCCCGATTTACATTACATACAGGTGGAGCTTTGCTGAACGTTTGCTCACTGAGAGTTCTGAAGCCAGTACAAAATATATTTGGTCTACCAGAATTCTCTGGGAGGAGAACTCCACATAGCTAAACAGCTTAGGCTGTGTCATCACAGGGGTGGGGCTGCATAATAATGCACAGATGTGTGTGTATATATATATATATATATATATATATATATATATATATATATATATATATATATATATATATATATATATATATATATATATATATATATATATATATATATATATATATATATATATACAGTGGAGGAAATAATTATTTGACCCCTCACTGATTTTGTAAGTTTGTCCAATGACAAAGAAATGAAAAGTCTCAGAACAGTATCATTTCAGTGGTAGGTTTATTTTAACAGTGGCAGATAGCACATCAAAAGGAAAATCGAAAAAATGATAGCAACTGATTTGCATTTCATTGAGTGAAATAAGTTTTTGAACCCTCTAACAATAAAAGACTTAATACTTAGTGGAAAAACCCTTGTTTGCAAGCACAGAGGTCAAACGTTTCTTGTAATTGATGACCAAGTTTGCACACATTTTAGGAGGAATGTTGGTCCACTCCTCTTTGCAGATCATCTCTAAATCCCTAAGGTTTCGAGGCTGTCTCTGTGCAACTCTGAGCTTGAGCTCCCTCCATAGGTTTTCTATTGGATTAAGGTCCGGAGACTGACTAGGCCACTCCATGACCTTAATGTGCTTCTTCTTGAGCCACTCCTTTGTTGCCTTTGCTGTATGTTTTGGGTCATTGTCATGCTGGAACACCCATCCACGACCCATTTTCAGTTTCCTGGCAGAGGGAAGGAGGTTGTCGTTCAGGATTTCACGATACATGGCTCCGTCCATTTTCTCGTTAATGCGATTAAGTTGTCCTGTGCCTTTAGCAGAAAAACACCCCCAAAGCAAAATGTTTCCACCCCCATGCTTGACGGTGGGGACGGTGTTTTGGGGGTCATAGGCAGCATTTTTCTTCATCCAAACACAGCGAGTTGAGTTAATGCCAAAGAGCTCTATTTTGGTCTCATCAGACCACAGCACCTTCTCCCAGTCACTCACAGAATCATTCAGGTGTTCATTGGCAAACTTCAGACGGGCCTGCACATGTGCCTTCTTGAGCAGGGGGACCTTGCGAGCCCTGCAGGATTTTAATCCATTGCGGTGTAATGTGTTTCCAATGGTTTTCTTGGTGACTGTGGTCCCTGCTAATTTGAGGTCATTCACTAACTCCTCCCGTGTAGTTCTAGGATGCTTTTTCACCTTTCTCAGAACCATTGACACCCCACGAGGTGAGATCTTGCGTGGAGCCCCAGAGCGAGGTCGATTGATGGTCATTTTGTGCTCCTTCCATTTTCGAACCATCGCACCAACAGTTGTCACCTTCTCTCCCAGCTTCTTGCTAATGGTTTTGTAGCCCATTCCAGCCTTGTGCAGGTCTACAATTTTGTCTCTGACATCCTTGGACAGCTCTTTGGTCTTTCCCATGTTGGAGAGTTTGGAGTCTGCTTGATTGATTGATTCTGTGGACAGGTGTCTTTTATACAGGTGACTAATTAATACAGGTGTCCTTAAAGTGAATGTTTACCGGTTAAAAAAAGAAAAAGTCAGATACTCACCTAAGGAGAGGGAAGGCTCGGTCCTAATGAGCCTTCCCTCTCCTCTCCCGGTGCCCGGTCCCGCGCAGGATCCCCCGTGGCAGTATTCGACCAGTTCGGTCAAATACTGCCACTCCTGCATGCCGAAGGGACCTTTCGGAAGCCTTCGGGAGCACTCGGGCTCCCGATGACGTGGCCGCTCCATACTACGCATGTGCGAGTGCCCTCTATGACGCGCTCGCGCGTACGTAGTATGGAGTGGCCCGTCTTCGGAAGCCAGAGTGCTCCCGAATACCTCCGAAGTTCCTGCGCCGGAGGACGCGAACGGGGGAGCCAGCGCAGCACCGAGGGCACCGGGAGAGGAGAGGGAAGGCTCATTAGGACCGAGCCTTCCCTCTCCTTAGGTGAGTATCTGACTTTTTCTTTTTTTAACCGGTACCCATTGGCTTTAATGAGGGTGACTAATTGAGTAGAAGTGTCTAACCACTCTGTGGGAGCCAGAACTCTTAATGGTTGGTAGGGGTTCAAAAACTTATTTCACTCAATGAAATGCAAATCAGTTGCTATCTTTTATTTAAGGTTATTTTTTCGATTTTCCTTTTGATGTGCTATCTGCCCCTGTTAAAATAAACCTACCATTGAAATGATACTGTTCTGAGACTTTTCATTTCTTTGTCATTGGACAAACTTACAAAATCAGTGAGGGGCAAATAATTATTTCCTCCACTGTATATATTCATTATATATTTCTCATGCTGAGGTGGGCATGAGGAAAGCCCACTACACATGACTGCTCCCTGTTCTATTTTTATTTATTTTTTTGTGCTAAGCTATTCTTTAAGCAAGAGGATGACATACAGGCGTGTGTACGGCAGCCGGCAACTCAACTCCAGCAATGCCGCTCCCATAGCTTGCAGCGATTACACGCCTACCATGTGACCTCATGTACGCGCCGCTCCCAGCTGTGCAGTCAGTGTGTAGTTAGTGTCAGTGTGCAGTCATCATGTCAGTGTGCAGTGTGTGTCATGCAGTTAGTGTGTCAGTGTGCAGTCTGTTAACACGACGTTCTCTTGCAGGTGATGTTCCGCTTGAACTTCCTGGTGGTTGTCCTGTGCATCGTTATGGATCGCCCGTACCAGTTCTATTACTTTGTTCCGTTGGTCTCGTTCTGGTTCATGGTCATCTATGCATCGATGGCGCTGTGGCCTCAGATCACCCAGAAGAAAGCAAATGGTAATAATATCCCCTGACGAGATCATTATCTGTGGGATGAAGTGACAGATCTCTCCACACTGTGACATGGGGGGGCTCTGCTAATAAGAGGGACTATGGAATCATATAGGCAGAGGGCTTCCTATATCTGTAATCTACAGAAAACATGTTGGGATATTTCATATAATGATCCAGTCGCTCCCAGCCGTCCCCCAGTACACTCAGTGGTTTTTATGTTGTGTTTGTATCCTTAAGCCCGATACACACACATGCAATATTCACCTCAGACCCTATATGAGCGAGTGATCAGATCGGATATAGAAGAAAGCTTATGTACACACGGATGCAATTTTTTCAACTTCCGATCAGATTTCCAATCTTTCTTCCGATTCGATATCGATTGAAGATTAATGGAAGATGCACACGGAACAATAGCCAGTATTTAGATCCATATTCTCCAGCATGTCCGATCTGCTACCGACGGAGAAAGGGATCAATATTGAGCTTGAGATCGGTTGCAGGCAGTCAGTAGGATATAGATATTATAGACCCATTCTGTGTGCATCAAAATCATGTGACCAGCAGCCACTTCCTCTACAATCCACTGATATTTATCCTGCCCGATTGAGGCAATCGGTCGATTCGAGGTGCTGCTCAATCTCCATCAATCGTGCAGAATGGAGCATGGTCAGTTCTCCACCAATGTGATAAAATGGTCAAACTATCAGGAAAATGGAGGGATGTGTGTTCATCTTTACAGAGAGAGACACCTCCGCCCATCTCACTGACTGACCATTCAGTATTCAGGTGCCCATAGATCTGCTAATGTCTGAGCAGATCAGCCAAAAGACAGATCTCGAGTCTGATCCAATCTGATTGGAGAGAGAGCTGTTGGCTGTCCATACACTGCAGACCGGTTTCCGATACATTTCAGGATAAAATGGATCAGGAATCATCCTTGTGACGCTGTAGATTCTGGCCTCTCCCAAGTGTACAATGTCTGGAAGCCCCCCCCCCCCCCCGGGTACGGGGTAGCTGATGTTGGCGCAGTGTTGTACGGATTATTTCAGCACTAGCACTGCGTTGCTACTTTTGGGCGCCGCACAAATAGGTTTGAAGAAAAGGTTATTTGGCCGCCGGCAATAGCCAGTGCCAAAATCACATGTCTCCCCTGAGTTGGTAGATCTCAGACGGTGAATAGTAATCACTGCCGGGCAGGAGTTTATGCAGGCAGGGGGTGAGCTTTCTTTCAGCTTCACCCTGCGGTGAAATTTCCGGAGACGGTAACGAATGTACCCCCACCGCACCCGTGTATTGCGATCTCACCTGTCCTGATGTCGTGACCTTTCTGCTGTCTGCCCCGAGCGCCGCCGTCACACAGACCACCACCATGTGGGGGGCGTGTACCACCGGGGGGGAGGGGCCACAATGCAATGGGATCTGTGCAGGAAACGCAGGCGTGTACGGGCGAGTGATAACTGCTGCCTGATACTGATGACTACCAGAGCAGAATTACAGTCCAGTCGGCACGCGGGGGGGGGGGGGGGGGACATTAACATTTGGGAGGACAGTGGCTGATGGTCCATCGCACTCGTCAGCGCACCCGATTGACCACCTCAGACTGACACTTTCCAGCTTGCTCGATCGATAAATTCAACCGATTTCAGACCAAACTCAGTCAAATCACCAATCGGACATGCTTGTTGCTACACTGACTTTCTTCTACTGATTGGACCGCTAAATCTCCTGATGTGTACCCACCTTTACATTACTTGCCAGTGTTACATTAGTGATCAGTATTTTCTCTTTCCTGCAGCAAACTACCTGTGGAATGTCGGCCTGGTGCTGAAGCTGTCCCTCCTGCTGCTGTGTATCACGCTCCTATCACGCTCTCAGGTACAGTCATGGGAGATCGGCTGTCAGTTGTCCGATCTAAGGAAGTAGCCGCAACAGCTTTGGGGAGCCATCTACCAATCAGGCGAGGGGCGCTGCCGCAGACCGCCAATCACTGCCACTCACTGCTCCCTTCTTAATTGGAGAGCTGATGGTCAGTGGGACCTCAGGTCTGTCATTGGGCCGATCACTGCACTTCCTGCTACTGAGGGTATGCAGTGATTGCCCCAATGACGGAGGGTGCGACCAACCGATCAGATTGCTCAAATCTGCCGGTAAAGCACCAAGTGTCCGATTGTTCGAATTCCAATGTTGGCCGGTTTTCAGTGTGTAAAGTGTGAAAGGAACAGATCCCTCTCTGATCAGATTCCAGTCAGAGGAGGGTTGATTGTTGTACTGCAGTGTGTGTGTGTGTACAGTGTGTGTGTGTGTGTGTGTGTGTGTACAGTGTGTGTATAGTGTGTGTGTGTGTGTGTGTATAGTGTGTGTGTATAGTGTGTGTGTGTATAGTGTGTGTGTGTATAGTGTGTGTGTGTGTGTGTGTACAGTGTGTGTGTGTGTGTGTGTACTGTGTGTGTGTGTGTACAGTGTGTGTGTACAGTGTGTGTGTGTGTGTACAGTGTGTGTGTGTACAGTGTGTGTGTGTACAGTGTGTGTGCGTGTGTATAGAGTGTGTGTGTACAGTGTGTGTGCGTGTGTATAGAGTGTGTGTGTACAGTGTGTGTGTGTGTGTGTGTGTACAGTGTGTGTGTGTGTGTACAGTGTGTGTGTGTGTGTGTGTGTGTGTGTACAGTGTGTGTGTGTGTGTGTGTACAGCGTGTGTGTGTGTGTGTGTACAGTGTGTGTGTGTGTACAGTGTGTGTGTGTGTGTACAGTGTGTGTGTGTGTGTGTGTGTACAGTGTGTGTGTGTGTGTGTGTGTACAGTGTGTGTGTGTGTGTATAGTGTGTGTGTGTACAGTGTGTGTGTGTACAGTGTGTGTGTGTGTACAGTGTGTGTACAGTGTGTGTACAGTGTGTGTACAGTGTGTGTACAGTGTGTGTAGGTGTGTGTACAGTGTGTGTGTACAGTGTGTGTGTGTGTACGTGTACAGTGTGTGTACAGTGTGTGTACAGTGTGTGTGTGTGTACAGTGTGTAGATGTGTGTATGTACAGTGTGTGTGTGTGTGTGTGTGTGTGTGTGTGTGTGTACAGTGTAGGTGTGTGTGTGTGTACAGTGTAGGTGTGTGTGTGTGTATAGTGTGTGTGTGTGTAGGTGTGTGTACAGTGTGTGTGTACAGTGTGTAGGTGTGTGTACAGTGTGTGTGTGTGTGTGTACTGTGTGTGTGTGTACAGTGTGTGTGTGTGTGTACTGTGTGTGTGTGTACAGTGTGTGTATGTGTGTACAGTGTGTGTGTGTGTGTGTGTGTACAGTCTGTGTGTGTGTGTGTGTGTGTGTGTGTATACAGTGTGTGTATGTGTGTACAGTCTGTGTGTGTGTGTGTGTGTATACAGTGTGTGTGTGTGTGTGTACTGTGTGTGTACTGTGTGTGTGTGTGTGTGTACTGTGTGTGTGTACTGTGTGTGTGTGTACAGTGTGTGTGTGTGTGTGTACAGTGTGTGTATGTGTGTACAGTGTGTGTGTGTGTGTGTATACAGTGTGTGTATGTGTGTACAGTGTGTGTGTGTGTGTGTGTGTGTGTGTACAGTCTGTGTGTGTACAGTCTGTGTGTGTACAGTCTGTGTGTGTGTGTGTATACAGTGTGTGTGTGTGTGTGTGTGTACGTGTACAGTGTGTGTACGTGTACAGTGTGTGTGTGTACAGTCTGTGTGTGTGTACAGTGTGTGTGTGTACAGTCTGTGTGTGTGTGTGTGTACAGTGTGTGTGTACAGTGTGTGTGTGTACAGTGTGTGTGTGTGTGTACAGTGTGTTTGTGTAGGTGTGTGTACAGTGTGTGTGTGTGTACAGTGTGTGTGTGTGTGTGTGTGTGTGTGTGTGTGTACAGTGTGTGTGTGTGTACACTCACTCCCCCTCCTCCACTCCAACTTCACTCACTCCCCCTCCACCCCTCCCCCTCTTCCACCCCAACCTTACTCACTCCCCCTCCTCCACCCCAACTTCACTCACTCCCCCTCCACCCCTCCCCTTCTTCCACCCCAGCTGCACTCACTCCCGAACTTCACTCCCTCTCCCGTTTCAACTTTTACCGCCACAGTTTACTTTAAATAAAATTTCCCCACACAATAGTCATCATGTTGGACTATGCTGTACAGTGTACATCCTGCAACATGTATGCATGCCTTGATCAGCGGATTGAGGGTGTTTACTGTTGCCCTGGGTGTGTGCGTGTTGCTCAGTTAGAGGCGGAAGTCGCAGAGCTAAATAAGCATCTCGCAACACTGAGAAGCATACACAACATGGAGAAGAGCTTGGATCTCACGATCCAGACACTGGATGGAACCGTTGAAGATGAGGAGGGTGGAGTACAGCCGGAGCAAGAAGCAGAGGTAGCCGCTAGTTGGGTCACAGTTAGAAGGGGTAGGGGAAAAAGTGGCAGGGAGGCTAGTCCCGAGTTGTCCCTCACTAATAAGTATGCTTGTTTGCGTAATATTGGGGAGGATGATTCAGGAGTAGCAATGCTGCAGCAGGATGTGCTCTTTAGCAACCAAGGGGCAGACTGCTGTAACGAGAAAGGGAATAGGAGTGCAGCTAAGGCTAGACAGGTACTGGTGGTAGGGGATTCAATTATTAGGCGCACAGATAGGGTAATCTGTCGAAGAAACCGTGAATGTCGTACAGTCTGTTGCCTCCCGGGTGCTCGGGTTCGGCATGTAGCGGAAAGAATTGACAGATTACTGGGTGGGGCTGGGGAAGACCCGGCTGTCATGGTACACATTGGCACCAATGACAAAGTTAGTGGGAGATGGAAGGTCCTCAAAAATGATTTTCAGGTACTTGGAGATAAACTTAAAGCAAGGACCTCCAAGGTGGTGTTCTCTGAAATACTGCCAGTGCCACGCGCTACATCTGAGAGACAGAGGGAGCTTAGGGAGTTAAATAAGTGGCTGAGAAATTGGTGTAGGAAGGAAGGGTTTGGGTTCCTGGAGAACTGGACAGACTTTGCAGTCGGCTACAGGTTCTACAGCAGGGATGGGCTGCACCTTAACCCTCCTGGCGGTTAATTTTTTTTGCCAAAATGGCAAAAATCCTTTTTTTTTTAATTTTTTTTTTTTGTGTTTCATGTAAAGCTACCAGAGTGGTAGCTACATGAAACACCACTAGAGGGCGCATGTGTCCCTCTAGTGCGATCGTCGCCGGCATCAATAGCAAACAGGGGAACGCGTATATAACGCGCTCCCCTGTTTGGCTTCTCCTGTCGCCATGGCGACGATCGGAATGACGTCATGGACGTCAGCCGACGTCCTGACGTCAGACACCTCCAATCCAGCCCATAGCGCTGCCCGGAACTCATTGGTCCGGGCAGCGCAGGGCTCTGGCGGGGGGGGGGGGGCCTCTTGCGCCGCTGCGTACGGGCGATCGCCGCAGAGCGGCGGCGATCAAGCTGTACGCGCGGCTAGCAAAGTGCTAGCTGCGCGTACAGCATTTTAAATGGAGCAAATCGCTCCACCAGGGGCTGAGATATCTTCCTGCGCGGCATAGCCCGAGCTCAGCTCGGGCTTACCGCCAGGAAGGTTAATGGGGAGGGTGCAGCTGCATTGGGGGAGAAGATGGCTAAACGATTGGAGGAGATTTTAAACTAGGATCTGGGGGGAGGCGGGAGGATAAAGTCTCAATATGTAGACAAGATAAGGTAAAAAGACAGTGGGAGCCTAACATTATGGGGGGTGGAGAGGGGGGTGGGGACAGTGTAAAGATTAAGGAGGTTGGTAAAACTTCAAGTAGCCCATTTCGTGTAAACAAAATTGGTAAATGTGGTGGTAAAAATATAAAGTGCATGGTAACCAATGCTCGGAGCCTTGCAAATAAAATAGACGAACTAGAGTTCATTCTGAATGACAAAGGCTATGACATTGTGGGAATAACCGAGACATGGATGGATGAAAGCCATGACTGGATAGCTAATTTAAAAGGATACAATGTGTTTAGGAGGGATAGAACAGGGGGAAAAGGTGGAGGGGGTTGTCTCTTTGTTAAGAATTCTTTTACAGCTGTCCTCAACGATGAGATGGAGGAAGATTGCGAAGATGTGGAGTCCATTTGGGTAAATATTCATGGTGGAAATAAAAGTTGTCAATTGCTTATTGGGGTATGCTACAGGCCACCTCTTATTAATGAAGCTGCAGAACTGCGATTACTACAGCAGATTGAAAAAGCTGCAGGTAAAAATGAGGTCATAATTATGGGCGACTTTAACTTTCCAGACATTGACTGGAGTATTGAGGCTACCCATTCTGGTAAAAGCAGCAGATTTCTGGCAGCACTACAGGACAATTACTTGACTCAAATGGTAACTGAACCAACTAGGGGGAATGCGTTACTGGATCTGATCATTTCTAATAGACCAGATAATGTATCAAATGTGCAGGTTCAAGAACATTTGGGAAATAGTGATCACAACATGATAACGTTTGATCTGGTGACTGATAGGCCACGGGGCAGCGGGACCACTAAAACTATGAATTTTAGAAAAGCAAAGTTCAATCAAATTAGGCAGGCACTAAGTTTGGTGAACTGGGATAATGTACTACAAGGGGACGACACTGAAGGGAAATGGCAAGCTTTTAAACGTATTCTCAATCAATATTGTAGTATGTATATCCCATATGGAAACAAAATGTCTAGGAATAAAAAAAGGCCTCTATGGATGAATAGAAAGGTTAGGGATAAAATGAAGAGGAAAAAGAATGCCTATAAGGTCCTAAAACAGGAGGGGACCGAGGCTGCACTAAGCAATTATAAGGAGTGCAATAAAAATTGTAAAAAAGAAATTAGGCTGGCAAAGATCGAAGCTGAAAATCAAATCGCTAGGGATATCAAATCTAACCCAAAAAAGTTTTACAAGTACATCAACTCTAAAAAAAGAAAGGTTGACTGTATAGGAATCCTAAAGGATGAGGGTGGGAACTCAATGGTGGATGACCAAGGTAAGGCAGAGTTATTAAATGCTTTCTTTGCTTCTGTCTTCACAAAGGAAACAGCACTGTTGCAAATTACAGAGGCAGAAGAGTCTCAATCTTCTAACTGTAATATTAAATACTTAACGCAGGAAGAAGTAAAGGCAAGACTAAATAAATTAAAAATAGACAAGGCACCTGGCCCGGATGGCATGCATCCTCGGGTCCTAAGAGAATTAAGTTCAGTTATAGCTAAGCCCCTTTATCTTATCTTTTGTGACTCTCTTGCAACTAGCAGAGTCCCAGTGGATTGGCGTACAGCCCACGTTTTCCCATTATTTAAGAAGGGCAAAAAATCTGATCCAGGAAATTATAGACCTGTAAGCTTAACATCAGTTGTATGCAAACTATTTGAGGGGTTACTAAGAGATACTATACATGACTTCATAGTAGAAAATAATCTTATTTCTCAGCATCAACATGGGTTTACTAAAGACAGGTCCTGTTTGACTAACATGCTCAGCTTTTATGAGGTAGTGAATGCTAATATGGATATTGGGAATGCTGTAGATGTGATATACTTGGACTTTGCAAAGGCCTTCGACACTGTTCCCCACAGAAGTCTGGTGCAAAAGTTGAGGATGCAAGGACTGGGGAAGAGTTTGTGTGCATGGATAGGGAACTGGCTAATGGACAGAAAACAAAGAGTTGTGGTCAATGGATCGTACTCAAAATGGGAGACTGTTAGCAGTGGGGTCCCACAGGGGTCTGTTCTGGGTCCAGTGCTCTTCAATTTATTTATTAATGACCTAGTAGATGCAGTAGAGAGCAATGTTGCTATTTTTGCAGATGATACAAAATTGTGCAGAATCATCAACTCTCAGGAAGATAGTGTCATATTGCAACAGGATCTGGATAGGATGGCTATATGGGCACATACATGGCAGATGAAATTCAATGTTGACAAATGTAAAGTCATGCATTTTGGTCGTACCAATGGTCTAGCACCATACAAAATAAATGGGATACAGTTGGGAACATCAAACTTGGAGAAGGACTTAGGAGTACTCATCGACAACAAGTTAAATAATCGTACTCAATGCCAAGCCGCTGCAGCTAAAGCGAACAAAATTTTGGGATGCATTAAAAGGGAAATAAAAACTCGAGATGCTAGCATAATATTGCCCCTGTTTAACTCTCTAGTAAGGCCACATCTGGAATATGGAATTCAGTTCTGGGCACCACATTACAAAAAAGATATTGCAGTTTTAGAGCAGGTGCAGAGACGAGCTACAAAATTGATACGTGGGATGGAAGGTCTCGCTTACCAAGAAAGGTTAGATAAACTGGGTTTATTTAGTCTAGAGAAAAGACGCCTTAGAGGAGATCTAATTAACATGTATAAATACATCAGAGGGCAATATAATACCTTGGCGGATGAGCTTTTTGTCCCTAGGCCTTTTCAAAGGACTAGAGGACATGAGCTGCGCATGGAGGAAAAACGTTTTAGCCATTTATTTAGGAAAGGGTTCTTTACAGTAAGAGTGGTTAAGATGTGGAATGCATTGCCACAGGAAGTCGTTATGGCAAACTCTATACCTGCATTTAAAGGGGGCTTAGATGCTTTCCTTGCGTTGAAAGACATCCATGGCTACAATTACTAGGTAATGCCTAATGATGTTGATCCAGGGATTTTATCTGATTGCCATCTGGAGTCGGGAAGGAATTTTTCCCATTTGGGGCTAATTGGACCATGCCTTGTAAGGGTTTTTTCGCCTTCCTCTAGATCAACAGGGGTATGTGGGGGACGGGCTGGAGTTGTACTTTGTACTGGTTGAACTCGATGGACGTATGTCTTTTTTCAACCAAAATAACTATGTAACTATGTGTACAGTGTGTGTAGGTGTGTACAGTGTGTGTGTGTGTGTACAATGTGTGTGTGTGGTGTGTGTACGTGTACAGTATGTGTAGGTGTGTGTACAGTGTGTGTGTGTACAATGTGTGTGTACGTGTACAGTGTGTGTACAGTGTGTGTGTGTACGTGTACAGTGTGTGTGTACAATGTGTGTGTGTGTGGGTGTACGTGTACAGTGTGTGTACAGTGTGTGTGTACAGTGTGTGTGTGTACAATGTGTGTGTGTGTACGTGTACAGTGTGTGTACAGTGTGTGTGTGTGTGTACGTGTACAGTGTGTGTACAGTGTGTGTAGGTGTGTGTACAGTGTGTGTGTGTACATGTACAGTGTGTGTGTGTGTACAGTGTGTGTGTGTGTGTGTGTGTGTGTACAGTGTGTGTGTGTGTGTGTACAGTGTGTGTGTAGTGTGTGTGTGTGTGTGTGTGTGTGTACAGTGTGTGTGTAGTGTGTGTGTGTGTGTGTATACAGTGTGTGTGTGTGTGTGTGTGTGTGTGTACAGTGTGTGTGTGTGTACAGTGTGTGTACAGTGTGTGTACAGTGTGTGTACAGTGTGTGTACAGTGTGTGTACAGTGTGTGTGTGTGTGTGTGTGTACAGTGTGTGTGTACAGTGTGTGTGTGTGTGTGTACAGTGTGTGTGTACAGTGTGTGTGTGTGTGTACAATGTGTGTGTGTGTGTACAGTGTGTGTGTGTGTGTGTACAGTGTGTGTGTGTGTGTGTGTGTACATTGTGTGTGTGTGTGTGTGTACAGTGTGTGTGTGTGTGTGTGTGTGTGTGTACAGTGTGTGTGTGTGTGTACAGTGTGTGTGTGTGTGTGTGTGTACAGTGTGTGTGTGTGTGTGTGTGTGTGTACAGTGTGTGTGTGTGTGTGTGTGTGTGTGTGTACAGTGTGTGTGTGTGTGTGTGTGTGTGTACAGTGTGTGTGTGTGTGTGTGTGTGTGTGTGTGTACAGTGAGTGTGTGCGTGTGTGTGTACAGTGTGTGTGTGTGTGTGTTTGTGTACAGTGTGTGTGTTTGTGTACAGTGTGTGTGTTTGTGTACAGTGTGTGTGTGTTTGTGTACAGTGTGTGTGTGTGTGTACAGTGTGTGTGTGTGTACAGTGTGTGTGTGTGTACAGTGTGTGTGTGTGTACAGTGTGTGTGTGTGTGTGTGTGTGTGTGTGTACAGTGTGTGTGTGTGTGTGTGTGTACAGTGTGTGTGTGTGTGTACAGTGTGTGTATGTGTGTACAGTGTGTGTATGTGTGTACAGTGTGTGTACAGTGTGTGTGTGTGTACAGTGTGTGTACAGTGTGTGTACAGTGTGTGTGTGTGTGTTTGTGTACAGTGTGTGTGTTTGTGTACAGTGTGTGTGTGTGTGTACAGTGTGTGTGTGTGTGTGTGTGTGTGTGTTTGTGTACAGTGTGTGTGTGTGTGTACAGTGTGTGTGTGTGTGTGTGTACAGTGTGTGTGTGTGTGTGTGTGTGTACAGTGTGTGTGTGGGCAGTGATCGGACATGCAGTCTTACCTGAATTCTGTTCTTTCCTTCCTTTCAGGGTGCTTTTGAGAACATCTTTTCCATCTGGCCGTTATCCAGACTGTTTGAGCTGAATGGCAACGTCTACGAGTGGTGGTTCCGATGGTCGTTAGATCGATATGTAAGTCATCAACCGTTTCCTCTTATACTAGTTTATAGTCCTCTTCCCTTCAGAGCGTGTCCTGGGGGTTGTGGGCGTGCTGGAAAGTTTGGGGGCGGGGACACAGGCAATGTATTTTGGTGGAGAGATCAGGACCTGCTATGATCTAGCATTGCCCATCAGGAGTCATTTGCCAGGCAGTAAAGGGGAGGAGCCTTCAGTAACCCTGCCCAGGAAAACTGAAGGTAGAAGTACTAGCCCCTACCACTTGCTTTGTGTATATGTAGAAGTATATGGCCATTCAGGGTAACTGCTACAGAGGATGGACTGTAATTCCGCTCTGGTAGTCATCAGTATCAGGCAGCAGATATCACTCGCCCATACACACCTGCGTTTCCTGCACCGCCATCTCCTCACCAATCGGGAGCCACAGGACCAGTCAGGTGTCCACATCAGATAAGTGAGTGATGCGCAGCACATAGAGGAGGCACAAGTGACCGCTCCTCACCCCAGTCTGTACCGCAGGGGCCGGCCTGTGTCCCGTCAGGTGACCACATCAGATAAGTGAGTGATGCGGAGCACATGCAGGATGCACAAGTGACTGCTCCTCACCCCAGTCTGTACTGCAGGGGCCGGCCTGTGTCCAGTCAGGTGACCACATCAGATAAGTGAGTGATGCACATAGAGGAGGCACAGGTGACTGCTCCTCTCCCCAGTCTGTACCGCAGGGGCCGGCCTGTGTCCAGTCAGGTGACCACATCAGATAAGTGAGTGATGCGCAGCACATACAGGACGCACAGGTGACTGCTCCTCTCCCCAGTCTGTACCGCAGGGGTCGGCCTGTGTCCAGTCAGGTGACCACATCAGATAAGTGAGTGATGCACAGCACATGCAGGACGCACAAGTGACTGCTCCTCACCCCAGTCTGTACCGCAGGGGCCGGCCTGTGTCCCGTCAGGTGACCACATCAGATAAGTGAGTGATGCGCAGCACATGCAGGACGCACAAGTGACCGCTCCTCACCCCAGTCTGTACCGCAGGGGCCGGCCTGTGTCCAGTCAGGTGACCACATCAGATAAGTGAGTGATGCGCAGCACATAGAGGATGCACAGGTGACTGCTCCTCTCCCCAGTCTGTACCGCAGGGGCTGGCCTGTGTCCAGTCAGGTGACCACATCAGATAAGTGAGTGATGTGCAGCACATGCAGGTGACCGCTCCTCTCCCAGTCTGTACTGCAGGGGCCGTCCTGTGTCCAGTCAGGTGACCACATCAGATAAGTGAGTGATGCGCAGTACATAGAGGATGCACAGGTGACTGCTCCTCACCCCCAGTCTGTACCGCAGGGGCCGGCCTGTGTCCAGTCAGGTGACCACATCAGATAAGTGAGTGATGCAAAGCACATAGAGGAGGCACAGGTGACCGCTCCTCTCCCCAGTCTGTACCGCAGGGGCCGTCCTGTGTCCAGTCAGGTGACCACATCAGATAAGTGAGTGATGCGCAGCACATAGAGGACGCACAGGTGACTGCTCCTCTCCCCAGTCTGTACCGCAGGGGCCGGCCTGTGTCCAGTCAGGTGACCACATCAGATAAGTGAGTGATGCAAAGCACATAGAGGAGGCACAGGTGACCGCTCCTCTCCCCAGTCTGTACCGCAGGGGTCGGCCTGTGTCCAGTCAGGTGACCACATCAGATAAGTGAGTGATGCGCAGTACATAGAGGATGCACAGGTGACCGCTCCTCTCCCTAGTCTGTACCGCAGGGGCCGGCCTGTGTCGCACAGGTGACCACTCCTCTCCAGGTTTTCCACAAGCCCTGGGGCCTGCGATCGTGTTGGGCACCGAAATATACTGTCACTGCCACTAATCAGGTGCCTCCTGGCGTCGAAATTTACCTTCCTTGTCGCATACTGCAGCTTAGCAGCAGAGGGGGGCTAAGAAGTGCACACCAGGAGACATGGCAGCGCTTTCAAACAGAAGTTATACCTGAATGATCTATTTGCATGGATGTGCAGAGCTCCAGCAACTGGACTATATTACACAACTAGCACTCACTAGAGATGGGCCGAACCTCCGATTTTAGGTTCGCGAACCGGGTTCGCGAACTTTCGCGTAACGTTCGGTTCGCGTTAAAGTTCGCGAACCGCAATAGACTTCAATGGGGATGCGAACTTTGAAAAAAAAAATAATTATGCTGGCCACAAAAGTGATGGAAAAGATGTTTCAAGGGGTCTAACACCTGGAGGGGGGCATGGCGGAGTGGGATACATGCCAAAAGTCCCAGGGAAAAGTCTGGATTTGACGCAAAGCAGCGTTTTAAGGGCAGAAATCACATTGAATGCTAAATGACAGGCCTAAAGTGCTTTAAAACATCTTGCATGTGTATACATCAATCAGGTAGTGTAATTAAGGTACTGCTTCACACTGACACACCAAACTCACCGTGTAACGCACCGCAAACAGCTGTTTGTGTAGTGACGGCCGTGCTGGACTGGTGCGCACCATGGCGAGAGTGCAGGTTTTGGTGGCTTTACAGCCCATATGGTTGCCTGGCTGATGTAGCTGAATGACAGAACAGTGACTGTCCAGCTGATCAAATTTGGTCTGACCACAATGAAGCAACGACCTTATTATCTTTTGTGTGCAGTAGCGGGTTCACTGAACAGAACAGGTATGCAGTGGTGGGTTCACAGCACAGGTATGCAGTGGCAGGTTCACTGAACAGGTATGCAGTGATGGGTTCACAGCACAGGTATGCAGTGGCAGGTTCACAGAACAGGTATGCAGTGATGGGTTCACAGAACAGGTATGCAGTGGTGGGTTCACAGCACAGGTATGCAGTGGCAGGTTCACTGAACAGGTATGCAGTGATGGGTTCACTGAACAGGTATGCAGTGATGGGTTCACTGAACAGGTATGCAGTGATGGGTTCACTGAACAGGTATGCAGTGATGGGTCACAGAACAGGTATGCAGTGGTGGGTTCACAGCACAGGTATGCAGTGGCAGGTTCACTGAACAGGTATGCAGTGATGGGTTCACAGCACAGGTATGCAGTGGTGGGTTCAAAATTTTTAGATTAGAATTAGTACATAATTTGCATCTGTTTATGTATTTATCCCCAGTGGGGCTTTGCATTGCCTCTGTTGGTTTACATTTCAGGTGCAGCTGTTGTCATTTGTCTGTCTGTCTGTTTGATGAAATATGTATACCATTTATGATTAGCAGCACAAGGAATATTATGTTTTTATTGCTAGACTAATGTTAGGCCTTCCCCCAGGGGGTACGTAATCGCCGTGGGGAAGTCTATTAGGTAATAATCTGTGCACACATTATTACTGAAGCTAACACCCCCCCCCCCCCCCCTTTTCCTGTTTTGAGTGCTAGTTGTGTAATATAGTCCAGTTACTGGAGCTCTACTCATCAATGCAGATAGATCATTCAGGTATAACTTCTGTTTGAAAGCGCTGCCATCTCTCCCGTTGTGCAAATTGAATGTAAGTATACTAGTGGCCAGCTGCATTCACTGCTTCAAATCTACTTTCAAAATTTCTAGATTAGAATTAGTACATAATTTGCATCTGTTTTGTATTCAAGGCATGTATTTAATCCCAGTGGGGCTGTGCATTGCCTCTGTTGGTTTACATTCCAGGTGCAGCCTTGAGCGCTGTCATTTGTCTGTCTGCTCGATGAAAGGTTTAGAAGAGGGTGTTAGGGTTATGCACCACGGGGAAGGAAGGGGGGGGGGGTTGTTTTAAGGTTAGGCACCGCATTTAATGCAAGTCAATGGATCGTGTTTTTAAAAAATGAGTGTATGGAAATGTGCTCTGCAGTGTGTCTCGGCCCCAAGACCGCTTGGGACACCCCAAAGTAGGCAGTTCTTGTACATGGCTTGTAAACTCATTTTTCTTTGACTGTCCTTTTTGCTGTAAGTTTACTTGTGTAGATCGAATCTGTTTTGCCGCCGTACCAGTGCTGTGTAATTATTGATGTAAGATGTTGTATGTCGGCTGATGTTTGCGTCTCTCCTCCGCAGGCCGTGTTCTATGGGATGCTGTTTGCGTTCATGTATCTGGCGTTACAGAAGCAGCAGGTCCTGTCCGAGGGGAAAGGCGAGCCTCTCTTCTCCACCAAAGTGTCCAGCATACTCCTCTTCATCTCTGTGGTCTCCTTCCTGGTGAGTCCAAACACTGACCTGCCTACATGTCTCCGCCTCTCACCCTGACTTTATGGGAGGGACAGAGGGGGGGGGGGGCATTACGTGTCTCCGCCTCTCACCCTCCCTCTGCCAGACTTTATGGGAGGGACAGACAGGGGGGGTCATTACGTGTCTCCGCCTCTCACCCTCCCTCCGCCAGACTTTATGGGAGGGACAGGAAGTGTGTGTGTGTAGGGGTCAGCACGTGTCTCCGCCTCTCACCCTCCCTCCACTAGACTTTATGGGAGTGACAGGAAGGGGAGGGGTCAGCACATGTCTCCGCCTCTCACCCTCACTCCGTCAGACTTTATGGGAGGGACAGGAAGTGTGTGTGTGTGTGGGGGGGTCAGCACGTCTCCGCCTCTCACCCTCCCTCCGCCAGACTTTATGGGAGGGACAGGAAGGGGTGTGGTAGTGAATCCAAATACAGCGGTAAAGAGGTATTCTGGCCCCTCCCACATACTGACCAAACCTGAAGAGACGTTTTTAATGAGCTCGTCTTTGCTGGACGATCCAGGGCAGACTCCGCCTTTTATATGCATTTCGCAAAGTGTTATTTTTACCTTATCCTTACAGTGATAAATAAACAAGGAACCTGTGTGCTCCACCAGTTCTTAGATCCTCAGCGACTGACCACTGCCTGCACACACCCATCAGCCTGACATACTCCCCCTACGGTCACATGGGTGATTATGCAGACTGTGTAAGCCACGCCTCCCTGCTGACTGATGACCTGTCATTGCAGGGGGGAGGGAAGGTTGCCAGTCATTAGCAGGCAGCTGTAGGTCACTGAGGATGTCTGAATTGGTGCAATTCGTTATGGTACATTTATTATATATTTGTAAATGTTGGCAGGGAAAATCGCAGCGTGATTTAGTATTTTTATAGCTTTAATTCATGGTTTTCAGTCTTACGCTCACTTCAGTAATACGCCCCTTATTTCAGCGACATTTAGGTTTATATTCAGGTATTTATAGAAAAATAACCGATGTCTATTGTTCCTTTAGACCTACTCCATCTGGGCCAGCAGCTGCAAGAACAAGACTGAGTGTAACGAGATGCACCCGTCTGTCTCTGTGGTGCAGGTAAGTGCTGAGGAGCTGGGGGAGGAGGAATGGGAGGAGCCAGAGGGAGGAGGAAATAGAAAGGGGTGGAGCCAGAGATGAAGAATGGGAGGAGCCAGGGTGGAGGGGGAATAGAAGGGCTGGAATAAGGAATTGCAGGGGGGGAAGAGGATTTGGGTGTAGGGGAGGAATAGAGAGGAGCTTCTGCACAGAGCCATGTTAGAGGGATATGGAGGCTACCACTTGGAGGATGTTAGTTTCCACTAACAGCTTGCAATGCAATTTGTTAGGTACTCGTCCCTCCCACTGTCGAAGAAGTCTTTCCTCCATGGGAGGGGACCTAACACTAACTAAATCCTACCTATGCATATGCATAGCCTGGGCGCGCTACCAGTAAAATTAAGAATTGCGCAGAAAATGTGGGATCAGCGCATCACCAGGCCGCCTCTGGATGGCCTCAGCTCAGAGATGCGCTGAGCCCCCCTGGGAACTGCAAACGCACCTTGAACCCAAACAGAGGCTCTGCATATACACCAAAGAAAAACTAACAAGTGGGAGCAGCTGACCAGAATTAAATCAAACATAGCAAAGAAATGAACAGCGCTACTTAAAAACAGATGAATGCTTACCTGCAAAAAAGTGCACACCCCACTCATGGGATTCAAATACACAATGAGCACACACATGACCTGTCTACCACTTGGAGGATGTTAGTTTCCACTAACAAGCTTGCAATGCAATTTGTTAGGTACTCGTCCCTCCCACTGTCGAAGAAGTTTTTAAGTAGCGCTGTTCATTTCTTTGCTATGTTTGATTTAATTCTGGTCAGCTGCTCCCACTTGTTAGTTTTTCTTTGGTGTATATGCAGAGCCTCTGTTTGGGTTCAAGGTGCGTTTGTAGTTCCTGGGGGGGCTCAGCGCATCTCTGAGCTGAGGCCATTCGGAGGCGGCCTGGTGATGCGCTGATCCCACTTTTTCTGCGCAATTCTTAATTTTACTGGTAGCGCCCCCAGGCTATGCATATGCATAGGTAGGATTTAGTTAGTGTTAGGTCCCCTCCCATGGAGGAAAGACTTCTTCGACAGTGGGAGGGACGAGTACCTAACAAATTGCATGCAAGCTGTTAGTGGAAACTAACATCCTCCAAGTGGTAGACAGGTTGTATGTGTGCTCATTGTGTATTTGTATCCCATGAGTGGGGTCTGCACTTTTTTGCAGGTAAGCATTCATCTGTTTTTAAGTAGCGCTGTTCATTTCTTTGCTATGGATATGGAGGCTGACACATTTCCTTTTACTCAATGCAGATTGCCTGGCTATCCTGCTGATCCCCTGCCTCTAATACATCTTCCCACAGCCCCTGAACAAGCATGCAGCAGATCAGGTGACTGAAGTCAGACAAGATTAGCTGCATGCTTGTTTCAGGCGTGTGATTCAGACACTACTGCAGCCAAAGAGATCAGCAGGGCTGCCAGGCAACTGGTATTGTTTAAAAGGAAATAAATATGGCAGCCTTCATATTTTTCTCACTTCAGTTGTCCTTTAAGCTTGCCCACCATACAGAATGCAGTGCTTTTTAGAATCTGCTTCTCATGGTCCGCACAGCAGGTGGTCTGACAAAAAGCTTCTGAAAGTCCATTTAGTCTCACTCCTGGTTATGCAATAATTTGAGGTGTGAAATATTATACTATGATGTATGCAGCTTATCAGCGTTTCATTAGTGGTGTGAGGGAGGATTAGCTGGGCGTATGCAGCTTATCAGCGTTTCATTAGTGGTGTGAGGGAGGATTAGCTGGGTTGTTACATAGAGGAAGCTTGCTGTCATTAATTACAGTTTTACAATCCAAGGATCACCACTTTCAGCCAGGAAGCCGGCAGCTCAGCAGGCTGGCCAGTAAAGTTCCTGGATTTGGCTGGTGTGCTGCCGGCTGTATGGTTGGGACTGTACGTGCCGCCCTGTGGAGGGAGGGGGGGGGGGGGGGCGCTGTTGTGATGCGGGTGGTCTGCCTGATCTAAGGAGCGCGAGTAACAATGCTCAGCAGAGGTGCGTCGCACGGTTCAGGTTCTGCTCTCTCTGGAGCCTCGGTGGGCTTTCTTATGGTGCCCATACATGGTACCATTTTTTATTTTGTTTTATTAGATAATTTTGTTCAATTATTCTGTTAGATCGAATATAAAGATTTTTCCAACAGGTCTGATCGGATTTTCATTGAAAAAAACCAGGCTAATCCATTCTTTGTTTCTTGATCAAAAAAAGATTATTTTAAACTTTCATTTGATTTGATCGCTTTGGTAGAATAAATGGGAAGATTGAACGTTTTTATTGTACCGTGTATGGGCACCTTTGTGCAGTGACTTTGCTGTCTGTCGGCTGCTCACCTGTTGTCTCTCCTGCAGATTTTAGCCTTTGTGCTGATCAGGAACATTCCTGGCTACGCTCGCTCTGTCTACAGCTCCTTCTTCGCCTGGTTCGGGAAAATCTCTCTAGAGGTAAGTCCAGCCGATTGCTCAGTGTGGGGAGGGGAATGCTCGACGTTGTGCAGAGATTGCTTTTTGAAAGAATACACCACCAATTGGGGGAGGAGCTAATGGCCACGGTAAGCATGAGCCCGCCCCCATACCCTTGTACCACAATAACAGCACGTGGTAGTGAAAATCGCACCATGTCAGTGTCCTCCCCAAAAAATGTTTCCAGCCGGGTGGCATGAAATAGTAGCCGGGCGGGGCGAGAGGAGAGAATGCAGGCCGGTGCTTCTGTGTGCAATTCTGCTTACATCAGAGAAGGAAGTGAGCCAATGACAGCCGGGTGGCATGAAATAGTAGCCGGGTGGGGCGAGAGGAGAGAATGCAGGGCGGTGCTTCTCTGCATAACTCTGCTTACAGCATAGGAGGAGATGAGCCAATGACAGCCGGGTGGCATGAAATAGTAGCCGGGTGGGGCGAGAGGAGAGAATGCAGGGCGGTGCTTCTGTGAGTAATTCTGCTTACAGCATAGGAGGAGGTGAGCCGATGACAGCCGGGTGGCATGAAATAGTAGCCGGGCGGGGCGAGAGGAGAGAATACAGGGCCGGTGCTTCTCTGCATAACTCTGCTTACAGCATAGGAGGAGGTGAGCCAATGACAGCCGGGTGGCATGAAATAGTAGCCGGGCGGGGCGAGAGGAGAGAATACAGGGCCGGTGCTTCTCTGCATAACTCTGCTTACAGCATAGGAGGAGGTGAGCCAATGACAGCCGGGTGGCATGAAATAGTAGCCGGGCGGGGCGAGAGGAGAGAATGCAGGGCCGGTGCTTCTGTGGGCAATTCTGCTTACAGCATAGGAGGAGGTGAGCCGATGACAGCCGGGGGGTCACCAAAACTAGCCGGGTGGAGCTCCCGCCTAAAAGCCTGGGGAGAACACTGCACGGCATGAAGGTGGCCACACACCATACAATTTTATACATTTCTTTTCAATTTAAGAATTCAAGTAAAATTTTCTGATTGTGATATTACAAAAATCTGACTATTGTATAGCTGTGCGGTACAACAGCGTCTGTGGGGGTGATTTATATTATTATTCTTGTGATCGGATATTCCATTCCCCTGTAAGATTTAGTCCTATGGCGCTAGTCTAGTTTAGGGGGCACAGCAGGAAACCTCATAGAGAAATTCAGCTTAGAGGGAGCTCGAGGTGGGGACATCAAATGAAAACATCCTGGGCTACCTGATCCAGGAGTGCTGAGCGGATCAGGTAGCCGCTCCTGTGATCCACATCATCGTACTTTCACCTTCCTGACCTCTGGGGTCACAACGCTGGAAGGGGAGAGATTCTCTCCCAGTGTGCAGGGAGGCGGGGGAGCCTCAGGGGGAGTGGCCAGGGAGAGAGAGCCTGCAAGAAGGCCCTTAGTGGGTGTTCTGAGCAAGGAATCCCTCTCCTCCTTTCCCCTCCAGATTAGCGTCAATCATTGTCACCAATTTCAGTGGAGGGGTGGTTATAGCGTGGGGGGGGGGGGGGGGGGGCAGCCATGTCATGAGGCAGGGTACATGCCTTCTTTGTCCCTTTTGCCCCCCCCCCCCCCCCCCCCCCACCTCGGGTTCTCTTTAAGTGATTGGGTGGACCACGCCCTCTCCAACTGCTCACTTTCCAAAATACGCCCACTCTATCCAGCCAATCACAACGTATGGTGCTGTAGAGGGGGCTGTGATTGGAGAACTGTTCCTTATGAGGTTTCCTGCTGGGTCCCCTAAACTAAACTAGTGCCGGACCTATTTCCACTGCTCCCGAATCCGGTCTGAATCTATGTAACTAATGGCGTTCCGTCCAGATATCATAGCAGTGCCAATCTGGAGGGCATTCTGCAGATTTATGCAGCTGAATCCCTGTAGCCGTGTGTGGGGGCTGCTCAGCAGAACGGAAGCCACACTGCAATGCAGCTGATTATATATCACTGGATGTGTGGCCAGATCCACCATTAGATAGATCCCTCTCTGATCGATTCTGATCAGAGAGGGATCGATTGTCTTGGAAATCGTCCCGATCTGCAGGGCCGCCCCCAGGTGCCCTCTCTGCCGGTGCAGCTCCTGGACTCCTCCCATGTTTGGTGTCACCGAGGGTACCATGTGACTCAGCATTTTGTTGTGATGTCACATGGTACCGGCACTGACGGTGACCACAGGAGACACTAAGGGCTCTTTCACACTAGAGGCTGCGGTAGAAAAGGCTGAAACTCAGCCTTTTGCTTAACGCCAATACATAGCGTTTTCAAAGCGTACTACAGCTCATATGAAAACGTCCTTTTTTTTTTTTTCTTCTATAAAAATAAGTGAACAAGTCAGCTGTAAAACACTTTGAA
The DNA here is from genome assembly GCF_040937935.1 of Hyperolius riggenbachi. Classification (NCBI taxonomy): domain Eukaryota; kingdom Metazoa; phylum Chordata; class Amphibia; order Anura; family Hyperoliidae; genus Hyperolius; species Hyperolius riggenbachi. Next base: position 4,314,700 of record NC_090650.1, read on the forward strand.
AAGGCTTTGAAAACGCTGAAGTTGGCGTTTTCCATTGACTATCATTGAAACGCCAACAGCCAACTTCGGCTGTAAACAGCCCTGAAAAAGCTCCTGGGAGCATTGAAACGCAACGCTCCAAAACGCCGAGTTAGATGTGAAAGGTAAAATGAAAGTCTATGGACTTTCATTTTACCTTGGAAAACGCCAACTTCGGCCGTGGCGTTAAAACGCCGAAAAATCCCTCTGGTGTGAAAGGGCCCTTATACACTGGTTAGGGGTCAGTTAGTTGTCGTAATATCCTACACTGTTAGCGTCAATCACATGATCGAGCCCTTGTGACCGACATTTTTCCACCATTTCCGATCGATCCATTTCACCAATTTTGGGTGGAAATAAATTGAAAGCTCAATCCGGTTATGTCACAACACCCATCCTCTTCCGGTTGATAGAACTATTGAAACGGACATTTCACCAATTTTGGGTGGAAATAAATTGAAAGCTCAATCCGGTTATGTCACAACACCCATCCTCTTCCGGTTGATAGAACTATTGAAACGGACGGTCGGTTGGGCAGCAGTATCAAATAATACATGGGCACCCTTACTGTAAAGAATCCTTTCCTGTACAGCAGTACCCTGGTGTGAAACAGCCCACTAACCAGGTATTTTCTCCTTGCAGCTCTTCATCTGTCAGTACCACATATGGCTGGCGGCCGACACCAAGGGAATCCTGGTCCTCATCCCCGGGAACCCCATGCTGAACATCATCGTCAGTACTTTCATCTTTGTGTGCGCGGCGCACGAAATCTCGCACATCACCAACGACCTGGCGCAGATCATCGTCCCCAAGGACAGCGCAGCGCTGCTAAAGCGATTGCTGTGCATCTGTGGCGTCTTCTTCCTCCTCATGTTCTTATAGACACTGTGGCCACGCCTGTGACGTCACCGCGCCTGTGTGTCACCACTCCTGTGCCGTCACCGCGCCTGTGCGTGACCGCGCCGACGTCTCACCTTCTGGTGTAAATAGTTTCTCTATGGGAAGCGGACAGCCGAAGCTGCTTTATGCTACAGTCTCCAATAAGGCTGTACAGGACAACTCTCGTTTTCTGAGGAACTTGTTATGAGCAGAGCTGCACATCCGACAATGACCTCTGACGTATCGTCATTAAACTCGGAGATCGAGCTCGCAAAGCCTCAGCGACCACTCAAGCTGTGAAGACGTGTAGCTTTTATCATCTTCCTTCTGCTGCTGTGAGGGTGGCTGTGACAGCGCGCCCGGCCAGCGAAGCAAATCTTCCCGTATGTGCGAGGTGTGTGTCTAGTGCAGTCCTCCTGTGTGCAGGACATGCGCCTAGTGCAATCCTCCTGTGTGCAGGACATGCGCCTAGTGCAATCCTCCTGTGTGCAGGACATGCGCCTAGTGCATTCCTCCTGTGTGCAGGACGTGCGCCTAGTGCAATCCTCCTGTGTGCAGGACGTGCGCCTAGTGCAATCCTCCTGTGTGCAGGAAGTGCGCCTAGTGCAATCCTCCTGTGTGCAGGACGTGCGCCTAGTGCAATCCTCCTGTGTGCAGGACGTGCGCCTAGTGCAATCCTCCTGTGTGCAGGACGTGCGCCTAGTGCAATCCTCCTGTGTGCAGGACATGCGCCTAGTGCAATCCTCCTGTGTGCAGGACGTGCGCCTAGTGCAATCCTCCTGTGTGCAGGACGTGCGCCTAGTGCAATCCTCCTGTGTGCAGGACGTGCGCCTAGTGCAATCCTCCTGTGTGCAGGACGTGCGCCTAGTGCAATCCTCCTGTGCGCAGGACGTGCGCCTAGTGCAATCCTCCTGTGCGCAGGACGTGCGCCTAGTGCAATCCTCCTGTGCGCAGGACGTGCGCCTAGTGCAATCCTCCTGTGCGCAGGACGTGCGCCTAGTGCAATCCTCCTGTGCGCAGGACGTGCGCCTAGTGCAATCCTCCTGTGCGCAGGACGTGCGCCTAGTGCAGTCCTCCTGTGCGCAGGACGTGCGCCTAGTGCAGTCCTCCTGTGCGCAGGACGTGCGCCTAGTGCAGTCCTCCTGTGCGCAGGACGTGCGCCTAGTGCAGTCCTCCTGTGTGCAGGACGTGCGCCTAGTGCAATCCTCCTGTGTGCAGGACGTGCGCCTAGTGCAATCCTCCTGTGTGCAGGACGTGCGCCTAGTGCAATCCTCCTGTGTGCAGGACGTGCGCCTAGTGCAATCCTCCTGTGTGCAGGACGTGCGCCTAGTGCAATCCTCCTGTGTGCAGGACGTGCGCCTAGTGCAATCCTGTGTGCAGGACATGCGCCTAGTGCAATCCTCCCGTATCTGTGGGGTGTGCGTCTAGCGCATCGCTGGGCTAACTACAGTGCACAGGTTGTATATGGCCCGCATACACTGTGAATCTGGCCTGCCTCTGATTGGTCGGATTCCTCTCCTCCCTCCCTCCCTGCAGAGCTGCGAGCGGCCTTAAAGTGAACCTCCAGACTAAAAATCTACTCAGCAGCACTGAAAAGGACTGGTGTTTCTTTAACAGTTTCACAGCATCAGAACTTTGTTTTTCTTACCCAAGCCTCATTTTTAGCTGCACAGAAGAAAACTGCCCGGGCATTTTTCCCCTGATGCTGTGCAAAGCATGATGGGATTTCTGATGATGATGTTCTCGTTTTGCTGTTTTGGCACAATTTTTTTTTTTTTTTTTAATTTTGAATTTGAGATTTGAAGGCTAGCGCGCGCAGCTGGGAGGGGTGATCAGGACACAGGACAGTTGGAACTGTGTCTCATGCTACCTGTCACCTCCTTCCAACCAAAAAGATGGCTGCCCCCATGAAATCACAAACATTTGCCTGTTCTTTTAAAACAGGGTGGGTAAGAGAATATATTACCCATCTATTTTAATTACCATAACTAATGTAACTTAATGACAGTATCTTTGTTGAAGTTCCCCTTTAAACAAGGGTTAACTCAGCTAATCACTGCTTCCAACGTCGGGTCTCCTTGGTCACTTTGGTATCATGTGACAGCATGTCACATGACGCCTCTGTGGCCACGGAGACCCGACGCTTGAAGCAGCGGTTAGGTGAGTTTACCCTCTCGGCACTCTGCAGGGAGGGAGGAGAGGAATGCGGTCTGCGGCCGTGTAAAGTTTGCCCAGCTCTTGTCTAGTGCAATCCACATAGGAAGACCTTCAGAAAAAATGTTTTTATTTAAATTAATCTGTACAGTATAATGAGTTATAATCGAAGTTTATAATTTATTTCATAGGAAAAGTATACATAGTTTTTAATTTATTATTTTGTTGGGATGCTCTTTACATTTTTAAGGAGAGATCCACTAAGCAGGGATGGGTGAAGGGATTGCTACGTGAGTATACTCACCTCTGTATCACTCCCGGTCTGAGCACGGCTCTGGGCATGGTCCAAGACCTCCTGGCTGTCATCACAGTGACATCTAGTGGAAGCAGGGGGAAGCACCAGCCAATAATCCGGAGTCTGCCCAGCAAACATTGAAAGCCCACCAAAACCCCAGTGGTGAGCAAGGAAAATGCCAGACTGCATTTCCCAGCAGCCCTGCAGTCAGGAAGAAAGACGTGCAGGTCGCAGGAAGTGTTGATCAGATGGAGGACCTGCTGACAGGAAGGCAATACTCCCGTTTTATGACTTGAGACTTTGATGTGTTCAGTTTTGGGTTCAGATGTCCCATAAAGAGAGCCTGTCACTGCTTTACAGTCAATGTGAAGCTATTATAAAGCTATTTGTTGCCCCCCACTGGACACTTTGTGGAATAGACATTTATTTCATGCAGGTGGCAGTTTTACAGCTGATCTCCAGAAAGTCGCTTACAGTCTTGGATAGAAATATCTTCTTATGAAGGGGAAAGAATAAGACAGCAGTCAGATTGACATGCGGTCTGCGGAACATCGGTGCACTGCTTTTTATTCAGCAAGCTTTTCTGTCTGCCTCCTCCCCCTGGCAGGTCCATCCCGCTGTGTGCAGCTTTGCCTCTGGGACCGCTGGGAATTCACCAGGGAGTCTCCTGCCAGTTTTCTTCTCTCCTCTTTCTTTGCAAGAGAATATCGGGAATTGCTGCCAGGGCCGGATTTACCATAAGGCATGTAGGCACGTGCTTACAGGCGCCTGATGATGGAAAGGCGACTGACTCTCAGAGTGCCTCTCTCCCTCCTTCCCTATGCAGACTCCTGATGAGAGTGTAAATGAGAGGTTACTCTCCCAGCTCTCTGCATTCCACTGATGAGCTCTCCCTTTAGTTGGGAGCACCTCTAGTTACTTAATACTGAGGGCACCTCTCTGGCTACCTAATGCTAAGGGGCACCTGTAGCTACCTATGATGTGCAAGGGAAGTAAGGGAGAAGTGACAGCTGGGCCAGCCAGCACACTTGCTGTGCGGTTTGAAGGGGGTTTGTGGGTTCATGGAGGGCGGAGTCTAGGGTGCCAGGACATCTGTGCCTATAGGCTCCTGTGATGTAAATCCGGGCCTGCATGCATGGAGGGAGGAGTCTAGGGTACCAGGACATCTGTGCCTATAGGCTCCTGTGATGTAAATCTCGGCCTGCATGCATGGAGGGCAGAGTCTAGGGTGGCGGGACATCTGTGCCTATAGGCTCCTGTGATGTAAATCCGGGCCTGCATGCATGGAGAGCGGAGTCTAGGGTGCCAGGACATCTGTGCCTATAGGTTCCTGTGAGGTAAATCCGGGCCTGCATGCATGGAGGGCGGAGTCTAGGGTGCCAGGACATCTGTGCCTATAGGCTCCTGTGATGTAAATCCGGGCCTGCATGCATGGAGGGCGGAGTCTAGGGTACCAGGACACCTGTGCCTATAGGCTCCTGTGATGTAAATCCAGGCCTGCATGCATGGAGGGTGGAGTCTAGGGTACCAGGACATCTGTGCCTATAGGCTCCTGTGATGTAAATCCAGGCCTGCATGCATGGAGGGCGGAGTCTAGGGTGGCGGGACATCTGTGCCTATAGGCTCCTGTGATGTAAATCCGGGCCTGCATGCATGGAGAGCGGAGTCTAGGGTGCCAGGACATCTGTGCCTATAGGCTGCTGTGATGTAAATCCGGGCCTGCATGCATGGAGGGCAGAGTCTAGGATGGCGGGACATCTGTGCCTATAGGCTCCTGTGATGTAAATCCGGGCCTGCATGCATGGAGAGCGGAGTCTAGGGTGCCAGGACATCTGTGCCTATAGGCTGCTGTGATGTAAATCCGGGCCTGCATGCATGGAGGGCGGAGTCTAGGGTGCCAGGACATCTGTGCCTATAGGCTCCTGTGATGTAAATCTGGGCCTGCATGCATGGAGGGAGGAGTCTAGAGTGCCAGGACATCTGTGCCTATAGGCTCCTGTGACGTAAATCCAGGCCTGAATTTGCTGCAGACATATTACAGGGATTCTCAGGGCATTTCTGTCCTCACAGCTCACAGCTTCTGGTTCAGGAGGAGGGCAGGGACTGAAGCTAGGATAGGAAGGGGTCAGAGCACCTCTAGCTGTGAGGAGGGGGTGACTGAAGCTAGGAAGGGGTCAGAGCACCTCCATCTGTGATACTAAGGGGACAAAGCGCTGCAGGGTGGTGCAGCAGGAACTTGATGAAACAAAATCTAGCATTTTGCTGGATTTCAGGCTCATCACTCATTGGGTTGGTAGCCTAATGATCTCTCTGAGATCCTCTACCAGATACAGGCCAGATACATGTATAATAGAATTGCTGAGAAAGGGCTGTAGTCCTGAGGGGGAAGAGATTTTCCTGCACACAGTTCACTTCCTGTCTGGCCTCTCTATGAAGGACGCTGCAGACAAGCTTTGCTGGACAGCGTATAAATATAAGGCCAAATCTCTCCGGTGCTGTCCAGGCGGGAGACCTTCTCCTCTGTGAACAGCAGACGGCTTCTCTCACACCAATACACGCTTTGCTTGGGGTTTACTGGCCATTTAATGAGGCAGCTAGTGATTGGATGGTGTAATCCTCTTGATGGTGAGCACTTCCCTCTTATCGTACCATGGCGATCCCCGCCTATTATTGTACGATGCCTATCCTTTCCTGTTATCATATAATGGCGATCACAGTTATCATGCAATGGTGATTAGTCTTGCTCATACTGAGTAGCTACTCAAAACTGAAATTAAAATTAGCCAGCGCTGCCCGTGGGAGGGGGGGGGGGGGACGGGGGGGGAGGGGTTAACTTACCGATGCCGCCTGGACAGTGGCTGGATAGTGTACTGGTTAAGGGCTCTGCCTTTCACATGGGAGGCCAGGGTTGGAATTCTGGTTAGGGTCAGTACCTATTCAGTAAGAAGTCCTTGGGCAAGACTCCCTCCCTCTTATACTATGATGATCCCTCTTATCATACTATGATGATCCCTCCCTCTTATTATACTATGATGATCCCTCCCTCTTATTATACTATGATGATCCCTCCCTCTTATCATACTATGATGATCCCTCCCTCTTATCGGACTATGATGATCCCTCCCTCTTATCATACTATGATGATCCCTCCTCTTATCGTAATATGATGATTCCTCTTCTTATGGTAATATGGCGATCCTTTCCCCTGGGCACTGGTTTTATCTTCTGTGTGTGTGTTGGAACGAGTGTGTCGTCTGGACATTTATGAAGCTCTTTCTGCAGCTGGATGTCTGGGAAGCGTGTTTATATCGTGTATATATCCTAATTTATTTTATTGGAAAAGCTTTACTTTGTTTCTTTTTTTACATCCTTATCTTTTATTTTTTGTGTTAAAGAGGAAATGATTTTGTGACGTGGATTCTGCAGATAATGCGGTTTGAAGGGAGAGATGGTTTCTGGGTAATTTGATTTTACTTGTCCACATATTCCGCTGTGCTTTATAGAGAGCGTCCATGGGCCGATTCATTCCGATATTCTCATGTGGCAAAAATAAGGTGAGAAAAAGGAAATTTTATGCCTTTTTCAAGGCACAGGAAAACAAAAATGTAAACAATAAGTTGTAAGAATGTATTGTTGCATCTGGTAATGTAAGAGCTAAACTCCTGGCACAGGGGGCGGCTGTAGAGGACAAAGGGAGCGGAATATCCGGATAATAGCGCTGATCATTTGCAGGAGGTGATGGCGGTATATATGGCTTTGCACATTTTTATTGCATCATTTCTAAACAGACATTTTGTAAATAAAACAATCCCAGTTCTCTGGACCCGGGTGAAATCTTTCAGAATGGCCAGGATGTTGTCTTTGTAACTATGGTCACCAGTGCAGTTTGGTACACAGAAAGCCTCAGGTATCCCAGACATCATCCTTGAAACGGTTAAGTCATTACAGCGGACAGACACTCCAGCACTGTATAGTAAGTCGGGATTACCCAGAAGCCTTTTCTTCCAATGAAAGCATCTCATCTGTCAGAAATGTTTGTTGTGCTTTGGTATTGGTTAGCGGTGACCTCGGTGATTGGATTGGGCGGCACAATATTCCGGATCCCGGCGCTTTTGGCGTTTGACATTGCTGGTATGCACTCATGTCAATAGATGTTTAACCAGCTAAACCCCTCATGTTACCTGACATTAACCTTCCCACCTAACCCATGCTGATCCCTCATAAAGCAAGTGAGAGGGGTATGGAGGCCGCCATATTTATTTCCTGTTAAACAATACCAGTTGCCTGGCTGTCCTGCTGATGTATTTGGCTGCAGTAGTGTCTGAATCACACACCTGAAACAAGCATGCAGCTACTCTTGCAAAGTTGCCACCTTATCTCTTTAAATACCACATATGAATTATACAGGTTCTGGGGCTACTCACACATAATCAGTGCCTAAACTGCATCTAACTAGCCACAAGGCATGTATAATTCATATGTGCCGGTATTTAAAGGGATGAGGTGGCAACCCTATAATCTTGTCATATTTTTGTCAGAAACACCTGATCTGCTGCATGCTTGTTCAGGGGCTGTGGCTTAAGGTATTAGAGACAAAGAGATCAGCAGGACAGCCAGGCAACTGGTATAGCTTAAATGGAAATAAAAAATGGCAGTCTCCATATCTCTTTTACTACAGTTGTAGAACTGCTGATAAGATATAATTACACAAAAGGTGGATCAGCGCAACACCAGGCCGCCTCGAATGGCCTCCATCAGAGATGCGCTGAGCCCCCCCAGGAACTACAAACGCACCTTGAACCCAAACAGAAGCTCTGCATATACACCAAAAGCATGGCTGTTAAGTGGGAGCAGCTGACCAAAAACGAATTAAATTAGTACATAGCAAGGAAATGAACAGCGCTACTTAAAAACAGACTAGTGCCTACCTGCAAAAGAGTGCAAGCCCCACTTGTGGGGTCGAATACACACCGAGCATACACATAGGTTAGGATTTAGTTCGTGTTAGGCCCCTCCCATGGAGGATCGACTTCTTCGCAGTGGGAGGGACGAGTACTTAATAGGTTGTATGCAAGCTGTTAATGGAAACCAACATCCTCCTCCAGTGGTAGACAGGTCATGTGTATGCAAGTGGGGCTTGCACTCTTTTGCAGGTAGGCACTAGTCTGTTTTTAAGTAGCGCTGCTCATTTCCTTGCTATGTACTAAGATATAATTACAGTGCCTGCATGGAGGAAGGAGCATCTAGCAAGGTCATCCTGATGATGCTGGGTACACAGGGTACGTTCCTGCACTCGATGCCCCGCTAGATTCCTGGCCGCGCGATTATTTCTGAGCGCGTTTCGGTGATAGGTCAATTCTCATGTAAAGTATGCCAAATCGACCTAACGATCCATCGATACGTGAATCGGACATGTTGGAAATAGTCGAGCGTCCGGGAATCGAGCGGGGCATCGAGTGCGGGAACGTACCGTGTGTAACCAGCATAAGGGTCTATTTCCACTACGTCTGAATCTGGGCCAAACCTGTAACGTTTCTCTGTGTATCAGAGGGGCGTGGCCTATATAATGGCCACGCCTCCTTGTGGGAGTGAGGCTGGTATCTTTCCAGGAGTCGGCAGCCCCGCTTTGTAGCCTGAATACGCTCCTTCCTCCCTGCAGTGACGACGATTATATCAGCCGCACAATTAGAATAACGGAAAAAGGCAAGAAATGACCAGTGCAAATACCAGTGTATAAGATACTGGAAGGGGGAGGAGCGTGGAGGCTTTACCACCTGATCTGCAGGCTGCTTCTGGCTCAGCCGGCATTGGAGGCAGAGGATCAGCACAACCTCCAGCCTGCAGCAGCTCCTCCACTTTCCTCCCACCTCAGGGGGACTTTGGCTATTAGTGATTCTTCCTATAGAGGAGTAACACGATTATCCATGTGGATCTGGTCTAGTGATCTCCAGGCCGTGTTCATATTTCTTTGGGCGGGTTGAGGAACGAGTTGAACCATTGGATTGTTGTTGCTGTCGGTGTCCCTGCTGGGGTATTGTCCTTGACTTCCGACTGCACCAACAGCAATCAAAGCCAAGCCCCGCCCCTTCCTGGGAATCTTCCCCAACAGTAACATTGTCAAAAACACAACCCAGCAGAAGCCCCGCCCCTTCCTGGGAATCTCCCCATCAGCAACAAAACCCAAGCCCCGCCCCTTCCTGGGAATTTCCCCAACAGTAACTCTGACAGCAGCACAACCCAAGCCCCGCCCCTTCCTTCCTCTCTCCAGGAAATGGAACGCCCTCAGTTTGGGCACCAGTGATATAATCTGGAGGTTGGAGGCTGATTATTGATGAAGGCCGGAGGATGCTGGGAGGCTGATTATGGACAATCGGTCAGGTAATGCTGCCGCTATTTGCAGTAATGAGTTTATGACATTTTCTGCTGGTTGTATTTACAGATGTGCGCATGTGTTTACATCCCCCGGATCAGCTTTATTCTTTATTTATGTCAGATGTGTAAATGGAGTTTATGAGGAAATGATAATAAACACTTTGGTTTTTATTCTTGTCCGATTCTCATTATTAATGAATAAAGATTTATTTCTAACTCATGAATGTGGAATGAATTATGCCTCCAGCTGTGAGAGCTGCAGGGGTCCCCCGCAGACCCCACCCACAGAGACTGGTCCCTCCCCCGCAGACACAGGAGACCCCACCCACAGAGACTGGTCCCTCCCCCCTCCCACAGGAGCTCCCACCCACAGAGGCAGGGGTCCCTCACCCACAGAGGTCCCTCCCACAGAAAGGGGCCCCACCCACAGAGACAGGTCCCTCCCCTGCCCACAGGAGCTCCCACCCACAGGGGTCCCTCACCCACAGAGGTCCCTCCCACAGAAAGGGGCCCCACCCACAGGAGCTCCCACCCACAGAGACTGGTCCCTACGCTGCCCACAGGAGCTCCCACCCACAGAGGCAGGGGTCCCTTACCCACAGAGGTCCCTCCCACAGAAATGGGCCCCACCTACAGGAGATCCCACCCACAGAGACTGGTCCCTCCCCTGCCCACAGGAGCTCCCACCCACAGGGGTCCCTCCCCCACAGAGGTCCCTTCCACAGAAAGGGGCCCCACCCACAGGAGCCTTCACCCACAGAGGCAAGGGTCAGCCACGGACTTTAGGTCAAAGTACAAGAACGCCACATACAATGCAATCTCGCACAGTAGCAATGAACAAGCAGAGCATACAATCATGCACTGATCTGTAACACAATACTCTGCAGTGTCTCTCTAGGAGATGTAAATCTCTGCTCAGTACACAGAAGCTAGCTTATTAAATAGGGGTTTAATTTCCAAAAAGGTACAAAGACACACACAAGACAATTTGCTTATCAAAATAAAAAGGGAATAAAACGGAAATCGCACTTTGCCAGCGTAAAGGTCCAAACTTTGTCATGGAAGGAGATGGATTCTGATTCGATCAAGGACTTCACAAGCTCAAGATCTACCTTCAGGAACAGACACTTTCTGGCTGAGTATCTTATAGAAGGGAATATGGGGCTACCCAAACTCCTCATCCAAAATTCATCTAATTTCATCCGCACCTATAACAACGGTTTGTCAGGATCTCTGGTAAATTCCGGCTTGCTGTTGCATGTAAATATCAGTTTCCTGTACTGCTTTGAGCCTCCTGACAGCAGGCTCTAGACGGTCCAGTTGTGTACTGGGGCAATAGGGGAGCTGTGTTAGGCTTAGCTGTCCTGGTAGGCAGACTTCAAAGTGATGCAAAAGTTCACTTCTGACATCATACAGACAGTTCCCCATACAGCAGTCTATTCATGACAACGGCTGCTGATTACCAGTTTCCTCAATCCTAGTGGGATGAACTCAGCTGGTCTATTCACATGAGATTCACAGCCCTTTACAGAGAGCTGCAGATATAACATTTACGTCATATGTAGCCAGGTGTATATGTGCCCAGTGTATGTAGGCAGGGTATATGTGCCCAGTGTATGTAGGCAGGGTATATGTGCCCAGTGTATGTAGGCAGGGTATATGTGCCCAGTATATGTAGGCAGGGTGTATGTGCCCAGTGTATGTAGCCACAGGTATATGTCCCAGTATATGTAGTCAGGGTTATATGTGCCCAGTGTATGTAGCCAGAGGTATATGTGACCAGGATATGTAGGCAGGGTATATGTGCCCTGTATATGTAGCCAGGTTTATATGTGCCCAGTATATGTAGCCAGGTGTATATGTGTCCAGTATATGTGCCCAGTATATGTAGTCAGGTGTATATGTGCCCAGTATATGTAGCCAGGGGTATATGTGCCAGTATATGTAGCCAGGGGTACATGTGACCAGTATATGTAGGCAGGGTATATGTGCCCAGTATATGTAGCCAGGGTATATGCGCCCAGTATGTAGCCACAGGCATATGTCCCAGTATATGTAGTCAGGGTTATATGTGCCCAGTATATGTATCCACTAGCCAGAGGTATATGTGCCCACAATAGGTAGCCAGGTGTCCCCCCCAGCAGGAGGGGAGCAGCGCAGTGGAGGGAGAGCTGTGGCATCAGCGGTGGAGAAGGGGGGCAATCTCCCCCCCCCCCCCCCCCCTTCTCTCACTTTAGTGCTCTCCCTCCCTCGCTGACTGTCCCCTCCTGAACTAAGTGCTGAGTGGCTGGCAGGCAGCAGCGAGCGAAACTTACCTGCGTCTCGTCGCCGGCGCGGGATGATTTGCCGCTACTCGGGTCTGGTCCAGAGCAGCAGAACTTCCGGCGCAGGAGCGAGACGGAAGGTAAGTCCCGCCCGCTGCCAAACGCCACTCAGCACTTAGATCAGGAGGGGACAGTCAGCAAGGGAGGGAGAGCACTAAGGTGAGAGAAGGGGGGGGGGGAGATTGCCCCCCTTCTCCACCGCTGCCCACAACTCTTCCTCCACTGCGCTGCTGTCCTCCTGCAACAGGGCGGGCGGTCGGAAATCATGGGTAAATTTACGGGCGGTTGGCAACACTGCCTGGCAATTCAATAGTCAATAATGTGAACTTTCTAAAATACAACTGACAACAATCTCTTAGGGCCCATTCACACTTGAGCGTTTTGCCAGCGATTTCGGCAAAACGCTCAAACGCTAGCACTTAGTGTAATAAAACCCAAGTTCTTACTTGGGCGATTTGCGCTAATTGCCGCAAATCGCCCAAAGTTGCGGAACGCAAACGCGTAGCCTGCACCATTTTCAGGCGATTTCCCGACGATTGCGTTTCAGTGCCATAGAAGCGCTAAACCTGATCACGGAGAAATCGCTGCATTGACCAGTGATTTTTCAGCATGAAATCGCAGAAAAATCACACCCGCAAAACGCCGGCAAAAATCGCAGGCGTTTTGCGTTTCTAAGTGTGTATGGGCCCTTTAACCTCGTTCACATTACGATTCTTTTTTGTGGTTAGTGGGTTCCGAAACGTTTTTCCTGAGCGTTTTGGTAAATCACTCCCTGACGCAAGTCGGGAAGTGAACTCTTTGATTCGGAAAATAATAAATACAATAATAAAATGGCCTCAAGTCACTAAGATCATGCTGGAGATAATAAGGCAAGAGAAAACTTACCACCACACGTGAGAGAGTTATCTTATCTCTTCATTCCTTAAGTTACCTCCTCTGTAGTTAATTTACCTCTTCTGTAGTTAATTTACCTCCTCTGTGGTTATTTTCACATGCAGTTAATAAACAGCCTGTCTTGAACTCTGGAGTTATTTTAAGGATTGGAGAGTTAACTTAAAGACAGAAAAGGGTAACTTTAGGTTTCCCTGAGGTAAAATGTTTCCTGAATACGACATGCCTCGTCACCATGGTGACCATTCTAGAAACGTTATTAAAGACAGGAGATGAGTTTAGTGAATTGAGGCCAATAAACGTATTTATTCTTAAAAATGTGAACGCAATTGATCCACAAAGTGGTTTTGTGAGCGTTTTGCGTTTTTTCTATACCTTCTATTGAGGCAGAAATGGCTCAAGCACCGCTGAACTAATCGGAAACAAATCACTTAGATATGAACTCTCTCATAGAGCTTGATTCACAAAGCGGTGCTAACAGTTAGCACGCTGGTGAAAAGCCCTTTATCATGCCTAAACTCAGTTTAGGCATGATAAGTTTAGGTGTGATAAGTTTAGGTGTGATAAGTTTAGGCATGATAAGTTTAGGTGTGATAAGTTTAGGCATGCTAAGTTTAAGCGCCAACTGCGTTAGCACCGCAGTGCACAGCTGATCAAAAGTTTTACGCTAGCAAAGACTGGTGCACTTTGTATAAAGTTTAATGGCGCTGCTTTGCGTGCGGGACTTTGCAAGCGATCTAAACTTATCTAAACTTAGCATGCCTAAACTTATCACACCTAAACTTATCACACCTAAACTTATCACGCCTAAACTGGCTTTTCACCAGCATGGTGCAATGGTTATCATGCCTAAAGTCTTTTAGGCATGCTAACTGGGTTAGCACCGCTTTGTGAATCGAGCCCATAGAGAATCATTGTGTCAGTGCTTTTGAAAAATCGCCTGCGCTTAAAAAATAATAAAAATGCCCGCAGTGTGAACACGCCCTCAGTTGTTTACTAGGTTGACACAGGTCTCCTGAGGGATTTTGGGACATTCTTCCATTGCAAACTGTCCTAGCTGGTCCAAACTGCATGGTTTTGGCGTATGGACATTCATTTTGAGCACATGCCACAGATTGTCAATAGGATTGAGATCGGGGCTCTGTGTGAATAACTCCAGGATCTTCATTTTGGTACCCTCGAGGAACTTTTGGACTAATTTTGATGTATGCTTTGGGTCATTGTCTTGTTGGAAGACCCAGTGGGGACCTAAGCCTAGACATATTCTCCCTCAAAATGTCAACATAATTATCTTTTTTCATGTTGCCATGCCCCCAAACAAGGCTCCCCCTGTGCCTGAGGCTGCAAAACAGCTTCCACCACGTTTAACTGTGGGAAGTGCGTTGTAAGGGCTGAAGGCTTCTCTCTTTCTTGGCCAAACATAAGCAACATCCGTGTGCCCAAAGTTACGTCTCATCAGACCAAAGCACAGACTTCTAATACTCATTTTTACCATTCAAACCTCCGTCAGACTGTGATGTGCGGCTCTTTGAGTAAAGGGACTCTTTCGGGACGATTGAAGCCCACCACAATGAGGAGCCCTCACAACTGTGTTCCTGAAAGCATCAACTCCAGAAGAGGCCAAATCAGCAACAATCATCTTAGTAGATGTCCGGGGTTCCTGGCTGACATCTTTATTTTTCTCCCCAGAGTTCTAGAAATCTTCTGCTTATGGCTATGGCCAGGGTTCTTTCTTACAGAATTTGTTGCTTTGCACCGTGCGGCTACAGGGTCATATGCATAGCACCGCCCCCGGCTAATGATGTACTCCCTGCTGGGCAGGGTCACATGCATAGCACCGCCCCCAGCTAATGATTTATTCCCTGTTGGGCAGGGTCATATGCATAGCACCGCCCCTGGCTAATGATGTACTCCTGTCTGGGCAGTGTCATATGCATAGCACCGCCCCCAGCTAATGATGTACTCTCTGCTGGGCAGAGTCACATGCATAGCACCGCCCCCAGCTAATGATTTATTCCCTGTTGGGCAGGGTCATATGCATAGCACCGCCCCCGGCTAATGATGTACTCTCTGCTAGGCAGGGTCACATGCATAGCACCGCCCCCGGCTAATGATGTACTCTCTGCTAGGCAGGGTCACATGCATAGCACCGCCCCCGGCTAATGATGTACTCCCTGCTGGGCAGGGTCACATGCATAGCACCGCCCCCAGCTAATGATTTATTCCCTGTTGGGCAGGGTCATATGCATAGCACCGCCCCTGGCTAATGATGTACTCCTGTCTGGGCAGTGTCATATGCATAGCACCGCCCCCAGCTAATGATGTACTCTCTGCTGGGCAGGGTCACATGCATAGCACCGCCACCAGCTAATGATTTATTCCCTGTTGGGCAGGGTCATATGCATAGCACCGCCCCCGGCTAATGATGTACTCTCTGCTAGGCAGGGTCATATGCATAGCACCGCCCCTGGCTAATGATGTACTCCCTGCTGGGCAGGGTCACATGCATAGCACCGCCCCCAGCTAATGATTTATTCCCTGTTGGGCAGGGTCATATGCATAGCACCGCCCCCGGCTAATGATGTACTCTCTGCTAGGCAGGGTCATATGCATAGCACCGCCCCTGGCTAATGATGTACTCCCTGCTGGGCAGGGTCATATGCATAGCACCGCCCCTGGCTAATGATGTACTCCTGTCTGGGCAGTGTCATATGCATAGCACCGCCCCCAGCTAATGATGTACTCTCTGCTGGGCAGGGTCACATGCATAGCACCGCCCCTAGCTAATGATTTATTCCCTGTTGGGCAGGGTCATATGCATAGCACTGCCCCCGGTTAATGATGTACTCCCTGCTGGGCAGGGTCATATGCATAGCACCGCCCCTGGCTAATGATGTACTCCTGTCTGGGCAGTGTCATATGCATAGCACCGCCCCCAGCTAATGATGTACTCTCTGCTGGGCAGGGTCACATGCATAGCACCGCCCCTGGCTAATGATGTACTCCCTGCTGGGCAGGGTCACATGCATAGCACCGCCCCCAGCTAATGATTTATTCCCTGTTGGGCAGGGTCATATGCATAGCACCGCCCCCGGCTAATGATGTACTCTCTGCTGGGCAGGGTCACATGCATAGCACCGCCCCTAGCTAATGATTTATTCCCTGTTGGGCAGGGTCATATGCATAGCACCGCCCTCGGCTAATGATGTACTCCCTGCTGGGCAGGGTCACATGCATAACACCGCCTCCAGCTAATGCTGTACTCTCTGCTGGGCAGGGTCACATGCATAGCACCGCCCCCGGCTAATGATGTACTCCCTGCTGGGCAGGATCATATGCATAGCACCGCCCCCGGCTAATGATGTACTCCCTGCTGGGCAGGATCATATGCATAGCACCGCCCCCAGCTAATGATGTACTCCCTGCTGGGCAGGGTCATATCCATAGCACCGCCCTCGGCTAATGATGTACTCCCTGCTGGGCAGGATCATATGCATAGCACCGCCCCCAGCTAATGATGTACTCCCTGCTGGGCAGGTTCATATGCATAGCACCGCCCCCGGCTAATGATGTACTCCCTGCTGGGCAGGGTCATATGCATAGCACCGCCCTCGGCTAATGATGTACTCCCTGCTGGGCAGGATCATATGCATAGCACCACCCCCAGCTAATGATGTACTCCCTGCTGGGCAGGGTCATATGCATAGCACCGCCCCCGGCTAATGATGTACTCCCTGCTGGGCAGGGTCACATGCATAGCACCGCCCCTGGCTAATATATGTACTTCCTGCTGGGCAGGGTCATATGCATAGCACCGCCCCCGGCTAATGATGTACTCTCTGCTAGGCAGGGTCATATGCATAGCACCGCCCCTGGCTAATGATGTACTCCCTGCTGGGCAGGGTCATATGCATAGCACCGCCCCTGGCTAATGATGTACTCCTGTCTGGGCAGTGTCATATGCATAGCACCGCCCCCAGCTAATGATGTACTCTCTGCTGGGCAGGGTCACATGCATAGCACCGCCCCTAGCTAATGATTTATTCCCTGTTGGGCAGGGTCATATGCATAGCACTGCCCCCGGTTAATGATGTACTCCCTGCTGGGCAGGGTCATATGCATAGCACCGCCCCTGGCTAATGATGTACTCCTGTCTGGGCAGTGTCATATGCATAGCACCGCCCCCAGCTAATGATGTACTCTCTGCTGGGCAGGGTCACATGCATAGCACCGCCCCCAGCTAATGATTTATTCCCTGTTGGGCAGGGTCATATGCATAGCACCACCCCCGGCTAATGATGTACTCTCTGCTGGGCAGGGTCACATGCATAGCACCGCCCCTAGCTAATGATTTATTCCCTGTTGGGCAGGGTCATATGCATAGCACCGCCCTCGGCTAATGATGTACTCCCTGCTGGGCAGGGTCACATGCATAACACCGCCTCCAGCTAATGCTGTACTCTCTGCTGGGCAGGGTCACATGCATAGCACCGCCCCCGGCTAATGATGTACTCCCTGCTGGGCAGGATCATATGCATAGCACCGCCCCCGGCTAATGATGTACTCCCTGCTGGGCAGGATCATATGCATAGCACCGCCCCCAGCTAATGATGTACTCCCTGCTGGGCAGGGTCATATCCATAGCACCGCCCTCGGCTAATGATGTACTCCCTGCTGGGCAGGATCATATGCATAGCACCGCCCCCAGCTAATGATGTACTCCCTGCTGGGCAGGTTCATATGCATAGCACCGCCCCCGGCTAATGATGTACTCCCTGCTGGGCAGGGTCATATGCATAGCACCGCCCTCGGCTAATGATGTACTCCCTGCTGGGCAGGATCATATGCATAGCACCACCCCCAGCTAATGATGTACTCCCTGCTGGGCAGGGTCATATGCATAGCACCGCCCCCGGCTAATGATGTACTCCCTGCTGGGCAGGGTCACATGCATAGCACCGCCCCTGGCTAATATATGTACTTCCTGCTGGGCAGGGTCATATGCATAGCACCGCCCTTCGGCTAATGATGTACTCCCTGCTGGGCAGGGTCACATGCATAGCACCGCCCCTGGCTAATATATGTACTTCCTGCTGGGCAGGGTCATATGCATAGCACCGCCCCCGGCTAATGATGTACTCTCTGCTGGGCAGGGTCACATGCATAGCACCGCCCCTGGCTAATATATGTACTTCCTGCTGGGCAGGGTCATATGCATAGCACCGCCCCCGGCTAATGATGTACTCTCTGCTAGGCAGGGTCACATGCATAGCACCGCCCCCGGCTAATGATGTACTCCCTGCTGGGCAGGGTCACATGCATAGCACCGCCCCCAGCGAATGATGTACTCCCTGCTGGGCAGGGTCACATGCATAGCACCGCCCCCAGCGAATGATGTACTCCCTGCTGGGCAGGGTCATATGCATAGCACCGCCCCCAGCTAATGATGTACTTCCTGCTGGGCAGGGTCATATGCATAGCACCGCCCCCGGCTAATGACGTACTCCCTGCTGGGCAGGATCATATGCATAGCACCGCCCCCAGCGAATGATGTACTCCCTGCTGGGCAGGGTCATATGCATAGCACCGCCCCCGGCTAATGATGTACTCTCTGCTAGGCAGGGTCACATGCATAGCACCGCCCCCGGCTAATGATGTACTCCCTGCTGGGCAGGGTCACATGCATAGCACCGCCCCCGGCTAATGATGTACTCTCTGCTGGGCAGGGTCACATGCATAGCACCGCCCCCAGCGAATGATGTACTCCCTGCTGGGCAGGGTCATATGCATAGCACCGCCCCCAGCGAATGATGTACTCCCTGCTGGGCAGGGTCACATGCATAGCACCGCCCCCAGCGAATGATGTACTCCCTGCTGGGCAGGGTCATATCCATAGCACCGCCCCCGGGTAATGATGTACTCCCTGCTGGGCAGGGTCATATGCATAGCACCGCCCCCAGCTAATGATCTACTCCCGTCACTGGGATTCATGTAGGTCCGTGCATGCATGCCACGTCCCACTGCGCTCCCGTTGTGCAGACTGCCTGCATCGCCCATTGACTTGCATTGCTGCATAATCTGTGTGGCAGGAACAGATCATGTGGTAACGAGCTTCAGACTTTGCGTCGGGATTGTGGCAATTTTGATACTTTTGAGGCACCGCATCGCGAAGTGTGCAGATCACAAAACGTTAGGAGGATAGCGGCAATTCTGCCAGTTTTTCATTTTTGATAAAAGGCATGTCCTTACTACCGATAAAGCAGGCCGGCCGGCGATTTTTCAGCATGTCTGATCGATATGTCCCAGAGAGAGCCTGAGCTAAGAAGGTGTGAGTACGAGGAAAGGGGAGGCCAGAACGTGAAAGCAATGTGCAGAATGGTAGTACATCCTAGCAGGACAACAAAGGAAGCTTTTGTGAACCGGCCTGCAGAACGGAAAACAGTATGTGGGGAGAATGAGCAGGAACTTCTCCAAACACGCTGCTCTCCTGCTGATGCTCTGGACAGGGGTTGTGGAGGCGGGCTCTCAGCTCAGCTGCCTCGGTTTCATTGGCTGGAGAGGCACCAGCGTGGAAAAGAGCATTACTGATAGAATTGAGGCAAGCAGAGGAATCCTGACGTTTCTCCTACTGTGGCCCAGTACTGCCTTCTTGTAACAGCCGTGGTACGCGAATTGCAGCAATACGCCTGGCTCATTAGGACAGCATTATTGACAGGTTGGCATTGGCAGCCCTGTGTGTCCCCTCCCCCCCTTCATAGAGTCACCTGGGACAGACCCCCTGACACCCCCTCATACGTACGCCACTAAGCGTCAGCATCTTACGTGTCGCTGTACAACAGAATACACGGTATAATGATACAAGTCAATAGTAGATTACATCTAATAAAATGAAAGAATGCCAAGGGGGCTTAGATGCTTACCTTGCATTGAAGGGCATCCATGGCTTATAATTATTAGTTAATTCTCTAAGGTGTTGATCCAGGGATTTTATATGACTGCCAAGTGGACTTGGGAAGGATTTTATTTTTCCCTTTTAGGGCAAATGGGCCCAAGTTTAGTGAGGGTTTTTCAGCTTCCTCTGGATCATCTGCGATATGTGAGGGAGCAGTCTGGTGTTGTGCCTTCCTCTGGATCAGAAGGGATATGTGAGGGAGCAGGCTGGTGTTGTGCCTTCCTCTGGATCAGCAGGGATAAGCGAGGGTGCAGGCTGGTGTTGTACCTTCCTCTGGATCAGCAGGGATATGTGAGAGTGCAGGCTGGTGTTGTGCCTTCCTCTGGATCAGCAGGGATATGTGAGGGAGCAGGCTGGTGTTGTACCTTCCTCCGGATCAGCAGGGATATGTGAGGGTGCAGGCTGGTGTTGTACCTTCCTCTGGATCAGCAGGGATATGTGAGGGAGCAGGCTGGTGTTGTGCCTTCCTCTGGATCAGCAGGGATATGTGAGGGTGCAGGCTGGTGTTGTGCCTTCCTCTGGATCAGCAGGGATATGTGAGGGTGCAGGCTGGTGTTGTACCTTCCTCTGGATCAGCAGGGAAATGTGAGGGTGCAGGCTGGTGTTGTGCCTTCCTCTGGATCAGCAGGGATATGTGAGGGAGCAGGCTGGTGTTGTGCCTTCCTCTGGATCAGCAGGTATATGTGAGGCAGCAGGCTGGTGTTGTGCCTTCCTCTGGATCAGCAGGGATATGTGAGGGTGCAGGCTGGTGTTGTGCCTTCCTCTGGATCAGCAGGGATATGTGAGGGTGCAGGCTGGTGTTGTGCCTTCCTCTGGATCAGCAGGGATATGTGAGGGAGCAGGCTGGTGTTGTGCCTTCCTCTGGATCAGCAGGGATATGTGAGGGTGCAGGCTGGTGTTGTGCCTTCCTCTGGATCAGCAGGGATATGTGAGGGAGCAGGCTGGTGTTATGCCTTCCTCTGGATCAGCAGGGATATGTGAGGGTGCAGGCTGGTGTTGTACCTTCCTCTGGATCAGCAGGGATATGTGAGGGTGCAGGCTGGTGTTGTGCCTTCCTCTGGATCAGCAGGGATATGTGAGGGTGCAGGCTGGTGTTGTACCTTCCTCTGGATCAGCAGGGATATGTGAGGGAGCAGGCTGGTGTTGTACCTTCCTCTGGGTCAGCAGGGATATGTGAGGGTGCAGGCTGGTGTTGTACCTTCCTCTGGATCAGCAGGGATATGTGAGGGAGCAGGCTGGTGTTGTACCTTCCTCTGGGTCAGCAGGGATATGTGAGGGTGCAGGCTGGTGTTATGCCTTCCTCTGGATCAGCAGGGATATGTGAGGGAGCAGGCTGGTGTTGTGCCTTCCTCTGGATCAGCAGGGATATGTGAGGGTGTAGGCTGCTGTTGTACCTTCCTCTGGATCAGCAGGGAGATGTGAGGGTGCAGGCTGGTGTTGTGCCTTCCTCTGGATCAGCAGGGATATTTGAGGGTGCAGGCTGGTGTTGTGCCTTCCTCTGGATCAGCAGGGATATGTGAGGGTGCAGGCTGGTGTTGTGCCTTCCTCTGGATCAGCAGGGATATGTGAGGGTGCAGGCTGTGTTGTACCTTCCTCTGGATCAGCAGGGATATGTGAGGGTGCAGGCTGGTGTTGTGCCTTGTTCTGGATCAGCAGGGATATGTGAGGGAGCAGGCTGGTGTTGTACCTTCCTCTGGATCAGCAGGGATATGTGAGGGTGCAGGCTGGTGTTGTGCCTTCCTCTGGATCAGCAGGGATATGGGAGGGTGCAGGCTGGTGTTGTACCTTCCTCTGGATCAGCAGGGATATGTGAGGGAGCAGGCTGGTGTTGTGCCTTCCTCTGGATCAGCAGGGATATGTGAGGTTGCAGGCTGGTGTTGTGCCTTCCTCTGGATCAACAGGGATATGTGAGGGTGCAGGCTGGTGTTGTGCCTTCCTCTGGATCAGCAGGGATGTGAGGGTGCGGTGCAGGCTGGTGTTGTGCCTTCCTCTGGATCAGCAGGGGTATGTGAGGGAGCAGGCTGGTGTTGTGCCTTCCTCTGGATCAGCAGGGATATGTGAGGGTGCAGGCTAGTGTTGTACCTTCCTCTGGATCAGCAGGGATGTGTGAGGGTGCAGGCTGGTGTTGTACCTTCCTCTGGGTCAGCAGGGATATGTGAGGGTGCAGGCTGGTGTTGTGCCTTCCTCTGGATCAGCAGGGATATGTGAGGGTGCAGGCTGGTGTTGTGCCTTGTTCTGGATCAGCAGACATATGTGAGGGCGCAGGCTGGTGTTGTGCCTTCCTCTGGATCAGCAGGGATATGTGAGGGTGCAGGCTGGTGTTGTGCCTTCCTCTGGATCAGCAGGGATATGTGAGGGAGCAGGCTGGTGTTGTGCCTTCCTCTGGATCAGCAGGGATATGTGAGGGTGCAGGCTGGTGTTGTGCCTTCCTCTGGATCAACAGGGATATGTGAGGGTGCAGGCTGGTGTTGTGCCTTCCTCTGGATCAGCAGGGATATGTGAGGGTGCGGTGCAGGCTGGTGTTGTGCCTTCCTCTGGATCAGCAGGGGTATGTGAGGGAGCAGGCTGGTGTTGTGCCTTCCTCTGGATCAGCAGGGATATGTGAGGGTGCAGGCTAGTGTTGTACCTTCCTCTGGATCAGCAGGGATGTGTGAGGGTGCAGGCTGGTGTTGTACCTTCCTCTGGGTCAGCAGGGATATGTGAGGGTGCAGGCTGGTGTTGTGCCTTCCTCTGGATCAGCAGGGATATGTGAGGGTGCAGGCTGGTGTTGTGCCTTGTTCTGGATCAGCAGACATATGTGAGGGCGCAGGCTGGTGTTGTGCCTTCCTCTGGATCAGCAGGGATATGTGAGGGTGCAGGCTGGTGTTGTGCCTTCCTCTGGATCAGCAGGGATATGTGAGGGAGCAGGCTGGTGTTGTGCATTCCTCTGGATCAGCAGGGGTATGTGAGGGAGCAGACTGGTGTTGTACCTTCCTCTGGATCAGCAGGGATATGTGAGGGTGCAGGCTGGTGTTGTGCCTTCCTCTGGATCAGTAGGGATATGTGAGGGAGCAGGCTGGTGTTGTACCTTCCTCGGGATCAGAAGGGATATGTGAGGGCGCAGGCTGGTGTTGTACCTTCCTCTGGATCAGCAGGGATATGTGAGGGCGCAGGCTGGTGTTGTGCCTTCCTCTGGATCAGCAGGGATATGCCAGGGTGCAGGCTGGTGTTGTGCCTTCCTCTGGATCAGCAGGGATATGCGAGGGTGCAGGCTGGTGTTGTGCCTTCCTCTGGATCAGCAGGGATATGCGAGGGTGCAGGCTGGTGTTGTGCCTTCCTCTGGATCAGCAGGGATATGCGAAGGAGCAGGCTGGTGTTGTGCCTTCCTCTGGATCAGCAGGGATATGTGAAGGAGCAGGCTGGTGTTGTGCCTTCCTCTGGATCAGCAGGGATATGGGAGGGTGCAGGCTGGTGTTGTACCTTCCTCTGGATCAGCAGGGATATGTGAGGGAGCAGGCTGGTGTTGTGCCTTCCTCTGGATCCGCAGGGATATGTGAGGGTGCAGGCTGGTGTTGTGCCTTCCTCTGGATCAACAGGGATATGTGAGGGTGCAGGCTGGTGTTGTGCCTTCCTCTGGATCAGCAGGGATGTGAGGGTGCGGTGCAGGCTGGTGTTGTGCCTTCCTCTGGATCAGCAGGGGTATGTGAGGGAGCAGGCTGGTGTTGTGCCTTCCTCTGGATCAGCAGGGATATGTGAGGGTGCAGGCTAGTGTTGTACCTTCCTCTGGATCAGCAGGGATGTGTGAGGGTGCAGGCTGGTGTTGTACCTTCCTCTGGGTCAGCAGGGATATGTGAGGGTGCAGGCTGGTGTTGTGCCTTCCTCTGGATCAGCAGGGATATGTGAGGGTGCAGGCTGGTGTTGTGCCTTGTTCTGGATCAGCAGACATATGTGAGGGCGCAGGCTGGTGTTGTGCCTTCCTCTGGATCAGCAGGGATATGTGAGGGTGCAGGCTGGTGTTGTGCCTTCCTCTGGATCAGCAGGGATATGTGAGGGAGCAGGCTGGTGTTGTGCCTTCCTCTGGATCAGCAGGGATATGTGAGGGTGCAGGCTGGTGTTGTGCCTTCCTCTGGATCAACAGGGATATGTGAGGGTGCAGGCTGGTGTTGTGCCTTCCTCTGGATCAGCAGGGATATGTGAGGGTGCGGTGCAGGCTGGTGTTGTGCCTTCCTCTGGATCAGCAGGGGTATGTGAGGGAGCAGGCTGGTGTTGTGCCTTCCTCTGGATCAGCAGGGATATGTGAGGGTGCAGGCTAGTGTTGTACCTTCCTCTGGATCAGCAGGGATGTGTGAGGGTGCAGGCTGGTGTTGTACCTTCCTCTGGGTCAGCAGGGATATGTGAGGGTGCAGGCTGGTGTTGTGCCTTCCTCTGGATCAGCAGGGATATGTGAGGGTGCAGGCTGGTGTTGTGCCTTGTTCTGGATCAGCAGACATATGTGAGGGCGCAGGCTGGTGTTGTGCCTTCCTCTGGATCAGCAGGGATATGTGAGGGAGCAGGCTGGTGTTGTGCATTCCTCTGGATCAGCAGGGGTATGTGAGGGAGCAGACTGGTGTTGTACCTTCCTCTGGATCAGCAGGGATATGTGAGGGTGCAGGCTGGTGTTGTGCCTTCCTCTGGATCAGTAGGGATATGTGAGGGAGCAGGCTGGTGTTGTACCTTCCTCGGGATCAGAAGGGATATGAGGGCGCAGGCTGGTGTTGTACCTTCCTCTGGATCAGCAGGGATATGTGAGGGCGCAGGCTGGTGTTGTGCCTTCCTCTGAATCAGCAGGGATATGCCAGGGTGCAGGCTGGTGTTGTGCCTTCCTCTGGATCAGCAGGGATATGCGAGGGTGCAGGCTGGTGTTGTGCCTTCCTCTGGATCAGCAGGGATATGTGAGGGTGCAGGCTGGTGTTGTGCCTTCCTCTGGATCAGCAGGGATATGTGAGGGAGCAGGCTGGTGTTGTGCCTTCCTCTGGATCAGCAGGGATATGCCAGGGTGCAGGCTGGTGTTGTGCCTTCCTCTGGATCAGCAGGGATATGCGAGGGTGCAGACTGGTGTTGTACCTTCCTCTGGATCAGCAGGGATATGTGAGGGTGCAGGCTGGTGTTGTGCCTTCCTCTGGATCAGCAGGGATATGTGAGGGAGCAGGCTGGTGTTGTGCCTTCCTCTGGATCAGCAGGGATATGTGAGGGTGCAGGCTGGTGTTGTGCCTTCCTCTGGATCAGCAGGGACATGTGAGGGTGCAGGCTGGTGTTGTGTCTTCCTCTGGATCAGCAGGGATATGTGAGGGTGCAGGCTGGTGTTGTGCCTTCCTCTGGATCAGCAGGGATATGTGAGGGAGCAGGCTGGTGTTGTACCTTCCTCTGGATCAGCAGGGATATGTGAGGGTGCAGGCTGGTGATGTGCCTTCCTCTGGATCAGCAGGGATATGTGAGGGTGCAGGCTGGTGTTGTGCCTTCCTCTGGATCAGCAGGGACATGTGAGGGTGCAGGCTGGTGTTGTGTCTTCCTCTGGATCAGCAGGGATATGTCAGGGTGCAGGCTGGTGTTGTGCCTTCCTCTGGATTAGCAGGGATATGTGAGGGAGCAGGCTGGTGTTGTGCCTTCCTCTGGATCAGCAGGGATATGTGAGGGTGCAGGCTGGTGTTGTGCCTTCCTCTGGATCAGCAGGGATATGTGAGGGAGCAGGCTGGTGTTGTACCTTCCTCTGGATCAGCAGGGATATGTGAGGGTGCAGGCTGGTGATGTGCCTTCCTCTGGATCAGCAGGGATATGTGAGGGTGCAGGCTGGTGTTGTGCCTTCCTCTGGATCAGCAGGGATATGTGAGGGTGCAGGCTGGTGTTGTGCCTTCCTCTGGATCAGCAGGGATATGCGAGGGTGCAGGCTGGTGTTGTGCCTTCCTCTGGATCAGCAGGGATATGTGAGGGTGCAGGCTGGTGTTGTGCCTTCCTCTGGATCAGCAGGGATATGTGAGGGAGCAGGCTGGTGTTGTGCCTTCCTCTGGATCAGCAGGGATATGCCAGGGTGCAGGCTGGTGTTGTGCCTTCCTCTGGATCAGCAGGGATATGCGAGGGTGCAGACTGGTGTTGTACCTTCCTCTGGATCAGCAGGGATATGTGAGGGTGCAGGCTGGTGTTGTGCCTTCCTCTGGATCAGCAGGGATATGTGAGGGAGCAGGCTGGTGTTGTGCCTTCCTCTGGATCAGCAGGGATATGTGAGGGTGCAGGCTGGTGTTGTGCCTTCCTCTGGATCAGCAGGGACATGTGAGGGTGCAGGCTGGTGTTGTGTCTTCCTCTGGATCAGCAGGGATATGTGAGGGTGCAGGCTGGTGTTGTGCCTTCCTCTGGATCAGCAGGGATATGTGAGGGAGCAGGCTGGTGTTGTACCTTCCTCTGGATCAGCAGGGATATGTGAGGGTGCAGGCTGGTGATGTGCCTTCCTCTGGATCAGCAGGGATATGTGAGGGTGCAGGCTGGTGTTGTGCCTTCCTCTGGATCAGCAGGGACATGTGAGGGTGCAGGCTGGTGTTGTGTCTTCCTCTGGATCAGCAGGGATATGTCAGGGTGCAGGCTGGTGTTGTGCCTTCCTCTGGATTAGCAGGGATATGTGAGGGAGCAGGCTGGTGTTGTGCCTTCCTCTGGATCAGCAGGGATATGTGAGGGTGCAGGCTGGTGTTGTGCCTTCCTCTGGATCAGCAGGGATATGTGAGGGAGCAGGCTGGTGTTGTACCTTCCTCTGGATCAGCAGGGATATGTGAGGGTGCAGGCTGGTGATGTGCCTTCCTCTGGATCAGCAGGGATATGTGAGGGTGCAGGCTGGTGTTGTGCCTTCCTCTGGATCAGCAGGGATATGTGAGGGTGCAGGCTGGTGTTGTGCCTTCCTCTGGATCAGCAGGGATATGTGAGGGAGCAGGCTGGTGTTGTACCTTCCTCTGGATCAGCAGGGATATGTGAGGGTGCAGGCTGGTGATGTGCCTTCCTCTGGATCAGCTGGGATATGTGAGGGTGCAGGCTGGTGTTGTACCTTCCTCTGGATCAGCAGGGATATGTGAGGGAGCAGGCTGGTGTTGTGCCTTCCTCTGGATCAGCAGGGATATGTGAGGGTGCAGGCTGGTGTTGTGCCTTCCTCTGGATCAGCAGGGATATGTGAGGGAGCAGGCTGGTGTTGTACCTTTCTCTGGATCAGCAGGGATATGTGAGGGTGCAGGCTGGTGATGTGCCTTCCTCTGGATCAGCAGGGATATGTGAGGGTGCAGGCTGGTGTTGTGCCTTCCTCTGGATCAGCAGGGACATGTGAGGGTGCAGGCTGGTGTTGTGCCTTCCTCTGGATCAGCAGGGATATGTGAGGGAGCAGGCTGGTGTTGTGCCTTCCTCTGGATCAGCAGGGATATGTGAGGGAGCAGGCTGGTGTTGTGCCTTCCTCTGGATCAGTAGGGATATGTGAGGGAGCAGGCTGGTGTTGTGCCTTCCTCTGGATCAGCAGGGATATGTGAGGGAGTAGGCTGGTGTTGTGCCTTCCTCTGGATCAGCAGGGATATGTGAGGGTGCAGGCTGGTGATGTGCCTTCCTCTGGATCAGCAGGGATATGTGAGGTTGCAGGCTGGTGTTGTGCCTTCCTCTGGTGAGGGTGCAGGCTGGTGTTGTGTCTTCCTCTGGGTCAGCAGGGATATGTGAGGGAGCAGGCTGGTGTTGTACCTTCCTCTGGATCAGCAGGGATATGTGAGGGTGCAGGCTGGTGATGTGCCTTCCTCTGGATCAGCAGGGATATGTGTGGGTGCAGGCTGGTGTTGTGCCTTCCTCTATATCAGCAGGGATATGTGAGGGAGCAGGCTGGTGTTGTGCCTTCCTCTGGATCAGCAGGGATATGTGAGGGAGCAGGCTGGTGTTGTGCCTTCCTCTGGATCAGCAGGGATATGTGGGGGAGCAGGCTGGTGTTGTGCCTTCCTCTGGATTAGCAGGGATATGTGAAGGAGCAGGCTGGTGTTGTGCCTTCCTCTGGATTAGCAGGGATATGTGAGGGAGCAGGCTGGTGTTGTGCCTTCCTCTGGATTAGCAGGGATACGTGAGGGAGCAGGCTGGTGTTGTACTTTATTTTCCGGTTAAACTCGATTAATAAAATAACTGAAATAATGCAAATAGGTTTATTAAACATTTAAAAAGGGACAAACATTTTGTTGAATACTAAAGTGCAACGCTTGATAAAACATCTTATTAAATCAATAAATATCTCAAGTCTTCAGTCAGTAGCAGCAAATAAACTCCAATCAACCCCCAAACCCTTCAACTTTTATAAACTTTTTGTTATTGCTGGCAGTTTCCATATCGGAGACAGTTATGCCTGATATTGTGCGTCACTGAAAGGCATCCCCAGCGCAGGAAGTGCTGAAGCGGTCAGTGCCAGCGACTCAGGGCAGACCATGAATGTCCTATTACCTCTATAAAGTCCTTTTCCTGTGCAGTGTCAGGAAGGATATAGTGACGTCTCCATCGCAGAAAATCTCCATAAAATAGTAAATGGAAAACAAAAAAAAACAACTACTTCTAACACTTAAAACTACAGTAAAAAAAACTTAGAGACTCTGAAGCCTCCTAAAATTACACTTTTTTTTATCCAGTGTTGTTACGCATTAATGAGCTAGCTGAAACGCCGCCATCCCCTGGCAAAATGAGGGCCCCCAAACACCGGGGCGGAAATCCACGACTTTCCTGGTCGTGGATTTTGCTGCCCGGGGAGGCAGAGCTTTGAGCTGCAGCTCCGCCTCCATTCGCATCAATCTCCTGCGGATCTCCGCCTCCTCCCCGCCCCTCTCAGTGAAGGAAGACTGAGAGGGGCAGGAGGAGGTGGAGATCCACGGGAGATAGACGCGAATGGAGGAAGAGCTGCAGCTTGAAAGCTCTGCCTGCAACAGGAATAAGCCCCACAATCTGCCCCGGGCATTTTGGGGTGATTAAAGCCTCGTTTTGCTGCGGGATAGCGGCGGTTCAGCTAGCCCATTAATACTTAACAACACTGGATTAAAAAAAAAAAAAAAAAAGAAAAGTGTCATTTTAGGAGGCTAAAGACTCTTTAAGTGAACTTATAAATATGTTAAATCAGTACCTGTTAGCTCCCTGATCAGTAAAGCAATAACCTATTTACACCCTTGCAGGGATAGGAGGACCTGGTAACTGCCTATCGTTACACTTCCCAGCAGCCTTTGTGCCAGTTCTGATCTCTCTGCACTGCCAGATTCCCCAGACCTCTCCCTACAACCCGCGCTTCTGCCCATTTCTGAGTGACTGCTGTACTCCCATATCTGTGATCTATAGTCAGGTCTGATTACTGCTCTCTGCATATCATTTCCTGTTCCTGGCCAGAAAGTAGAATTCACAGAAGCAGGAAGAAGAGCAATTATCAGACCTGATATACTAGTCGTTTGAGTGAAATATGATAATTCTGAATACCTGTCAGTCCAGTTCAGAAGTCACCTGTCATTTTAAAGCAGTGAGAAGTATATGGAGGCTGCCATATTTATTTCTTGTTAATCAATACCAGTTTCCTGGCAGTCCTGCTCAGAGCCGGGACCAGGTCCTCCAGCAGCCAAGGCTGAGACACCAAAGTGCGCCCCTCCATCCCTCCCACACTGATTGCTATTAGACAAAGAGGTCCCCCAGGGCCCCCAACACCTTAACCTCTAGTTATCTGGCTTGCAGTCACTGCCATGTATCCCCTTTTCTTATTTCTCTCTGCATCAAACACAATAGGGGAATGATAGCTGAACGAGTTGTGTGCCCCCTCCTACACTGCGCCCTGAGGCTGGAGCCTCTCTCACCTCTGCCTCGCCCCCACCCTGCGCCCCCTCCTACACTGCGCCCTGAGGCTGGAGCATCTCTCGCCTCTGCCCCGCCCTGGTCCTGCTGCTCATTCTGGTATGAATATTGGCTAAATCACACACCTGAAACAAGCATGCAGCTATCCAATCACACTTCAGTCAGAGCATCTGATCTGCTGCATGCTTGTTTAGGGGCTATGGCTATCAGAGGCAGAGGATTAGCAGGACAGCCAGGCAAATGGTATTGTTTAAAAGGAAAGTATGTCAGCCTCCATATCTCTCTCACTTCAGTGTCCTTTAAAGTGGATCCGAGATGAACTTTTACTCCTTGCATAATTGTGTTCCTTACATATAGTTTATAGGGCATTCCTCAAGCCAAATACTTGTTTTGTTTTAATACCCTAATTTCCTATAAACTAAACAAGCCACACCCACAGCTTCTCCAGAGTGCCTTGGCGCTTGCAAGGGATTGTGGGATTTCAGTCTGGGCAGGTGAAAAAGGTGTAAAGGTAGCCATACACTGGCTCGATTCCCGGCCGTTTCGACAGCAGATTCGATCCTGGGATCGAATCTGCTGCCAATCATTCGCGGTAAACGCAGCCGCCGATCCGATTCCCTCCCGGAATCGGATTGGTCCGTCGATCGCGCCTTGCGGGAAATTACCCTCGATCGCCCGCCGGTAAAGTGCGCGTCGCTAGCGGCGGCCGATCCGGTATACATTACCTGAGGCTGGCTCCCGGGCGTCTTCTCCGTGCTGCACGGCTCTGTTCCGGCTCCATCCATGCCGGCGCTTCCTGTGTCACTGCAGTGACCAGGAAGTTCTAATAGAGGGCGCTCTATTTGAACTTCCTGGTCACGGAGTAACACAGGAAGCGCCGTAATGGATCCGGTGTTGTGTCTGATTGCGCTGCCTGTGGATTTGTGCTGCCCCCGCATGCGCAGTAGAAGGCTGTGCGGCCACATTTCCTATTCAATTATCCTGCTGGTGGTAAAATACTAAATATCTCCGCACCCACACCTCCTACACTCCCCAAATGTTCAGGGTAGGGAGAGAACCCCCCGAACTACCTCTATGCCAAATTGCAGCCCCCGAGCCCCACTGGTCCCCGAGCTAGGTTTCTCTAATCTATCTCCTGAACCAGCGGGGCTCAGGGGCTGTAATTTGGTATATAGGTAGTTCTGGGGGTACCCTCCCTACCCTGAAAATTTGGTGAGTGTAGGATGTGTGAGAGCAGAGATATTTAGTATTTTTCCTCCAGCAGTATAATTCACTTCACACTGAGCATGCGTGCTACTCAGTGTGGACGGGAGCTTCTGGGCAGCGCAATCAGACATTACACCGGCACAGAGCCGTGCAATGCGGAGAAGATGCCCGGGAGCCAGCCTCAGGTAATGTATACGGGGGGGGGGGGGGGGACAGGCGGCAGGAGCAGCTCAGCAGATGGTGAATCGGTTTCAGGCTGAAATCGATTCACAATCTGTTTGCAGTAAAGGCAGCCATACGATCCCTCTCTGATCAGATTCGATCAGATAGGGATCTGTCAGCTGGTCGATCTGATGGCACATCGACCAGTGTATGGCTACCTTTAGTAGCTATAGATTTCAGAGGCAGAGTTTTCACAATCTGAGAGCTGCAGTGCAGATACAGATCAGTTGCCTGTGTAATGGAGGAGATAAGAGTGGAGTTTTCACAGAATATGCAGATTAGCATTCCTAGATACAGATAAGCTTGCCTGTGTGTGTAATTGTGTAATAGTGACAAGCAGAAAACATGTCTGCTCCCATTGTATCACAGGAAAAAATATTAATATACTGTTGAAGCTGTTTGAAGATAGATTTGCTGTGTAAACTATCTAACTTTAGATAAGATATATAGTCACTTGTTATATTTAGTTTTTCATCTCGGATCCGCTTTAAAGGGCAACTGAAACGAGATATGGAGGCTGCCATATGTATTTCCCTTTAAGCAATACCAGCTGCCTGGCAGCCCGGCTGATCCTCTGCCTCTGTTTAGCCATAAATAAGCATGCAGCAGATCAGCTGTTTCTAAAATTGTCAGATCTGAAACATTAGCTTCATGCTTGTTTCTGACATTATTTAGACACTACTGCAGCCTAATAGACCATCAGGATAGCCAGGCAACTGGCATTGTATAAAAGGAAATAAATATGGCAGCCTCCATACTCTCACTACATTTGTCCAGCGCTGTGGAGGGGATTGAATGTAAACAAGTGACCAAAAGGGGCGTCGTCGATATCTTCAGGGGGGCTGAACCATGAATAACTAATCATGCAATACTGATAGGGATCTCATTTCAAGCCGATTTAATACACTTACTGTATAAGCACACGTATCCAGTCACAGTACGTGCTGATAGAATATGCCCGAGTTTTGTTAGTAGTAAAGGGCTTCCGAGAAGTTACGTCAGATTGGAAGTGTAAATAAAGTTTGATGAATCCAGGTGTGACCTCAGGAGACTGGCGGTTACTTACCCAGAAGTCTGTGGGATCCTATGCGTATCATCATTCCTCTCACAGGTGACGTATGGGACATGTTCCACCACTAATGACCACACTTCCTCCTTCAAGCCTGAAAAAAGTGCGGTTGTGAGTGGTGGAACGCGCCCCATACAGCGCCTGTGAGAGGTATGATACGCATAGGATCCACGGACTTCTGGGTAAGTAACCACGCCTCTCTCGCGGCCACGCCTGCATTCATCAAACTTTTATTTACACTTCCAATCCCAGTAGTTACAAGGTCCTAACTACTCGGAAGCCCATTAACATTGCTGAATATGAGAACAGCAGCACCAGGACAAGGCAGGCCCAGTCATGGACTGGAACAAGGTGGTCGGAGAGGTGGGTGTTTCCACATTGAGACTCTCCAATGCCAGACAGCAAATCACACCGTACTCACCGGAATTACAGACAGGCAAAATATTGTCCTATCCTGCTCATTAGTGTTACCCTGGAGAGGAAGGTGGGGCTAGCAAATCACTCAGCACACCTGCTGGCCGAACGCAGCTTATGACTGGATGAAACCATGTGGGCGGAGTTAATCAGCATATGAGGATAATTTCTAGTTCATCACTGCTGTAGAACATGATGTGCCCAGCCCTGATCAATGACCACAAAATAACTGAAGTGTCATCAGATCGCGATGGGCTGGACCAATCACCACCTTCTTGTTATAGACCATGTGATCTCTGATCCAGGGAGGCTCCACCCCTTCCTGTCTCACCATAATAAACCAGCAGGAAAAGGCAGAGCTCTCACACTCTGGACCTGAATTTAATCAGCTGTAATTGAAAACTGTATAAAAACCTTTCCATGAAAATCTCTAAAACCATCAAGCTAAATACTCTGAAGCACCATTTGTGGGGCTGGAGGTAAACAGAAGGCACCATTGCAGCAACCCTGGAAGGGGCATTTTTATGAGGCTAAACAGGAGTCCAGATGTTGGTTTATCTGGGCTTCGGGCACCTTGGCCTGACACACAGGGCAGCTGACCTTCCTGCCCTGATCGCTGCTGTGCGCTCCGCCCTCGTCGGGGATAGTAATGGTCGGTATCGAGGAGCCGCCTCCGGGAACATTCTGGAAAAAGTCCTTGATGCTCCTGGGGGGCTCCAGCCTTGGCCTCTTAGGTGGCTGAACAGCCCCCCAACTGCTCCCCTGAGAGGCAGATGCCGAGCTCTGTGAGGAGGTCAGCGGCTCAGATGAAGTCCTCTTCTGTGAGCTCTGTGAGGAGGTCAGCGGCTCAGATGAAGTCCTCTTCTGTGAGCTCTGTGAGGAGGTCATCGGCTCAGATGAAGTCCTCTTCTGTGAGCTCTGTGAGGAGGTCATCGGCTCAGATGAAGTCCTCTTCTGTGAGCTCTGTGAGGAGGTCATCGGCTCAGATGAAGTCCTCTTCTGTGAGGAGGTCAGCGGCTCAGATGAAGTCCTCTTCTGTGAGCTCTGTGAGGAGGTCAGCGGCTCAGATGAAGTCCTCTTCTGTGAGCTCTGTGAGGAGGTCAGCGGCTCAGATGAAGTCCTCTTCTGTGAGGAGGTCAGCGGCTCAGATGAAGTCCTCTTCTGTGAGCTCTGTGAGGAGGTCAGTGGCTCAGATGAAGTCTTCTTCTGGGTCATGCTGGTGAAGTGATCGCCTCTGGGCACCGGATGAACCACATTTGTTGGCCGGACATTCTTATATGGTACTTTTACTGGCACCCCTCCAATATTGATGAACGCTTTGGTGTTTGCCACTGAGATCTTTGGCACTCTCGGTGCAGCCGGTTGGCTCTCGGTCTTGTTATTTGGTAATGGCGTGGTGTACTTCAGGATTTGATTCATGGGTAGCTTTGGCAGAGTCATGGTGGACTGACTGGAGGAAGGAATCGGTGTTTGGATCTTCTCAGCTCCGCCAAGTCTCTGCCCAGCTCCAGCAAAAAGACTGGGAATACCAGGTCGCTGCCCAGACCCAGCAGAGGGACTGGAACCACCAAGTCTATAACCAGGACCACCAAATATATGAATATCCACTCCGTCACTTTTCCCTGGAAATAAAGAAACATGTAATTGGCAAAATTAAGAATTTCACAATATATTACATCAGGCATGAGCACCGGATAAAATCCGATTGAGTTTCATTCAGATTTCATCCTCCTAATTCGTGCAGCTGAGCGGGTGAGTGCAGGGGGGTTAAACTTACCCAGAAGCCTTCTTTAATCCGTCCCACGCTGTGTTCCAAGCCGCGCTACGTGACTACTACGCTTCCTCCTACAACCCGGAAGGAGGAAGTGTAGTTACGTGACTGCGAATGGGAATGCGGCGTGAGACGCAACGTGGGACAGTTACAGACAGCTTCTGGGTAAGTTTAACCCTCGCTCACCCGCTCAGCTGCACTAATTAGGAGGATGAAATCCAAGTGAGTTTCATTCAGATTTCATCCGGCGCTCATGCCCGTATAACATAATGATCCCCAAAACCCAGCGCATAAGCTGAGAGCCTGATATACATGTCAATCCGCGCTTTATGCTTGTAATGTATATACGGGGGGGGGGGGGGGGGGGGGGTCTTTTCAGGTGAAAATTTAATAGTGTAAACTTTCCACTCTGAAACATGACTTTAAAGGGGCAGTGAAAGTAGGAAACAACAAATTACAGTAAAAATCGGCTTATAGTAAACTTCAAGAGATCTGGCCAAGCAGTTTATAGATCAGACGTTTACTACATCAGAACTGGTTATACACTGTACAGTATAATCTCATTGTTGTACAGTCCAAGGGACCAGAAAAAGTGGTTACTATATCAGAAATTGTCCTAGAAATAGCTCAGTATCATGAAGCCATCTTCAACATGCAGCCAATTATAAGTGACCCACATCTGTAATGGGAGTGGCTCCGATCCCTACACAGACAGGACTCAGCACTCTACTCGCCACTCTCCTTAGTTCTGCAGCGAGTAGGGCCGCTCTGCACTACACGTCACACACTACCAGGAGCGTCATCGCTAACAAGGGAAGCAATACCCGGAGTGCGTACAATCCTGTGGGAGGACTGGGACAATACTTGGATTGGTGATTGAAAAGTGGTAACACTGCATCCTCTTTACGTTCACATTATTCCTCATTTTCCACAGGCTGCTTATTTGTACAGTACTGTATATCCAGCGCCGGTGACATTCTTGTCTTATAAATGTTATCAGGCATCACCTCACCTGCAACCAGCCTGAAGAGAGCAGCGGACCATGGGTTTCCACTGAGATATGCCGCATGCACTACCCATTGACATATGACGCATGCTCTGCCCACTGACATGTGACGCATGCTCTGCTCACTGACATATGACGCATGCCCCGCCCACTGACATGTGACGCATGCCCCGCCCACTGACATATAACGCATGCACCGCCCACTGACATATGACGCATGCGTGGCCCACTGACATATGACGCATGCGTGGCCCACTGACATATGACGCATGCTCTGCCCACTGACATATGTTGCATGCTCCGCCCACTGACATGACGTATGCACAGCCCACTGACATATGACGCATGCACAGCCCACTGACATATGACGCATGCGTGGCCCACTGACATATGACGCATGCACAGCCCACTGACATATGATGCACGCACCGCCCACTGACATATGTTGCACGCACCGCCCACTGACATGACGCATGCTCCGCCCACTGACATATGATGCACGCACCGCCCACTGACATGACGCATGCTCCGCCCACTGACATATGACGCATGCTCTGCCCACTGACATGTGACGCATGCTCTGCCCACTGACATGTGACGCATGCTCTGCCCACTGACATATAACGCATGCGTGACCCACTGACATATGACGCATGCACAGCCCACTGACATATAACGCATGCACAGCTCACTGACATATGACGCATGCACAGCCCACTGACATATGACGCATGCACAGCCCACTGACATATGACGCATGCACAGCCCACTGACATATGACGCATGCACAGCCCACTGACATATGACGCATGCACCGCCCACTGACATGTGCCGCATGCACCGCCCACTGGCATATGATGCATGCACCGCCCACTAACAACGCATGCGTGGCCCACTGACATGTGACGCATGCACAGCCCACTGACATATGTTGCATGCTCCGCCCACTGACATATAACGCATGCACAGCTCACTGACATATGACGCATGCACAGCCCACTGACATATGACGCATGCACAGCCCACTGACATATGACGCATGCACAGCCCACTGACATATGACGCATGCACAGCCCACTGACATATGACGCATGCACAGCTCAATATTTTTTACCATATCCAGAGTAAGCGTCTTGCAGGGGCCAAATAACAGGTTTACCAGAACAGAAGATTTATTATATCAGAGTTTACTATACCGGGCATTGCTCCCATAGACTTATAATAGAGATTGGCTGGGACCTGGAGAGGTAGTTTACTATACCAGAATGTTTATCCGGGTTTACTGTAACAACATTATACTATATCAGGATTAGCCATACATTGTATAGTCATACAGGCACATGGCCGGGACCCGGGGACTGAGATTACTATATCAGGATTGGTCATACATTGTATAGTCATACAGGCACATGACCATGACCCGGGGACTGAGATTACTATATCAGGATTGGCCATACATTGTATAGTCATACAGACACATGGCCAGGACCTGGGGACTGAGATTACTATATCAGGATTGGTCATACATTGTATAGTCATACAGACACATGGCCAGGACCTGGGGACTGAGATTACTATATCAGGATTGGTCATACATTGTATAGTCATACAGGCACATGGCCGGGACCCGGGGACTGAGATTACTATATCAGGATTGGTCATACATTGTATAGTCATACAGGCACATGACCATGACCCGGGGACTGAGATTACTATATCAGGATTGGCCATACATTGTATAGTCATACAGGCACATGGCCGGGACCCGGGGACTGAGATTACTATATCAGGATTGGTCATACATTGTATAGTCATACAGGCACATGACCATGACCCGGGGACTGAGATTACTATATCAGGATTGGCCATACATTGTATAGTCATACAGACACATGGCCAGGACCTGGGGACTGAGATTACTATATCAGGATTGGTCATACATTGTATAGTCATACAGGCACATGGCCGGGACCCGGGGACTGAGATTACTATATCAGGATTGGCCATACATTGTATAGTCATACAGGCACATGGTCAGGACCCGGGGACTGAGATTACTATATCAGGATTGGCCATACATTGTATAGTCATACAGGCACATGGCCAGGACCCGGGGACTGAGATTACTATATCAGGATTGGCCATACATTGTATAGTCATACAGGGGCATGGCCGGGACCCGGGGACTGAGATTACTATATCAGGATTAGCCATACATTGTATAGTCATACAGGCACATGGCCAGGACCCGGGGACTGAGATTACTATATCAGGACTGGCCATACATTGTATAGTCATACAGGCACATGGTCAGGACCCGGGGACTGAGATTACTATATCAGGATTGGCCATACATTGTATAGTCATACAGGCACATGGCCAGGACCCGGGGACTGAGATTACTATATCAGGATTGGCCATACATTGTATAGTCATACAGGCACATGGCCAGGACCCGGGGACTGAGATTACTATATCAGGATTGGCCATACATTGCATAGTCATACAGGCACATGGCCGGGACCCGGGGACTGAGATTACTCTACCAGGATTGGCCATACATTGTATAGTCATACAGGCACATGGCCGGGACCCGGGGACTGAGATTACTATATCAGGATTGGTCATACATTGTATAGTCATACAGGCACATGGCCGGGATCCGGGGACTGAGATTACTATATCAGGATTGGTCATACATTGTATAGTCATACAGGCACATGGTCAGGACCCGGGGACTGAGATTACTATATCAGGATTGGCCATACATTGTATAGTCATACAGGCACATGGCCGGGATCCGGGGACTGAGATTACTATATCAGGATTGGTCATACATTGTATAGTCATACAGGCACGTGGCCGGGACCCGGGGACTGAGATTACTATATCAGGATTGGCCATACATTGTATAGTCATACAGGTACATGGCCGGGACCCGGGGACTGAGATTACTATATCAGGATTGCCATACATTGTATAGTCATACAGGCACATGGCGGGGACCCGGGGACTGAGATTACTATATCAGGATTGGCCATACATTGTATAGTCATACAGGCACATGGCCGGGACCCGGGGACTGAGATTACTATATCAGGATTGGCCATACATTGTATAGTCATACAGGCACATGGCCGGGACCCGGGGACTGAGATTACTATATCAGGATTGGCCATACATTGTATAGTCATACAGGCACATGGCCAGGACCAGGGGACTGAGATTATTATATCAGGATTGGCCATACATTGTATAGTCATACAGGCACATGGCTGGGACCCGGGGACTGAGATTACTATATCAGGATTGGCCATACATTGTATAGTCATACAGGCACATGGCCGGGACCCGGGGACTGAGATTACTATATCAGGATAGGCCATACATTGTATAGTCATACAGGCACATGGCCGGGACCCGGGGACTGAGATTACTATATCAGGATTGGCCATACATTGTATAGTCATACAGGCACACGGCCAGGACCCGGGGACTGAGATTACTATATCAGGATTGGCCATACATTGTATAGTCATACAGGCACATGGCCAGGACCCGGGGACTGAGATTACTATATCAGGATTGGCCATACATTGTATAGTCATACAGGCACATGGCCGGGACCCGGGGACTGAGATTACTATATCAGGATAGGCCATACATTGGATAGTCATACAGGCACATGGCCGGGGACTGAGATTACTATATCAGGATTAGCCATACATTGTATAGTCATACAGGTACATGGTCAGGACCCGGGGACTGAGATTACTATATCAGGATTGGTCATACATTGTATAGTCATACAGGCACATGGCCGGGACCCGGGGACTGAGATCACTATATCAGGATTGGCCATACATTGTATAGTCATACAGGCACATGGCCAGGACCCGGGGACTGAGATTACTATATCAGGATTGGCCATACATTGTATAGTCATACAGGCACATGGCTGGGACTCAGGGACTGAGATTACTATATCAGGATTGGCCATACGTTGTATAGTCATACAGGTACATGGCCGGGACCCGGGGACTGAGATTACTATATCAGGATTGGCCATACATTGTATAGTCATACAGGCACATGGCAGGGACCCGGGGACTGAGATTACTATATCAGGATTGGTCATACATTGTATAGTCATACAGGCACATGGTCAGGACCCGGGGACTGAGATTACTATATCAGGATTGGCCATACATTGTATAGTCATACAGGTACATGGCCGGGACCCGGGGACTGAGATTACTATATCAGGATTGGCCATACATTGTATAGTCATACAGGCACATGGCCAGGACCAGGGGGCTGAGATTACTATATCAGGATTGGCCATACATTGCATAGTCATACAGGCACATGGCCGGGACCCGGGGACTGAGATTACTATATCAGGATTGGCCATACATTGTATAGTCATACAGGCACATGGCTGGGACCCGGGGACTGAGATTACTATATCAGGATTGGCCATACATTGTATAGTCATACAGGCACATGGCTGGGACCCGGGGACTGAGATTACTATATCAGGATTGGCCATACATTGTATAGTCATACAGGCATATGGCCGGGACCTGGGGACTGAGATTACTATATCAGGATTGGCCATACATTGTATAGTCATACAGGCACATGGTCAGGACCGGGGGACTGAGATTACTATATCAGGATTGGCCATACATTGGATAGTCATACAGGCACATGGCCGGGACTGGAGGACTGAGATTACGATTAGCAAGATCTCACTGTAGCAGAACAGAGTGAAGATGTATAATATGTGGTCACACAGACGCTTCTGTACCTTTCATTGCCGCAGGGCTCTTGCCTTGATCTTTAGAAGTCTCCTCCTTTTTGTCGCTGCGAGGGGCGGGCTTCTCCGCCTCCTTTGTCTTGTCGCGAGTCTTGGGCTCTGGTTCCTTTATTTTAATGTAAGTCCCGCCACAAGTCCTCTGATGGTCGGCCCACCACGGGTCATGTGACGATGGAGCGCGATTCATGGCACGTTTCACGTATCCATAGTACGGCTTCCTGTCCTGGCACGGGCCGTCACACCTCCACCAGTGCTTCCTGAACTCATTGACTTCATCATGGAAGCTGTGATACACCTGAGGGGGGCACATGGCAGACAGAGGTCACAATAAACAGAAAAGACTTTCATGTGTTTAGCAGTGATCTCCCGGCCATTCCCTGCTCCCGGCCTACTAACCAGGGAACCCAGAGCAGCCCCCCCCCCCCCCCCCCCAGCCAGCCACAGGTAGCCTCAGACTCACAATGCAGCCCCCAGCCTGGCAGCCAGCCATAGGTAGTCTCAGACTAACAATGCAGCCCCCCCCCCCCCCCAGCCACAGGTAGCCTCAGACTCACAATGCAGCCCCCAGCCTGGCAGCCAGCCACAGGTAGCCTCAGACTCACAATGCAGCCCCCAGCCTGGCAGCCAGCCACAGGTAGCCTCAGACTCACAATGCAGCCCCCAGCCTAGCAGTCAGCCACAGGAAGCCTCAGACTCACAATGCAGCCCCCAGCCTGGCAGCCAGCCACAGGTAGCCTCAGGCTCACAATGCACCCCCAGCCTGGCAGCCAGCCACAGGTAGCCTCAGACTCACAATGCAGCCCCCAGCCTGGCAGCCAGCCACAGGTAGCCTCAGACTCACAATGCAGCCCTGCAGCCTGACAGCCAGTCACAGGTAGCCTCAGACTCACAATGCAGCCCCCAGTCTGGCAGCCAGCCACAGGTAGCCTCAGACTCACAATGCAGCCTCCAGCCTGGCAGCCAGCCACAGGTAGCCTCAGACTCACAATGCAGCCCCCAGTCTGGCAGCCAGCCACAGGTAGCCTCCGACTCACAATGCAGCCTCCAGCCTGGCAGCCAGCCACAGGTAGCCCCCGAGTCACAATGCAGCCCCCCAGCCTGGCAGCCAGCCACAGGTAGCCTCAGACTCACAATGCAGCCTCCAGTCTGGCAGCCAGCCACAGGTAGCCTCAGACTCACAATGCAGCCCCCCAGCCTGGCAGCCAGCCACAGGTAGCCTCAGACTCACAATGCAGCCTCCAGCCTGGCAGCCAGCCACAGGTAGCCTCAGACTCACAATGCAGCCCCCAGCCACAGGTAGCTTTAGACACTCAATGCAGCCTCCAGTCTGGCAGCCAGCCACAGGTAGCCTCAGACTCACAATGCAGCCTCCAGCCTGACAGCCAGCCACAGGTAGCCTCAGACTCAAAATGCAGCCCCCAGCCTGGCAGCCAGCCACAGGTAGCCTCAGACTCACAATGCAGCCTCCAGTCTGGCAGCCAGCCACAGGTAGCCTCAGACTCACAATGCAGCCCCCAGTCTGGCAGCCAGCCACAGGTAGCCTCAGACTCACAATGCAGCCCCCAGCCTGGCAGCCAGCCACAGGTAGCCTCAGACTCACAATGCAGCCAGCCACAGGTAGCCTCAGACTCACAATGCAGCCTCCAGTCTGGCAGCCAGCCACAGCTAGCCTCAGACTCACAATGCAGCCCCCAGCCTGACAGCCAGCCACAGGTAGCCTCAGACTCACAATGCAGCCTCCAGTCTGGCAGCCAGCCACAGGTAGCCTCAGACTCACAATGCAGCCCCCAGCCTGACAGCCAGCCACAGGTAGCCTCAGACTCACAATGCAGCCTCCAGTCTGGCAGCCAGCCACAGGTAGCCTCAGACTCACAATGCAGCCCCCAGCCTGGCAGCCAGCCACGGGTAGCCTCAGACTCACAATGCAGCCTCCAGCCTGGCACCCAGCCACAGGTAGCCTCAGACTCACAATGCAGCCTCCAGCCTGGCAGCCAGCCACGGGTAGCCTCAGACTCACAATGCAGCCTCCAGTCTGGCAGCCAGCCACAGGTAGCCTCAGACTCACAATGCAGCCCCCCAGCCTGGCAGCCAGCCATAGGTAGCCTCAGACTCACAATGCAGCCCTCAGTCTGGCAGCCAGCCACAGGTAGCCTCAGACTCACAATGCAGCCCCCAGCCTGGCAGCCAGCCACAGGTAGCCGCAAACTCACAATGCAGCCCTCAGTCTGGCAGCCAGCCACAGGTAGCCTCAGACTCACAATGCAGCCCCCAGCCTGGCAGCCAGCCACAGGTAGCCTCAGACTCACAATGCAGCCTCCAGCCTGGCACCCAACCACAGGTAGCCTCAGACTCACAATGCAGCCTCCAGCCTGGCAGCCAGCCACGGGTAGCCTCAGACTCACAATGCAGCCTCCAGTCTGGCAGCCAGCCACAGGTAGCCTCAGACTCACAATGCAGCCCCCCAGCCTGGCAGCCAGCCATAGGTAGCCTCAGACTCACAATGCAGCCCTCAGTCTGGCAGCCAGCCACAGGTAGCCTCAGACTCACAATGCAGCCCCCAGCCTGGCAGCCAGCCACAGGTAGCCGCAAACTCACAATGCAGCCCCCAGCCTGGCAGCCAGCCACAGGTAGCCTCAGACTCACAATGCAGCCCTCAGTCTGGCAGCCAGCCACAGGTAGCCTCAGACTCACAATGCAGCCTCCAGCCTGGCAGCCAGCCACAGGTTGCCTCAGACTCACAATGCAGCCTCCAGCCTGGCAGCCAGCCACAGGTAGCCTCAGACTCACAATGCAGCCCCCAGCCTGGCAGCCAGCCACAGGTAGCCTCAGACTCACAATGCAGCCTCCAGTCTGGCAGCCAGCCACGGGTAGCCTCAGACTCACAATGCAGCCTCCAGTCTGGCACCCAGCCACAGGTAGCCTCAGACTCACAATGCAGCCTCCAGTCTGGCAGCCAGCCACAGGTAGCCTCAGACTCACAATGCAGCCCTCAGTCTGGCAGCCAGCCACAGGTAGCCTCAGACTCACAATGCAGCCTCCAGCCTGGCAGCCAGCCACAGGTTGCCTCAGACTCACAATGCAGCCTCCAGCCTGGCAGCCAGCCACAGGTAGCCTCAGACTCACAATGCAGCCCCCAGCCTGGCAGCCAGCCACAGGTAGCCTCAGACTCACAATGCAGCCTCCAGTCTGGCAGCCAGCCACGGGTAGCCTCAGACTCACAATGCAGCCTCCAGTCTGGCACCCAGCCACAGGTAGCCTCAGACTCACAATGCAGCCTCCAGTCTGGCAGCCAGCCACAGGTAGCCTCAGACTCACAATGCAGCCCCCCAGTCTGGCAGCCAGCCATAGGTAGCCTCAGACTCACAATGCAGCCCCCAGCCTGGCAGCCAGCCACAGGTAGCCTCAGACTCACAATGCAGCCCCCAGCCTGGCAGCCAGCCACAGGTAGCCGCAAACTCACAATGCAGCCCCCAGCCTGGCAGCCAGCCACAGGTAGCCTCAGACTCACAATGCAGCCCTCAGTCTGGCAGCCAGCCACAGGTAGCCTCAGACACACAATGCAGCCTCCAGCCTAGCAGCCACAGGTAGCCTCAGACTCACAATGCAGCCAGTCACAGGTAGCCTCAGACTCACAATGCAGCCCCCAGCCTGGCAGCCAGCCACAGGTAGCCTCAGACTCACAATGCAGCCCCCAGTCTGGCAGCAAGCCACAGGTAGCCTCAGACTCACAATGCAGCCCTCAGTCTGGCAGCCAGCCATAGGTAGCCTCAGACTCCCAATGCAGCCCTCAG
The DNA here is from genome assembly GCF_040937935.1 of Hyperolius riggenbachi. NCBI lineage: Eukaryota > Metazoa > Chordata > Amphibia > Anura > Hyperoliidae > Hyperolius > Hyperolius riggenbachi. The sequence continues at coordinate 4,358,714 of NC_090650.1, forward strand.
CCTGGCAGCCAGCCACAGGTAGCCTCAGACTCACAATGCAGCCCTCAGCCTGGCAGCCAGCCACAGGTAGCCTCAGACTCACAATGCAGCCCTTAGTCTGGCAGCCAGCCACAGGTAGCCTCAGACTCACAATGCAGCCTCCAGTCTGGCAGCCAGCCACAGGTAGCCTCAGGCTCACAATGCAGCCCCCAGCCTGGCAGCCAGCCACAGGTAGCCTCAGACTCACAATGCAGCCCCCAGCCTGGCAGCCAGCCACAGGTAGCCTCAGACTCACAATGCAGCCTCCAGTCTGGCAGCCAGCCACGGGTAGCCTCAGACTCACAATGCAGCCCCCAGCCTGGCAGCCAGCCACAGGTAGCCTCAGACTCACAATGCAGCCCCCAGCCTGGCAGCCAGCCACATGTAGCCTCAGACTCACAATGCAGCCCCCAGTCTGGCAGCCAGCCACAGGTAGCCTCAGACTCACAATGCAGCCCCCAGCCTGGCAGCCAGCCACAGGTAGCCTCAGACTCACAATGCAGCCCCCAGCCTGGCAGCCAGCCACGGGTAGCCTCAGACTTGTATCATATCAGCTCAGGTACTGTATATACCTGTGTTTATCTCATGTCTGCTCAGGTACTGTATGTACCCGTGTTTATCTCATGTCAGCTCAGGTACTGTATGTACCCGTGTTTATCTCATATCAGCAGGTACTGTATGTACCCATGTTTATCTCTTGTCAGCTCAGGGACCGTATGTACCCGTGTTTATCTCATGTCAGCTCAGGGACTGTATGTACCCGTGTTTATCTCATGTCAGCTCAGGGACTGTATGTACCCATGTTTATTTCATGTCAGCTCAGGTACTGTATGTACCCGTGTTTATCTCATATCAGCAGGTACTGTATGTACCCGTGTTTATCTCATGTCAGCTCAGGTACTGTATGTACCCGTGTTTATCTCATGTCAGCTCAGGAACTGTATGTACCCGTGTTTATCTCTTGTCAGCTCAGGTACTGTATGTATCTGTGTTTAGAGTCATGTCAGCTCAGGTACTGTATGTACCCATGTTTATCTGATATCAGCAGGTACTGTATGTACCCGTGTTTATCTCTTGTCAGCTCAGGGACTGTATGTACCCGTGTTTATCTCATATCAGCTCAGGTACTGTATGTACCCGTGTTTATCTCATGTCAGCTCAGGTACTGTATGTACCCGTGTTTATCTCTTGTCAGCTCAGGTACTGTATGTACCCGTGTTTATCTCATGTCAGCTCAGGGACTGTATGTACCCGTGTTTATCTCATGTCAGCTCAGGGACTGTATGTACCCCTGTTTATCTCATGTCAGCTCAGGGACTGTATGTACCCGTGTTTATCTGATATCAGCTCAGGTACTGTATGTACCCGTGTTTATCTCATGTCAGCTCAGGTACTGTATGTACCCGTGTTTATCTCATGTCAGCTCAGGTACTGTATGTACCCGTGCTTATCTCATGTCAGCTCAGGTACTGTATGTACCCGTGTTTATCTCATGTCAGCTCAGGTACTGTATGTACCCGTGTTTATCTCATGTCAGCTCAGGTACTGTATGTACCCGTGTTTATCTCATGTCAGCTCAGGTACTGTATGTACCCGTGTTTATCTCATGTCAGCTCAGGTACTGTATGTACCCATGTTTATCTCATGTCAGCTCAGGTACTGTATGTACCCGTGTTTATCTCATGTCAGCTCAGGGACTGTATGTACCCGTGTTTATCTCATGTCAGCTCAGGTACTGTATGTACCCGTGTTTATCTCATGTCAGCTCAGGTACTGTATGTACCCGTGTTTATCTCATGTCAGCTCAGGGACTGTATGTACCCGTGTTTATCTGATATCAGCTCAGGTACTGTATGTACCCGTGTTTATCTCATGTCAGATCAGGTACTGTATGTACCCGTGTTTATCTCATGTCAGCTCAGGTACTGTATGTACCCGTGCTTATCTCATGTCAGCTCAGGTACTGTATGTACCCGTGTTTATCTCATGTCAGCTCAGGTACTGTATGTACCCGTGTTTATCTCATGTCAGCTCAGGTACTGTATGTACCCGTGTTTATCTCATGTCAGCTCAGGTACTGTATGTACCCGTGTTTATCTCATGTCAGCTCAGGTACTGTATGTACCCGTGTTTATCTCTTGTCAGCTCAGGTACTGTATGTACCCGTGTTTATCTCTTGTCAGCTCAGGTACTGTATGTACCCATGTTTATCTGATATCAGCAGGTACTGTATGTACCCGTGTTTATCTCATGTCAGCTCAGGTACTGTATGTACCCGTGTTTATCTCATGTCAGCTCAGGTACTGTATGTACCCATGTTTATCTCATGTCAGCTCAGGTACTGTATGTACCCGTGTTTATCTCATGTCAGCTCAGGGACTGTATGTACCCATGTTTATTTCATGTCAGCTCAGGTACTGTATGTACCCGTGTTTATCTCATGTCAGCTCAGGTACTGTATGTACCCGTGTTTATCTCTTGTCAGCTCAGGTACTGTATGTACCCGTGTTTATCTCATGTCAGCTCAGGTACTGCATGTACCCGTGTTTATCTCATGTCAGCTCAGGGACTGTATGTACCCGTGTTTATCTCATGTCAGCTCAGGTACTGTATGTACCCGTGTTTATCTCATGTCAGCTCAGGTACTGTATGTACCCGTGTTTATCTCTTGTCAGCTCAGGTACTGTATGTACCCGTGTTTATCTCTTGTCAGCTCAGGTACTGTATGTACCCATGTTTATCTGATATCAGCAGGTACTGTATGTACCCGTGTTTATCTCATGTCAGCTCAGGTACTGTATGTACCTGTGTTTATCTCATGTCAGCTCAGGTACTGTATGTACCCATGTTTATCTCATGTCAGCTCAGGTACTGTATGTACCCGTGTTTATCTCATGTCAGCTCAGGGACTGTATGTACCCATGTTTATTTCATGTCAGCTCAGGTACTGTATGTACCCGTGTTTATTTCATGTCAGCTCAGGTACTGTATGTACCCGTGTTTATCTCTTGTCAGCTCAGGTACTGTATGTAGCCGTGTTTATCTCTTGTCAGCTCAGGTACTGTATGTACCCATGTTTATCTGATATCAGCAGGTACTGTATGTACCCGTGTTTATCTCATGTCAGCTCAGGTACTGTATGTACCCGTGTTTATCTCATGTCAGCTCAGGTACTGTATGTACCCGTGTTTATCTCATGTCAGCTCAGGTACTGTATGTACCCGTGTTTATCTCATGTCAGCTCAGGTACTGTATGTACCCGTGTTTATCTCATGTCTGCTCAGGTACTGTATGTACCCGTGTTTATCTCATGTCTGCTCAGGGACCGTATGTACCCGTGTTTATCTCATGTCAGCTCAGGTACTGTATGTACCCGTGTTTATCTCATGTCAGCTCAGGTACTGTATGTACCCGTGTTTGTCTCATGTCAGCTCAGGTACTGTATGTACCCGTGTTTATCTCATGTCAGCTCAGGTACTGTATGTACCCATGTTTATCTCTTGTCAGCTCAGGTACTGTATGTACCCGTGTTTATCTCATGTCAGCTCAGGTACTGTATGTACCCGTGTTTGTCTCATGTCAGCTCAGGTACTGTATGTACCCGTGTTTATCTCATGTCAGCTCAGGTACTGTATGTACCCGTGTTTATCTCTTGTCAGCTCAGGTACTGTATGTACCCGTGTTTGTCTCATGTCAGCTCAGGTACTGTATGTACCCGTGTTTGTCTCATGTCAGCTCAGGTACCGTATGTACCCGTGTTTATCTCATGTCAGCTCAGGTACTGTATGTACCCGTGTTTATCTCATGTCAGCTCAGGGACTGTATGTACCCATGTTTATTTCATGTCAGCTCAGGTACTGTATGTACCCGTGTTTATTTCATGTCAGCTCAGGTACTGTATGTACCCGTGTTTATCTCTTGTCAGCTCAGGTACTGTATGTAGCCGTGTTTATCTCTTGTCAGCTCAGGTACTGTATGTACCCATGTTTATCTGATATCAGCAGGTACTGTATGTACCCGTGTTTATCTCATGTCAGCTCAGGTACTGTATGTACCCGTGTTTATCTCATGTCAGCTCAGGTACTGTATGTACCCGTGTTTATCTCATGTCAGCTCAGGTACTGTATGTACCCGTGTTTATCTCATGTCAGCTCAGGTACTGTATGTACCCGTGTTTATCTCATGTCTGCTCAGGTACTGTATGTACCCGTGTTTATCTCATGTCTGCTCAGGGACCGTATGTACCCGTGTTTATCTCATGTCAGCTCAGGTACTGTATGTACCCGTGTTTATCTCATGTCAGCTCAGGTACTGTATGTACCCGTGTTTGTCTCATGTCAGCTCAGGTACTGTATGTACCCGTGTTTATCTCATGTCAGCTCAGGTACTGTATGTACCCATGTTTATCTCTTGTCAGCTCAGGTACTGTATGTACCCGTGTTTATCTCATGTCAGCTCAGGTACTGTATGTACCCGTGTTTGTCTCATGTCAGCTCAGGTACTGTATGTACCCGTGTTTATCTCATGTCAGCTCAGGTACTGTATGTACCCGTGTTTATCTCTTGTCAGCTCAGGTACTGTATGTACCCGTGTTTGTCTCATGTCAGCTCAGGTACTGTATGTACCCGTGTTTGTCTCATGTCAGCTCAGGTACCGTATGTACCCGTGTTTATCTCATGTCAGCTCAGGTACTGTATGTACCCGTGTTTATCTCATGTCAGCTCAGGTACTGTATGTACCCGTGTTTGTCTCATGTCAGCTCAGGGACCGTATGTACCCGTGCTTATCTCATGGATCGCCAGCTCAGGTACTGTATGTACCCGTGTTTATCATGTCAGCTCAGGTACTGTATGTACCCGTGTTTATCTCATGTCAGCTCAGGTACTGTATGTACCCGTGCTTATCTCATGTCAGCTCAGGTACTGTATGTACCCGTGTTTATCTCATGTCAGCTCAGGTACTGTATGTACCCGTGTTTGTCTCATGTCAGCTCAGGTACTGTATGTACCCGTGTTTATCTCATGTCAGCTCAGGTACTGTATGTACCTGTGTTTATCTCATGTCAGCTCAGGTACTGTATGTATCTGTGTTTAGAGTCATGTCAGCTCAGGTACTGTATGTACCCATGTTTATCTCATATCAGCTCAGGTACTGTATGTACCCGTGTTTATCTCATGTCAGCTCAGGTACTGTATGTACCCGTGTTTATCTCATGTCAGTTCAGGTACTGTATGTACCCGTGTTTATCTCATGTCAGCTCAGGTACTGTATGTACCCGTGTTTATCTCATGTCAGCTCAGGGACTGTATGTACCCGTGTTTATCTCATGTCAGCTCAGGTACTGTATGTACCTGTGTTTATCTCATGTCAGCTCAGGTACTGTATGTATCTGTGTTTAGAGTCATGTCAGCTCAGGTACTGTATGTACCCATGTTTATCTCATATCAGCTCAGGTACTGTATGTACCCGTGTTTATCTCATGTCAGCTCAGGTACTGTATGTACCCGTGTTTATCTCATGTCAGCTCAGGTACTGTATGTACCCGTGCTTATCTCATGTCAGCTCAGGTACTGTATGTACCCGTGTTTATCTCATGTCAGCTCAGGTACTGTATGTACCCGTGCTTATCTCATGTCAGCTCAGGTACTGTATGTACCCGTGTTTATCTCATGTCAGCTCAGGTACTGTATGTACCCGTGTTTATCTCATGTCAGCTCAGGTACTGTATGTACCCGTGTTTATCTCATGTCAGCTCAGGGACTGTATGTACCCGTGTTTATCTCATGTCAGCTCAGGTACTGTATGTACCCATGTTTATCTCATGTCTGCTCAGGGACCGTATGTACCCATGCTTATCTCGTGGATCGCCAGCTCAGGTACTGTATGTACCTCATCTCCTCTTCATCTCATGTCACGCCAGCTCAGGTACTAATTGTACCTCATCTCCTCTTCATCTCATGTCACGCCAGCTCAGGTACACGTCACACAGCTCTGCCTGCACCGCCTGGCCAGGAAGATTTACTGATCACACTTACCGATATCTTGGCACCAGTGAGACCGTTGATCCTATTCATGTGTTTCAGGAATTCTGGGCCATGAGATTCCCGATCTCGATTGTTGTGAGTGACAAAGAGAAGTGCGTGGATCATCTCGTGCAACAAAGTCTGCGAAGCACAGAACAGTCTGCGAGTCACACAGTGTTATAAGAGCGAGTCATGTGCTGTGTGTCTGCTTACACTATTCATCACTACAAATACTACCAATAGCTACACACAGGGCAACATGGATACTACTAAACCATATACTGCTACTGCAGAACGGGACTATATCCCACAGCCCCGCCCCTGTGAAGCAGGAAATGGGTTGCTGGGAAATGTAGTCCTGTCTGCCTCTCGCCTCCAGCACAGTGATGTCATCACTGCTTGTGAATCAGATCGTGATATGCAGTGATCCGCTGGTGATGTCATCACCGCTTGTGAATCAGATCGTGATATGCAGTGATCCGCTGGTGATGTCATCACTGCTTGTGAATCAGAGGACAAGCACTGCAGCTCCCTTCCCAGGTATTTCCTGCTGGTTTGGTCTCAGCAGAGCCCAGGAGAAGTCACACAGTTACACAATGAGTTAGGGGTTCAGTACCTCCACAAGGTCTTTCCTCGGTCTGAAGGACAGGAGAGGTTTACTGAGCCGTATGGAGCACAATCCTCCTCTTCTTTCATAGGAACACACCCCGGCACACCTGCAGAGGAACACAAAGTACACCAATCAGACAGGACTCAGGGGTGGTCCTACCACTAACCCCGCCCACCTGCAGAGGAATGCAAAGTACACCAATCAGACAGGACTCAGGGGTGGTCCTAACACTAACCCCGCCCACCTGCAGAGGAATGCAAAGTACACCAATCAGACAGGACTCAGGGGTGGTCCTAACACTAACCCCGCCCACCTGCAGAGGAATGCAAAGTACACCAATCAGACAGGACTCAGGGGTGGTCCTACCACTAACCCCGCCCACCTGCAGAGGAATGCAAAGTACACCAATCAGACAGGACTCAGGGGTGGTCCTAACACTAACCCCGCCCACCTGCAGAGGAATGCAAAGTACACCAATCAGACAGGACTCAGGGGTGGTCCTAACACTAACCCCGCCCACCTGCAGAGGAATGCAAAGTACACCAATCAGACAGGACTCAGGGGTGGTCCCACCGCTAACCCCACCCACATGCAGAGGAACGCAAAGTACACCAATCAGACAGGACTCAGGGGTGGGTCCAATGCTAACCCCACCCAACTGCAGAGGAACACAAAGCACACCAATCAGACAGGACTCAGGGGTGGGTCCAATGCTAACCCCGCCCACCTGCAAAGGAACGCAAAGTACACCAATCAGACAGGACTCAGGGGTGGGTCCAATGCTAACCCCACCCAACTGCAGAGGAACACAAAGCACACCAATCAGACAGGACTCAGGGGTGGGTCCAATGCTAACCCCGCCCACCTGCAAAGGAACGCAAAGTACACCAATCAGACAGGACTCAGGGGTGGGTCCAATGCTAACCCCACCCAACTGCAGAGGAACACAAAGCACACCAATCAGACAGGACTCAGGGGTGGGTCCAATGCTAACCCCGCCCACCTGCAGAGGAACACAAAGCACACCAATCAGACAGGACTCAGGGGTGGTCCCACCGCTAACCCCACCCACATGCAAAGGAACGCAAAGTACACCAATCAGACAGGACTCAGGGGTGGGTCCAATGCTAACCCCGCCCACCTGCAAAGGAACGCAAAGTACACCAATCAGACAGGACTCAGGGGTGGGTCCAATGCTAACCCCGCCCACCTGCAGAGGAACACAAAGCACACCAATCAGACAGGACTCAGTGGTGGGTCCAATGCTAACCCCGCCCAACTGCAGAGGAACACAAAGCACACCAATCAGACAGGACTCAGGGGTGGGTCCAATGCTAACCCCGCCCACCTGCAGAGGAACACAAAGCACACCAATCAGACAGGACTCAGGGGTGGGTCCAATGCTAACCCCGCCCACCTGCAGAGGAACACAAAGTACACCAATCAGACAGGACTCAGGGGTGGGTCCAATGCTAACCCCGCCCACCTGCAGAGGAACACAAAGTACACCAATCAGACAGGACTCAGGGGTGGGTCAAATGCTAACCCCGCCCACCTGGAGGGCTTCCCATATATAGCAGGCCCACGTTATACCAAAAAGACAGGGCAGAGGTAAAAAAAACAAACAAAAAAGATCTACTTACCTGGTGCTTCCTCGGGCCCCTGGTGGCTGGTATGTCCCTCGCCGCAGCTCCGGTGTCCCCTCTGCTGCTGGAAAGGTTAGCATCGTCTGCGCCTGTGCGATTGTGCAGCCACGTGGCCTGGAGCGTTCACCTGTGCAGAACACTCCCAGGCACGGAAGCACAATCGCGAGCGGCGCAGCCACGCACTGGTGCAGGAGATGCAATGGAGGGGATCCACGGACACCGGAGCTGCGGCGAGGGACACATAGGCTGCCAGGGGCTGGAGGAAAACAACAGATAAGTAGATTGTTTTATTTTTACCTCGGATGTTTCCTTTAAAGGACCACTCCAGCAGAAAAAGTAAGCAGAATCAACAGGTTTTGGGCTAGTCCATCTTCTCATGGGGGATTCTCAGGGTTTTGTTTGTTTTCAAAAAGCATTCCCTGAACAGCACTTATCCTATGCAATAAAACCCTAACTGTCCCTGCGTCATCCTCCTGTCTGTGTGTCCCGTGTGTTTTAGCTACTGCGCATGTGTAGCCGTTGGGACAGGAGGAGGACGGGGCTTTGGATGGGTGCGCGTGACATGCGGCGATGAAAGAGACCTAGGGCCTGTTTTTAATCGAGCTTAGGTCTACTAGTTATTAAAATGTTTTTTATAGCACTGTTATCTTCCGCAGCGCTGTACAGAGTATATTGTCACATAACTGTCCCTCAGAGGAGCTCACAATCTAATCACTGCCACAGTCATATGTCTATATATGTATTGTGTATGTATAGTAGTCTAGGGCCCATTTAGGGGGGAAGCCAATCAACTTTTCTGTATGTTTTGGGGTGTGTGAGGAAACCGGAGTGCCCGGAGGAAACGCACACAGGCAGAACATACAAACTCAGTGCAGATAGTGCTCTGGATGGGATTCAAACCAGAGAGCTAACAAGGTGAGAGAGCGCTAACCACTATGCCACCGTGCCGCATTTGCTAATAAGTCTAACTGCTGAAATAGTGTGCAAGTGAGTAGGGAGGCTGGCGGGTATCTTACTATCTTGGCAGTTAAACTGCCATCCTGGAAATGCTTTTGAGAACAGAGAAAACACTGAGAATCCCCCTTGAGGAGATGGACCGGGACAAAACCTGTCAGATTGTAACTACTTACTTTTTTCCGCTGGAGTGGTCGTTTAAATCCTGTCCGGCCAACACTTCAGGGGTATAGATAGAGGCCGCAGGGCACGCGCGCTGTACACACACTAGAGTCTGGGGATCTCACAGAGGGAGTTATGGAGGGATATAGGGTAAGAGCAGAGGAAGGTGGTATGGAGGGGGGAGGTATGAGGGGGTATAAGCAGTAGGGATCCCACTAGAGAAGGGGGCGGGGCAGCTGTACACACACACTACAGGGGGGGAGGGGTACACACTATAGGAGGGGCAGCTGCACACACACACTAGAGAAGAGGGCGGGGCACACACTAGAGGAGGGGCAGGACACGCACTAGGGGAGGGGCACACACTAGGGGAGGGGGCGGGGGACACAGGCTGTACACACACTAGGGGAGAGGGCGGGGCACACACTAGGGGAGGGGGCGGGGCACACACAGACAGTAGGGGAGGGGGCGGGGCCTCACTCACAGCGTCATCCTCGGGCTCCAGCGCACCTCCACCCCGGCCAGCTTGCCCCAGAAGAAGAGCTGGTTGTACTGCAGGAAGAGGGCGTGGATGTCCGGATTGGGGTCCAGCAGCTCCCAGGCCGGGTCCACCACACACATCTCCCCGCCCCCCGGCCGCTGGGGCCCCGCCTCCTCCTTCGCCCCCTCCCGGTCATAGCGCTCCTGGAGCTCCAGAGCCAGCAGCAGATCTCCGTCCATCCTCAACCCGGCCACTTCCGCTCCGCATTGACGTCACCTCCGGCCGCCACATCCGGGGGGCGGGGCTCAGCGTGCCTGGCCAGCGGGGATTGGTGGAGACGCTGCGCGCCGCGTGTGACGTCACCGCGCAGCCAGGAGGACGGCTGGATTGGCCAGCTTGTATTGCTGGGGGCGGGGCTCCCGCCTGCAGGATTCCTGTCAGAGCTGGCTGCTGGTGGGTGGGGCTTGGCTTGTGCGCTGTGCGGTTGCTGGGAGACACCCTCTGGTCAGTGCCGGTGTAATGTCTGATTGCGCTGCCTGTGGATTTGCGCTCTCCGCATGCGCAGTAGCAGGCTGTGCGGCCACATTTCCTGTAGAATGATGCTGCTGGTGGTAAAATAATAAATATCTCCGCTCCCACACCTCCTACACTCCCCAAATTTTCAGGGAAGGGAGGGGATCCCCCGAACCACCGCTGTGCCAAAATGCAGCCCCCGAGTCCATCTGGTGCCAGAGATACATTAGAGTGCATGCGTGCTACTCAGTGTGGGAGGAGCTTCCAGGCAGCGCAATCAGACATTACACCTCCAGCCCTGGAACCAGCATGCGTGCTACTCAGTGTGGGAGGAGCTTCCAGGCAGTGCAATCAGACATTACACCTCCAGCCCTGGAACCAGCATGCGTGCTACTCAGTGTGGGAGGAGCTTCCAGGCAGTGCAATCAGACATTACACCTCCAGCCCTGGAACCAGCATGCGTGCTACTCAGTGTGGGAGGAGCTTCTAGGCAGCGCAATCAGACATTACACCTCCAGCCCTGGAACCAGCATGTGTGCTACTCAGTGTGGGAGGAGCTTCTAGGCAGCGCAATCAGACATTACACCTCCAGCCCTGGAACCAGCATGCGTGCTACTCAATGTGGGAGGTGCTTCCGGGCAGCGCAATCAGACATTACACCTCCAGCCTTGGAATCAGCATGTGTGCTACTCAGTGTGGGAGGAGCTTCCAGGCAGCGCAATCAGACATTACACCTCCAGCCCTGGAACCAGCATGTGTGTTACTCAGGGTGGGAGGAGCTTCCAGGCAGCGCAATCAGACATTACAGACGGTGTAGGGAAAAAGTGGTATGTGCGCTCCTCTTCTCAAGACTCTAGCAGATACAATACAGGGTACATATACTTAAGTGTCAAACACTAATCGCTTCACACTGGCTGAATGGATCGCTGTACAAATGGGTGAGTATTCACACCCTAAAAGGTTGTAGATTATAAGTATAGCGCTCTGTACATCAGCCAGACAGGGTCATACATAATACAATCCAAAACTCCTAATACATCAATACAGTCCACTATCAAGTCCATCAACAAAGATCTCCATCCCAATGGTACATATCACGCTCACCAGAAACGTTGGCTGATTGATTATGATCAGTAGTAGATAGCAGCTGATGATCCTCTCAGTACTTTTCCGTGTATACCTCAGGGAGAAAACGCTGACATAGCGTGATACTGTTTTACATCAGACGGACAGGTATCCCTCCACCAACATTGCTGGTCACCAGTGCTAAGTTAACAGACACCACACACCCAGTGTGTACAACTGATAGATTAAAGGCTCACCAGATCTAATGGCTGACCGTATGACAGACCAGCTCACAGCGCTTCTAATACACCTTCCTTGTCCCAGCAGAGTCTTTCTCCTTAAAAACTCAAAGCGGAATCGCAATAGTGTATTACCATTTATTAAAACAACTTAAAAGCAAGTAGTGCACTCACATTTCGCCATAAAAATATGCGCATATCATAAACCTCATACGGACGTCCTCCTCATTGTCACGCTCGCGTCTTCACACAGCAACTTGAGGCCACGCCCTACCGGTTTCGTCATATGACTCATCAGGGGCTGGCCATCGTAGCTGTGTGAAGACGCTTTAACCTCAGTCATATGCAAATCATTTCCTCTTTCCTAGCGGACATTACGGCAGCTCAGAATGACGGGTGCTGCGCTATCTGATAACAGGTGGCGCTCCGCAAACCCATACTATCCTCACAGCTTAAGACATATTATACTCTAACATTAATAATATCAGAACATTGTCAATTAAAACATAAACAGCGCTGTTGTACTAAAACCCTACTTTGTATTACTATCACGGGCAAGTCTTCTTCACATATTTTAGCCAGTCCATATTTGCCCCGCAGGTTCTTAAAGCGCCAGGCTCACAATGAACTCAGAACCCCCTCCCCAGAAATTTGAAACATTTCTCATATATTACCATGTGAACAAAGGACACCCTAATGTGACCCATGTTGTTATGTCCCCCACCCTACTATAACGAACAAATCCTGTTAATACCCAATTACTGGTCACCAACATCAAGGAGTTCATTACGTGCCCCAGTACACATGTAGTGTACATAATCTGGTGCCCGTGTGGACTCCAGTATATTGGGCGCACTAAAAGAATGCTGAAGTCAAGGATAAATGAGCATGTTAATAATATCCAGAAAGGCTTCCGTAGCCATAGCCTGTCTAGGCACTTTGCAGAAAAACATAACTGCAATGCCTCCTTGATGCAGTTTTCTGCACTCCAGAAACTAACTACAAAGTGGAGGGGGTGCCATAAGATCCGTGAAATTTCAAGGATGGAAACAAAATGGATCTACCTGATGAAAACAATGAGGCCGAGGGGGCTGAATGTGGATTTGGACCTGAACTGTTTTATTGCAGATGATTAGGGATAGGGTGATGACACTTGTAGCTAAGTAGGGTCTCTGTATATATATAATTTGTATAACATAAGAATAGTGGCACACATAGTGGGATCACTATCTATTGAATTCACATGGGGAAGGGGGATGTAGGGTAGGTAAGCCTGTGCCTAGTAAAGTTGTTGGCACCTGGGGGAAGGTTCTGGTTCTGGGGGGACCTATATTTGTAGAGAGGGGGATGTACAGACGTTTTCCTATAGAGAGATATGAATGTGATTGTTTTTGTTACGGTTAATGATAATTCGGACACCTAAAATGTCACACATGGTATGATACTAAGATTCATATGTGACTATTATTCACTCAAGGTAATTTAGAAGTAGACCAATTGTTGGTGACCAGTAATTGGGTATTAACAGGATTTGTTCGTTATAGTAGGGTGGGGGACATAACAACATGGGTCACATTAGGGTGTCCTTTGTTCACATGGTAATATATGAGAAATGTTTCAAATTTCTGGGGAGGGGGTTCTGAGTTCATTGTGAGCCTGGCGCTTTAAGAACCTGCGGGGCAAATATGGACTGGCTAAAATATGTGAAGAAGACTTGCCCGTGATAGTAATACAAAGTAGGGTTTTAGTACAACAGCGCTGTTTATGTTTTAATTGACAATGTTTTGATATTATTAATGTTAGAGTATAATATGTCTTAAGCTGTGAGGATAGTATGGGTTTGCGGAGCGCCACCTGTTATCAGATAGCGCAGCACCCGTCATTCTGAGCTGCCGTAATGTCCGCTAGGAAAGAGGAAATGATTTGCATATGACTGAGGTTAAAGCGTCTTCACGCAGCTACGATGGCCAGCCCCTGATGAGTCATATGACGAAACCGGTAGGGCGTGGCCTCGGATTGCTGTGTGAAGACGCGAGCGTGACAATGAGGAGGACGTCCGTATGAGGTTTATGATATGCGCATATTTTTATGGCGAAATGTGAGTGCACTACTTGCTTTTAAGTTGTTTTAATAAATGGTAATACACTATTGCGATTCCGCTTTGAGTTTTTAAGGAGAAAGACTCTGCTGGGACAAGGAAGGTGTATTAGAAGCGCTGTGAGCTGGTCTGTCATACGGTCAGCCATTAGATCTGGTGAGCCTTTAATCTATCAGTTGTACACACTGGGTGTGTGGTGTCTGTTAACTTAGCACTGGTGACCAGCAATGTTGGTGGAGGGATACCTGTCCGTCTGATGTAAAACAGTATCACGCTATGTCAGCGTTTTCTCCCTGAGGTATACACGGAAAAGTACTGAGAGGATCATCAGCTGCTATCTACTACTGATCATAATTAATCAGCCAACGTTTCTGGTGAGCGTGATATGTACCATTGGGATGGAGATCTTTGTTGATGGACTTGATAGTGGACTGTATTGATGTATTAGGAGTTTTGGATTGTATTATGTATGACCCTGTCTGGCTGATGTACAGAGCGCTATACTTATAATCTACAACATTACAGACGGTGTAATGACAGATAGTGCAGCCCCGCATGTGCAGTAGGAGCCTGCGTCCCATTTAATTGTGCTGCCACGTAAAACGTCCTAAATATGGCCCAGTGCACACCAAAAACTGCTAGTAGACCCGCAAAACACTGGAGGTTTTTGAAGCAGATTTCAGAGCGATTCTAGGCATGTTAAGGGCCCATTCACACTTGATAGCACAAAACGCCGGCGCTTACAGCTGGCATTTTGTGTGATTGCGTTTAGCGCTTCTATAGCACTGAAACGCGATCGCCGGGAAATCGCCTGAAAATGGTGCAGGCTACACATTTGCGTTTCACGATTTTGGGCGATTTGCGGCGATTAGCGCAAATAGCTTAAGTAGGAACAGGTCCATAGGGTTTAAATACACTAGAGCTTTTAAAAGCACTAGCGTTTCAGCGTTTTGTCAACATCGCCGGAAAAACGCTCAAGTGTGAATGGGACCTTAGAGAGGTTTTTCTAAACATGCCTAGCGTTTTTTGGAGCGTTTTTGTGTAGCATATTTCATATATTGTTACAGTAAAGCTGTTACTGAACAGCTTCTGTAAGAAAAACGCCTGGAAAACCGCTCTGATCTGGCGTTTCTCACAGCGTTTTGCTTTTTTCCTATACTTAACATTGCGGCAGAAACGCCTTAGAAATCCACAAAATGCTGCAGCCCCCGAGTTTGCGTTTGTGGAAAAAACGAGCCGTTCTGGTGAGCAAAATCCCATTCACTTTCATTAGCCAAGCGGTTTTCCCCCCTGCAAGCGTTTTTAAAAACGCTCCAGAACCGCTCTGGTGTGCACCAGCCCTATCTCCGCTTCCGCACCACGTACACTCCCGACATTTTCAGGGTAGGGTGGAGAGCCCCCGATCTAGCTTTGTGCCGAATTGCAGCCCCTGAGCCCCGCTGGTTCCCCAGATAGGTGCGCTGTAATCAGTCTCGGGAAGCAGGCAGCGGGGTTCAGGGGCTGCACAGAGCTAGATCGGGTGTCCCCTCCCCTGAATATCCCAGAAATGTTGGAGGCGTGGAAGTGGAGATATTTGGGGGAAATAACATTCAGGCAGGGAACACACTTGACTTGTTTTTGTGCGTTTTCTGCACAGAAAAACTTAGAACTCGTGTTAATAAATGGGCTAGTTCACACTACATGTGTTTTTCGCGCTCAGAAAAAAAACCTAAAATTCTGCAGGATAATTCTGCACATTTTGTCAGTTTTCTATATGAATTACATCAGCTGCTAGGAAAAAACATGCGCATTTTCCTGCATAGAAACACACTTGGGCCTCGATTCACGAAAGGGTGCTAAGTGTTACCACGCCAGTGAAGAGGCACTTAGGACGTGAAAACGGGTGATCTACGCGCTAATTTGTGCGCAAGCGTTCGCATGCGCAAAGTTTGGTGCTGCGTGGTGCGCCGATAATGTCGCACTGCTGTGAGCGAAACGTCGCACCGTCCAATGCGGTGGTGCAATGTTTCGCGCACACCGGTGCAACGATATAGGCGCACCGCTAAACTTTGCGTGCGATCAGTAACAGCTTTGGACAGCACACTACTTAGCACCCTAGTTTGCACGTCCAAAGCCTTAAAGGAGTCATCAGGCGAATTTAAAAAAAACAAACCTTTACTCACCTGGGTCTTTCTCCAGCCCCTAGCAGCCGACTGTCCCACGCTGTCACCTCCACTCTGCGCCGCTGTCCCGGTCTCTGTTCTCGGTCCGGAAGCCGACCCCGAGGTCATCCGCACTTCACATGTGCAAATCGCTGCTGTCAATCAAGCGGGGCTTACTGCGCAGGTGCAGTGACAGCAGCGATTCACACATGCGCAGTGCGGATGACCTTGGGGCCGGCTTCCAGACCGAGAACAGAGACCACGACAACGGCGCAGAGCGGAGGTGACAGTGTGGGACAGTCAGCTGCTAGGGGCTGGAGAAAGCCCCAGGTGAGTAAAGGTTTTTTTTTTAATTCGCCTGATGACTCCTTTAAGACATGCTGAGTTAGCAGCGGTTAGTGAGTCGAGGCCTTGGTGTGCAAAAAACTTGTTTCCTGCCTCAAGTCCCCACTGAGCATGCGTGGTACTCCATGAGGAAGGCTGCTTCCAGGCTGTCTCTCCACCAGTGCTGCAAGCTGTGTGCTGAATGCAGCTGGATAATTGTGCCAGGACCCCTGAAGTGAGAGGGACATGGAGGCTGCCATATTTATTTCCTGTTACACAATACCAGTTGTTGGCGGCCCTGCTGATCTCTCTGGCTGCAGTAGTGTCTGAGTCACACACCTGAAACAAGCATGCAGCTCATCCAGTCACACTTCAGTCAGAGCAGCTGATCTGCTGCATGCCTGTTCAGGGGCTGTGGCTGATAGTATTAGAGGCAGAGAATCAGCTGGACAGCCAGGCAATCTGCATTGCTAAAAAGGAAATAAATATGGCAGCCTCCATATCCCTCTCACTTCAGGTGTATTTTATTGCAAGTACAAGCAACCATATGCAGCATTACTTAACTGGGGTATCTTCCGGCCCCCAGAGGTCTGTGTGCCCCTCCCCCGGGTCCCGCTATCACAGAATAGACTGTGTAGAGCAGTGGTCCTCAAACTAAGGCCCGCGGGCCGAATGTGGCCCCCTGAGGCTTTTTTACCGGCCCCCCACACCCAAAATGTATTACTTATAGATGTGGTCAGCTATATCTTTAAATATTGGTGGTCCGCATATAAAATCGCAGTGCTGGCACCGCCCATCCACATGGAAGCCAGAAAGCAGTAATTCGCTGGTTTCCAAACAAATTCCTCATCAGGTGACACTGCTGTCCAATTGGACTGCAGGTTGTCAAGTGGGTATGCTTCACTGTCTGGCCCGCAAAAACTTCTACATAATTCTATGTATACTCCGGCCCCCCAGCAGTCTGAAGTATGTTGACCCGGCCCTCGACCCAAAACGTTTGGGGACCCCTGGTGTAGAGTATGGCTCTCATACTACATGGAAGGGGGTAAAATTGGTCTGTGATCTTTCATTTTCCAAAGACTTTTATCTCGAGTGTGTATGTAGCATAAGTCTCTGGGTCACACACACACCACATTGCTGTGCGATACGCTGTGCCTTTTTTCTTTTAATTGCACAGCAAGTTCTCTCCGAATGCTGTATGCAAATAGCATGCAAGGCTTTCCAGTGGAGATGCAAAGGTATGCATTTCATGTAAAACAATCTTGTCATTTTTCTAGTGGACCTAAAGTGTAAATTCCAGGATGACGCTGACTGGGACTCTTCCCACTTTTTATTTGATTTATTGCAGCAACAGGTGATTTCTGCATTTCTGGAGCACTCTTCAAGGCATCTGCGCTCCAGGAAGTACCTGGGAGGATGATAATGGTGAGTGCCTTCAGCCGAAGCGTCCTTACCTGCAGGGTGCTGCTCCTCTGGCCCCGGTCCGGTCTGTGTGGGGTCCGCCATGTTTTCTCAGGAGTGACTGCAGCTGCTGAATTTCCCAACACAATGTCGCACCTGCTGCAGTGCATGCTGGGAGATGTAGTGCACGGGTGCCAGTACAGAGATGTTCTAGCATGCACGGACTACATCTCCCAGCATGTCAGTCATATACCGCACTGACACTGCTTTACAGGGAACCCGAGGTGAGGCTGTTATATTTATTTCCTTATAAAAAATGCAGATTGCCTGGCTGTCCAGCTGATTCTCTGCCTCTAATACTTTTAGCCACAGCCCCTGAACAAGCATGCAGCAGATAGGTGCTCACACTGAGGTGTGACTGGATTAGCTGCATGCTTGTTTCTGGTGTGTGATTCAGACACTACTGCAGCCAGAGAGATCAGCAGGGCTGCCAGGCAACTGGTATTGTTTAACAGGAAATAAATATGGAAGCCTCCATATCCCTCTCACTTCAGGTGTCCTTTAAAGGATCAGCTGCAGCTCTTGACTCTTGGTCATCCGTAAGTTGGAAACTATGAATGCCCACTTGCCAGGACTACAAGTGTCCCCCCCCCCCCACACACACACACACACACCATCACCTTTCCCCTTCACTTACCAGTTGCTACCCCCAGGTGTGTGATTGCTGGAGATTTGGCAACAGGCTGCACAATGACATCACTACTGTAAAATGATCACTTTTTATTATAGTTGAATGCATATATATTTACAGCGCAGAGTGAAATAATGATGATGCTGGATGTCACTGAACCAGTTTTAGGCATGGAGGGGAACCCTGTACTCTGCATACTCACCACCGCTGCTGGCTAACCGATGCGTGTAGCATTAGCAATCCATGAGGCTTTGTACATCACACGTCCGTACTCAGCACATAGCAGATACACTGACTGTACCTGGCTGGCTGCTGCCGCCTGTCTCCTTGTTCAGAGGACAGTTCCGTTATACTGAACAGAAAGCTGTACAGACTGCTGCATGTTTCCCATCATCACACACCAGAGGTCCTTACAGGTTCTGATTGCTATAAACCGGTGACCGGTAACTAGCATGGCTAATAAGTACTTTCTTTATACGGTGACAGACAGGTCACTCAAGGAACATTTTAGTAACTACAGTAGAATCTCTTCATAGAAAACTCCAAGGAGCCTGGACAAGTAGTTTACGATATCAGGATTGGTCATACATTGTATATTCATACAGGTGCATGGTCGGGACCCGGGGACTGAGATTACAATAGCCAGAGGCAGTGGCGTAGCTATGGAGCCAGGGGCCCCGGTGTGAGTTTTAGATAGGGCCCCCAAGCGCTTTATTGGTACGGAGCCTCAACAGTTTCATTGTAAGGCCTTTTTCACACTGAATTCCGATAACGTTCGTGTTGGACGTATTTTCGACTCATTTTTTTTTCCGATTCCCAGCGATTGGGTTGGCGGTGCGTTTTTGTTAAAAGCGCTTTTCTAAGCGCTTTTCCCGAGCGTTTTTTTCATTCACTCCCTGACGTAAGTCAGGAAGTGAACTCTTTGACCCGGAAAAGAATAAATACAATGTATTTATTCTAAAAAACGCGAACACAATCGCTGCACAAAGCGGTTTTGTGAGCGTTTGCATTTTTCCTGTACTTTCCATTGAGGCGGAATCGCCCTGAAAATAGTACCTGCAGCGCTTTTGTCAGCGGCAAGCAGACGGAACGCCCCAGTGAGAACGATCTCTTTGGAAAGCATAGTCTAAGCGCTTTTAGGGCGATCTGTACAAATCGTCTGCGCTTAAAAAATCTGAAAACCGCCTCTAGTGTGAGCGAACCCTTAGAGGTGGAATCCGAGGAGGGAAACCATTTATTATCACCACCATTCAACACACATACAGAGGTGATCATCAAAGCATCAATCAAAGGCTAAAAGGATGGATGGAGGCGGGCCCTCTAGGGGGCCCCTCTGGTCCAGGGGCCCTGGTGCGGTCACAATCTCTGCATCCCCTGTTGGTACTACATCAGAGTTTACTATAATAAGATTCTACAGTAGTTCCTGTATCTCAGTCACACATTTGGCATAACCTGAAGAGTCCCTGTCATGCTGCCGGAAATCCGTCACTTGTGTCTTCTATTCAGGACAATATCAGCATGGCAGGAACTGTTCTGGGCATAAGAAAGAAGCATGGCCCAGAATGGCTGAAGCTGCCACACCTACAGGGCGGGAAACACATGTCCACTTCTCCTCCATGCTGAGACACGATGCTTTCTTACACCTCAATGCAGAGGCCACACGATGGCTCCTCCTCCAGACCACGGCTTAGTAAAGAGTACCAGTATTATGAATACAGAGGGAGGGGTTCATCTCCCTGTTATGGGATCAATCTCTGCCCACTCCACTGAAAGCAAAAAAAAAAAGACAGCTTGAAGCTCAGTGTGAATAATGTTCAGGAACGCTCAGCTTTTGTAGTAAATGCCGAAAAAAGGTTCAGTTCAGTTTGTATAAAGAAACCAGATGGATGAATCTGTCCCTTGGCAGGTCCGCAGCTGTATGTGAAGCATCAGCGGGCGTGTCTGGAGGGTCCTGCGGGCGCCCCCCTGGGTCCTGGTCACAGATTCAGGGCTTCTGTCAGCTTCCGCTCTTCAGGTATACCATTGACCTGCAATGCAAAGACAGGATTCCCATTACACAGAGTACCGCCCTTGGAAATGGGCCAGAGAAATGTCCCAGCCTTTCCTACAAATGTGCCGTTTATATTAAACCAGTAATGGACATAAAACCCGCTCAGCGCGTCGCTGCGTCACATTCCGGGATAGTTCATATGTGTATTGAGCAGGGATAATGCTCTCTAAACAAATAAATCAGCTGTGGCAGAGACAGAAGGCTGCTAGCAGAGAGCAGTTAGCAGAGAACAGCTAGCCTGTCGCATTCTTATCAGGAAGAGCTGATGTAAGACGCAGCTCAGCTGTGTAGGGGAGCAGAATTGGTATTAGGAGCTATTTTTTTTAATACAAACTCTGTGGTGAAATTTATGCTGTCCATATGTAACCACTTCTGCACCACTTTTTTTTTCCCCCCTTCAAAAGCTCTTCCCATTCATTCGGTAATAACTTTATCGCTACTTATGCCACGGAAATGATCTATATATTATTGTTTGCGAAACAAACTAGGCTTTCTTTGGGCAGTACTTTATGCTAAGAATTATATTATTTTATATGCATTTACAGGAAAGAAGAAAAAAAAATAAAAATAAATCACCATTTCTCAGCTTTCAGTCATTGTATGTTAGAAATAAAATGTGCTATTGTGGATATAACAGAAACGTTTTATTTGCCCATTTGTCCCGGTTATTACAATTTTTAATTGTGTCCCTAGTACAATGTATGACAATAATATTTTATTTTGGGGTAGGGGTGGAAGGAGTTAAAAAATAATGAAAATATATTTAAGTTTTCTATGGTAAGTGTATAATGTATTTGGATGTAGTTTTACTTTTTGGCCACAAGATGATGCTATACTAACCCAGTGTACATGTGTTTATATACAGGGAAGTAGATAAGTGTGGCAGAAGTAATATCTGATGGTGGGGATAATGGAACAGCATCACTTTAGCCATAAATATGGGATTATGGTTCTGAAACTCTGGAGTTCTACTGAAGGAAGCTGAACTCACGTCTGGCATTTAATCGCTGCAATATATAGAGCTGAACTGAAGAGCTTGCATCTCTCTACAAAAGTGTACTGTCACTTTAAATAACAGTAAAGGTATACAGATTGTACTTACTTCAAACCTCTGAAACGTTGCCATGCGGAATTCTCCTGTGTGTTTGTGAAGCATTAATAAAAGAGGGAGAAGATTGTGAAAGTCCCGTCCGCCATGCTTCCTGCATCTCTCCCGCTCGCCACATGTGGTCAGAGAACATTCCACCCATAATGACTTCTACCTACCAGTTTCCTTACCCAGCCAGCCAATCAGGACTACTAGTCACTGGCCACGCAGTCCCCCAGCCCTCCCTCCGTGTAGCCCTCCCCCTGCCTCCCCCTGTGTAGCCCCTTGCTTGGGCTTCCCCCGCCAGCCCCCCTCCCCCCGCATAGCCCCCCAGCCCTCCCCCCACATAGCCCCCCAGCCCTCCCCCCACATAGCCCTCTCCCCGGGCCTTCCCCCAAGGACTGAGCGAGCGTCCAGCTATACACATCGTACCAATGGCCATGTTGTCCACAAGGACTCCGGCTCTGGGCCTTTTGGCAGAGGGATAACTTCATTCCAATAATCTGAGATTCCAGCACAATGCCAAAACAACACAAGCAGCTCGCAAGCGCCCCTCACTGGCCTGAGCCCACATTGCACATTTTCCTGTGTAATCTTGGCTTGGAGTTTCTCGGCGCTGAGTATTTGTGTTGCAGAGCGGGGAACTGTGCATGGAAGAGAGGGACTGCTGCACATGCATGGAGGCTGCACATGGATAGAGGCTGCACATGCATGGAGGCTGCTGACAGTCTATCCCAGGGCTTTGCAGGAACGATCCTGAATGTATACTGATAAGATTGGAAGCAGATCTGTCTCCGTCTGCACAGCAGCTGCATCACACCCTATTCCCATTATGCTTTACTGCCCTTACCTGCATTCTGCTGCTGCGGTATCACTGTCTGGTGTGGTCCTGTCCTGGGAAACCAGAGAAATAAGAGTCAGTGTGCGGAGACATGTGCTGCTTCTCAGGACTATCCACTGTCCTATGTAATGTGAAAAGGGCGGGGCTTCCTCCCGTCTTAAAGAGGAACTCCAGTGAACATTTTACTGCTGGCAGGTGATGTAGCTGCTGCATGGTTTTTGGCAGTTGGAAACAGCTGTAAACAGCTATTTCCCACAATGCAACAAGGTTCACAGACAGGAAACTGCCAAAAAAAGTACGTACTTTTCTTGTGGAAGGGGTTTCTTGTGGGAGGGGTTTCACCACAATATCAGTCATACAGCGCCCCCTGATGGCCTGTTTGTGAAAAGGAATAGATTTCTCATGTAAAAGGGGGTATCAGCTACTGATTGGGATAAAGTTCAATTTTTGTTCGGAGTTTCTCTTTAAGGTAGCCATACATCTAGCGATGTATGGGCAGATTGAACCAAGAGACAAATCTCTGTCTCATCGAATCTGATAAGAGAGAGATCAGAGATCTGTCAGCTGCACATACACTGCAGGCCGATTCCTGATCAATGTCAGCACAAAATCTCTCAGGAATCGGCCTTGTGTCGCCGCATCCGTCCACCTCGCCGCCCCAATGCTGTCCCCTAATGATAAATGTCCCCGTGCCCCGTGCAAGGTATGTCACCTGACGTATGACCACGTTCAGTGACAGTAGCCATCTGCAGATTGTTCTTCTGGGTACAGCCTTGCAGCTAAACATTGTTTTGTTAATTCCTCCTAATTATACTTTATGTCACCGTCCATTTCAGTTTCCTCATATTTACTCACACATATAAGTGAAGCGTATAATAATAAAGTCCACGATCAGGGATCTACCTGCATGAGAATGTCATTGTTTATTGCAGAGCTATACGCAGCGGAAAAACACAAATGTTAATACTGTTGCTCAGCGTGTCAGGAGAAAATCCCCAGTGTCAGGAGGAAGTTTGGCCCTTCAAGTCTGCCTGCTGCTCGTCAATGTGAGATATGGCTTCCCTGACACACAGGAAACCTGAAGTCGCATTACCCCCCCTCTCTGCCTTCTGAGATTTACTCCGGTCTCTGGAACCAATGAGAACTTAGACATGAGCCCCTATTTTATTCACATATTCTCCAGAGTTTTATCCTAGGAGACACTTTTTCATTGTTTGTTTAAAAGAACTTTTCAGCCCTCTGCAACCGAAAAAGTAACAAAAAAGTAGGTGAAAAGTTATGTCAGAATTATTCTTATTTGAACTGCGCGCTTGTCGAGCTCCCGGCCACAAGTACGACTCCGCTGTAATTACAGCAACTGAATAGCCGGCGCTGGGCCGGGGAACGGGAGCTGCTGACAGGCGGTGAATCTACCACGTTCAGCTGCTTGTAAGAAAGAGGCCAAAGAGCAGCAACCCACCAGGAGCGCTTAGGTTGATGTCTGGCAACCGGCAGTGCGCTACTCCAGTGGATCCCTATGAGGGCGGTCCCACTAGCAGCGATCGCAAAACGATGCTGGGAGCATTTTGGGAGCCATTCCAAAGCAATCGTGTCAGTGGCTCTGGTGGCCAAATCACAATCACTCCGGGAATCGTGGTGAAATCCCGGCACTTCCGCCACTCGATAGGTTCGTAGGGATGGTGATGATTCCATAGTGATCCCAGGCCTCAAAGTCATTTTATTGAAAAGAGAAAACTTAGGAGAAAAAGGGCCCTCATCTAATTCTCTTTTTCTCTTTTGTTTCCTGCTAGGAGATACTTTTCTCACCTTTTGTTTAAAAGAACTTTTCTGCAATAGAAAAAGTGGCAAATAGTAGAAGAAAACCCGGTATATTCTGGCGCATAAGACAACTGGGCGTATAAGACGACCTCCAATTTTTCTAGTTAAAATTATACATTTTGGGATATACTTGCCGTATAAGACTACCCCTCTTGACTGTTGGACATTTGTATACTGTACTGTATGTACTGGTGCTATACTGTATAAACAGGTACAGATACTGCTGCTGTACTGTATGTGGTACCCAGTATACAACAACCAGCCAATCACAGCAAGCGATGTACCTAACCGGTGATTGGCTGGTTGTTGTATACAAAGTCTGCTCGGATTGGTCAGCTATTGCTGTCTCCAAGACTATCAGATCGGTAGTGCAAACACGCCTCTTTCACCCGCCTGCCCCGCCCTTGTATACTATTACCTCCTCCTCTGCCTCTCAGATCTCACACATGTGCGCCTGCGCCGCTCCACTGCAGTCCTCAGGAGTGAGATCTGAGAGGCAGAGAAGGAGGTACGGTAATGGGATACAAGGGCGGGCCAGACAGGTGAAAGAGGCGTGTGTCTCTGGGCACGGCGCCGCTCTCTCTCTTTTCTTTCCATACCCCCGGCGTTCAGGACGCCTGCAGCTTGCTCCGCCCTTCACTTACACCTTCCCAGTGAGGCCCCCCCTCACCTCGTCATCGGGACCGCGTTAAGTCACTTCTTTCCAGGAATCCTGGTAAGTGGATTTTCCTTCTACCATACTTGTACAGCACCGCCCTTGCTGCTTTCACACAGTCGCCGCATACGGCGGGGATGCAGACGCGGATGTTTTTGAACCCCCACCATCGTACGCGGCAACCACAAATTCTCCAGTCCGGCTCGGAAGTTTCAGCACCCGCCCTATAAGACGACACCCGGTGGATAAGACGACCCCCAACTTTTGAGAAGATTTTCCTGGGTTAAAAAGTAGTCTTATACGCCAGAATATACAGTACTATCAAAATTAGAGTATTTTCTTGCTTGCTGGTGGCTTGAAAGGCGTTTAGAGTTTGTGAGGCGGGAGAGATACTTACTGTGTCTGCATCAGAGGCATATTGGTGTTGTCATACGTGTCCGTGTGAATGGGAGGTACCATTTCTCCTGTCACCGGGTGGAAGACGGGAAGGGTGGACAGAGGCCACGCAATCTCTCTGTTCTTGGACATGTCTCGCAGTTCCTTGGTGGACTTCTGGATGGCGCTGTGGTGAACCAGCTGAATGCTGGAGGAGAAGGGAGACATTCACGTATTACGCTCCATTCAGCTTAATCCTGCCTCAGAGTCATAAATCTGCATCATTATAAAGCTGAACAACATTAATGGCTTTCATAGCACATAATCTAATAAAGTGACCATGAGTAAGAGTCCACCGCATCCTTATTCCCCAGGTCTGAGGAGAGCACAGTGCTGGATGCCAAGACAACCCTATTTTGTCATTTTATTACAAGTATTCTGAGGTGCAGAGAGGATAATTTGTCGTTCAGATATTTGGCAAATGAAGCACAACAGTTTTGGCTAACAGCAAATCCTGCTCCGAGCCTTTCAGTACGCTCCTTCTAAAGCTCAGCCTTGTATCTCTTCACAGCCCCCATGGCCAGGTATACCCGCAATGCCCGGCTCCACTACCCTGCCCCAGCCACTACCATGTCACATAAGGGTGGCGTGGCCTTGATGAGTTCTCTATAAACTTTTTGTGGCCTTGAGGGAGAAGGTTGAGAACCACCACTGGAGATGCAGAGTGAGAAGAAGGCAATGGGGGAGCTATTCCACCAGAGCCCATCCAATGTTCAAACATCACATTTGGAAGGAGTAACTCTGATAGCTTTCCTCCTAGAACTAATCCTAATACCGTACGTTGGATCTGGGCCTTCTCACTGCTCTTACAGTAGTCCTCTATGTTACTCTGTTATATGAGCACCCCCATTATGGTAGTACATTTCATTGCTTTTCCTGTAATGCCACCCATTGTAGTAGTGCCGCCGGTGGCACATTGTAGTATTGCACTCTGTTGTCTTCTGATATAAAAGTGTCTTCCAATACCTCATGCATTGCCCTCAGATGCCCCTGTAGTGCCCATCACAGCCCTCCTCAGTACCCAGTGCAGTCTGAGCTTAGGCATAATACGCAGCACCAACCTACTTCTGCTATGATGGAAATTACATTTCACTGGGGAGACCACATTTAAAATGAGTTAACTTTGTTAAACTTCAAGAATCATCAACATCCTCCGATGGGATTCCAAGCAGATAACCTTCTACAGAAGAATTTAGAAAAAGTTATAGCTAATACATTTTGACCTGTCTACTTCCCATTTGTTGTTTTCTGGTGGAAAACGCCAGTCCATAGGCAGCATTTATTCCAAATTCAGGCAAATATCGAAAGGATTTATTAATATCCTGGGAACCCCGAGAGCAAGGTCTCTGTTGTACTTCTCCACTTCTCAGAATCTCACTTCTCTCGCTGCACTCTCCAAAATATAACATGTGGGGGAGAATACGGCAGGAAGGAGAAGGCATTCTGGGCATTCACCAGGAAGCTTACTGGATATAAAAACAGAAATTCCTCCATCGGAGTTGCCAAGATATTTAAGGATTCAGACATAATTCAACTCAACAGGATCCACCACCAATGGAATTAGAACACGTAACATCAATTGTAGACAGTAGAATATAAAAGAATCAAAATTAAATTAACACAAGTGTTTTTATTTTCAGAGAGTTCGTATTGCTAATATTTTTTGTAGACTCCATTTTTGACCCTTTTCCCAACTCATTGGACCAAGACCACAACTCTGTGTTAGAACCTTTATGGACTTCAGCCTGGGCTTCCACTAAACTCCAAGTAACCCTACGTCCACCAGAAGCAGCGTTCCCCCAAATAATGCATGAGTGGGTGCCGAGGTGAGTATGAGGGATGGTGGTGAAGTATGACAGGCTACAGTGGGGTGGTCATGAGGGTTAGGTGGCAACGAGATAACATAGAGGAGGACGAGACACTTACTCTGATGTTTGCATGTTTCTCTTTTCCCTAGAAACAAAACAAAATGTATGAATTAAATAATAGCATTGATAATTGGAGCACTTGTAAAGCTACAGATGAGATATGGATACTAGATGAGCCACAAATCCTGCTGTAGGCACTGAGGAGGGACAGTAACTTACTGCAGTATTTATGAGGATGGCAGAGAAAGTGCTCTACTGGTGACCAAGAGCATCCATCCAATCACAGATGGACTTGGGATAAATGACTTGTAATTGGTGGATGGAATTCTGAACTTCCTGAACTCGTGACAAATGTCTGATCATCGAAGAATGGTTATGGCCAACAATGGTCAACCTACACTTAACTTGTCAGATATCTGATCAACAAAAAATGAACATGACCAACAAAAACTGGCCTAAACTTGACTTGACAGATGCCTGATCATCTTAAGGCAGATCGACCAAGAGAAAGATCTCTCTCTGATCGGATCTAAGTAGAGAGAGATCTGTTGGCTGTTCATACACCGCAAGCTGATTCCTGATCAATTTCAGCATGAAATCTCTTGGTAAATGGCCTGTGCTCGTGCATTACAATCTCTCTTTCCTCAATGGAGAAGAAGGAGCGGTTGGACTTGCGTGGCTAGACAGGTGAGAGAATTTAATGCACGCGCACCGCTTTAACAGACAGCGGCCAGGGGTTCCGTTCCGTTGTGTTCGTCGCTTATCCCGATATTGCACGCCATTACCTCCCTGCACCCAATCGACAACGTCGGCCCGAGATTTTTGCAGCTTGCTCGATTGATACATTCAACCAATTTCATCCTGGAAGCAGTCGAATCATCAATCGGTGTGCTTATTGCGGCGCTGATTCGATAATAATTATCAGATCAGATAGTCTGCAAAATCTCTAGACGTATAGCCACCTTTATGGTAGTATACACGATATTATTTTCTGACAGATTTACTGTCAGATTGACTATTTCCAACAGTACCGATCTGATTTCTGATCGATTTTCCAAAGAAGTGAACAAAAAAACCGATCGGAAATCGATTGTTAAAAATGATAATAAATCTGTCAGAAAATTGTATTGTGTGTACCGAGCATTAGAATGGTTTTTAACTTAACAATAGTTGACCTTAACTTGAGTTGTCAGATGTCTGATTGTCTAACAATAGACATGACCAACAAGGTACATGGGGCCATGTGCAATTCATTTTTTCTCCTGGGCATTCTCCTTGGAGATAATTTTTCATGTTCTGTTTAAAAACACTTTTTAGCACTCTGCAACTTAACAAAGTACAATAAAGTAGGTGAAACGGTGCTGTCAAAATGATATACAAGTATTTTCTTGCTTGCTGATGGCTCATGATGTGAATCTATCACCTGCATATGGGCCATACTGGGCTTCACACATAACCAAGTGGATCTCAGGGCCTTTTTCTCCTGAGTTTTCTCCCAGGTGATATTATTATACCTTGTCATAAAATGCATGCTAAGCCACCAGCAAGCAGGAAAACGCTGAAAATAATTTACTTTTTCACCAACGTTTGGGTACTTTTTCACTTGTAAAATTCTGAGAATTTAGTTTAAAGAGAAGATGAAAATGATCTCCTAGGAGAGAACTCAGAAGAGAAAATGAATTGCAGTTGGGCCCGAGCTCGGTTATGGAAGTGGAAACATCTGGGCCCTTATTCAGGTCACTTTTTCTTCACAGTTTTTTCCTAGGTGATGTTTTTACACTTTGGGCTTGATTCACTAAACCATGATAACTCAAATATCACACCTTATCAAAGATATCACACCTTATCAGAGTAGCATAGCGAGCGCTACGAACGTAAGCCCCATACACACGCTCAACAGCGGTCTTTTAAGCCGCATCTACACACGTAGATGTGGCGGCGATGTTCCTTATCAATCGAGCCGCTAATGCGGCTCGATAAGATCCGACAGGACAGATCTCCGCACCGCCGATTCCCTGCTCACTCCCCGCGAGGGGACAATGGCAGGGAATCGAGCGGAAGATAAGCGGCGCCGGCGGGGATGAGCGGGGAATCGAATCCGGCGCACGCGCGGTGAGCGGGGACGCGCGGGGATGGGCGGGGACGCGGAAGAGGCGATCCGGCGGCTAATTGAGCCGCCGGATCGGAGCCTCATCTACTCGTGTAGATGAGGCTTTATGCAGCACAATTGTCAGACAGCTTTTGTTGTGAAACAAGTTGAAACCGCAAAAAAAAAAAGTCTTCTGCTATTGTTCAAACAGCTGATAAAACTGATAAGACGTCAATCCAACTGTTAAGCTGGTCATACACTGGCCCGATTTGCCGCCGTTTCGACAGCAGATTCGATCACTGGAATCGAATCTGCTGCCAATCGTTCGTGCTAAACGCACCCGCCAATCCGATTTCCTCCCGAAATCGGATCGGTGTGTCGATCGCGCCGTGCGTGAAATCACAGTCGATCGCCCACGGGTAGGGAGCGCGTCGCTAGCGGCGGCCGATCCGATACAGGTATACATTACCTGACGCTGGCTCCCGGGCATCTTCTCCGCGCTGCACCGCTCTGTTCCTGCTCCATCCCAGTGTACATTAACTTCCTGTGTCACTCCAGTAACCAGGAAGTTCAGATAGAGGGCGCTCTATTTGAACTTCCTGGTCACGGAGTGACACAGTGTACGTTGGGATGCGGTGCGGGGTGCAGCGCGGAGAAGAGGACCCGGAGCCAGCTTCAGGTAATGTATACGGGGGGGGGGGGGGAGGGGGGAGGCGGCGGCGGTGGCTCCACAGACTTTTTTTTTTAGCGGTTTCAACTTGTTTCACAACAAAAGCTGTGCTGCATAAAAGACCGCTGTTGAGCATGTGTATGGGCAGGGCCGGGCCGAGGCATAGGCTGGAGAGGCTCCAGCCTCAGGGCGCAGTGTAGGAGGGGGCGCACAATTCATTCAGCTGTCATTCCTAATTGTGTTTGAAGCAGAAAGTAATAAGAAAATGAGATACATGGAAGTGACTGCAAGCCAGATAACTGGAGATTAAGGTGTTGGGGGCCCTGGGGAGCCTCTTAGTCTAATAGCAGTCAGTGTGTGACGGCTGGGGTGGGAGGGGGTGGAGGGGCGCACTTTGGTGTCTCAGCCTTGGGTGCTGGAGGACCTTGTCCCGGCTCTGTGTATGGGGCTTAAGTTCGTAGTGCTGGCTATGCTACTCTGATAAGGCATGCTAACCTTGATACGGCGTGATATCTTTGATAAGGTGTGATATCTTTGATAAGGTGTGATATCTGTGATAGGGTGTGATATCTTTGATAAGGTGTGATATCTTTGATAAGGTGTGATATCTTTGATAAGGTGTGATATCTTTGATAAGCTGTGATATCTTTGATAAGCTGTGATATCTTTGATAAGGTGTGATATCTTTGATAAGGTGTGATATCTCTGATTAGGTGTGATATCTTTGGTAAGGTGTGATATCTTTGATAAGCTGTGATAACTTTGATAACGTGTGATATCTTTGATAAGGTGTGATATCTTTGATAAGCTGTTATATATTTGATAAGGTGTGATATCTTTGATAAGCTGTTATATATTTGATAAGGTGTGATATCTTTGATAAGGTGTGATATCTTTGATAAGCTGTTATATCTTTGATAAGGTGTGATATCTTTGATAAGCTGTGATATCTTTGATAAGGTGTGATATCTTTGATAAGGTGTGATATCTTTGATAAGGTGTGATATATTTGATAAGGTGTGATATCTTTAATAAGGTGTGATATATGTGTGAATGTGTGAGATCTTTGATAAGGTGTGATATATTTGATAAGGTGTGATAGCTTTGATAAGGTGTGATATATTTGATAAGGTGTGATATCTTTAATAAGGTGTGATATATGTGTGAATGTGTGAGATCTTTGATAAGGTGTGATATATTTGATAAGGTGTGATATCTTTAATAAGGTGTGATATATGTGTGAATGTGTGAGATCTTTGATAAGGTGTGATATATTTGATAAGGCGCGATATCTTTGATAAGGTGTGATATCGTTGATAAGGTGTGATATCGTTGATAAGGTGTGATATCTTTGATAAGGTGTGATATTTGATTTATCACAATTTAGTGAATCAAGCTCCTTATCAATAAAATGCCCTTTAAAAAGTCACCAGCAAGCAGGAAAACAGAATAATTGTGATAGTACTTTTATTTTTACCCACTTTTTGGTACTTTATCAATTACAAAGTGCGGAAAAGGTATTTTAAATAGAAGATAAAAATGACCTCCTAGGAGAAAACTCAGGAGAAGTGAATTGAATGAGGGCCTATAACTGGTGCTTCCATTTGGGTTGTTTGGTTTCCTGAGATCCCCTGGCCTGGACATGCTATGCATGGGATGAGGAGGTGGAGGTGAATGCCAGGATCTGATAGAGATATCCCTCTGGATACAGGGATTGCAGCTAATGTACGAGTATCATTTCCCCGGGGATGACATGTGTAGAGAGGCTGCGGGAAGAATATCTTCTGCTCCTGTAAGGTTTCTGTGTATAATGACGTCATTACCATGCGCTTGTTTCTACACCGTACACCTTTCACCCCTCTGTAAATATTTTATTACATCTTTTCATGGAACAACACTGAAGCAGAGCCGGATCATCCACAAGGCAAACCTAGGCAGCTGCCTAGGGCCTGGAGAGAGTCTAGGGGCCAGGTGGATGCTAGCCCCCACAAAATCTTATTAAAAAAAGCCAGGTGACCATCAGCAGTGGGCAAAAACCGCTATCCTGCCTAGAGCCCAATAGCTACGGTGACCATACGTCCCGCTTTACCTGGGACGCGTCCCACCTTCGGGGGGGGGGTGGGCGCTGTCCCAGGCTGCATGAGGTCCCGGGAAACGTCCCGCTTTTAGCAGCGGGACACCCCGGCCTCGGGACTCTGGCCACCGTACTGAATGAACTAGCCGCACCGTCTCATAGACGCTGCTCTAGTTCATTCCCCGCAGCCCCGCTCCAGCAGCCTGCATATTCCTCCGGCAGGCAGAGCAGGGCTACAGGAAGATGGCGTCCGGAGGCGGAGCCCTGTACTAGAGACTATTTGTGTCTCCAGTACAGGGCTCCGCCTCCGGACGCCATCTTGCCGTAGCCCTGCTCTGCCTGAGAGCCTGTGAGCCCGGGGAGCTGCACACACACCAGAGGCCGGCTGCGTGAGGGGACTTATGTCAGGTAAGGAAATGCTTTTTTTTCCAGGTGAAATGTGCCCCCATTGCGTTTATTTTGTGCTGATATGTTTGCCCCCTTTGTGTTTATTTTATACTGACATGTTTTCCCCCATTGCGTTTAATTTGTGCTGAAATGTTGCCCGCAATGCGTTTATTTTGTGCTGACACGTTGCCCGCAATGCGTTTATTTTGTGCTGACAGGTTGCCCGCAATGCGTTTATTTGTGCTTACATGTTGCCCGCAATGCGTTTATTTTGTTCTGAAATGTTGCCCGCAATGCGTTTATTTTGTACTGACATGTTGCCCGCAATGCGTTTATTTTGTTCTGAAATGTTGCCCGCAATGCGTTTATTTTGTGCTGACATGTTGCCCGCAATGTGTTTATTTTGTGCTGACAGGTTGCCCGCAATGCGTTTATTTTGTGCTGAAATGTTGCCCGCAATGCGTTTATTTTGTGCTGAAATGTTGCCCGCAATGCGTTTATTTTGTGCTGAAATGTTGCCCGCAATGTGTTTATTTTGTGCTGACAGGTTGCCCGCAATGCGTTTATTTTGTGCTTACATGTTGCCCGCAATGTGTTTATTTTGTGCTGACAGGTTGCCCGCAATGAGTTTATTTTGTGCTGACATGTTGCCCGCAATGTGTTTATTTTGTGCTGACAGGTTGCCCGCAATGCGTTTATTTTGTGCTGAAATGTTGCCCGCAATGCGTTTATTTTGTGCTGACATGTTGCCCGCAATGCGTTTATTTTGTGCTGACATGTTGCCCGCAATGCGTTTATTTTGTGCTGACATGTTGCCCGCAATGCGTTTATTTTGTGCTGAAATGTTGCCCGCAATGCGTTTATTTTGTGCTGACATGTTGCCCGCAATGTGTTTATTTTGTGCTGACAGGTTGCCCGCAATGCGTTTATTTTGTGCTGAAATGTTTGCCCGCAATGCGTTTATTTTGTGCTGAAA
Organism: Hyperolius riggenbachi; assembly: GCF_040937935.1. Lineage (NCBI taxonomy): Eukaryota > Metazoa > Chordata > Amphibia > Anura > Hyperoliidae > Hyperolius > Hyperolius riggenbachi. The sequence goes on from NC_090650.1 coordinate 4,392,030, forward strand.
TGTTGCCCGCAATGCGTTTATTTTGTGCTGACATGTTGCCCGCAATGCGTTTATTTTGTGCTGACATGATGCCCGCAATGCGTTTATTTTGTGCTGAAATGTTTGCCCGCAATGCGTTTATTTTGTGCTGAAATGTTGCCCGCAATGCGTTTATTTTGTGCTGACATGTTGCCCGCAATGCGTTTATTTTGTGCTGACATGTTGCCCGCAATGCGTTTATTTTGTGCTGAAATGATGCCCGCAATGCGTTTATTTTGTGCTGAAATGATGCCCGCAAAGCGTTAATTTTGTGCTGAAATGTTGCCCGCAATGCGTTTATTTTGTGCTGAAATGATGCCCGCAATGCGTTTATTTTGTGCTGAAATGATGCCCGCAAAGCGTTTATTTTGTGCTGACATGTTGCCCGCAATGCGTTTATTTTGTGCTGAAATGATGCCCGCAAAGCGTTTATTTTGTGCTGACATGTTGCCCGCAATGCGTTTATTTTGTGCTGAAATGATGCCCGCAATGCGTTTATTTTGTGCTGAAATGATGCCCGCAAAGCGTTTATTTTGTGCTGACATGTTGCCCGCAATGCGTTAATTTTGTGCTGAAATGTTGCCCGCAATGCGTTTATTTTGTGCTGACATGTTGCCCGCAATGCGTTTATTTTGTTCTGAAATGTTGCCCGCAATGCGTTTATTTTGTGCTGAAATGATGCCCGCAAAGCGTTAATTTTGTGCTGAAATGTTGCCCGCAATGCGTTTATTTTGTGCTGACATGTTGCCCGCAATGCGTTTATTTTGTACTGACATGTTGCCCGCAATGCGTTTATTTTGTTCTGAAATGTTGCCCGCAATGCGTTTATTTTGTGCTGACAGGTTGCCCGCAATGCGTTTATTTTGTGCTGACATGTTGCCCGCAATGCGTTTATTTTGTGCTGACATGTTGCCCGCAATGCGTTTATTTTGTGCTGACATGTTGCCCGCAATGCGTTTATTTTGTGCTGACATGTTGCCCGCAATGCGTTTATTTTGTGCTGACATGTTGCCCGCAATGCGTTTATCTTGTTCTGAAATGTTGCCCGCAATGCGTTTATTTTCTGGTGTCTGGGGTAACTGTTGCTGCATTTATTATTTAATGGTCATAGTTGGCTGTGTTTGCTGCTTTGGAGTTACGGTATACTATTAAATAGTATCACACAGTTTCTGCACACCCATGATGCGAATCTGCGTTTGACCACATCATGGGGTAAACACTGCTTTCTTATGCCTCGCTGTTACAGCATTACATTAGCTCCGCCTATAGAATGTCATGGCCACACCCATTTTTCGTTGCGCAGCCCCCCATTTGCAGTGACCAGTATGAGACACTGTGAGAGCAATAACACCAAATGTAACACACCTCCTGCTCCCCAGTCACAACTGAGACCTTGTAACACTAACCAGTCACATGACCACAGGGAGGGATGTCTGATTGGGCAGAATTGTGACATTCCTCACTTAGGGGTGTACTCACTTTTTCTGCCAGCAGTTTAGACATTAATAGCTGTGTGCTGAGTTACTTCAGTGCTGTCCCATGAGAAGATAGAGTGAGAGGTGTAATGACTTTTGTGATAGGAGCCTGATTGTACCATCGGATTGCATAATGTGTGATCAGACTGACGATCTGGGTCACCATAGAGCCAACGTTAATGATTCACACTGAAGATTTGCTGAGAATGGATGGAGATGGTGAAAAGACGACAGATAAATGTTGACCACAAAAAGAAATATGGAGATAAAGTCTCAGCTGAAATAAACGTTATGGAGGATGAAGTGTAAAACGGTCCACGAATGGCGCTGCTCACGTTATTCATGTTACCCGCTGCCCTCTCCAATAACCGCTACATAAAAATCACTATTCAGGCAGAACCACCTCCCCGTCTTTCAGCGTACTGTGTAGTGTTGTTGTTTTTATTTAGTTTAATTACCGTACATTTTTGACCTTTTTTATTTTCTTTTAATCAGCAAAATATAACATTTGAAAACAGAGTATTTTTCTTTAGAGTGGGGATTTTTGTTATTAGAATAGACTCTTTTTCTGCTGCTGCTGTGAATACAGACACTAGGGGCTTGACTCACAAAGCCGTGCTAACTGGGTGTGCTAAACAGTTAGCACGTGAAATGAAGTGCCGTTCGCAGACTTTTGCGCGCGCAAAAGTCTGCGAACGGCACTTCACGTGCTAACTGTTTAGCACACACAGTTAGCACGGCTTTGTGAATCGAGCCCAATGAGTACACAATTCACAATAGTGATCACGTCAGAAGACTAGCATTGCGTTCCCACACTAGATTTCCATTCATTCCTGAATGTTTTGGGTGACGATCTACCTTGAGTACAGCTGTCCCACAGCTTTGACTGCCTGTTAGTCAGCAGTAGGGATAGTCAATGAGATGATAATACATTTGAGTTGGTGCAAATTTATGCAACTTGGGAATGGACCAGTCAGATGCAATCGCGTGCAACAGCCACTCATTGGATTGATCCATTTCTATGCTACATACATTTGCATTCGGGCAGAACTATAGGCCGCGTACGTACGAAAAGGGCGTCGGGAAAAAAGGGCGCGTGGTATAAACGATAAATAGAAATATCGTTTATAGAAATTATTATGTAGAATTTCGTTTATAAATAGTGTTTTAAGAATTTATAAATCACTAAATAATGTGTATGAGATCGGCAATTCTTAAAACGTTAATCTTCCCTGTTTGTAAAGTGAAACTTATATTTACGTTTATTAAAAACCCTCCCTGTACCTATCCCTAACCCCTAGACCCCCTGTTGGTGCCTAAACCTAAGACCCCCCTGTTGGTGCCTAAACCTAAGACCCCCCTGTTGGTGCCTAAACCTAAGACCCCCCTGTTGGTGCCTAAACCTAAGACCCCCCTGTTAGTGCCTAAACCTAAGACCCCCCTGTTGGTGCCTAAACCTAAGACCCCCCTGTTGGTGCCTAAACCTAAGACCCCCCTGTTAGTGCCTAAACCTAAGACCCCCCTGTTGGTGCCTAAACCTAAGACCCCCCTGTTGGTGCCTAAACCTAAGACCCCCCAGTTGGTGCCTAAACCTAAGACCCCCCTGTTGGTGCCTAAACCTAAGACCCCATGTACAGCACTTAGCACTCCATGTTTGTATATACCCACCCGTTATTGGGTCAGTGTGTGAGGGGACTCGATAGTTGGCGGTTGAACCAGATCAGCTATATCCTTGATCAGGTTATCTCCACTGTCCCCGAGCGACACAGACACACTGTGTGGTCAGTGGTCATAGCAGTGTGGGATAGCTACACCTTCCCATGAGACTTTTTGCTATGGGATAAGGGGGATCAGCAAAGACCCCCACACTCTGACAACAGATACATATCTGAAGGCTACACAGTGAGGGATTCTGAAACCGAATACCTCTCATTTTAAAACTTCTCGTGATACAGTAAAATTATAATTTTTACCATTTGTACCTATAGGGTAATGTCCTTCTGGACGCAAGTGTGTGATTTTGTTTCCCTGGTACTTCACTTATTCGGTAGTGTGTGACCATAAACCTAAGACCCCCCTGTTGGTGCCTAAACCTAAGACCCCCCCTGTTGGTGCCTAAACCTAAGACCCCCCAGTTGGTGCCTAAACCTAAGACCCCCCAGTTGGTGCCTAAACCTAAGACCCCCCTGTTGGTGCCTAAACCTAAGACCCCCCTGTTGGTGCCTAAACCTAAGACCCCCCTGTTGGTGCCTAAACCTAAGACCCCCCAGTTGGTGCCTAAACCTAAGACCCCCCTGTTGGTGCCTAAACCTAAGACCCCCCAGTTGGTGCCTAAACCTAAGACCCCCCAGTTGGTGCCTAAACCTAAGACCCCCCTGTTGGTGCCTAAACCTAAGACCCCCCTGTTGGTGCCTAAACCTAAGACCCCCCAGTTGGTGCCTAAACCTAAGACCCCCCAGTTGGTGCCTAAACCTAAGACCCCCCTGTTGGTGCCTAAACCTAAAACCCCCTATGGATAATAATGTTTTACAGACATTAATAAATAAAAAATGTAAAGAAAAAAATGTAAATTATTTTTTTGGGTAGGTAATAATGTTTTAGAAATGTTTTAGAAATAGTGATTTAGTATCTTCATAAACGTTATTCGTCACGGGCTCATTTTGTAAACTTAAATCATCACAAACATAGTTATAAATCCTTAAAAATCTCCGGGCGCCGTTTGTTAAAACGTTAATAATCTCCGGCGCCTTTTTTTCCCTGTTCAGCGCCAATTAAACGATATTTATAATGGAAGTGAATGGGGCGCCCTTTTTGTCCACTTGTCTCATGCGCCCAAATCTACTGCTTCCCTATAGGCCTCATTACCTAGCTCAACAGTCGGTGGGAGAATGCCAGACTGATCATTTTTGTAGTTCCAGGTGTGGCCCTGCCTCCTGCTCCCCCTTCCCCTCCATAGAGAACAGAACAGGCCCGCCTCCTGCTCCCCCTCCCGTTCCCCATCCACAGAGAACTGAATACGTCATGCCTCCTGAACATGCCCCGCCTCCTGCTCCCCCTCCCCAGAGAACAGAACAGGACCGCCTCTTGCCCCCCCTCCACAGAGAACATAACAGGCCCCGCCTCTTGCCCCCCCTCCCCAGAGAACAGAACAGGCCCCACCTCCTGCTCCTCCTCCCCAGAGAACAGAACAGGCCCCGCCTCCTGCTCCCCTCCCCAGAGAACATAACAGGCCCTGCCACCTGCTCCTTCTCCCCCAGAGAACAGAACAGGCCCCGCCTCCTGCTCCCCCTCCTCCTCCCCCAGAGAACTGAACAGGCTGTTTATCAGACATTTCGGTACACTGATCAGGGTGAAGTGTTACCTGAAGTGATCATGAAATATGTTTGAGTGACATTTTGCCAACAAGTTTAACCAAAGTTGTGTACAGATATCAAACAGCCAAAACATTTCCCCTGTTGTGGAGTGATCTGTCCAATAATCCCGTCTTCAATCACAGCCAAAATAACTGCTTCACGTCTGAAGAGCCGTCCTCCATCTTCTGCATCCAACTTAAAGGACCAGTACTTTGAAACATTGTGAAATCCAGGCTTCCTGTGTACGCATACATGCATGTAAGATGTATATTTGTATAATGCACTACATAGGACTTTTTTCCTATGTTGCTGTCACTTGCAGTGTATTATTCTGATGTCTCTGAGCCTCTTACCAGAACTTGTAGTACTAGTCCATCCCCTCACATGTTCCTTTATTCTGTGCAGAGACGCTCCCTGGAATGAACTAATACTAATACAGCCAGCCTGATCACTGCTCACTATTCTGTGTCTCTCCCCATCCAGGAGGTGCTTTTAATCAAGAAAACCTTGAGAATCCCCTATGAGGAAATGGACTAATCCAAAACCTGTCAAGTCTGTCAATAATACAACCTCCTGTAAGTGACAGCGACATAGGAAAGAAATAATTGGCAGTGCATTATACGCGAGGATCTTTTATGTACACATGCCAGTCAGCTGATACAATCAATACAGCTGATACAATCATGAACAGCGCTCATGCTAGGCACACACGATGCGTTTTTTTCAGTTGATTTCACGTTCTATCGATTTTCGAGACATGACGGACATCATACATGACGGAAATTATCAATCGAACGCATCTATCGAATGAAAAAACGTAACGTGTGTACCCAGCATTAGCCTGACAATGGCTGCAGCCTCCTAACCTGGGTCATATTGTAACATAGTGGGGGTTACTGGAATTTTTTTTCCAAATAGTTTTGGGATCGCAGTCTCATGCAGACACCACAGTGAGAAAGTATTGATTTTAATATTCTCAGCAGTCCTGAAATAATGTACAAATTAACCAAAGTCTCACTTTAGGTGCTGCAGATACAATCACACCAGCACTGATTCCCACTCCTCTCTGTAGCCCTCGCTGTAATCTGATGTGACCCAGTCAAGAGGGACAAATTCTGCCCAAGAAAAACAGCAGGCAATTTTTAAACAGCTCTTAAAGAGACACTGAAGCGAAAAAAAATGATGATATAATGAATTGCTTGTGTAGTACGGATAAGGAACAGAACATTAGTAGCAAAGAAAATATTCTCAGATTTTTATTTTCGGTTATATAGTGTTTTTTTTTTTATAACATTGCATCATTCTCTAATATTTGCAGTTTGCCCACTACTCAGCGTTCTAAATGATTTCACAGAGCAGGCCAGTGAACTTTTGACCTGTCCTCTGCAGGAAAACAAACAATACAGTGGCAGACACTTGAGCTAACAAGGTTCAGAAGTCAGAGCTATCTGTGACTTTGAAAGTCGTGCAGCTCAATGGCTCTTTTGCATAGATAATAACTGGAGTTTCTTAACTCTTCCTGTACTGGAAACAATATTAGACAATATTAGACTTCTGTCTCTGCTCCTAGTGTTGTATTTGTTAGCTGTACTACACATACAAATCATTGGGCTTGACTCACTAAACCGTGCAAACGCATAGCATGGGCGGGCAAATACATTTGCGATTGCATGCATAATTTCGCAATTGGGCACAAAAACCGGTACGTGTGTTAGAATGCACGCAAAACGCATAGCACGCCCATTTGCACGGTTTAGTGAATCAAGCCCGTTATATCAGAATTGTTTTTCGCTTCAGCGTTTCTTTAAATGTAAATATGTCTGTACTGCAGCCAGGCTTGTCTGAACTCCACACAACACCACAACTGATTCGCAAAAGAGATTAAAACATAACTTTTATTCAGACCACTAAAAACCCTCAGCCTGTAAAAATACTGCTTCCATATACAGACTGTGGAAGGGAGAAGAGAGTACAGAGTCCTGTGCATGAAGCCAATGAGGTTAGCTCACTACCGTAGGTTCTCCTGATTACCCAGATAAGATTGCTAATCTAACACAGAACACCCCACCTATAAACCAACATGTTTCACCCCGTAATAATTAGGGGCTTTGTCAGGAGTACTATCTAAAGTGCTCAGCGTGCTACTAAATACAACAGATATGGAAAATAACAAACATATCATAGGCTCACAGCTATATTGACAGGCAGGTGAGGCTATGACATTTTTCTTATTTTTTAGCACACATACACCCACGTCCACACATGTGCCCACGTTACTTCGGCAACCACGTGGGGGGAGTATGCAGATTGCGGATGAGCCTGTAGCCAGCGGATGACACGGACAGGTATAGTACACCGAGGGGCACATTTGACATTACAGGGGACAGCGTTGGGAGTTTCGTCGCATTAGTTGCTCGTCCGGATATCACTTGCGTTACCGTCGCACACCTCACTGACCACAATGGCCCAACATCTTGCAGCATGTCCAATCAATACATGCAACCAATTTCAGCCGGAAATGGGTCGTATTCTCGATCGGGCGTGCTCTTGGCAGAACCGATTTTCATCTGATTTGATAACAAGTCGAAAAATGTATGGCTGCCTTTAAGAAGACATGAATACACCGATATCTGATAAACCAATCATGCAGCACTCTCCAAATCCTGCATAATCCAAATATAACCCAGATTAGCGCCAGCAGACAGAACATTCCTTCATAATACAAGGAGAATAGGGAGGGGCTACTCACATGCCCTCTCTGCGGCAGCACATGATGTAGGCGAGTATAGCAAAGAGCACCATGGCGACGGCGGACGGCACTGCCAGGGTTATCAGGAAGTCAGCGTAGTAATCCCGCACCTTCAGTGACTCGGAGGGAGGTTTATATTCTCCTACGTCCGGCAGGATCCCCTCTCCCCGCACCACTTCCTGTGTGATCACCACTTGTTTCGTCTTATCCACCTGCAACGCACAATAAAGGTCTGCACAAGTACATCATCTGCACGGGAAAAATAACCGGAATTATTATATACAGCCTGTCACAGTTACATCGTTAGTTTGATTGAGAAAAAAATATTTGCCCATTAAGTCCATCCAGAATAAATAAAAAATAATTAAGCATTAGGTACCGTTCTCTCTTCTGAACCTGTATATATCCCAGCTGATCCAGGGGAGGCAAATAACTCTGTCAAGGCCCGGGCCAAATAGCCTGGTTCACATTGGCCTTAAAGGACACCTGAAGTGACATGTGACATGATGAGATAGACATGTGCATGTACAGTGCCTAGCACACAAATAACTAGGCTGTGTTCCTTTTTTTTTTCTTTGCTTGAAAGAGTTAAAGAGGAACTCCAGTGAAAATAATGTAATAAAAAAAGTGCTTCATTTTTACAATAATTATGTATAAATGATTTAGTCAGTGTTTGCTCAATGTAAAATCTTTCCTCTCCTGATTTACATTCTGACATTTATTACATGGTGACATTGTTACTGTGGGCAGGTTATGTAGCTGCTGCTAGCTGTTTGGCTGTTACAGACAGCTCTAAACAGCTATTTCCTGTCTGTGAACATTGTTACATTGTAGCAGTTTGCCCAGAGTACCGCGGTACTCAGAGCTTCTTGTGGGAGGGGTTTCACCACAATATCAGTCATACAGCGCCCCCTGATGGTCTGTTTGTGAAAAGCAATAGATTTCTCATGTAAAAGGGGGTATCAGCTACTGATTGGGATAAAGTTAAATTCTTGGTTGGAGTTCCTCTTTAACATCTGGTATGCAAGTGGCAGTTCCTGTTTGAGTCAGGACTGGGTCAGACTAAAACATAACCCTCACTGGTAAGGAATTACAGTCATAAAACACTTTCCTAGCAGAAAATGGCTTCCTGGAGCAGGAAAAAGATAAAAAGGGTCAATAATTTATAGATTTTAGCTCTGGCATACTTCAATGAATTTTTTATTGAGCAGAAACAACGAAACAGTAAAAACTTAAAAAGTAGATTTAAATATAAGATACAGCTGTGGGATATCTTAAAAAAATATTTCTAAGAGAAGGAGGATAGATACAATTGTTTATCTTATCAGTATATTTTCACCTCAGGTGTCCTTTAGCACAGCTGATCCATAGAATCCGTTTACATTGCTCCGTTAGAACGGATCTGTTCAGACCCCTTCCGCCAGATGGTCTGCAGTCATTTTTCCGGATCCACACGTCGGTCACTCTGGCCGCATGCTAACGTAACGGAGGGTCATGGATGGAAAACTGATGTTCCATGGATCAGTTTTTATACGGATCAGTTTTCCATCCGTGTCAGTGTGATCCGCTGAGGGGAAAAATATCTTCCCGACTCCAGATGGCAGTCAGACACATCCCTGGATGAACTCTCCCGGGAAATACCTAATAATTATAGCCATGGATGCTCTTCAATGCAAGGAAAGCATCCAAGCCCCCTGTAAAAGCAGATCAGGGGCACCTCTAGCCATTTTGACACCCCAGGCGAGAAAACCTGTGGCGCCCCCCCCAAAAAAAATAATGGTAATGCGGCAGTGTTTCACCAGAAAATAATCGTAATGCGGCAGTGTTTCACCAGAAAATAATCGTAATGCGGCAGTGTTTCACCAGAAAATAATTGTAATGCGGCAATGTTTCACCAGAAAATAATCGTAATGCGGCAGTGTTTCACCAGAAAATAATCGTAATGCGGCAGTGTTTCACCAGAAAATAATCGTAATGCGGCAGTGTTTCACCAGAAAATAATCGTAATGCGGCAAGGAAGCACAGGGAGACAGTAATGTAACTTCATGTCACTCGCCATCTGTTTTTCAGCTATCCAGTGATCTTTTTCTATATTTTATATCGATTTTATCTAAGGACCAAATGGATGGAGACCGGTGTAAAAAATATATTTCTTCAAAGATATTCTCAACAATGAAAGAAGAACTGGATGATTTTCAGTGATGGACACGCCCATACAGGTCCTCCTCACACATTTTTGGCCCAGCTTAAATGAATTGATGGGACTGAATCAGGAAAGGTGCGGTCCATCAAGTAGAAGACATCTGTCCATTTCTCAGTCCACCCTAAACACTGGCATGGCTATTCCAGGACTGGAGTTCCACGCCTGTATCTTAGCAGGAGGCGGGGCTATACGGTATATGACTGCGACACTAGCAAAATGGTCACTTACCAGGGAGATTTTGCACCAGTCGATCTGGAACTGGGCTCGGAACTTTTTGTCGCAGCTGATGAAAGGTTCCATCTCTTGGCTGCACCTCAGCTGGTTCTGAGGGTTCTCCACCTCACGGAGGCATGAGGAGAACGGGACGTCCGCTCCCACCATGACGTACACCCTACAGGCACAGGAAAAACGTCTAATTTCCAAAACACAAGGAGATAAGAAGGCAAATATCTCATAATCAGAGTTCAGCAGGGCTGTTTCTGGGCATAGGCAGGTCACACATCCAGCTAAGGAACTGGTGGACCTCGTAGTGCAGAGTTAGGCTTAGGACTAGGGGTTAGAAGGCAAATCTCTCTTCATCAGAGTTCAGCAGAGCCGTTTCTGGGCATAGGCAGATCACACATCCAGCTAAGGCACTGGTGGACCTCGTAGTGCAGAGTTAGGGATAGGGTTAGAAGGCAAATCTTTCCTCATCAGAGTTCAGCAGGGCTGTTTCTGAGCATAGGCAGGTCACACATCCAGCTAAGGCACTACTGGACCCCTAGGGCAGAGTTAGGCTTAGGGATAGGGGTTAGAAGGCAAATCTTTCCTCATCAGAGTTCAGCAGGGCTGTTTCTGAGCATAGGCAGGTCACACATCCAGCTAAGGCACTACTGGACCACTAGGGCAGAGTTAGGCTTAGGGATAGGGGTTAGAAGGCAAATCTTTCCTCATCAGAGTTCAGCAGGGCTGTTTCTGAGCATAGGCAGGTCACACATCCAGCTAAGGCACTACTGGACCCCTAGGGCAGAGTTAAGCTTAGGGATAGGGGTTAGAAGGCAAATCTCCCATCATCAGACTTCAGCAGGGCCGTTTCTGGGCATAGGCAGGTCACACATCCAGCTAAGGCTCTGATGGCCCCCTAGGGCAGGGTTAGGCTTAGGGATAGGGGTTAGAAGGCAAATCTCTCCTCATCAGAGTTCAGCAGGGACGTTTCTGGGCATAGGCAGGTCACACCTCCAGCTAAGGCACTGGTGGTCCCCCTAGGGCAGAGTTAGGTTTAGGGATAGGGTTAGAAGGCAAATCTTTCCTCATCAGAGTTCAGCAGGGCCGTTTCTGGGCATAGGCAGGTCACACCTCCAGCTAAGGCACTACTGGACCCCTAGGGGAGAGTTAGGGGTAGGATTAGAAGGCAAATCTCTCCTTATCAGAGCTCAGCAGAGCTGTTTCTGGGCATAGGCAGGTCACACCTCCAGCTAAGGCACTGGTGGACCCCCTAGTGTAGAGTTATTCACCTGCTCCTCTGGTGATAGGGCCTCTCTCCATTTTATTGTATAATCCATGTAAATCGTGGTGTATGGATCTCTGGTAAGCAGGTACTGGGTGCAGTTGGGGCATTGGTGGGATGGCTGATAGTCTGTCTCAGAGAGAGGGAGTAGAGCCTTACATGTCTGTGTACAGGGTGTGACAGCCCGGTCATTATGGCAGATGCTTGTTCCGGGCTTGGTGAGGAGAGGGCGTTCTCTGGCACGTGACCAGGGCTGTCACGTCATTAGACTTCTCTCCAAATAACAGCATCTCAGGCTGCCACACACAGCCAATGATTTAGGCGTTATTGATGCACGACTGCTCCTATTACAAGTTACCAGAGAAGCGTGAGTCAGGCGGGAGGATGTGGAGCGGGCGAGCCATAAATATACACATATTATATACGGGGGCGGGAGCCGGGCCCAGATGTTCTAAAAACAACCAATTCAAAAATAAAATGATCACATTTTACTTAAAATGATTCATTTTAACTTTTCAGTTACATTTTCTACTGAAGAGGTCCTTTTAAAATTAAGTAATAAAAGTGCCGTGGAAAGATTACAGCTGAAATACGTGTGTATCTGGGAACACAGGGGGGGGACAGGGGGCGCCCCCCTCACCGCCAGGCAGATCGCTCGTCAACACATCAGCACAGGGACCCGGTTACCTGTCCCCCCTCCTGGACTCGGTATTCAGGCCCAGCGATGTGCAGCGGTGGGGCGCAGAGGGGTGTTACCCCATCAGCACAGGGACCTGGTTACCTGTCCCCTCTCCTGGGCTGTTACCCCATCAGCACAGGGACCCGGTTGGACCCTCCTGGACATGTTTTTTAGGACGCAGAGCCCTGCCATGTGCAGCGCAGACACAGAGGCGTAGCTATGGGGGGGCGAGGGGGGACACATGTCCCCGGGCGCAGCACTGTGAGGGGCTCAGCACGGCCATTGCACCCCCACAGGCATAAGAGGCGGCTCGCAGGCTGCCCAAAATGCCCCTGCTTCTCTCACTCCTGCTGCAGAAGCATTAACAGCAGCAGAAAAAGCATGGCACATCTGGCTGTCTAACGGGGGCACATCTGGCTGTCTAAAGGGGGCACATCTGGCTTGGCTGTCTAAAGGAGGCACATCTGGCTTGGCTGTCTAAAGGGGGCACATCTGGCTAGGCTGTCTAAAAGGGACACATCTGGCTAGGCTGTCTAAAGGGGGCACATCTGGCTGTCTAAAGGGGGCACATCTGGCTGTCTAAATGGGGCACATCTGGCTGTCTAAAGGAGGACACATCTGGCTATCTAACGGGGGCACATCTGGCTGTCTAAAGGGCCACACATTTGGCTATTTAAAGGGGGCACATCAGGCTATCTAAATGGGAAAAAGGGGGCACATATGGCTATACATATACAGCATTTGCATATATTGACTCCACCCATAGCCACAACCATATTTTGATGCATGGCCACGCCCTTTTTTGTCCAGAGGTGTGTGGGGGGAGGGGGTGGTGGGCTTCAAAAACTGTCCATGACCCCGGGCTGCTGAAAACCCTAGCTACGGTAGCGTAGCTGCTTACCCCTCCTTCATGTCGTTGATGGGCAGCGGGACCCGCCCCCCTCGGTCCAGGGCGGAGGTGATATTGATGGCGTTCAGACGGTCGGGCTGCCAAACGTTCTTCACCGCGCCGAGGAAATCCCCCAGAATCTCGCTGGCCAACATCTCCTCCACATTCATGTTCCTAATGAAGAACTCGGCTTGGTACGCCAGCGGAAACTCTGCAATGGAACATATATATATACTCTATATAACTACATACACAGCTACCGTTATCCAAAGCAATCGTTAGTGATCATGTCGGGTGACAGATCGGGTGTGATTGCTGTACATACACACTGAAATGTAAATACAATTGGAGGTAGGTGTATGGGAAAATGTAAAAGGCTGCCATTCTCACAGTAATGAGTCCCCACACTTGGCACAACTGGTCACTTGGAGACCGGGGTGAAAAATTCAGGGAAAGTGGGCGGAGCATAAAATATCCAATCAAATTTCAGCCATTGATTTTGGGAAAATGTACACTGCAGCCATTGTTACACTGTTAAAGTGGACCTGAACTCAGAACTTCCTCTCTGCTCTAAGATAAGCAACAGCATAATAACTTTGAAGGAAAAACATTTATTTGTTACCACTGATACAAATCCTGCAATAAATCTGCAGGGTGTCTACTTCCTGCTTTCATGAAAGCAGCCATATTGTTCACATCCTGTGTTTACCAATCACCTGCTCTGCCATGGCAGTCAGGTGACCCAGCTGAGAGAAAAAATTACAGTGGTGCTTAGTTACAGATGAGGGGGAATAAGACTAAAACCCTCTAAATACGTACAGGGTGCATTGCTGTATGTCTTCCTTCTGTCCTGTGCAAGAGTTCAGCTCCACTTTATTGGCAGGTTTCCCAAACTTGGCATAGTTGGTCACTGGGTGAGTGGGGGTTAAAAATCCAGAAAAGGGGCGGGGCCACAAATAGCCAATATGATTTATTTTGCTTGATTTCAATGAGAAAATTTAAACTGTTTCCATTCTCACAATCACCATCCATGTTTGACTGTCGTTGTCGACGATGACCAAGGAATTCCTACAAAGCAGGCTGACTGGGTAGGATGCGTCCGGTCAGTGCCGGGCTGAGGCAGAGGCGAGAGAGGCTCCAGCCTCAGGGCGCAGTGTAGGAGGGGGCGCAGGGCGGGGCCGAGGCAAGGCGAGAGAGGCTCCAGCCTCAGGGCGCAGTGTAAGAGGGGACGCAGGGCGGGGCTGAGGTAGAGGTGAGAGAGGCTCCAGCCTCAGGGCGCAGTGTAGGAGGGGGCGCAGGGCGGGGCCGAGGCAAGGCGAGAGAGGCTCCAGCCTCAGGGCGCAGTGTAAGAGGGGACGCAGGGCGGGGCTGAGGTAGAGGTGAGAGAGGCTCCAGCCTCAGGGCGCAGTGTAGAAGGGGGTCAGTCCGGCTGTGGCTCATTAGTCTGGGGTGGGCTCAGAAATCCTCTCAAGGTAAGTACTCCGCAGAGGCACTTTTTTCACTACAGGTACACTTTACACTAAGTGAGGATGTTTACATTAGTGCGCTGCACTTGGGATGGAATTTTTCCCGATCGTCGTGTCCGCAGCATCTGATTGGCCTCCTATACAAGGTAAAGGGCCGCAGGAAAATTGCATAGCAATCATGGCGCTGTGCGATTTTCGAACAATTTGGCTATTCAGCAATTTTTCTCCCATCAGAAATAGCAAATGTACCGCAATAGCGCCATACACTCGATACATTGTGTCAGAATCCCGTTCCTTAGTGAAAAACAACTCTACATGGTTACAGTTACATGAGGAGGGTGGAGTCTAGGTGTCAGGGAGGGGTTACAGATAAAGGGGGAGGGGTAAGGTTAGGCATCAGTAAGGGGCTACAGATAAAGGAGGAGGGGCTAAGTGTCAGGAAGGGGTTACAGATAAAGGGGGAGGGGTAAGGTTAGGCATCAGTAAGGGGCTACAGATAAAGGAGGAGGGGCTAAGTGTCAGGGAGGGGTTACAGATAAAGGGGAGGGGTAAGGTTAGGCATCAGTAAGGGGCTACAGATAAAGGAGGAGGGGCTAAGTGTCAGGAAGGGGTTACAGATAAAGGGGGAGGGGTAAGGTTAGGCATCAGTAAGGGGCTACAGATAAAGGAGGAGGGGCTAAGTGTCAGGGAGGGGTTACAGATAAAGGAGGAGGGGTAAGGTTAGGCATCAGTAAGGGGCTACAGATAAAGGAGGAGGGGCTAGGTGTCAGGAAGGGGTTACAGATAAAAGGGAGAGGAATTAAAGGGAACCTGAAGTGAGAAGAATATGGAGGCGGCCATATTTATTTCCTGTTAAACAATACCAGTTGCCTAGGTGTCAGTAAGGGGTTACAGATAAGGGGGAGGGGTTAGGTGTCAGTAAGGGGTTACAGATGAAGGGGGAGGGGTTCAATGTCAGTAAGGGGTTACAAATGAAGGGGGAGGGGTTAGGTGTCAGTAAGGGGTTACAGATGAAGAGGGAGGGGTTAGGTGTCAGTAAGATGTTACAGATGAAGGGGGAGGGGTTAGGTGTCAGTAAGGGGTTACAGATGAAGAGGGAGGAGTTAGGTGTCAGTAAGGGGTTACAGATGAAGGGGGAGGGGTTAGGTGTCAGTAAGGGGTTACAAATGAAGGGGGAGGGATTAGGTGTCAGTAAGGGGTTACAGATGAAGGGGGAGGGATTAGGTGTCAGTAAGGGGTTACAGATGAAGGGGGAGGGATTAGGTTTCAGTAAGGGGTTACAGATGAAGGGGGAGGGATTAGCTGTCAGTAAGGGGTTACAGATGAAGGGGGAGGGGTTAGGTGTCAGTAAGAGGTTACAGATGAAGGAGGAGGGGTTAGGTGTCAGTAAGGGGTTACAGATGAAGGGGGAGGGATTAGGTGTCAGTAAGGGGTTACAAATGAAGGGGGAGGGGTTAGGTGTCAGTAAGGGGTTACGGATGAAGGGGGAGGGGTTAGGTGTCAGTAAGGGGTTACAGATGAAGGCGAGGGGTTAGGTGTCAGTAAGGGGTTACAGATGAAGGCGAGGGGTTAGGGGTCAGTAAGGGGTTACAAATGAAGGGGGAGGGGTTAGGTGTCAGTAAGGGGTTACAGATGAAGGCGAGGGGTTAGGTGTCAGTAAGGGGTTACAGATGAAGGGGAGGGGTTAGGTGTCAGTAAGGGGTCACACATGAAGGGGGAGGGATTAGGTGTCAGTAAGGGGTTACAGATGAAAGGGGAGGGGTTAGGTGTCAGTAAGGGGTTACAGATGAAGGGGGAGGGGTTAGGTGTCAGTAAGGGGTTACAGATGAAGGGGGAGGGATTAGGTTTCAGTAAGGGGTTACAGATGAAGGGGGAGGGATTAGGTGTCAGTAAGGGGTTACAAATGAAGGGGGAGGGGTTAGGTGTCAGTAAGGGGTTACGGATGAAGGGGGAGGGGTTAGGTGTCAGTAAGGGGTTACAGATGAAGGCGAGGGGTTAGGTGTCAGTAAGGGGTTACAGATGAAGGCGAGGGGTTAGGGGTCAGTAAGGGGTTACAAATGAAGGGGGAGGGGTTAGGTGTCAGTAAGGGGTTACAGATGAAGGCGAGGGGTTAGGTGTCAGTAAGGGGTTACAGATGAAGGGGAGGGGTTAGGTGTCAGTAAGGGGTCACACATGAAGGGGGAGGGATTAGGTGTCAGTAAGGGGTTACAGATGAAAGGGGAGGGGTTAGGTGTCAGTAAGGGGTCACACATGAAGGGGGAGGGATTAGGTGTCAGTAAGGGGTTACAGATGAAAGGGGAGGGGTTAGGTGTCAGTAAGGGGTTACAGATGAAGAGGGAGGGGTTAGGTGTCAGTAAGATGTTACAGATGAAGGGGGAGGGGTTAGGTGTCAGTAAGGGGTTACAGATGAAGAGGGAGGAGTTAGGTGTCAGTAAGGGGTTACAGATGAAGGGGGAGGGGTTAGGTGTCAGTAAGGGGTTACAAATGAAGGGGGAGGGATTAGGTGTCAGTAAGGGGTTACAGATGAAGGGGGAGGGATTAGGTGTCAGTAAGGGGTTACAGATGAAGGGGGAGGGATTAGGTTTCAGTAAGGGGTTACAGATGAAGGGGGAGGGATTAGCTGTCAGTAAGGGGTTACAGATGAAGGGGGAGGGGTTAGGTGTCAGTAAGAGGTTACAGATGAAGGAGGAGGGGTTAGGTGTCAGTAAGGGGTTACAGATGAAGGGGGAGGGATTAGGTTTCAGTAAGGGGTTACAGATGAAGGGGGAGGGATTAGGTGTCAGTAAGGGGTTACAAATGAAGGGGGAGGGGTTAGGTGTCAGTAAGGGGTTACGGATGAAGGGGGAGGGGTTAGGTGTCAGTAAGGGGTTACAGATGAAGGCGAGGGGTTAGGTGTCAGTAAGGGGTTACAGATGAAGGCGAGGGGTTAGGGGTCAGTAAGGGGTTACAAATGAAGGGGGAGGGGTTAGGTGTCAGTAAGGGGTTACAGATGAAGGCGAGGGGTTAGGTGTCAGTAAGGGGTTACAGATGAAGGGGAGGGGTTAGGTGTCAGTAAGGGGTCACACATGAAGGGGGAGGGATTAGGTGTCAGTAAGGGGTTACAGATGAAAGGGGAGGGGTTAGGTGTCAGTAAGGGGTTACAGATGAAGGGGGAGGGGTTAGGTGTCAGTAAGGGGTTACAGATGAAGGGGGAGGGATTAGGTGTCAGTAAGGGGTTACAGATGAAGGGGGAGGGGTTAGGTGTCAGTAAGGAGTTACAGATGAAGGGGGAGGGATTAGGTGTCAGTAAGGGGTTACAGATGAAGGCGAGGGGTTAGGTGTCAGTAAGGGGTTACAGATGAAGGGGGAGGGATTAGGTGTCAGTAAGGGGTCACACATGAAGGGGGAGGGATTAGGTGTCAGTAAGGGGTTACAGATGAAGGGGGAGGGGTTAGGTGTCAGTAAGGGGTTACAGATGAAAGGGGAGGGGTTAGGTGTCAGTAAGGGGTTACAGATGAAGGGGGAGGGGTTAGGTGTCAGTAAGGGGTTACAGATGAAGGGGGAGGGGTTAGGTGTCAGTAAGGGGTCACACATGAAGGGGGAGGGATTAGGTGTCAGTAAGGGGTTACAGATGAAAGGGGAGGGGTTAGGTGTCAGTAAGGGGTTACAGATGAAGGGGGAGGGGTTAGGTGTCAGTAAGGGGTTACAGATGAAGGGGGAGGGATTAGGTGTCAGTAAGGGGTTACAGATGAAGGGGGAGGGGTTAGGTGTCAGTAAGGAGTTACAGATGAAGGGGGAGGGATTAGGTGTCAGTAAGGGGTTACAGATGAAGGCGAGGGGTTAGGTGTCAGTAAGGGGTTACAGATGAAGGGGGAGGGGTTAGGTGTCAGTAAGGGGTCACACATGAAGGGGGAGGGATTAGGTGTCAGTAAGGGGTTACAGATGAAGGGGGAGGGGTTAGGTGTCAGTAAGGGGTTACAGATGAAGGGGGAGGGGTTAGGTGTCAGTAAGGGGTTACAGATGAAGGGGGAGGGGTTAGGTGTCAGTAAGGGGTCACACATGAAGGGGGAGGGGTTAGGTGTCAGCAAGGGGTTACAGATGAAGGGGGAGGGGTTAGGTGTCAGTAAGGGGTTACAGATGAAGGGGGAGGGGTTAGGTGTTAGTAAGGGGTTACAGATGAAGGGGGAGGGGTTAGGTGTCAGTAAGGGGTTACAAATGAAGGGGGAGGGGTTAGGTGTCAGTAAGGGGTTACAGATGAAGACGAGGGGTTAGGTGTCAGTAAGGGGTTACAGATGAAGGGGGAGGGGTTAGGTGTCAGTAAGGGGTTACAGATGAAGGGGGAGGGGTTAGGTGTCAGTAAGGGGTTACAGATGAAGGGGGAGGGGTTAGGTGTCAGTAAGGGGTTACAGATGAAGGGGGAGGGGTTAGGTGTCAGTAAGGGGTCACACATGAAGGGGGAGGGATTAGGTGTCAGTAAGAGGTTACAGATGAAGGGGGAGGGGTTAGGTGTCAGTAAGGGGTTACAGATGAAGGGGGAGGGGTTAGGTGTCAGTAAGGGGTTACAGATGAAGGGGGAGGAGTTAGGTGTCAGTAATGGGTCACTTGCACAGAATAGTGACTTACCTTCTCCGGACATGATGTTGATCACCAGATTGTGTCTCGCGGTCTCAAACGTTTTTCTGTTGTAGGCGGTGATCTGCGAGCAAAGCACAGAAACTTGTAAGTCTAGGCTAAAGTTGTATTACTTTTTTTTTTTTACAGGGACACTTATCTCAGAGGTTGGAAACCTCTGGACGGCCCAAAGGCTTCCTGAACCCCCTGGATCATTGTAGAGACTCTTTCCACCCCACCCCCCAGCTCCTTGTAGAGACCCCTCCTCCCGGATCCTTGTAGACCCCCTACCCTCCCCCCACCGGATCCTTGTACACCCCCCCTCCCCCCTTCCCCCGGATCCTTATAGGGACCCCTTCCCCCGGAACCTTGTAGCGCCCACCTGTAAGATCCGCTGGATCTCGTCAGCGGCGGAATGCCGAGACTTGGGCTGCAGTTCCAACTTCCGGGTCACGGCAAGCCGCTGACGTCAGTGGAACGCAGGAGACTTCTCAGTGCTCAATGGATAGGCAGAGGTCGCGTTCCCAGTACGCGCTCCGCAGATGTAAGCAGTGACTCACGTTCATGATTGTGTCAGCTGATTCAGCTGACATGCTGGATTGCTATTGGTTTGTTTTCAATTCTGCCTTTGTTGATTGGTTAGCTCTAGTATTTAAACTTGGTGGGCGCCCCCAGTCATCGCCCGTGATAGCATTAGCTTTGCCTTGTTGCTGGGTAGTGCTCACTGTCATATTGGATTCTTGTTGCTGACATTGCCTTGTATCTTGACCACGCTTATCCCTGCTGGATTCCTGTTGCCAACCTTGCCTTGTACCTTGACTACGCTTTGCCTGGATTGACCTTTGCTTGGACACGGATTTGCATGAACTCTGCCTGGACTGACTTCGGCTTGTTTGACTACGCTACAGTGGGATGCAAAAGTTTGGGCAACCTTGTTAATCATCATGATTTTCCTGTATAAATTGTTGGTTGCTAAGATAAAAAATGTCAGTTAAATATATCATATAGGAGACACACACAGTGATATATGAGAAGTGAAATGAAGTTTATTGGATTTACAGAAAGTGTGCAATAATTGTTTAAATAAAATTAGGCAGGTGCACAAATGTGGGCACCACAAAAAAGAAATGAAATCAATATTTAGTAGATCCTCCATTTGCAGAAATTACAGCCTCTGAATGCTTCCTGTAGTTCCAATGAGAGTCTGGATTCTGGTTGAAGGTATTTTGGACCATTCCTCTTTACAAAACATCTCTAGTTCATTCAGGTTTGATGGCTTCTGAGCATGGACAGCTCTCTTTAACTCACACCACAGATTTTCAATTATATTCAGGTCTGGGTACTGAGATGGCCATTCCAGAATGTTGTACTTGTTCCTCACCATGAATGCCTTAGTGGATTTTGAGCAGTGTTTAGGGTCGTTGTCTTGTTGAAAGATCCAGCCCCGGCGCAGCTTCAGCTTTGTCACTGATTCCTGGACATTGGTCTCCAGAATCTGCTGATACTGAGTGGAATCCATGCGTCCCTCAACTTTGACAAGATTCCCAGTCCCTGCACTGACCACACAGCCCCACAGCATGATGGAACCACCACCATGTATTACTGTAGGTAGCAGGTGTTTTTCTTGGAATGCTGTGTTGTTTTTCCTCCATGCATCACACCCCCTTGTTATGCCCAAATAACTCAATTTTAGCTTCATCAGTCCACAGCACCTTATTCCAAAGTGAAGCTGGCTTGTCCAAATGTGCTTTAGCATATTTCAAGCGGCTCTGTTTGTGCTGTATGTGGAGAAAAGGCTTCCTCTGCATCACTCTCGCATACAGCATCTCCTTGTGTAAAGTGTGCCGAATGGTTGAACGATGCACAGTGACTCCATCTGCAGCAAGATGATGTTGTAGGTCTTTGGTGCTGGTCTGTGGGTTGACTCTGACTGTTCTCACCATTCGTTGTCGTCGCTTCTATTTATCTGAGATTTTTCTTGGTCTGCAGCTTCAAGCCTTAACTTGAACTGAGCCTGTGGTCTTCCATTTCCTCAGTATGTTCCTAACTGTGGAAACAGACAGCTGAAATCTCTGAGACAGCTTTCTGTATCCTTCCCCTAAACCACGATGGTGAACAATCTTTGTCTTCAGGTCATTTGAGAGTTGTTTTGAGAACCCCATGTTGCTACTCTTCAGAGAAAATAAAGAGGAGGGAAACTTACAATTGACCTCCTTAAATACTCTTTCTCATAATTGGATTCACTTGTGTATGTAGGTCAGGGGGTCACTGAGCTTACCAAGCCAATTTGAGTTCAAATAATTAGTTCTAAAGGTTTTGGAACCAATAAAATGACAACAGTGCCCACATTTATGCACCTGCCTAATTTTGTTTAAACAATTATTGGGGAATAGCAGTATCACAGTGTTACCAGAACCACAATGATTTCTCATTCCATGGAGTCAATGATCATCTCGATGGCTTTGGCTGTGTTGGGGACCAACTTGTTCTCTTTACACAAGTAAATATACAATTATAGGAAAGGTGGCAGCAATATAAGCAGGCAGGGGGAGAATATACACAGCACCGTTGTGGAACTTTTGTAATATACTAGCTGATTGCCCAGCGTTGCCCGGGTATGTATTTGGCTGGTGTTGGCTCCGCCTATTTTTTCTAACCCTAACACACAATTACACAATGACCAAGTTTGTGAGCTTTGCGGTCTTTGGTATCAATAATTTGCATTGAAATTAAAAAATCTGATTGGCTGTTTGTGGCTCCACACCCTTTTCTGAATTTGAACCCCAGTCACCCAATAACCAACTGTACCAGGTTTGAGGCTTGTGCCATTAACAGTGCAAGAATGGTAGTAATTAAATATTCCCCTTGAAAATCAATAGGTGAAGTTTGATTCACTTTTGTAGGCTCCACCCACTTTTCTGAATATTAATCCCAGTCACCCAGTGACCAACTGTGCAAAGTTTGAGAACCCTACCATTACAGTGTAAGAATGGATGCAGTTTACATTTTCCCAGGGAAATTTGTATTTGTCTCCACCCACTGATGACCCGGAGTTGCCCGGGTATGTATTTGACTGGTGTTGGCTCCGCCCACTTTCTAACCCTAACGCACAAACACTCAATGACCAAGTTTGTGAGCTTTGGGGTCCTTGGTATCAATAATTTGTATATTACCATGAAATGAAACAATTGGCTGTTTGTGGCTTCACCCCCTCTCCAGCATTTGAACCCCAGTCACCCAATGATCAACTGCAGGTTTGAAGCATCTGCTATTAACAGTGTAAAAATGGCAGCAATTTAAATATTCCCCTTGAAAATCAACAGGTGAATTTTGATTGGCTATTATAGGCTCCACCCACTTCCCTGAATATTAATCTCAGTCACCCAGTGACCATCTGGGCAAAGTTTGAGAACCCTGCCATTAACAGTGTAAGAATGGCTGCAGTTTACATTTTCCCAGTGAAATTTGGTTTTGGTTCCGCCCACTTTTTATAACCTGGACACAAAGTCACTCAATGACCAATTTTGTGAGCTTTGGGGTCCTTGGCATCGATAATTTGTACTTTCCCATGAAATGAAACAAATCTGATTGACTGTTTGTGGCTCTGTCCCCTTTTCTGAATTTGAACCCCAGTCACCCAATGACCAACTGTACCAGGTTTGAGGCTTGTGCCATTAACAGTGCAAGAATGGCAGCAATTGTAATATTCTCCTTGAAAAGTGATTTTTGATTGGCATTTTTAGGCTCCACCCACTTTTCTGAATATTAATCCCAGTCACCCAGTAACCAGCTGTGCAAAGTTTGAGAACCCTGCCATTAACAGTGAAGAAAGGCTGCAATTTACAATTTCCCAGAAAAATCTGTTTTTGACTCCATCCAGTTTTTGTAACCTTGACACACAGTCACTCAATGATCAAGTTTGTGAGCTTTTGGGTTCCTGGCATCAAAATTCTGCTAATGGAAGCAGTTTATCCAGCAAAGAAATCTGATTGGCTGTGTTTGGCTCCACCCCTTTACTGAATTTGAACCCCAGACACTTAACGACCAACAGTAGCAGGTTTGAAGCCTCTGCCATTAACAGTGTAAGAATGACTGCAGTTTCAATATTCCCCTTGAAAATCAATAGGTGAATTTTGATTGGCTCTTGTAGGCTCCACCTACTTTTCCGAATATTAATCCCAGTCACCCCGTGATCAACTGTGTGAAGTTTGAGAACCCTGCCATTAACAGTGTAAGAAAAGCTGCAGTTTATATTTTCCAATGTAAAAAGTTAGTTGTTTTTGGCTCCGCCCACTATTTCTAAGCTTGAAATACAGTCACTCAATGATCAAGTTTATGAGCTTTGGGGTCCTTAGCATAAATAAGTTGCATTTTTCCATTGAAATTAAACAAATCTGATTGGCTGTATTTAGCCCGCTCCCTTCAGAATTTAAACCCCAGTCACCCAGTGACCCGCTGTACCAGATTTGAGGCCTCTGCCATTAACAGTGTAAGTATGGTAGCAATGTAAATATTCCCCTTGAAAATCAAAAGGTGAATTTTGATTGGCTGCTGTAGGCTCCACCCACTTTCCTGAATATTAGTTCCAGTCACCCAGTGGCCAACTGTGTCACGTTTGAGAACCCTGGCAATAAGAGAACGGCTGAAATCAATCTAACAAATCTGATTGGCTGTTTGTGGCTTTAGTGAATTCGGACCCCAGTCACCCAATGACTGACTGTATCAGGTTTGAGGCCTCTGCCATTAACCCTCCTGGCGGTCTAAAAATTCCGCCAGGAGGCAGCGCAGCAGTTTTTTTTATTTTTTCTTATATCATGTAGCGAGCCCAGGGCTCGCTACATGATAGCCGCTGCTCAGCGGCATCACCCCGCCCGCTTCGATCGCCTTCGGCGATCTCCAATCAGGAAATCCCGTTCAAAGAACGGGATTTCCTTGAGGGCTTTCCCCGTCGCCATGGCGACGGGGCGGGATGACATCACCGACGACATGACGTCATTGGGAGTCCCGATCCACCCCTCAGCGCTGCCTGGCACTGATTGGCCAGGCAGCGCACGGGGTCTGGAGGGGGTGGCGTCCGGCACGGCGGATAGCGGCGATCAAGCGCGGGGCGGCGGCGATCGGTGTGCTGACGCAGCTAGCAAAGTGCTAGCTGCGTGCAGCAAAAAAAAAAAAATTAAACAAATCGGCCCAGTAGGGCCGGAGAAAACCTCCTGCGCGGCTTACCCCGAACGCAAGGAGGTTAACAGTGTAAGAATGGTAGCAATGTAAATATTCCCCTTTAAAATCAATAGGTTAATTTTGATTGGCTGTTGTAGGCTCCACCCACATTTCTGAATATTCATCCCAGTCACCCAGTGGCTAATTGTGTCAAGTTTGGGAACCCTGCCATGTTAAAAATTAATTTGGCACCGCCCACTTTTTCTAACCTTGACATACAGTCACTCAGTTATCAAGGTTATCAGTTTTGGGGTCCTTGGTATCAATACTTTGTATATTCCCATTGAAAAATAAACAAATATGGCTGTTTGTGGCTCCGCCCCCTTTCTGAATTTGGACCCTAATCACCCAATGACTGACTGTCCCAGGTTTGAGGCATCTGCTTTTACCAGTATAAGAGAATGGTAGCAGATGAAATATTGAAAATCAAAAGGTGAATTTTTATTGATTGTTGTAGGCTCCACCCATTTTCCAAAATCTTAATCTCATTCACCCAGTGACCAACTGTGCAAAGTTTGAGAGACCTGCCATTAACGGTGTAAGAGTGGCTGCAGTTTATATTTTCCAGTGAAATTTGTTTTAGCTCCGCCCACTTTTGTAACCTTGACACACAGTCACTCAATGACCAAGTTTGTGAGCTTTCAGGTTCCTGGCATAAAAAATGTGTGAAAGGAAGCAGTTTATCCACCAAGTTAATCTGATTGGCTGTAGGTGGCCCCGCCCCTTTAGTGAATTTGGACCGCAGTGACCCAATGACCAACTGTAGCAAGTTTGAAGCCTCTGCCATTAACAGTGTAAGAATAGCAGCAGTTTAAATATTCCCCTTGAAAATCAATAGGTGAATTTTGATTGGCTGTTGTAGGCTCCACCCACTTTCTTAAATCTTAATCCCATACACCCAGCGACCAAGTGTGGCAAGTTTGAGAACCCTGCGATTAACAGTCTAAGAATGTCTGCAGTTTATATTTTCCCATTTAAAATGAATGGCCGAAATTCGATCGGCTGTGTTATGCTCCTCCCACTTTTCCTGGATTTGTAACCTCGGTCACCAAGTGACCAACTGTGCCAAGTGTGGGGACTCTGGCTTGATTACTGTGAGAATGGCAGCCTTTTCCATTTTTTCCATTGACTTGAATGGGTGAAATCTGATTTGCTGTTTGTAGCTCCGCCCAGGTGTGCAGGGGGGCCGCGAGACCCCCAGAACATATCATCCCAGGTAGTAAGGGATCTGTGTACCAAGTTTCGTTCAAATCGGTCAAGCCGTTTCCGTTTGATCGCGACGCACGCACGCACGCACGCACTCGATTTTATATATATAGATTTATATAGCATTCACATCTTCTGCAGCACATTACAGAGTACATAGTCATGTCTCTGACTGTCCTCAGAGCTCACAATCTAATCCTACCATAGACATAGCCTAATGTCCTACCATATTATTATTATGTATTTATATAGCACTGACATCTCCTGCAGCACATTACAGAGTACATAGTCATGTCACTGACTGTCCTCAGAGGAGCTCACACTCTAATCCTACCACAGTCATAGTCTAATGTCCTACCATATTATTATTATGTATTTATATAGCACTGACATCTTCTGCAGCACATTACAGAGTACATAGTCATGTCACTGACTGTCCTCAGAGGAGCTCACAATCTAATCCTACCATAATCATAGTCTAATGTCCTACCATATTATTTTTATGTATTCATATAGCACTGCCACTGACATCTCCTGCAGCACATTACAGAGTACATAGTCATGTCACTGACTGTCCTCAGAGGAGCTCACACTCTAATCCTACCATAGTCATAGTATAAATGTCCTACCATATTATTATTATGTATTTATATAGCACTGACATCTTCTGCATCACTTTACAGAGTTCATAGTCATGTCACTGACTGTCCTCAGAGGAGCTCACAATCTAATCCTACCATAGTCATAGTCTAATGTCCTACCATTTTATTATTATTATGTATTTATATAGCACTGACATCTTCTGCAGTACATTACAGAGTACATAGTCATGTCACTGATTGTCCTCAGAGAAACTCACAATCTAATCCTACCATAGTCATAGTCTAATGTCCTACCATATTATTATTATGTATTTATATAGCACTGATATCTTCTGCAGCACATTGCAGAGTACATAGTCATGTCACTGACTGTCCTCAGAGGAGCTCACAATCTAATCCTACCATAGTCATAGTCTAATGTCCTACCATATTATTATTATGTATTTATATAACACTGACATCTTCTGCAGCACATTACAGAGTACATAGTTATGTCACTGACTGTCCTCAGAGGAGCTCACAATCTAATCCTACCATAGTCATAGTGTAATGTCCTACCGTATTATTATTATTATGTATTTATATAACACTGACATCTCCTGCAGCACTTTACAGAGTACATAGTCATGTCACTGACTGTCCTCAGAGGAGCTCACAATCTAATCCTACCATAGTCATAGTGTAATGTCCTACCGTATTATTATTATGTATTTATATAGCACTGACATCTTCTGCAGCACATTACAGAGTACATAGTCATGTCACTGACTGTCCTCAGAGGAGCTCACACTCTAATCCTACCATAGTCATAGTGTAATGTCCTACCATATTATTATTATGTATTTATATAGCAGTGACATCTTCTGCAGCACATTACAGAGTACATAGTCATGTCACTGACTGTCCTCAGAGGAGCTCACAATCTAATCCTACCATAGTCATAGTGTAATGTCCTACCGTATTATTATTATGTATTTATATAGCACTGACATCTTCTGCAGCACATTACAGAGTACATAGTCATGTCACTGACTGTCCTCAGAGGAGCTCACACTCTAATCCTACCATAGTCATAGCCTAATGTCCTACCATATTATTATTATGTATTTATATAGTACTGACATCTTCTGCAGCACATTACAGAGTACATAGTCATGTCACTGACTGTCCTCAGAGGAGCTCACACTCTAATCCTACCATAGTCTAATGTCCTACCATATTATTATTATGTATTTATATAGCAGTGACATCTTCTGCAGCACATTACAGAGTACATAGTCATGTCACTGACTGTCCTCAGAGGAGCTCACAATCTAATCCTACCATAGTCATAGTGTAATGTCCTACCGTATTATTATTATGTATTTATATAGCACTGACATCTTCTGCAGCACATTACAGAGTACATAGTCATGTCACTGACTGTCCTCAGAGGAGCTCACACTCTAATCCTACCATAGTCATAGCCTAATGTCCTACCATATTATTATTATGTATTTATATAGTACTGACATCTTCTGCAGCACATTACAGAGTACATAGTCATGTCACTGACTGTCCTCAGAGGAGCTCACACTCTAATCCTACCATAGTCATAGTGTAATGTCCTACCATATTATTATTATGTATTTATATAGCACTGACCTCTCCTGCAGTACATTACAGAGTACATAGTCATGTCACTGATTGTCCTCAGAGGAGCTCACAATCTAATCCTACTATAGTCATAGTGTAATGTCCTACCATATTATTATTATTATTATGTACTAGCTGGTCGCCCGGCGTTGCCCGGGTATGTAATTGGCTAGTGTTAGCTCTGCCCACTTTTTCTAATCCTAACACACAATTACTCAATGATGACCTAGTGTGTGAGCTTTGGCATCAATAATTGGCATTGAAATAAAATAAATCTAATTGGCTGTGGCTCCACTCCTTTGAAAATCAATAGGTGAATTTTGATTAGCTTTTGTAGGCTCCACCCACTTTTCTAAATATTAATCCCAGCCATTGACAGACAGTGTAAGAATAGCTGCAGTTTTACATTCTGGCAGTGAAATTTGTATTGTTCTCCACCCACTGATGTCCTGATGTTTCCCGGGTATGTATTTGGCTGCTGTTGGCTGTGGCCACTTTTTCTAACCCTAACACACAATTGTCAATAGTCAATGATCAAGTTTGTGAGATTTGTGGTCTTTGGCATGAATAATTTTCATTGAAATGAAACGCATCTGATTCGCTGTTTGTGGCCCCACCCCTTTTCTAAATATTTAACCCCAGTCACCCAATGATCAACTGTACCAGGTTTGAGGCTTGTGCCATTAACAGTGCAAGAATGGCAGCAATTAAATATTTGCCTTGAAAATCAATAGGTGAATTGTGATTGTTTTTTGTAGGCTCCACCCACTTCCCTGAATATTAATCCCAGTCACCCAGTGACCAACTGTGCAAAGTTTTAGAACCCTGCCATTAACAGTGTAAGAATGGCTGCAGTTTACATTTTCCCAGTGAAATTTGTGTTTGTCTCCACCCACTGAAGACTCGGCGTTGCCCAGGTATGTATTTGGCTGGTGCTGGCTCCGCCCACTTTTTCTAACCCTAACACACAATTACTTAATGACCAAGTTTGTGAGCTTTGTGGTCTTTGGCATCAATAATTTGCAATGAAATAAAATAAATCTGATTGGCTGTGGCTCCACCCCTGTTCTGAATTTGAACCCCAATCACCCAATGGCCAACTGTACCAGGTACAGGTGATTAACAGTGCAAGAATGGCATCAATTAAATATTCCCCTTAAAGAATAATAGGTGGATTTTGATTGGCTTTTGTGGCTCCACCCACTTCTCTGAATATTAATCTCAGTCACCCAGTGACCAATTGTACAAAGTTTGAGAACCCTGCCATTAATAGTGTAAGAATTGCTGCAGTTTACATTTTCTCAGTGAAATTTGTATTTGTCTCCACCTACTGATGACCCGGCATTGCCCAATTATGTATTTGGCTGGTGCTGGCTGCGCCCACTTTTCCTAACCCTAACACACAATTACTCAATTACTCAATGACCAAGTTTGTGAGCTTTGCGGTCTTTGGCATCAATAACCTGCATTAAAATGAAACAAATCAGATTGGCTGTTTGGGGCTCCTCCCCCTTATATAAATTTAAACCCCAGTCACGCAATGATCAACTGTACCAGGTTTGAGGTTTGTGCCATTAACAGTGCAAGAATGGCAGCAATGAAATATTCCCCTGAAAAATCAATAGGTAATTTTTGATTGTTTTTTGTAGGCTCCACCCACTTTTCTGAATATTAACCCCAGTCACCCAGTAACCAACTGTGCAAAGTTTGAGAACCCTGCCATTAACAGTGTAAGAATGGCTGCTGTTTACATTTTCCCAGTAAAATTTGTATTTGTCTCCGCCCACTTATGACCCTGCGTTGCCCGCTTATGTATTTGGCTGGTGTTGGCTGTGCCCACTTTCCTAACCCTAACACACAATTAATAAATTACTCAATTACCAAGTTTGTGAGCTTTGTGGTGTTTGGCAACAATAATTTGCATTGGAATGAAACAAATCTGATTGGCTATTTGTGGCCCCACCCCCTTTCTGAAACTGAACCCCAGTCACCCAATGATCAATTATACCAGGTTTGAGGCTTGTGCCATTAACAGTGCAAGAATGGCAGAAATGTACATATTCCCCTTGAAAATCAATAGGTGAATTTTGATTGGCTTTTATAAGCTCCACCCACTTCTCTGAATATTAATCCCAGTCACCCAACGACCAACTGTGCAAAGTTTGAGAACCCTACCATTAACAGTGTAAGAAAAACAAAAGTTTGCTTTCTAAAACAGAAAGAATTTGCGATAATTCAGGTTGGAGTGAGCTTGAGATGTCTCCCAGTGCATCACTGCTGAATATATGTAAATTAACCATTGTTACCCTTAGAAGCTAAACACACCTCCAGAACCGCTGGAATGCAATGATGTGTCAGTTTGTTAATTTGTACAGTGCCATAATACCCCAACATGCATACAGACTGTTTTGGATTGTTTGATCCTCATCAGTGCACGGTATAAATTAATTTGGCTCTATGCAGTAGGGCTTGTAACACCGAGAGGTACAGACTAACCAGCAAGCTCATGGTGACCCAGAACTCATTGGAGTGTGTAAGGGACTACAATGGTCCTAAAAGCCCCCTTACTTCAGGTTGGAGTGAGCTTGAGATGTCTCCCAGTGCATCACTGCTGAATATATGCAAATTAACCATTGTTACCCTTAGAAGCTAAACACACCTCCAGTGTAACAGTGTAAGAATGGCTGCAGTTTACATTTTCCAGTGAAATTTGTATTTGTCTCTTTTGGTTATGGGAATAAAAAGTATCCTATACTTTATTCCAGGTAATGTACTATGTGTGTGCCAAATTTCATTCAAATCCGTTCAGCCGTTTTTGCGTGATCGAGTAACAAACATCCAAACATCCAAATATCCAAACATCCAAACATCCGAACTTTCCCATTTATTATACTAGCTGGACGCCCGGCGTTGCCCGGGTATGTATTTGGCTGGTGTTGGCTCCGCCCACTTTTCCTAACCCTAACACACAATTACTTAATGACCAAGTATGTGAGCTTTGCGGTCTTTGGCATCAATAATTTGCAATGAAATAAAATTAATCTGATTGGATGTGGCTCCACCCCTTTTCTGAATTTGAACCCCAATCACCCAATGGCCAACTGTACCAGGTACAGGTGATTAACAGTGCAAGAATGGCAGCAATTAAATATTCCCCTTAAAAATCAATAGGTGGATTTTGATTGGCTTTTATAGGCTCCACCCACTTTTCTGAATATTAATCCCAGTCACCCAGTGACCAACTGTGCAAAGTTTGAGGACCCTACCATTAACAGTGTAAGAATTACTGCAGTTTACATTTGCGCAATGAAATTTGTATTTTTCTCCACCCACTTATTTCCTAACATTGTTCAGGTATGTATTTGGCTGGTGTTGGCTCCGCCTACTATTTCTAACCCTAACACACAATTACTCAATAACCAAGTTTGTGAGCTTTGCGGTCTCTGTCATCAATAATTTGCATTGAGATTAAACAAATCTGATTGGCTGTTTGTGGCTCCACCCCTTTGTCTGAATTTGAACCCCAGTCACCCAATGACTAACTGTACCAGGTTTAAGGCTTGTGCCATTAACAGTGCAAGAATGGTAGCAATTACATATTCCCCTTGAAAATCAATAGGTGAATTTTGATTTACATTTGTAGGCTCCACCCACTTCTCTGAATATTAATCCCAGTCACCCAGTGACCAATTGTGCAAAGTTTGAGAACCCTACCTAAAAGTGTAAGAATTGCTGCAGTTTACATTCTCTCAGTGAAATTTGCATTTGTCTCCGCCTACTGATGACCCGGCATTGCCCGATTATGTATTTTGTAGGTGCTGGCTGCGCCCACTTTTCCTAACCCTAACACACAATGGTTATCATTCATATAGGAGCTGTCGGTAAGGGGAATCAATGCAGGAAAACACCGCTGCCGGTATTTTAGACTTCTGGGTGGGCATTCATAAAAATGTATCTATGTGCGGTAGCAGTGCGGAGATTCCCCAAACTAGGCTGTCGGTAGGCTGTCGGTAGGCTGGCGGTAGGCTTGCGGAGACACGTAAGCTGCCGAGTTGATACATTTCTCCGTGTTCCGCTCTGCTGCAGCTGCCTGGGAGGTCTGTGTGTCTCCATTCACTTACATTGGTATCGCCACATCAGAGGGAGCGGTACTTCCCGACCTCACAGCACTAGCGGTGATCTTTATGAATAAACACTTTGCTACATTTGTTCCGATAATCACCGCACAAGGCGGTGATTTATCACTCTGCTCGGTAGTGTCATTTTTTCATGCGGAAAGAGCCTTTATGAATGCTGACTTTGCCGAGTGTTCGGTAAAGTCAGCTGTTTTAAGCATTTCCGCATGCGGAAATGCTTTATGAATGATAGCCAATTAATCAATTACTCAATGACCAAGTTTGTGAGCTTTGCGGTCTTTGGCATCAATAACCTGCATTAAAATGAAACAAATCATATTGGCTGTGTGTGGCTCCACCCTGTTTTATGAATGTAAACCCCAGTCACGCAATGATCAACTGTACCAGGTCTGAGGCTTGTGCCATTAACAGTGCAAGAATGGCAGCAATAAAATATTCCCCTGAAAAATCAATAGGTAATTTTTGATTGCCTTTCGTAGGCTCCACCCACTTTTCTGAATATTAACCCCAGTCACCCAGTAACCAACTGTGCAAAGTTTGAGAACCCTGCCATTAACAGTGTAAGAATGGCTGCTGTTTACATTTTCCCAGTAAAATTTGTATTTGTCTCCGCCCACTTATGACCCGGCATTGCCCGCTTATATATTTGGCTGGTGTTGGCTGTGCCCACTTTTCTAACCCTAACGCACAATTAACCAATTACTCAAATACCAAGTTTGTGAGCTTCGCGGTGTTTGGCATCAATAATTTGCATTGGAATGAAACAAATCTAATTGGCTGTTTGTGGCTCCACCCCCTTTCTGATATTGAACCCTAGTCACCCAATGATCAACTGTACCAGGTTTGAGGCTTGTGCCATTAACAGTGTAAGAATGGCTGCAGTTTACATTTTCTTAGTAAAATTTTTATTTGTCTCCACCCACTTATGACCCGGCGTTGCCCGTTTATGTATTTGGCTGGTGTTGGCTGTGCCTACTTTTCTAACCCTAACACACAATTAATCAATTACCAAGTTTGTGATCTTTGCGGTGTTTGGCATCAATAATTTGCATTGAAATGAAACAAATCTAATTGGCTTTTTGTGGCTCCACCCCCTTTCTGAAATTGAACCCTAGTCACCCAATGATCAACTGAGGCTTGTGCCATTAACAGTGCAAGAATGGCAAATCAATAGGTTAATTTTGATTTGCTTTTATAGACTCCACCCACCTTTCTGAATATTAATCCCAGTCACCCAACGACCAACTGTGCAAAGTTTGAGAACCCTGCCATTAACAGTGTAAGAATGGCTGCAGTTTACATTTTCAAGTGAAATTTGTATTTGTCTCCGCCCCCTTTTTGGTTATGGGAATAAAAAGTATCCTATATTTTATTCCAGGTAATGTACTATATGTGTGCCAAATTTCATTCAAATCCGTTCAGCCATTTTTGCGTGATCGAGTAACAAACATCCAAACATCCGAACATCCAAACATCCGAACTTTCCCATTTATTATATTAGTAGGATTAGTAGGATTTATATAGCAGTGACATCTTCTGCAGCACTTTACAGAGTACATAGCCATGTCACTGACTGTCCTCAGAGGAGCTCACAATCTAATCCTACCATAGTCATAGTCTAATGTCCTACCATATTATTATTATCCTACTAATATAATAAATGGGAAAGTTTGGATGTTTGGATGTTTGTTACTCGATCATGCAAAAATGGCTGAACGGATTTGAATGAAATTTGGCACACACATAGTACATTACCTGGAATAAAGTATAGGATACTTTTTATTCCCATAACCAAAAAGGGGGCGGAGACAAATACAAATTTCACTGGAAAATGTAAACTGCAGCCATTCTTACACTGTTAATGGCAGGGTTCTCAAACTTTGCACAGTTGGTCGCTGGGTGACTGGGATTAATATTCAGAAAGGTGGGTGGAGTCTATAAAAGCCAATCAAAATTAACTTATTGATTTTCAAGGGGAATATTTACATTGCTGCCATTCTTGCACTGTTAATGGCACAAGCCTCAAACCTGGTACAGTTGATCATTGGTTGACTGGGGATCAATTTCAGAAAGGGGGAGGAGCCACAAACAGCCAATTAGATTTGTTTCATTCCAATGCAAATTATTGATGCCAAACACCGCAAAGATCACAAACTTGGTAATTGATTAATTGTGTGTTAGGGTTAGAAAAGTGGGCACAGCCAACACCAGCCAAATACATAAGCAGGCAACGCCGGGTCATAAGTGGGCGGAGACAAATACAAATTTTACTGGAAAAATGTAAACAGCAGCCATTCTTACACTGCTAATGGTAGGGTTCTCAAACTTTGCACAGTTGGTTACTGGGTGACTGGGGTTAATATTCAGAAAAGTGGGTGGAGCCTACAAAAGGCAATCAAAAATTACCTACTGATTTTTCAGGGGAATATTTACATTGCTGCCATTCTTGCACTGTTAATGGCACAAGTCTCAAACCTGGTACAGTTGATCATTGCGTGACTGGGGTTTACATTTATAAAACGGGGTGGAGCCACACACAGCCAATATGATTTTTTTCATTTTAATGCAGGTTATGGATGCGAAAGACCGCAAAGCTCACAAACTTGGTCATTGATTAATTGTGTGTTAGGGTTAGGAAAAGTGGGTGCAGCCAACACCTGCAAAATACATAATCGGGCAATGCTGGGTCATCAATAGGCGGAGACAAATGCAAATTTCACTGAGAAAATGTAAACTGCAGCAATTCTTACACTTTTAATGGTAGGGTTCTCAAACTTTGCACAATTGGTCACTGGGTGACTGGGATTAATATTCAGAGAAGTGGGTGGAACCTAAAAAAGCCAATCAAAATTCACCTATTGATTTTCAAGGGGAATATGTAATTGCTACCATTCTTGCACTGTTAATAATGGCACAAGCCTTAAAGAGAAACTCCAACCAAGAATTGAACTTTATCCCAATCAGTAGCTGATACCCCCTTTTACATGAGAAATAGAATGATTTTCACAAACAGACCATCAGGGGGCGCTGTGTGACTAATTTTGTGCTGAAACCCCTCCCACAAGAGGCTCTGAATCCTGCGGTACTCTGGGCAAACTGCCACAATGTAACAATGTTCACAGACAGGAAATGGCTGTTTAAAGCTGTCTGTAACAGCCAGAGCAGCTAGAAACAGCTACATAACCTGCCCACAGTAACAATGTCACCATGTAATACATGTCAGAATGTGAATCTGGGAGAGGAAAGATTTTACAATGAGCAAACACTGACTAAATCATTTATACATAATTATTGTAAAAATGAAGCACTTTTTTTAATTAAATTATTTTCACTGGAGTTCCTCTTTAAACCTGGTACAGTAGGTAATTGGGTGACTGGGGTTCAAATTCAGACAAAGGGGTGGAGCCAC
Source organism: Hyperolius riggenbachi (assembly GCF_040937935.1). Taxonomy (NCBI): domain Eukaryota; kingdom Metazoa; phylum Chordata; class Amphibia; order Anura; family Hyperoliidae; genus Hyperolius; species Hyperolius riggenbachi. Next base: position 4,427,143 of record NC_090650.1, read on the forward strand.
AAACAGCCAATCAGATTTGTTTAATCTCAATGCAAATTATTGATGCCAAAGACCGCAAAGCTCACAAACTTGGTTATTGAGTAATTGTGTGTTAGGGTTAGTAATAGTAGGCGGAGCCAACACCAGCCAAATACATACCTGAACAATGTTAGGAAATAAGTGGGTGAAGAAAAATACAAATTTCATTGTGCAAATGTAAACTGCAGCCATTCTTACACTGTTAATGGTAGGGTTCTCAAACTTTGCACAGTTGGTCACTGGGTGACTGGGATTAATATTCAGAAAAGTGGGTGGAGCCTATAAAAGCCAATCAAAATCCACCTATTGATTTTTAAGGGGAATATTTAATTGCTGCCATTCTTGCACTGTTAATCACCTGTACCTGGTACAGTTGGCCATTGGGTGATTGGGGTTCAAATTCAGAAAAGGGGTGGAGCCACATCCAATCAGATTAATTTTATTTCATTGCAAATTATTGATGCCAAAGACCGCAAAGCTCTCATACTTAGTCATTAAGTAATTGTGTGTTAGGGTCAGGAAAAGTGGGCGGAGCCAACACCAGCCAAATACATACCCGGGCAACGCCGGGCGTCTAGCTATTGTATTTATATAGCACTGACATCTCCTGCAGCACATTACAGAGTACATAGTCATGTCACTGACTATCCTCAGAGGAGCTCACAATCTAATCCTACCATAGTCATAGTCTAATGTCCTACCATATTATTATTATGTATTTATATAGCACTGACATCTTCTGCAGCACATTACCGAGTACATAGTCATGTCACTGACTGACCTCAGAGGAGCTCACAATCTAATCCTACCATAGTCATAGTCTAATGTCCTACCATATTATTATTATGTATTTATATAGCACTGACATCTTCTGCAGCACATTACAGAGTACATAGTCATGTCACTGACTATCCTCAGAGGAGCTCACACTCTAATCCTACCATAGTCATAGTCTAATGTCCTACCATATTATTATTATGTATTTATATAGCACTGACATCTTCTGCAGCACATTACAGAGTACATAGTCATGTCACTGACTATCCTCAGGGCTGCTCACAATCTAATCCTACCATAGTCATAGTCTAATGTCCTACCATATTATTATTATGTATTTATATAGCACTGACATCATCTGCAGCACATTACAGAGTACATAGTCATGTCACTGACTGTCCTCAGAGGAGCTCACACTCTAATCCTACCATAGTCATAGTCTAATGTCCTACCATATTATTATTATGTATTTATATAGCGCTGACATCTTCTGCAGCACATTACAGACTACATAGTCATGTCACTGACTGTCTTCAGAGGAGCTCACAATCTAATCCTACCATAGTCATAGTCTAATGTCCTACCATATTATTATTATGTATTTATATAGCACTGACATCTCCTGCAGCACTTTACAGAGTACATAGTCATGTCACTGACTGTCCTCAGAGGAGCTCACAATCTAATCCTACCATATGTTCATTATAGTCTAGAGTCAATTTAGGGGGAAGCCAATGAACAAATCTGTATATTTTTGGGATGTGGGAGGAAACGCATGCAGACACGGGGAGAACATACAAACTGCATGCAGATAGTTCCCGGGCTGGGATTAGAATCAGGGACCCAGTGGTGTAAGGCGAGAGCGCTATGCATATTTACTAAGGGAAAAGTTTGATGCACTCGGTTCAAATTCCTATTTCTGGATGAAAGATTGTCAGTTAGAGATTGTTCAATAAATGTGTTAAATCTTAATGAATAATTTGGCCCACGGTGAAGATTGTGTTTTAGATCTCAGCCTGTTATGTGAGCAGTGACACCCCTGCAGGATGGGGATAACCTCTTGCTCACGTAAAGCAAATATCTCTGTATTCAGCAGCACTGTGTAGCTGGGAGCCGGTCGCTGCCATTGGGCTCTGGATGAAATCTCAGTGATTCTGGTTTTCCATGACTCAGCTGGAACCGCTCTCCTGAAATTGGTCTCTTTTAGTCCCCTATAATTTCCTAGTGGTTTGGGCCACCCCCAGGCCCCAGCTGCTTGGATATTCTGTTGTTCTGTTCCAAGCCCCTATCCCATACAGCCATATCACTCCCTGCCATGCACTGAGGAGGACTAACAGTCCAAAACAGGCTGTCTGCATGTGGTGTTGATGTGGCTCTGTAACATGTATAAGCTATACACCAGCGGCTCTGTAACATGTATAAGCTATAAGCTTGCTATACACTAGCCGCTCTGTAACTTGTATAAGCTAAAAGGCTTGTTATATACCAGCGGCTCTGTAACATGTATAAGCTATAGGCTCGCTATACACCAGCGGTTCTGTAACATGTATAATCTATAGGCTCGCTATACACCAGCGGCTCTGTAACATGTATACGCTATAGGCTTGCTATACACCAGCGGCTCTGTAACATTTATAAGCTAAAAGGCTTGTTATACACCAGCGGTTCTGTAACATGTATAAGCTATAGGCTCGCTATACACCAGCAGCTCTGTAACATGTATAATCTATAGGATCGCTATACACCAGCGGCTCTGTATTATGTATACGCTATAGGCTTGCTATATACCAGCGGCTCTGTAACATGTATAAGCTATAGGCTCACTATACACCAGCGGCTCTGTAACATGTATAAGCTGTAGGCTCACTATACACCAGCAGCTCTGTAACATGTATAAGCTATAGGCTCACTATACACCAGCGGCTCTGTAACATGTATAAGCTATAGGCTCGCTATACACCAGTGGCTCTGTAACATGTATAAGCTATAGGCTCGCTATACACCAGCGGTTCTGTAACATGTATAAGCTATAGGCTCGCTATACACCAGCGGCTCTGTAACATGTATAAGCTATAGGCTCGCTATACACCAGCGGCTCTGTAACATGTATAAGCTATAGGCTCGCTATACACCAGCAGCTCTGTAACATGTATAAGCTATAGGCTCACTATACACCAGTGGCTCTGTAACACGTATAAGCTATAGGCTCGCTATACACCAGCGGCTCTGTAACATGTATAAGCTATAGGCTCACTATACACCAGCAGCTCTGTAACATGTATAAGCTATAGGCTCACTATACACCAGCGGCTCTGTAACATGTATAAGCTATAAGCTTGCTATACACCAGCTGCTCTGTAACATGTATAAGCTATAGGCTTGCTATACACCAGCGGCTCTGTATCATGTATAAGCTATAGGCTCGCTATACACCAGCGGCCCTGTAACATGTATAAGCTATAGGTTCACTATACACCAGCGGCTCTGTAACATGTATAAGCTATAGGCTCGCTATACACCAGCAGCTCTGTATCATGTATAAGCTATAGGCTTGCTATACACCAGCGGCTCTGTATCATGTATAAGCTAAAAGGCTTGTTATACACCAGCTGCTCTGTAACATGTATACGCTATAGGATCACTATACACCAGCGGCTCTGTAACATGTATAAGCTATAGGCTCGCTATACACCAGCGGCTCTGTAACATGTATAAGCTATAAGCTTGCTATACACCAGCTGCTCTGTAACATGTATAAGCTATAGGCTCACTATACACCAGCGTTCCTGTAACATGTATAAGCTATAGGATCACTATACACCCACGGCTCTGTAACATGTATAAGCTATAGGCTTGCTATACACCAGCGGCTCTGTATCATGTATAAGCTATAGGCTTGCTATACACCAGCGGCTCTGTAACATGTATAAGCTATAGGCTTGCTATACACCAGCGGCTCTGTAACATGTATAATCTATAGGCTCGCAATACACCAGCCGCTCTGTAACATGTATAAGCTATAGGCTCGCTATACACCAGCAGCTCTGTATCATGTATAAGCTATAGGCTTGCTATACACCAGCGGCTCTGTATCATGTATAAGCTATAGGCTTGCTATACACCAGCGGCTCTGTAACATGTATAAGCTATAGGCTCGCTATACACCAGCGGCTCTGTAACATGTATAAGCTATAGGCTTGCTATACACCAGCGGCTCTGTAACATGTATAAGCTATAAGCTTGCTATACACTAGCCGCTCTGTAACATGTATAAGCTATAGGCTTGCTATACACCAGCGGCTCTGTATCATGTATAAGCTATAGGCTCGCTATACAGCAGCGGCTCAGTAACATGTATAAGCTATAGGCTCGCTATACACCAGCAGCTCTGTAACTTGTATAAGCTATAGGCTTGCTATACACCAGCGGCTCTGTAACATGTATAAGCTATAAGCTTGCTATACACTAGCCGCTCTGTAACTTGTATAAGCTATAGGCTCGCTATACACCAGCGGCTCTGTAACATGTATAAGCTATAGGCTTGCTATACACCAGCAGCTCTGTAACATGTATAAGCTATAGGCTTGCTATACACCAGCGGCTCTGTAACATGTATAAGCTATAAGCTTGCTATACACTAGCCGCTCTGTAACTTGTATAAGCTATAGGCTTGCTATACACCAGCGGCTCTGTAACATGTATAAGCTATAAGCTTGCTATACACTAGCCGCTCTGTAACTTGTATAAGCTAAAAGGCTTGTTATACACCAGCAATTCTGTAACATGTATAAGCTATAGGCTCGCTATACACCAGCGGTTCTGTAACATGTATAATCTATAGGCTCGCTATACACCAGCGGCTCTGTAACATGTATAAGCTAAAAGGCTTGTTATACACCAGCGGTTCTGTAACATGTATAAGCTAAAAGGCTTGTTATACACCAGCGGCTCTGTAACATGTATAATCTATAGGTTCGCTATACACCAGCGGCTCTGTAACATGTATACGCTATAGGCTTGCTATACACCAGCGGCTCTGTAACATGTATAAGCTAAAAGGCTTGTTATACACCAGCGGTTCTGTAACATGTATAAGCTATAGGCTCGCTATACACCAGCGGTTCTGTAACATGTATAATCTATAGGCTCGCTATACACCAGCGGCTCTGTAACATGTATACGCTATAGGCTTGCTATACACCAGCGGCTCTGTAAGATGTATAAGCTAAAAGGCTTGTTATACACCAGCGGCTCTGTAACATGTATAAGCTATAGGCTCGCTATACACTAGCGGTTCTGTAACATGTATAAGCTATAAGCTTGCTATACACCAGCGGCTCTGTAACATGTATACGCTATAGGCTCACTATACACCAGCGGCTCTGTAACATGTATACGCTATAGGCTCACCATACACCAGCAGCTCTGTAACATGTATAAGCTATAGGCTTGCTATACACCAGCGGCTCTGTAACATGTATAAGCTATAGGCTTACTATACACCAGCGGCTCTGTAACATGTATACGCTATAGGCTTGTTATACACCAGCGGCTCTGTAACATGTATAAGCTATAGGCTTGCTATACACCAGCGGCTCTGTAACATGTATACGCTATAGGCTCGCTATACACCAGCGGCTCTGTAACATGTATAAGCTATAGGCTTACTATACACCAGCGGCTCTGTAACATATATAAGCTATAGGCTCGCTATACACCAGCAGCTCTGTAACATGTATAAGCTATAGGCTCACTATACACTAGCGGTTCTGTAACATGTATAAGCTATAGGCTTGCTATACACCAGCGGCTCTGTAACATGTATAAGCTATAGGCTTGCTATACACCAGCGGCTCTGTAACATGTATAAGCTATAAGCTTGCTATACACTAGCCGCTCTGTAACTTGTATAAGCTAAAAGGCTTGTTATACACCAGCGATTCTGTAACATGTATAAGCTATAGGCTCGCTATACACCAGCGGTTCTGTAACATGTATAATCTATAGGCTCGCTATACACCAGCGGCTCTGTAACATGTATAAGCTAAAAGGCTTGTTATACTCCAGCGGCTCTGTAACATGTATACGCTATAGGCTTGCTATACACCAGCGGCTCTGTAACATGTATAAGCTAAAAGGCTTGTTATACTCCAGCGGCTCTGTAACATGTATACGCTATAGGTTTGCTATACACCAGCGGCTCTGTAACATGTATAAGCTAAAAGGCTTGTTATACACCAGCGGCTCTGTAACATGTATAAGCTATAGGCTCGCTATACACCAGCAGTTCTGTAACATGTATAAGCTATAAGCTTGCTATACACCAGCGGCTATGTAACATGTATACGCTACAGGCTCGCTATACACCATCGGCTCTGTAACATGTATAAGCTATAGGCTCGCTATATACCAGCGGCTCTGTAACATGTATACGCTATAGGCTTGCTATACACCACCGGCTCTGTAACATGTATAAGCTATAGGCTTGTTATACACCAGCAATTCTGGATGCTAGCCTGGCTACAGGGGCATAAAGAGATAATTTGCATAATCTGTAGCGGTGCATTGTGGGTAACCGCAGTTGCTCACTTAAAGTTGAATTATCACAAATTCCTTCTGTTTTAAGAAGGCAAACCACGGCAAGCATTGCTTTTTAGTAGGAGGACTTTTCAGTCTGTTTTCCTCCCCTATACTCTCCTAGTGATTTTGGGTGACCCCGAGCTGGTTGGGTATTCTGAAATCCAGAGAATAACTGAGCAGATAATATTCCCGCCGGATGGCGATCGCCCGCAGAGTTTTACAGCGTTTTGTTGTCTTCCATTAATGGGAAACATATAAATATCGCCATTTTAAACGAGGAAGAAAGGTCAGCGAGCGTTAATTTGTGAAGCTGCGCACATGCAAATCTCTGCCAATAATCATGCAAACCGTTGCTAATTATAACCCCCGACGATCCGCCAGGCCCCCGCTAGCGGGAGAGACGAGGCAGAATGAGCGGCGGACGCATGATAAACTAGGTCAGGGTTTGAATTAGCATTTTTTTTTTCTTCCACAAAAAAATACAAATTACTGAGTAAAAATAACCGAAGCCGTGATGATGACGAGGCCGAATGTAGCGGCGGATCAGAGAGACGCGAGCCAAACCGCTGAACACAGAGGGCTGAGAGAAGGACGCGCCTCTATAGACACTGATCACTGCGGCGGATCTGTCAGAACAAGAGAAGTGGTGGGAAACACATGGCGGTGCTGATGGTCGCCCTGAGCCTGGAGATGGTCTGTCTCCTTTTCTTCTAGGAAGTATGAGGGGTCTCTAGTCATGCGGAGACAGATGGCGGAGGTGGACTGCGGCGCTTGCACAATCGTGGTAAACGCATTGAGATGAACGCTGCCATTCATCTCAGTGCGGGATGCGGTGGATTGCGGCGCTAAACGACGTGGACGGACACTAGCAGTCGCCTATGTGAACCGGCCTTTAAGGGATTCTTAAAGAGACTCAGAGACAAAACAATATAATAGATTTATACATACCTGGGGCTTCCTCCAGCCCCATCCGCACGGATCGCTCACACGCCACCATCCTCAGCCTTCTCTGTCGCCGCTACTGGGTCCTGTAACTTCAGCCAGTCAGGGCCAGTGGACGCAAGCTCAGCGCGCTCCCTCCGTACTGCGCAGCGCCTGCATGAGGCAGGTGCCAGAGAGACTGAGGGAGTCACTGCGCATGCGTAAAAATGGCAGCGACTGGCCGAAGTTACAGGACCCGTATCGGCGACAGAGAAGGCTGAGGACGGCGGAGTGGGAGCGATCTGTACGGATGGGGCTGGAGGAAGTCCCAGTTATGTATAATCATACCTCCCAACTTTTTGAGATAAGAAAGAGGGACACTTAACCCACACCCCTGCTACACCCCTGACCACACCCCTAATCACGCATACCATAAAGATTTCATAAGAAAAATGTTTATTTTATAATTCAACCACACTGGTCCTGGTTCATTTTCCTTTCTATTAACATTTGAAAATAAGAGATATACCAACTTAGAGGATTGGAATAAAGATTAGAGTTATTTAAGCAAATTCTTAAGTAGAAAAATTCATATATTTACACAACGCTGCCGTGCAGGTGTATGCAATGAGGAGGCGTTTGGCCGGCCAGCTGTGAGGGGGTCTCTGCTGCTGGCCGGATTGTCCCGGAAGCATAGCGAGGGCACAGGATGACTGCAGGGGGCTGCAAGATGCTCCAGGTAAGTAAAACTGCTTTTTCTCTTTAATAGGCTTTAAATTTCCTTTAAGCAGAAAGTGAGAACAGGATATCATCACTTCCCTGCTCCCATAATGCATTGCTTCAGTACAGGCCCTGTGAGACATATATATACTGTAACTGATCTATGGGCCTTAAAGTGACACTGAAGCGAGAAAAATTCTCGCTTCAGAGCTCATAGTTAGCAGGGGCATGTGTGCACACTAACACTGCTAACTATGAGGTCTGAAGCGAGATTTATTCTCGCTTCAGACTCTCTTTAATTATTGTTTACTAGCTTCTAGCCCTAACACACAATTACTCAATGACCAAGTTTGTGGTCTTTGGTATCAATAATTTGCATGAAATTAAAAAATCTGATTGGCTGTTTGTGGCTCCACACCCTTTTCTGAATTTGAACCCAGTCACCCAGTGACCAACTGTACCTGGTTTGAGGCCTGTGCCATTAACAGTGCAAGAATGATAGCAATTAAATATTCCCCTTGAAAAGTAATAGGTGAAGTTTGATTCACTTTTGTAGCTCCACCCACTTTTCTGAATATTACTCTCAGTCCAACTGTGCAAAGCTTGAGAACCCTCCCATTAACAGTGTAAGAATGGCTGCAGTGTACATTTTCCCAGGGAAATTTGTATTTGTCTCCACCCACTGATGACCCGGCATTGCCCGATTATGTATTTGACTGGTGTTGGCTCCGCCCACTGATGACCCGGCGTTGCCTGTGTATGTATTGACTGGTGTTGGCTCCGCCTACTTTCTAACCCTAACCCTAAACACTCAATGACCAAGTTTGTGAGCTGTGGGGTCCTTGGCATCAATAATTTGTATATTCCCATAGAAATGAAACAAATCAAATTGGCTGTTTGTGGCTTCACCCCTCTCCAGCATTTGCACCCCAGTCACCCAATGATCAACTGTAGCAGGTTTGAAGCATCTGCTATTAGCAGTGTAAAAATGGCAGCAATTTAAATATTCCCCTTGAAAATCAACAGGTGAATTTTGATTGGCTATTATAGGCTCCACCCACTTCCCTGAATATTAATCTCAGTCACCCAGTGACCATCTGGGCAAAGTTTGAGAACCCTGCCATTAACAGTGTAAGAATGGCTGCAGTTTATATTTTCCCAGTGAAATTTGGTTTTGGCTCCGCCCACTTTTTGTAACCTGGACACACAGTCACTCAATGACCAAGTTTGTGAGCTTTGGGGTCCTTGGCATCAATAATTTGTACTTTCCCATGAAATGAAACAAATCTGATTCACTGTTTGTGGCTCTGTCCCTTTTCTGAATTTGAACCCCAGTGACCCAATGACCAACTGTACCAGGTTTGAGGCTTGTGCCATTAACAGTGCAAGAATGGCAGCAATTTTAATATTCTCCTTGAAAAGCGACATGTGATTTTTGATTGGCATTTTTAGGCTCCACCCAGTTTTCTGATTATTAATCCCAGTCACCCAGTAACCAGCTATGCTAAGTTTGAGAATTAACAGTGAAGAAGGGCTGCAGTTTACAATTTCCCAGAAAAATCTGTTTTTGACTCCACCCATTTTTTGTAACCTGGACACACAGTCACTACTCAATGACCAAGTTTGTGAGCTTTTGGGTTCCTGGCATCAAAATTGTGCTAATGGAAGCAGTTTATGCAGCAAAAAAATCTGATTGGCTGTGTTTGGCTCCGCCCCTTTACTGAATTTGAACCCCAGACACTTAACGACCGACTGTAGCAGGTTTGAGGCCTCTGCCATTAACAGTGTAAGAATGGCTGCAGTTTCAATATTCCCCTTGAAAATTATTAGGTGAATTTTGATTGGCTCTTGTAGGCTCCACCTGCTTTTCCGAATATTTATCCCAGTCACCCAGTGACCAACTGTGAAGTTTGAGAACCCTGCCATTACCCAGTGTAAGAAAAGCTGCAGTTTATATATTCCAATGTAAAAAGTTAGTTGTTTTTGGCTCCGCCCACTATTTCTACAGTCACTCAATGACCAAGTTTATGAGCTTTGGGGTCCTTGGCATAAATAAATTGCATTTTACCATTGAAATTAAACAAATCTGATTGGCTGTGTTTGGCCCGCTCCCTTCAGAATTTAAACCCCAGTCTCCCAGTGACTGACTGTACCAGATTAGAGGCCTCTGCCATTAAGAGTGTATGAATGGCAGCAATGTAAATATTCTCCTTGAAAATCAAAAGGTGAATTTTGATTGGCTGCTGTAGGCTCCACCCACTTTCCTGAATATTAGTCCCAGTCACCCAGTGGCCAAGTGTGTCACGTTTGAGAACCCTGCCAATAAGTGAATGGCTGAAATCAATGTATCAAATCTGATTGGCTGTTTGTGGCTCCACCGATTTAGTGAATTTGGACTCCAGTCACCCAATGACTGACTGTATCAGGTTTGAGGCCTCTGCCACTAACAGTGTAAGAATGGTAGCAATGTAAATATTTCCTCTGAAAATCAATAGGTCAATTTTGATTGGCTGTTGTAGGCTCCACCCACATTTCTGAATATTCATCCCAGTCACCCAGTGGCCAATTGTGTAAAGTTTGGGAACCCTGCCATGTTAAAAATAAAGTTGTCGGCGCCGCCCACTTTTTCAAACCTTGACATACAGTCACTCAATTATCAAGTTTATCAGCTTTGGGGTCCTTGGTATCAATACTTTGTATATTCCCATTGAAAAATAAACAAATATGGCTGTTTGTGGCTCCGTGCCATTTCTGAATTTGAACCTTAATCACCGAATGACTGACTATCAGGTTTGAGGCATTTGCTATTAACAGTATAAGAATGGTAGCAGCTTAAATATTCCCTTTGAAAATCAAAAGGTGAATTTTTATTGGCTGTTGTAGGCTCCGCCCACCTTCCAAAATCTTAATCTCATTCACCCAGTGACCAACTGTGCAAAGTTTGAGAGACCTGCCATTAACAGGGTAAGAATGGCTGAAGTTTATATTTTCCAGTGCAATTTGTTTTAGCTCCGCCCACTTTTTGTAACCTTGGCATACAGTCACTGAATGACCAAGTTTGTGAGCTGTCAGGTTCTAGGCATCAAAAATGTGTGAATGGAAGCAGTTTATCCACCTAGGAAATCTGATTAGCTGTAGGTGGCCCCGCCCCTTTAGTGAATTTGGACCCCAGTCACCCAATGACCGACTGTAGCAAGTTTGAAGCCTCTGCCATTAACAGTGTAAGAATAGCAGCAGTTTAAATATTCCTCTTGAAAATCAATAGGTGAATTTTGATTGGCTGTTGTAGGCTCCACCCACTTTTTTGAATCTTTATCGCATTCACCCAGTGACCAGGTGTGCCAAGTGTGGGGACTCTGGCCTGATTACTGTGAGAATGGCCGCCTTTTACATTTTTTCCATTGACTTGAATGGGTGAAATCTGATTGGCTGTTTGTAGCTCCGCCCAGGTGTGCAGGGGGGACGCGAGACCCCCAGAACATATCATCCCAGGTAGTAAGGGATCTGTGTACCAAGCATGGGCGTCCGCAGAAAATTTTCCAGGGGGGGGCAAAAAGTGGGGAGTTAAAAATTTGGGCTGGTGTTACGCGCGCCAAAAAATGGAGCTACGCCGAAAAATGGGTGTGGTCATGAACCAGAATGTGGGTGTGGTCGTGGGTGGAGACAAGTTTACATGAACTAAGCAATGGTGGGACATTAGATTAGGACAGTGGTGGCGAACCTTTTGGAGGTCGAGTGTCCAAACTGCAAAGTCACTTTACTATCACAAAGTGCCAACAGCAATTTAAACTAAATACAAACGTTTTAACTCATACATGAACATTATGGAAAATTAAGTTGAAAATAAACTGTGAAGATAAACAATTTCATCCATCGTACTCCTGAAAAAAATTATTCATTTTTTTTAGAACCTCCCAGTTTCATTTTCTGTTTTAAAAAGCAGAAAAAGTAGGTTTAATGCTATTGTCTCATATGATGATGATTCAGCTTTTTCCATAGTCTCGCAGTTAGCAATCATGTGACCCCCAACAAGACAAATTCAGCAATCATGAGGCCCCCCCCATCAAGACAAATTCAGCAATCATGAGGCCCCCAACATGACCAACTCAGCAATCATGAGGCCCCCAACAAGACAAATTCAGCAATCATGAGGCCCCCAACAAGACAAATTCAGCAATCATGAGGCCCCCAACAAGACAAATTCAGCAATCTTGAGGCCCCCAATAAATCATGAGGCCCCCAACAAGACAAAGTCAGTAACCATGAGGCCCGCAACAAGACAAATTCAGCAGTCATGAGGCACATAAATAGACAGCTTTTCACATAAATAGGCAGAATGCCCCCTTAATATGTAGACACCTCTCACCTGGCAGCAGTTCCCCAAAATACACTCAATCTGACAGCAGTGGTTCCCCAAAAATAGGTAGCCCCAGGTCTATAGGTGTCCCCAGAATAGGTGGCCAGCGGTATAGATGTCCCCAGAACTGGTAGCCAGGGGTAGAGATGTCCCCAGAACAGGTAGCCAGGGGTATATGTGCCCAGTATATGTAGGCAAGGGTATATGTCCCAGTATATGTAGGCAGGGGGTATATGTCCCAGTATATGTAGCCAGGGGGATATGTCCCAGTATATGTAGGCAGGGGTATATGTCCCAGTATATGTAGCCAGGGGTATATGTCCCAGTATATGTAGGCGGGGGTATATGTCCCAGTATATGTAGGCAGGGGTATATGTCCCAGTATATGTAGGCAAGGGGTATATGTCCCAGTATATGTAGGCAGGTGTATATGTCCCAGTATATGTAGGCAGGGGTATATGTCCCAGTATATGTAGGCAGGGGTATATGTCCCAGTATATGTAGGCAGGGGTATATGTCCCAGACAGTATATGTAGGCAGGGGTATATGTCCCAGACAGTATATGTAGGCAGGGGTATATGTCCCAGACAGTATATGTAGGCAGGGGTATATGTCCCAGACAGTATATGTAGGCAGGGGTATATGTCCCAGACAGTATATGTAGGCAGGGGTATATGTCCCAGTATATGTAGGCAGGGGTATATGTCCCGGTATATGTAGCCAGGGGGATATGTCCCCAGAAAAAGTGGCCATGTCCCATGTGTGCAGGAGGAGGGGAGCAGCGGAGAGAAGAGGGAGAGCTATGGGCACTCACCTTAGGGGGCTCTCCCTCCCTCTCTCGCTCTCCCCTCCGGAGTCCGGAATGAAGTGTGCAGCGGCTGGCAGCGGTGGGCGGAACTTACCTCCTCTCGTCGCACGCGCCGGATGGATTAGCCGCTACTCTGGCCTGATCCAGACCAGAGTGCGGCACCAGAACTTCCGGCGCAGGAGCGAGAGGAGGTAAGTTCCGCCCACCGCTGCCAGCCGCTGCACACTTCATTCCGGAGGGGACAGCGAGGGAGAGAGAGACCCCTAAGGTGAGGGAAGGGGGGGGAGACGTCCGCCCTTCCCCACTGTGCCCATAGCGCTCTCTCTCTTCTCTGCGTGTTCCCCTCCTGCTGGCTGCACGGGCACGCGGCCAGGGGGGGGCAGCGGGCGGCCAGGCTCGGGCAGATGCCCGGTTTTGCCATATGTGCGGACGCCCATGGTACCAAGTTTCGTTCAAATCGGCCAAGCCGTTTGAGTGATCACGGCACACACACACACACACACACACACACACACACACACACACACACACACACACACACACACACACACACACACACACACACACACACACACACACACACACACACACACACACACACTATACACACACACACACACACACACACACACACACACACACACACACACACACACTATACACACACACACTATACACACACACACCACACACACACACACACACACACTGTATATACACACACACACACACACACACACACACACACACACACACACACACACACACACACACACACACACACACACACACACATATATATCCAATTTGCAAACCTCTTGCTTTGGTGCCCTTCCTCCTGTGGTGCCCTAGGCCATGGCCTAGTGGGCCTAGGCCTAAATCCGGCCTTGGTGACATGCTATACAACACATAGCAGAGTATACTGAATGATTCATATCACTGGCCATCCCCCAGAGGAGCTGACAATCTAATGGGCCTGAGTCTACGCAGGGGAGGAGGGGTGTCACACGCCCCCTACTGGTCAGACCGCTTAGTGCAGCCCAATCTGCTTCAGCCCACAGACCATCAGGTCTCGTGGATGCAAATGGAATGGAATTGGGCAAACAGACCGCTTGGGAGAAAACGTGTGAAAAAAACACCATTTTACTACACACAATTTTACGATAAAAGGCTGCCAACACCCGCTATCTAAGGCCTGAGACACACTGCAGAGGGCTTTTGGGTCCCTGAATCCTGCGTTTGCAGTTTTATACTTGTCAGGGTTCATGGTTGAGAAGATTATGATGTCCAAACTTGGCTTTGAGGGTCACCCGGGGGAGGCAAGGAAAACAGTGTAAATATTGGGGGCCCCCACAATTTGTAGTTACGTCCCTGAATAGGAACAGACTGTCATTTAAGAACAAGGCGTTCGTCTCTGGCCAGGAGTAAAGACCAGTGGCGTAGCAATAGGGGGTGCAGAGGTAGCGACCGCATCGGGGCCCTTGGGCCATAGGGGCCCCGAGGGGCCCTCCATCGAGCACAATATTAGCTCTCTATTGGTCCTGTGCTGGTAATAATCACTTCTATAGATGCTTTGAATAGTAGTAATCATTAACAAGCTGTTCCCCATCCCCTTCTTGCACCTCTGACACCGTGTCGTCCTTGGCAGGTTTTGGTGCGCCGTATCAATTGTTATGTATAAAGTGCTTGGGGGGCCCCATGTAAAACTTGCACCGGGGCCCAGAGCTCCTTAGCTACGCCACTGGTAAAGACCTCAGGTGTACTGCCCCTACACATACAATCTCAGATTGGATGGTAACTGCCAGTCAGTATACAATCACGATGCTGAGTTTCTTGGTTCGGCTGTGGGGGGAGGGGTAACTCTGATCAGATACTCCTAAGGTGTCTATCACATCAACATGTGCAGGAGCCGTTTCCTGCACACGTTATATGTCCTGCGGCGTGTCGTCGGGAATCTGCGGTGCGACGCAATCAGCGGCGGTGACTATTACCCATTTCAGCCCGCGGAGATTTTTCGCCTTATGCATCAGAGCAATTTTCACCTCCCATTCATTCGCTAATAACTTTATCACTACTTAACACAATTTATTGATCTATATCTTGTTTTTTTCCCCACTAATTAGGCTTTCTTTGGGTAGTACATTTTGCTAAGAATTATTTTTTTATGAATGCATTTTAACAGGATTAATAAGAAAAAAATGGAAAAAATTCATTATTTCTCAGTTTTCGTCCATTATAGCTTTAAAATAATCCACGCTACCATAATAAAACCTATGTATTTTATTTGCCCGTTTGTCTCGGTTATGACACGATTTAAAATTTGTCCCTATCACAATGTATGGCGCCAATATTTTATTTGGAAATAAAGGTGCATTGTTTCCGTTTTGCGTTCATCACTATTTACAAGCTTATAATTTAAAAAATGTTAGTGGTATACCCCCTTCAAATGAATATTTAAAAAGTTCAGACCCTTAGGTAACTATTTACGGTTTTTGTTTTTGTTTTAAATTGTAATTTTTTTTTCCATAAAAATTTTTATTTGGGTAATATTTCGGTGTGGGAAATAAACAATTTTTTAATGTTATTATATGTGTAAATTGTAATGTAAAAAATATGTAGATGTAGTTTTACTATTTGGCCACAAGATGGCCACCTTGAGTTTTATTTTTCTCCTTGTGCTTCTCGCTAAGCGGAAGTACAAGGGGGCTGTGGAAAATTTTATTGGCAGAAAGACTGAAGCCTCTTGTGAGAGAGCTTCGGTTTTTCTGCTGGGGAGACGGATCGGTGATCGGGAACCATGTTCCCATTCACTGATCCCAGGGCTACCGGGGGACAGCATGGGGGCACGGGGGCGCACCCGCGATCGCGCGGGACCGTGCCGAAGAATGGCACCGCAGCAGAGCAGCCGCCTGGATGTGAGTCTCAAGTCCGGTCGGCTGAAATGGTTAATTGAACCCGACGGAAAACGCCGGCTCCCAGCGGATCGACGCTCCAGGGTGCAGCAAACCGCAACGCACCAAACCGCAGCGTCGGGTGTGAAAGGTAAAATAAAAGTCTAACGCAAAGAATTGCCTTTGCATTACAACGCAGTAAAGGGCTCTGGTGTAAAAGAGCCCTAATAGATAAGAAAGGTGGAAGTTGAGGTCTAATGTGGACAGTTGGTCACAGAGATCACAACTACATCCAGCTCAGGCTCCACCCACTGCTGATGTCTGGATCTGGACCTGACATTGTGCAGTACTGCGCAGCACTCGAGGTGGCCACACACTATACAACTGAAAGATTCACATTTACTGATTTTATGATAAGGACAATCAGTTACAGTTATACGGAAAAAACGTCAGTTTTTTATTTTATTAGTGCGAGAAATCAGATTTCCTGTTTTTATCGATATGAGTCGCTCAGGAGTGGCTGGTTTTTCTGATCAAGTTTTTGGAAAGTTGAATGGATTTAAACGGAGAGATTTACATTTCTTGGTTTATGGATGGTTTAAGTAATTTTTTGCAATATTTGTATTCATAATTGGGGAACGATTGAACATGTGTGTGTGATACATTGGGCAGATTTGATCACGTTTAATCAGAGAGGTCAATTGCGATTATGGAAGGGAGACGGTCTGCCGCCCTCCCCGCGCTGCGCTCTCGTATTACAGCTATGCGCTCCCACAAGCCAGACATACATCTGTGGGGAGACGGATAATGACATGTTGTTTCAGGATATAATTCATAGCTAAGCCAGGGAACGACTTCACCCATTACATCATGTTCAGCAAGCGTGGACAGAACCGCCGGCTAACATTCCGGTACATTCTCTGACTGACAGCAACTGCAGCGAGCAAAGCACGACGAGACGATCGCCAATAGCAACATAATACAGAGAGGAGAGAACCGCCCGCTAACATACATTCCCTGACGGCAACCACAGCGAGCAAAGCACGAGGAGATGATTGCCGGTAGCAACCGGCAACCGATATTCCAACATAATACAGAGAGGAGAGAACCGCCGGCTAACATATATTACACTACACAACCGCAGCGAGCAAGATAATCGCCGGTATCAACCACCAACCGATATTCCAAACACACCAAATCCAGGATCACAGAAATGAGAATCATCTATAGAGAGAGAGGAATTTCACCGACCCCACAACATCTGTGTCCCCAGATTTAAGATATCAGAATTAAGTAGCCATGTGCCCCATATACCAGAGTAAATCAGTCATGTGCCCCCAGATAACGTAATTAAGCAGCAAAGTGCCACCAGATACCATAATTAAGCAGCTGTGTGCCCCCCAGATACCACAATTAAGAAGTAATGTGCCCCCAGATACCATAATTAAGCAACTGTCTGCCCCCCAGATACCATAATTAAGCAGCTGTATGCCTCCAGATACCATAATTAAGCAGCTATGTGCCCCAAGATACCATAATTAAGCAGCAGTGTGCCCCCAGATACCATAATTAAGCAGCAGTGTGCCCCCAGATACCATAATTAAGCAGCTATGTGCCCCCCGATACCATAATTAAGCAGCAGTGTGCCCCCAGATACCATAATTAAGCAGCTATGTGCCATGTACCACAGTAAAGCAACCATGTGCATATACTAGAATTAAGCAGCCATGTGCTGCCAGATATCAGAATTGAAGGAAACCCCGGTCTTCCTGGTCCCTCGCCGTCATCCCTCGCTGCTCGGTTTCCCCGCATGCTGGATGTGCTGCCACTTACACAGGAGCGTTCTGTGCTTGTACAGTAAGCAGCGCATGCACAGAACTCTTACAGCCATGCAGATTGTAAACTCACAAGGGCAGGGACCTCCTCCTAGTGTTTCTCATACTGCTGTAATTTTAACATTTGCACATGTATCAACTACACATCAACTATGTATGTATTTGTATTTACTCTATTCAATGTCATGACTTTACAGTGTCTTGTATTTCCTATGTATATTTTTTCCCCATTATTTGTTCTGTACATTATCCAAACACCTCCCATATTATCCAAACACCTCCCACATTATCCAAACACCTCCCACATTATCCAAACACCTCCCACATTATCCAAACACCTCTCACATTATCCAAACACCTTCCACATTATCCAAACACCTTCCACATTATCCAAACACCTCTCACATTATCCAAACACCTCCCACATTATCCAAACACCTCTCACATTATCCAAACACCTCCCACATTATCCAAACACCTCCCACATTATCCAAACACCTCCCACATTACCCAAACACCTCCTACATTATGCAAACACCTCACACATTATCCAAACACCTCCCATATTATCCAAACACCTCCCACATTATCCAAACACCTCCCACATTATCCAAACACCTCCCACATTATCCAAACACCTCTCACATTATCCAAACACCTTCCACATTATCCAAACACCTTCCACATTATCCAAACACCTCTCACATTATCCAAACACCTCCCACATTATCCAAACACCTCTCACATTATCCAAATACCTCCCACATTATCCAAACACCTCCCACATTATCCAAACACCTCCCACATTACCCAAACACCTCCTACATTATGCAAACACCTCTCACATTATCCAAACACCTCACACATTATCCAAACACCTCTCACATTATCCAAACACCTCCCACATTATCCAAACACCTCCCACATTATCCAAACACCTCCCACATTACCCAAACACCTCCTACATTATGCAAACACCTCACACATTATCCAAACACCTCCCACATTATCCAAACACCTCTCACATTATCCAAACACCTCCCACATTATCCAAACACCTCTCACATTATCCAAACACCTCCCACATTATCCAAACACCTCCCATATTATCCAAACACCTCCCACATTACCCAAACACCTCCTACATTATGCAAACACCTCACACATTATCCAAACACCTCCCATATTCAAACACCTCCCACATTATCCAAACACCTCCCACATTATCCAAACACCTCTTACATTATCCAAACACCTCTCACATTATCCAAACACCTCCCACATTATCCAAACACCTCTCACATTATCCAAACACCTCCCACATTATCCAAACACCTCCCATATTATCCAAACACCTCCCACATTACCCAAACACCTCCTACATTATGCAAACACCTCACACATTATCCAAACACCTCCCATATTCAAACACCTCCCACATTACCCAAACACCTCCTACATTATCCAAACACCTCTCACATTATCCAAACACCTCTCACATTACCCAAACACCTCCCACATTATCCAAACACCTCTCACATTACCCAAACACCTCCCATATTATCCAAACACCTCCCACATTATCCAAACACCTCCCATATTATCCAAACACCTCCCACGTTACCCAAACACCTCCTACATTATGCAAACACCTCACACATTATCCAAATACCTCCCATATTCAAACACCTCCCACATTATCCAAACACCTCCCACATTATGCAAACACCTCCCATATTATCCAAACACCTCACACATTATCCAAACACCTTCCATATTATTCAAACACCTTCCATATTATTCAAACACCTCATACATTATCCAAACACCTCCCACATTATCCAAACACCTCCCACATTACCCAAACACCTCCCATATTATCCAAACACCTCCCACATTATCCAAACACCTCCCACATTACCCAAACACCTCCCACATTATCCAAACACCTCCCACATTACCAAACACCTCCCATATTATCCAAACACCTCCCACATTATCCAAACACCTCCCACATTATCCAAACACCTCCCACATTATCCAAGTGGAGTTCCACTTAAGCTCTGGAAGTGAATTCTGATTGGAGGGAAGTTTGACACTTTCCTGTAACTCCTGCTGCTGATATTCATACATATAACTCGAGGAATCCCAGAAGCTCTGACAGCATCTGATGGTCACATGACAGAGGGGGCCGTACCTCGATGATGGTGGGCTTCCCCGCGTTCTCGTAGGTGGGTGACCCGTACAGGACGCCATCGCTGTAAGGAGTGCGCTGGATGTATCGCAGCCAGCCTGGCCGGTCAGGGTAGCCCATCAGATTGGTGTTGAATGTGATGGGATCATTGCTCAGCTCCCCTGTGAGAGAGAAAAACATTTTATGTCATAAATAATGCAAAAGGAAGCAGAGCCGTATTTAAGCCAAGGTGCCATAGGCCATGGCCTAGGGCATCAATAGCAGGTGGGCAGCAGGCTATACTAGGGGGAAGGGTCACCAGGCTACCTATACTGGAGGGAAGGGGGAGGGGAGAGTCATCAGGCTACCTATACTAGAGGGGAGGGGTCATCAGGCTACCTATACTGGAGGGAAGGGGGAGGGGAGAGTCATCAGGCTACCTATACTAGAGGGGAGGGGTCATCAGGCTACCTATACTGGAGGGGAGGGGTCATCAGGCTACCTATACTAGAGGGAAGGGGGAGGGGTCATCTGGCTACCTATACTGGAGGGAAGGGGGAGGGGAGAGTCATCAGGCTACCTATACTAGAGGGAAGGGGGAGGGGTCATCTGGCTACCTATACTGGAGGGAAGGGGGAGGGGAGAGTCATCTTGCTACCTATACAGAAGGGGGGCGGCTGCTGACCGTGGCCTTGGGCGGTAAAGAGTAGAAATCCGGCCCTGAAAGAAAGTATTTAACCAACTTCAGGAAAAAACAAAAAAATGCCACAATCAATTATACACCAGCAGAGAGGGAGAGGGGGAAGGGGGGGGGGGGGGGGGGCAGCTTCCAGGCAAACACCTCCTCCGGGTGGCTTTATGCTGCGCCGCAGCTGGTGAGACTCTGCAGCAGGTGTGCCATAGCTGGTGCCTGGCTGTATTATGCACCAGCAGAGAGGGGGGAGGGGGGGGCAGCTTCCAGGCAAACACCTCCTCTGGTGTTACCTGCAGCACCATAGGCCCACTTTATATGACTACACTGTAAGATAGGGCCGCACTGATATGTGATGCAGCAGTCAGAAGCTGGTCATACATCATACAATCTTAATTGTACAATCTTACCACGTTCAGCAGTATAAGAGCTCACCTAGAAAAAGAAGAAGTATCTACCTTTTGCCTCTCCTAGTAAAGAAGTGTGACAAGGATCCCTTAAAGGACAACTGAAGTGAGAAGAATATGGAAGCTGCCTTTCCTTATTTCCTGTTAAACAACCGGCCCCTGTTGCCTGGCAGCCCTGCTGGTCTATTTGGCTGCAGTAGTGTCTGAATAAATCACACCAGGAACAAGCATGCAGCTAATCTTGACAGATCTGACAATAATGTCAGAAACCCCTGATCTGCTGCATGCTTGTTCAGGGGCTATGGCTAAACGTATTAGTGGCAGAGGATCAGCAGGACTGCCAGGCAACTGGTATTGCTTGAAAGGAAATAAATATGGCAGTCACCATATGCCTCTCATTTCAGGTGTCCTTTAAAAGCAAAACACAGCCTTAGGCAGGATAGCAGCTGTGGCTCCTCCCACTTGCTACCTTGCTTTTTTGGGAGGTCAGAGGAATTGTCAGGCAAGCCCCTGGATAAACTCCTGGCCCTAGGCATACGCTTATGTTGCCTGGTGGATGATACGGCTCTGAACTGAGATGATATCTGGATTCATTCCTAGCAATTTATTTAAGTATCTATATAGCGCCGACATATTACACAGCGCTGTACAGAGTATATGTATTGTCACTAACTGTCCCTCACAGGAGCTCACACTCTAATCCCTACCAGAGTCCTATGTCTATGTATGTATCGTGTAGTGTATGTATTGTAGTCTAGGGTCAATTTTAGGGGGGAGCCAATTAATTTATCTGTATGTTTTTTGGGATGTGGGAGGAAACCAGAGTGCCCGGAGGAAACCCACACAGACACAGGGAGAACATACAAACTCCTTGCAGATGTGGATCTGGCTGGGATTTGAATACAGGGACCCAGCGCTGCAAGGCGAGAGCGCTAACCACTACGCCACTGTGAATAGAGATGAGACAAAGGGACTGTGTCTTCTCATTAAAGCTGGACTCTCCTGATAGATTGTAAGCTCACGGGGCAGAGTGCTCTCCTTATGTTTTGTTAGACACGTGGGCCGTATGGAATTCACTTTTCCTCCTGGGTGATATTGTCACATCTTATCATAAAATGCCCTTTAAGCCCCCAACAAGCGAGGAAATACTCAGAATGATTGTGGCTGAACTTTTTCACCAACGCTTTGATTATCTTCTAGGAGAAAACTTAAGGAGGAACTCCAGTGAAAATAATGTAATAAAAAAGTGCTATTTTTACAATAATTATGTATAAATGATTTAGTCAGTGTTTGCCCATTGTAAAATCTTTTAAATCCCTGATTTACATCCTGACATTTATTACATGGTGACATTTTTACCGCTGGCAGGTGATGTAGATGCTGCTTGCTTTTTTGGCAGTTGGAAACAGCTGTAAACAGCTATTTCCCACAATGCATTGGCATGCTCACAGACAGGAAACTGCCAAGAGTACTGTACTCAGAATTTCTTTGTGGGAGGGGTTTTGGTCGGAGAGTTAATGGCTTTTTTGCATAGAGATAACAACTGGAGTTTCTTAACTCTTCCTGTACTGGAAACAATTACACTGATGTATCTGATCTTAATGTTTTATTTCTTAGCTGTACTACACATACAAATCATAATATCATCATTTTTTTTTCGCTTCAGTGTCTCTTTAAGCGATAACATAAATGTGATCAGGCCATTGTATTATTCTTTGCCACACTTATGTTTGCAGCATCCTCTGTATATCATGTATAATTGCCAGTATTATTTTTGTACAGCATTACAGAACATGATGGCGCCATATAAATCAAAAGCAATCATCTCCCATTACTGAAAACATGGAGTAACATTTGACTTTCTCATACCAGGCTTGGGGTAAGGAGGGAATTCGCCTTTGTAGTATTCTCTCTCCAGAACGTGGACGAAGAGGACCCCCGAGGAAGGGTAGACGTTCCAATCACCGTGCGCCTTGGAGAGGATAGTCAACACTGAAAAATAGACAGGATATTCAGCTGGTCATATAACAGGCCACGGGGAGTGGGGGGGGGGAGAAAACAGCTGTTGGGGGACTTATTAAGGTGTTACACAGCATGAGTGTATACAGTGGTTCCCGGGGAGACATCAGTCACAATGATCAGCATCTTCAGAACAACTCTTCTGAATTCACAGCTAAAGTAAAGCCTGTTTTTCCAGCTCCCCTATTGGTCAGTCCAGCCATCCATCATTGTAACGGACCAATAGGGAGCATCAGAAGATGGGAGGGTCTCCGGTGGTGATGGACGAATATGTTCGGGGGGAATAACGTTCCTTCCAATTTACCGGAAACGTTTCAGAAGTTTTGTTTGAAGTACTTTATCGGTTAAAAGCAAAACCCCCATACATGCTAGAATCACCACATTCGCAGGTTATGTTACGGAGAACAGTGGGGACAAGGAAAATGTTTGACTTGGACATTGAAAGTAAAAAAAAAAAATGGAGTGGGCTCCCCCCTCCTGAGCTTCTGTAACCCCTTGTCCCCCATGCAGGCTGGGACAGAATGCAGAGTCCCTGCCGACTGGGGCTTCACACCCTGAGCTATACCAGCCCGCATGGTCCATGGTATGGGTGGGGTCCGGGGGGGAGGGGCAGCCAAGCCTTCCCCTCCCCTCAGAGCTCTTGTCCAATCCCTGTACAAGGGTCTCTACCCCACCTCCGGTGCCCCAGGTGGAGGTGAAGGAGGCACACGCCTGTGTGGAGGGGGTCATGGTGGCATCTGGGAGTTCCTGATTTTTCAAAAACTACAAGCTCTTTTTTACAAATTTGCTATTAACCCCTAAAGTCGGAGGTCATTGACTTTTCTAAACCATTAAAAAATTTGTTGTACAAAATATGTTTTTTGAGGGGGAAATTCTGCCATTGATCCCCCTCGGCCCGCCAGTACCTGGATTTTTGGACAGTCCTGACACCTTTTTAAAATAAGTTATGGCTGAAAATATGCTCTGAAGGTGTTTTAAGTTGACCTCCATTAAAGTCAATGGTTCTGGCATGGATGCAAAACAACGCAGTAAAATGGGCCACGAACGCTCGCTTCACTAATGCTAGGCTGCCATTGGCTGATATTTGGGGAGGTCATATCATGGCAATTGTGAGCTCCAGAGAAAGATATCTATGTACCTCAGTCATATGGGGGGAGGAGGGGAAGAGGCACAAAGTCAGCGGAACTTGTCACTCTGAGGAATAAGTCAAATTATAGCTATGCCAAATACTTCCCACAATGCTCTCTGATCAGTAATGCAATGACAAGGAATAGCTTATTATCCCAACGCATACAGAGCAATGCTGCCTGCTGGTCTGACAGGTTCCCCTGTGCTGCCCTTCACCCTCCCACCACTAGGGGTATCATCATTATTTACTTACCTGTGATCTATCCACTTCCTGTCTGTGTCCAAATCAGACATAATCTACAGATAACAGACATAGGCTGCAGATCACAGATATGTGAGTAATGATGGCATGAAGACCCAGAGGAGAAACTCTCCCTAAAATCAGCTGCCTGATACCCATACACAATCGTATACCCTCGCCTGATACCCATACACAATCGTATACCCTCGCCTGATACCCATATACAAATGTATACCCTCGCCTGATACCCATATACAATCGTATACCCTCGCCTGATACCCATATACGATCGTATACCATCAACTGATACCCATATACAATCGTATACCCTCGCCTGATACCCATATACAAACGTATACCCTCGCCTGATACCCATATACAATCGTATACCATCAACTGATACCCATATACAATCGTATACCCTCGCCTGATACCCATATACAAACGTATACCCTCGCCTGATACCCATATACAATCGTATAGCCTCGCCTGATACCCATATAAAATCGTATACCATCAACTGATACTTGTATACAATCGTATACCCTCGCCTGATACCCATATACAATTGTATACCCTCGCCTGATACCCATATACGATCGTATACCATCAACTGATACCCATATACAATCGTATACCCTCGCCTGATACCCATATACAAACGTATACCCTTGCCTGATACCCATATACAATCGTATACCCTCGTCTGATACCCATATACAATCGTATACCATCAACTGATACCCATATACAATCGTATACCCTCGCCTGATACCCATATACAATCGTATACCCTCGCCTGAACCCATATACAATCGTATACCATCAACTGATACCCATATACAAACGTATACCCTCGCCTGATACCCATATACAATCGTATACCCTCGCCTGATACCCATATACAATCGTATACCCTCGCCTGATACCCATATAGAATCATATAGCCTCGCCTGATACCCATATAAAATCGTATACCATCAACTGATACCCGTATACTATCGTATACCCTCGCCTGATACCCATATACAATCGTATACCATCAACTGATACCCATATACAATCATATACCCTCGCCTGATACTCGTATACAATCGTATACCC
The DNA here is from genome assembly GCF_040937935.1 of Hyperolius riggenbachi. Classification (NCBI taxonomy): domain Eukaryota; kingdom Metazoa; phylum Chordata; class Amphibia; order Anura; family Hyperoliidae; genus Hyperolius; species Hyperolius riggenbachi. The sequence goes on from NC_090650.1 coordinate 4,452,813, forward strand.
TCGCCTGATACCCATATACAATCATATACTCTCGCCTGATACCCATATACAATCGTATACCCTCGCCTGAACCCATATACAATAGTATACCATCAACTGATACCCATATACAATCGTATACCCTCGCCTGATACCCGTATACAATCGTATACCCTCGCCTGATACCTATATACAATCGTATACCCTCGCCTGATACCCATATACAAACGTATACCCTCGCCTGATACCCATATACAATCGTATAGCCTCGCCTGATACCCATATAAAATCGTATACCATCAACTGATACCCGTATACAATCGTATACCCTCGCCTGATACCCATATACAATCGTATACCCTCGCCTGATACCCATATAAAATCGTATACCATCAACTGATACCCATATACAATCGTATACCCTCGCCTGATACCCATATACAATCATATACCCTCGCCTGATACCCATATACAATCGTATACCCTCGCCTGATACCCATATACAATCGTACACCCTCGTCTGATACCCATATACAATCGTGTACATCTGCCGATTCTGTGGCTGAATCCACCATCCTCCATTCGATAATTTTCTCCGCAACATGTCTACCCAATCGATGTCCCGGGTCAAAATCAGTCAGAGGCATGGATCGGACATGCTGGGAAATCTCGGTCGCACTTGCTTGACCAGGCATAGCACCAATCGTACACAACGAACCCTCGCCCTGAGTGTTAAATGTCGGCGGAACTTGTCACTCTGAGGAATAAGTCAAAATATAGCTATGCCAAATACTTCCCACAATGCTCTCTGATCAGTAATGCAATGACAAGGAATAGCTTATTATCCCAACGCATACAGAGCAATGCTGCCTGCTGGTCTGACAGGTTCCCCTGTGCTGCCCTTCACCCTCCCACCACTAGGGGTATCATCATTATTTACTTACCTGTGATCTATCCCATTCCTGTCTGTGTCCAAATCAGGCATAATCTACAGATAACAGACATAGGCTGCGGATCACAGATATGTGAGTAATGATGGCATGAAGACCCAGAGGAGAAACTCTCCCTAAAATCAGCTGCCTGATACCCATATACAATCGTATACCCTCGCCTGATACCCATATACAATCGTATACCCTCGCCTGATACCCATATACAAACGTATACCCTCGCCTGATACCCATATACAATCGTATACCCTCGCCTGATACCCATATACAATCGTATACCCTCGCCTGATACCCATATACAATCGTATACCCTCGCCTGATACCCATATACAAACGTATACCCTCGCCTGATACCCATATACAATCGTATAGCCTCGCCTGATACCCATATAAAATCGTATACCATCAACTGATACCCGTATACAATCGTATACCCTCGCCTGATACCCATATACAATCGTATACCATCAACTGATACCCGTATACAATCGTATACCCTCGCCTGATACCCATATACAATCGTATACCCTCGCCTGATACCCATATAAAATCGTATACCATCAACTGATACCCATATACAATCGTATACCCTCGCCTGATACCCATATACAATCGTATACCCTCGTCTGATACCCATATACAATCGTATACCATCAACTGATACCCATATACAATTGTATACCCTCGCCTGATACCCATATACAATCGTATACCCTCGCCTGAACCCATATACAATCGTATACCATCAACTGATACCCATATACAATCGTATACCCTCGCCTGATACCCGTATACAATCGTATACCCTCGCCTGATACCCATATACAATCGTATACTCTCGCCTGATACCCATATACAATCGTATACCCTCGTCTGATACCCATATACAATCATATACTCTCGCCTGATACCCATACACAATCGTATACCCTCGCCTGATACCCATATACAATCGTATACTCTCGCCTGATACCCATATACAATCGTATACCCTCGCCTGATACCCATATACAATCGTATAGCCTCGCCTGATACCCATATACAATCGTACACCCTCGCCTGATACCCATATACAATCGTATACCCTCGCCTGATACCCATATACAATCGTACACCCTCGCCTGATACCCATATACAATCGTACACCCTCGCCTGATACCCATATACAATAGTATACCCTCGCCTGATACCCATATAGTATCGTATACCCTCGCCTGATACCCGTATACAATCGTATACCCTCGCCTGATACCCATATACAATCGTACACCCTCGCCTGATACCCATATACAATCGTATACCCTCGCCTGATACCCATATACAATCGTATACCCTCGCCTGATACCCATATAAAATCGTATACCATCAACTGATACTTGTATACAATCGTATACCCTCGCCTGATACCCATATACAATTGTATACCCTCGCCTGATACCCATATACGATCGTATACCATCAACTGATACCCATATACAATCGTATACCCTCGCCTGATACCCATATACAAACGTATACCCTCGCCTGATACCCATATACAATCGTATACCCTCGTCTGATACCCATATACAATCGTATACCATCAACTGATACCCATATACAATCGTATACCCTCGCCTGATACCCATATACAATCGTATACCCTCGCCTGAACCCATATACAATCGTATACCATCAACTGATACCCATATACAAACGTATACCCTCGCCTGATACCCATATACAATCGTATACCCTCGCCTGATACCCATATACAATCGTATACCCTCGCCTGATACCCATATAGAATCATATAGCCTCGCCTGATACCCATATAAAATCGTATACCATCAACTGATACCCGTATACTATCGTATACCCTCGCCTGATACCCATATACAATCGTATACCATCAACTGATACCCATATACAATCATATACCCTCGCCTGATACTCGTATACAATCGTATACCCTCGCCTGATACCCATATACAATCATATACTCTCGCCTGATACCCATATACAATCGTATACCCTCGCCTGAACCCATATACAATAGTATACCATCAACTGATACCCATATACAATCGTATACCCTCGCCTGATACCCGTATACAATCGTATACCCTCGCCTGATACCTATATACAATCGTATACCCTCGCCTGATACCCATATACAAACGTATACCCTCGCCTGATACCCATATACAATCGTATAGCCTCGCCTGATACCCATATAAAATCGTATACCATCAACTGATACCCGTATACAATCGTATACCCTCGCCTGATACCCATATACAATCGTATACCCTCGCCTGATACCCATATAAAATCGTATACCATCAACTGATACCCATATACAATCGTATACCCTCGCCTGATACCCATATACAATCATATACCCTCGCCTGATACCCATATACAATCGTATACCCTCGCCTGATACCCATATACAATCGTACACCCTCGTCTGATACCCATATACAATCGTGTACATCTGCCGATTCTGTGGCTGAATCCACCATCCTCCATTCGATAATTTTCTCCGCAACATGTCTACCCAATCGATGTCCCGGGTCAAAATCAGTCAGAGGCATGGATCGGACATACTGGGAAATCTCGGTCGCACTTGCTTGACCAGGCATAGCACCAATCGTACACAACGAACCCTCGCCCTGAGTGTTAAATGTCGGCGGAACTTGTCACTCTGAGGAATAAGTCAAAATATAGCTATGCCAAATACTTCCCACAATGCTCTCTGATCAGTAATGCAATGACAAGGAATAGCTTATTATCCCAACGCATACAGAGCAATGCTGCCTGCTGGTCTGACAGGTTCCCCTGTGCTGCCCTTCACCCTCCCACCACTAGGGGTATCATCATTATTTACTTACCTGTGATCTATCCCATTCCTGTCTGTGTCCAAATCAGGCATAATCTACAGATAACAGACATAGGCTGCGGATCACAGATATGTGAGTAATGATGGCATGAAGACCCAGAGGAGAAACTCTCCCTAAAATCAGCTGCCTGATACCCATATACAATCGTATACCCTCGCCTGATACCCATATACAATCGTATACCCTCGCCTGATACCCATATACAAACGTATACCCTCGCCTGATACCCATATACAAACGTATACCCTCGCCTGATACCCATATACAATCGTATACCCTCGCCTGATACCCATATACAATCGTATACCCTCGCCTGATACCCATATACAAACGTATACCCTCGCCTGATACCCATATACAATCGTATAGCCTCGCCTGATACCCATATACAATCGTATACCCTCGCCTGATACCCATACACAATAGTATACCCTCGCCTGATACCCATACACAATCGTATACCCTCGCCTGATACCCATATACAATCGTATACCCTCGCCTGATACCCATACACAATAGTATACCCTCGCCTGATACCCATACACAATCGTATACCCTCGCCTGATACCCATATACAAATGTATACCCTCGCCTGATACCCATATACAATCGTATACCATCAACTGATACCCATATACAAACGTATACCCTCGCCTGATACCCATATACAATCGTATACCCTCGCCTGATACCCGTATACAATCGTATACCCTCGCCTGATACCCATATACAATCGTATACCCTCGCCTGATACCCATATACAAACGTATACCCTCGCCTGATACCCATATACAATCGTATAGCCTCGCCTGATACCCATATAAAATCGTATACCATCAACTGATACCCGTATACAATCGTATACCCTCGCCTGATACCCATATACAATCGTATACCCTCGCCTGATACCCATATAAAATCGTATACCATCAACTGATACCCATATACAATCGTATACCCTCGCCTGATACCCATATACAATCGTATACCCTCGTCTGATACCCATATACAATCGTATACCATCAACTGATACCCATATACAATTGTATACCCTCGCCTGATACCCATATACAATCGTATACCCTCGCCTGAACCCATATACAATCGTATACCATCAACTGATACCCATATACAATCGTATACCCTCGCCTGATACCCGTATACAATCGTATACCCTCGCCTGATACCCATATACAATCGTATACTCTCGCCTGATACCCATATACAATCGTATACCCTCGTCTGATACCCATATACAATCATATACTCTCGCCTGATACCCATATACAATCGTATACCCTCGCCTGATACCCATATACAATCGTATACTCTCGCCTGATACCCATATACAATCGTATACCCTCGCCTGATACCCATATACAATCGTATAGCCTCGCCTGATACCCATATACAATCGTACACCCTCGCCTGATACCCATATACAATCGTATACCCTCGCCTGATACCCATATACAATCGTACACCCTCGCCTGATACCCATATACAATCGTATACCCTCGCCTGATACCCATATAGTATCGTATACCCTCGCCTGATACCCGTATACAATCGTATACCCTCGCCTGATACCCATATACAATCGTACACCCTCGCCTAATACCCATATACAATCGTATACCCTCGCCTGATACCCATATACAATCGTATACCCTCGCCTGATACCCATATAAAATCGTATACCATCAACTGATACTTGTATACAATCGTATACCCTCGCCTGATACCCATATGCAATTGTATACCCTCGCCTGATACCCATATACGATCGTATACCATCAACTGATACCCATATACAATCGTATACCCTCGCCTGATACCCATATACAAACGTATACCCTCGCCTGATACCCATATACAATCGTATACCCTCGTCTGATACCCATATACAATCGTATACCATCAACTGATACCCATATACAATCGTATACCCTCGCCTGATACCCATATACAATCGTATACCCTCGCCTGAACCCATATACAATCGTATACCATCAACTGATACCCATATACAAACGTATACCCTCACCTGATACCCATATACAATCGTATACCCTCGCCTGATACCCATATACAATCGTATACCCTCGCCTGATACCCATATAGAATCATATAGCCTCGCCTGATACCCATATAAAATCGTATACCATCAACTGATACCCGTATACTATCGTATACCCTCGCCTGATACCCATATACAATCGTATACCATCAACTGATACCCATATACAATCATATGCCCTCGCCTGATACTCGTATACAATCGTATACCCTCGCCTGATACCCATATACAATCATATACTCTCGCCTGATACCCATATACAATCGTATACCCTCGCCTGAACCCATATACAATAGTATACCATCAACTGATACCCATATACAATCGTATACCCTCGCCTGATACCCGTATACAATCGTATACCCTCGCCTGATACCTATATACAATCGTATACCCTCGCCTGATACCCATATACAAACGTATACCCTCGCCTGATACCCATATACAATCGTATAGCCTCGCCTGATACCCATATAAAATCGTATACCATCAACTGATACCCGTATACAATCGTATACCCTCGCCTGATACCCATATACAATCGTATACCCTCGCCTGATACCCATATAAAATCGTATACCATCAACTGATACCCATATACAATCGTATACCCTCGCCTGATACCCATATACAATCATATACCCTCGCCTGATACCCATATACAATCGTATACCCTCGCCTGATACCCATATACAATCGTACACCCTCGTCTGATACCCATATACAATCGTGTACATCTGCCGATTCTGTGGCTGAATCCACCATCCTCCATTCGATAATTTTCTCCGCAACATGTCTACCCAATCGATGTCCCGGGTCAAAATCAGTCAGAGGCATGGATCGGACATGCTGGGAAATCTCGGTCGCACTTGCTTGACCAGGCATAGCACCAATCGTACACAACGAACCCTCGCCCTGAGTGTTAAATGTCGGCGGAACTTGTCACTCTGAGGAATAAGTCAAAATATAGCTATGCCAAATACTTCCCACAATGCTCTCTGATCAGTAATGCAATGACAAGGAATAGCTTATTATCCCAACGCATACAGAGCAATGCTGCCTGCTGGTCTGACAGGTTCCCCTGTGCTGCCCTTCACCCTCCCACCACTAGGGGTATCATCATTATTTACTTACCTGTGATCTATCCCATTCCTGTCTGTGTCCAAATCAGGCATAATCTACAGATAACAGACATAGGCTGCGGATCACAGATATGTGAGTAATGATGGCATGAAGACCCAGAGGAGAAACTCTCCCTAAAATCAGCTGCCTGATACCCATACACAATCGTATACCCTCGCCTGATACCCATATACAATCGTATACCCTCGCCTGATACCCATATACAAACGTATACCCTCGCCTGATACCCATATACAAACGTATACCCTCGCCTGATACCCATATACAATCGTATACCCTCGCCTGATACCCATATACAATCGTATAGCCTCGCCTGATACCCATATAAAATCGTATACCATCAACTGATACCCGTATACAATCGTATACCCTCGCCTGATACCCATATACAATCGTATACCCTCGCCTGATACCCATATAAAATCGTATACCATCAACTGATACCCATATACAATCGTATACCCTCGCCTGATACCCATATACAATCGTATACACTCGTCTGATACCCATATACAATCGTATACCATCAACTGATACCCATATACAATTGTATACCCTCGCCTGATACCCATATACAATCGTATACCCTCGCCTGAACCCATATACAATCGTATACCATCAACTGATACCCATATACAATCGTATACCCTCGCCTGATACCCGTATACAATCGTATACCCTCGCCTGATACCCATATACAATCGTATACTCTCGCCTGATACCCATATACAATCGTATACCCTCGTCTGATACCCATATACAATCATATACTCTCGCCTGATACCCATATACAATCGTATACCCTCGCCTGATACCCATATACAATCGTATACTCTCGCCTGATACCCATATACAATCGTATACCCTCGCCTGATACCCATATACAATCGTATACCCTCGCCTGATACCCATATAGAATCGTATACCCTCGCCTGATACCCATATACAATCGTATACTCTCGCCTGATACCCATATACAATCGTATACCCTCGCCTGATACCCATATACAATCGTATAGCCTCGCCTGATACCCATATAAAATCGTATACCATCAACTGATACCCGTATACAATCGTATACCCTCGCCTGATACCCATATACAATCGTATACCCTCGCCTGATACCCATATAAAATCGTATACCATCAACTGATACCCATATACAATCGTATACCCTCGCCTGATACCCATATACAATCGTATACACTCGTCTGATACCCATATACAATCGTATACCATCAACTGATACCCATATACAATTGTATACCCTCGCCTGATACCCATATACAATCGTATACCCTCGCCTGAACCCATATACAATCGTATACCATCAACTGATACCCATATACAATCGTATACCCTCGCCTGATACCCGTATACAATCGTATACCCTCGCCTGATACCCATATACAATCGTATACTCTCGCCTGATACCCATATACAATCGTATACCCTCGTCTGATACCCATATACAATCATATACTCTCGCCTGATACCCATATACAATCGTATACCCTCGCCTGATACCCATATACAATCGTATACTCTCGCCTGATACCCATATACAATCGTATACCCTCGCCTGATACCCATATACAATCGTATACCCTCGCCTGATACCCATATAGAATCGTATACCCTCGCCTGATACCCATATACAATCGTATAGCCTCGCCTGATACCCATATACAATCGTACACCCTCGCCTGATACCCATATACAATCGTATACCCTCGCCTGATACCCATATACAATCGTACACCCTCGCCTGATACCCATATACAATCGTATACCCTCGCCTGATACCCATATAGTATCGTATACCCTCGCCTGATACCCGTATACAATCGTATACCCTCGCCTGATACCCATATACAATCGTACACCCTCGCCTGATACCCATATACAATCGTATACCCTCGCCTGATACCCATATACAATCGTATACCCTCGCCTGATACCCATATACAATCGTATACCCTCGCCTGATACCCATATACAATCGTATACCCTTGCCTGATACCCATATACAATCGTATACCCTTGCCTGATACCCATATACGATCGTATACCATCAACTGATACCCATATACAATCGTATACCCTCGCCTGATACCCATATACAATCATATACCCTCGCCTGATACCCATATACAATCGTATACCCTTGCCTGATACCCATATACAATCGTATACCCTTGCCTGATACCCATATACGATCGTATACCATCAACTGATACCCATATACAATCGTATACCCTCGCCTGATACCCATATACAATCATATACCCTCGCCTGATACCCATATACAATCGTATACCCTTGCCTGATACCCATATACAATCGTATACCCTCGCCTGATTCCCATATACAATCGTATACCCTCGCCTGATACCCATATACAATCGTATACCCTCGCCTGATACCCATATACAATTGTATACCCTCGCCTGATACCCATATACGATCGTATACCATCAACTGATACCCATATACAATCGTATACCCTCGCCTGATACCCATATACAATCGTATACCCTCGCCTGAACCCATATACAATCGTATACCCTCGCCTGATACCCATATACAATCGTATACCCTCGCCTGATACCCATATACAATCGTATACCCTCGCCTGATACCCATATACGATCGTATACCATCAACTGATACCCATATACAATCGTATACCCTTGCCTGATACCCATATACAATCGTATACCCTCGCCTGAACCCATATACAATCGTATACCCTCGCCTGATACCCATATACAATCGTATACCCTCGCCTGATACCCATATACAATCGTATACCCTCGCCTGATACCCATATACGATCGTATACCATCAACTGATACCCATATACAATCGTATACCCTTGCCTGATACCCATATACAATCGTATACCCTCGCCTGATACCCATATACAATCGTATACCCTCGCCTGATACCCATATACAATCATATACCCTCGCCTGATACCCATATACAATCGTATACCCTTGCCTGATACCCATATACAATCGTATACCCTCGCCTGATACCCATATACAATCGTATACCCTCGCCTGATACCCATATAAAATCGTATACCATCAACTGATACCCATATACAATCGTATACCCTCGCCTGATACCCATATACAATCATATACCCTCGCCTGATACCCATATACAATCGTATACCCTCGCCTGATACCCATATACAATCGTACACCCTCGTCTGATACCCATATACAATCGTGTACATCTGCCGATTCTGTGGCTGAATCCACCATCCTCCATTCGATAATTTTCTCCGCAACATGTCTACCCAATCGATGTCCCGGGTCAAAATCAGTCAGAGGCATGGATCGGACATGCTGGGAAATCTCGGTCGCACTTGCTTGACCAGGCATAGCACCAATCGTACACAACGAACCCTCGCCCTGAGTGTTAAATGTCGGCGGAACTTGTCACTCTGAGGAATAAGTCAAAATATAGCTATGCCAAATACTTCCCACAATGCTCTCTGATCAGTAATGCAATGACAAGGAATAGCTTATTATCCCAACGCATACAGAGCAATGCTGCCTGCTGGTCTGACAGGTTCCCCTGTGCTGCCCTTCACCCTCCCACCACTAGGGGTATCATCATTATTTACTTACCTGTGATCTATCCCATTCCTGTCTGTGTCCAAATCAGGCATAATCTACAGATAACAGACATAGGCTGCGGATCACAGATATGTGAGTAATGATGGCATGAAGACCCAGAGGAGAAACTCTCCCTAAAATCAGCTGCCTGATACCCATATACAATCGTATACCCTCGCCTGATACCCATATACAATCGTATACCCTCGCCTGATACCCATATACAAACGTATACCCTCGCCTGATACCCATATACAATCGTATACCCTCGCCTGATACCCATATACAATCGTATACCCTCGCCTGATACCCATATACAATCGTATACCCTCGCCTGATACCCATATACAAACGTATACCCTCGCCTGATACCCATATACAATCGTATAGCCTCGCCTGATACCCATATAAAATCGTATACCATCAACTGATACCCGTATACAATCGTATACCCTCGCCTGATACCCATATACAATCGTATACCATCAACTGATACCCGTATACAATCGTATACCCTCGCCTGATACCCATATACAATCGTATACCCTCGCCTGATACCCATATAAAATCGTATACCATCAACTGATACCCATATACAATCGTATACCCTCGCCTGATACCCATATACAATCGTATACCCTCGTCTGATACCCATATACAATCGTATACCATCAACTGATACCCATATACAATTGTATACCCTCGCCTGATACCCATATACAATCGTATACCCTCGCCTGAACCCATATACAATCGTATACCATCAACTGATACCCATATACAATCGTATACCCTCGCCTGATACCCGTATACAATCGTATACCCTCGCCTGATACCCATATACAATCGTATACTCTCGCCTGATACCCATATACAATCGTATACCCTCGTCTGATACCCATATACAATCATATACTCTCGCCTGATACCCATACACAATCGTATACCCTCGCCTGATACCCATATACAATCGTATACTCTCGCCTGATACCCATATACAATCGTATACCCTCGCCTGATACCCATATACAATCGTATAGCCTCGCCTGATACCCATATACAATCGTACACCCTCGCCTGATACCCATATACAATCGTATACCCTCGCCTGATACCCATATACAATCGTACACCCTCGCCTGATACCCATATACAATCGTACACCCTCGCCTGATACCCATATACAATAGTATACCCTCGCCTGATACCCATATAGTATCGTATACCCTCGCCTGATACCCGTATACAATCGTATACCCTCGCCTGATACCCATATACAATCGTACACCCTCGCCTGATACCCATATACAATCGTATACCCTCGCCTGATACCCATATACAATCGTATACCCTCGCCTGATACCCATATAAAATCGTATACCATCAACTGATACTTGTATACAATCGTATACCCTCGCCTGATACCCATATACAATTGTATACCCTCGCCTGATACCCATATACGATCGTATACCATCAACTGATACCCATATACAATCGTATACCCTCGCCTGATACCCATATACAAACGTATACCCTCGCCTGATACCCATATACAATCGTATACCCTCGTCTGATACCCATATACAATCGTATACCATCAACTGATACCCATATACAATCGTATACCCTCGCCTGATACCCATATACAATCGTATACCCTCGCCTGAACCCATATACAATCGTATACCATCAACTGATACCCATATACAAACGTATACCCTCGCCTGATACCCATATACAATCGTATACCCTCGCCTGATACCCATATACAATCGTATACCCTCGCCTGATACCCATATAGAATCATATAGCCTCGCCTGATACCCATATAAAATCGTATACCATCAACTGATACCCGTATACTATCGTATACCCTCGCCTGATACCCATATACAATCGTATACCATCAACTGATACCCATATACAATCATATACCCTCGCCTGATACTCGTATACAATCGTATACCCTCGCCTGATACCCATATACAATCATATACTCTCGCCTGATACCCATATACAATCGTATACCCTCGCCTGAACCCATATACAATAGTATACCATCAACTGATACCCATATACAATCGTATACCCTCGCCTGATACCCGTATACAATCGTATACCCTCGCCTGATACCTATATACAATCGTATACCCTCGCCTGATACCCATATACAAACGTATACCCTCGCCTGATACCCATATACAATCGTATAGCCTCGCCTGATACCCATATAAAATCGTATACCATCAACTGATACCCGTATACAATCGTATACCCTCGCCTGATACCCATATACAATCGTATACCCTCGCCTGATACCCATATAAAATCGTATACCATCAACTGATACCCATATACAATCGTATACCCTCGCCTGATACCCATATACAATCATATACCCTCGCCTGATACCCATATACAATCGTATACCCTCGCCTGATACCCATATACAATCGTACACCCTCGTCTGATACCCATATACAATCGTGTACATCTGCCGATTCTGTGGCTGAATCCACCATCCTCCATTCGATAATTTTCTCCGCAACATGTCTACCCAATCGATGTCCCGGGTCAAAATCAGTCAGAGGCATGGATCGGACATACTGGGAAATCTCGGTCGCACTTGCTTGACCAGGCATAGCACCAATCGTACACAACGAACCCTCGCCCTGAGTGTTAAATGTCGGCGGAACTTGTCACTCTGAGGAATAAGTCAAAATATAGCTATGCCAAATACTTCCCACAATGCTCTCTGATCAGTAATGCAATGACAAGGAATAGCTTATTATCCCAACGCATACAGAGCAATGCTGCCTGCTGGTCTGACAGGTTCCCCTGTGCTGCCCTTCACCCTCCCACCACTAGGGGTATCATCATTATTTACTTACCTGTGATCTATCCCATTCCTGTCTGTGTCCAAATCAGGCATAATCTACAGATAACAGACATAGGCTGCGGATCACAGATATGTGAGTAATGATGGCATGAAGACCCAGAGGAGAAACTCTCCCTAAAATCAGCTGCCTGATACCCATATACAATCGTATACCCTCGCCTGATACCCATATACAATCGTATACCCTCGCCTGATACCCATATACAAACGTATACCCTCGCCTGATACCCATATACAAACGTATACCCTCGCCTGATACCCATATACAATCGTATACCCTCGCCTGATACCCATATACAATCGTATACCCTCGCCTGATACCCATATACAAACGTATACCCTCGCCTGATACCCATATACAATCGTATAGCCTCGCCTGATACCCATATACAATCGTATACCCTCGCCTGATACCCATACACAATAGTATACCCTCGCCTGATACCCATACACAATCGTATACCCTCGCCTGATACCCATATACAATCGTATACCCTCGCCTGATACCCATACACAATAGTATACCCTCGCCTGATACCCATACACAATCGTATACCCTCGCCTGATACCCATATACAAATGTATACCCTCGCCTGATACCCATATACAATCGTATACCATCAACTGATACCCATATACAAACGTATACCCTCGCCTGATACCCATATACAATCGTATACCCTCGCCTGATACCCGTATACAATCGTATACCCTCGCCTGATACCCATATACAATCGTATACCCTCGCCTGATACCCATATACAAACGTATACCCTCGCCTGATACCCATATACAATCGTATAGCCTCGCCTGATACCCATATAAAATCGTATACCATCAACTGATACCCGTATACAATCGTATACCCTCGCCTGATACCCATATACAATCGTATACCCTCGCCTGATACCCATATAAAATCGTATACCATCAACTGATACCCATATACAATCGTATACCCTCGCCTGATACCCATATACAATCGTATACCCTCGTCTGATACCCATATACAATCGTATACCATCAACTGATACCCATATACAATTGTATACCCTCGCCTGATACCCATATACAATCGTATACCCTCGCCTGAACCCATATACAATCGTATACCATCAACTGATACCCATATACAATCGTATACCCTCGCCTGATACCCGTATACAATCGTATACCCTCGCCTGATACCCATATACAATCGTATACTCTCGCCTGATACCCATATACAATCGTATACCCTCGTCTGATACCCATATACAATCATATACTCTCGCCTGATACCCATATACAATCGTATACCCTCGCCTGATACCCATATACAATCGTATACTCTCGCCTGATACCCATATACAATCGTATACCCTCGCCTGATACCCATATACAATCGTATAGCCTCGCCTGATACCCATATACAATCGTACACCCTCGCCTGATACCCATATACAATCGTATACCCTCGCCTGATACCCATATACAATCGTACACCCTCGCCTGATACCCATATACAATCGTATACCCTCGCCTGATACCCATATAGTATCGTATACCCTCGCCTGATACCCGTATACAATCGTATACCCTCGCCTGATACCCATATACAATCGTACACCCTCGCCTAATACCCATATACAATCGTATACCCTCGCCTGATACCCATATACAATCGTATACCCTCGCCTGATACCCATATAAAATCGTATACCATCAACTGATACTTGTATACAATCGTATACCCTCGCCTGATACCCATATGCAATTGTATACCCTCGCCTGATACCCATATACGATCGTATACCATCAACTGATACCCATATACAATCGTATACCCTCGCCTGATACCCATATACAAACGTATACCCTCGCCTGATACCCATATACAATCGTATACCCTCGTCTGATACCCATATACAATCGTATACCATCAACTGATACCCATATACAATCGTATACCCTCGCCTGATACCCATATACAATCGTATACCCTCGCCTGAACCCATATACAATCGTATACCATCAACTGATACCCATATACAAACGTATACCCTCACCTGATACCCATATACAATCGTATACCCTCGCCTGATACCCATATACAATCGTATACCCTCGCCTGATACCCATATAGAATCATATAGCCTCGCCTGATACCCATATAAAATCGTATACCATCAACTGATACCCGTATACTATCGTATACCCTCGCCTGATACCCATATACAATCGTATACCATCAACTGATACCCATATACAATCATATGCCCTCGCCTGATACTCGTATACAATCGTATACCCTCGCCTGATACCCATATACAATCATATACTCTCGCCTGATACCCATATACAATCGTATACCCTCGCCTGAACCCATATACAATAGTATACCATCAACTGATACCCATATACAATCGTATACCCTCGCCTGATACCCGTATACAATCGTATACCCTCGCCTGATACCTATATACAATCGTATACCCTCGCCTGATACCCATATACAAACGTATACCCTCGCCTGATACCCATATACAATCGTATAGCCTCGCCTGATACCCATATAAAATCGTATACCATCAACTGATACCCGTATACAATCGTATACCCTCGCCTGATACCCATATACAATCGTATACCCTCGCCTGATACCCATATAAAATCGTATACCATCAACTGATACCCATATACAATCGTATACCCTCGCCTGATACCCATATACAATCATATACCCTCGCCTGATACCCATATACAATCGTATACCCTCGCCTGATACCCATATACAATCGTACACCCTCGTCTGATACCCATATACAATCGTGTACATCTGCCGATTCTGTGGCTGAATCCACCATCCTCCATTCGATAATTTTCTCCGCAACATGTCTACCCAATCGATGTCCCGGGTCAAAATCAGTCAGAGGCATGGATCGGACATGCTGGGAAATCTCGGTCGCACTTGCTTGACCAGGCATAGCACCAATCGTACACAACGAACCCTCGCCCTGAGTGTTAAATGTCGGCGGAACTTGTCACTCTGAGGAATAAGTCAAAATATAGCTATGCCAAATACTTCCCACAATGCTCTCTGATCAGTAATGCAATGACAAGGAATAGCTTATTATCCCAACGCATACAGAGCAATGCTGCCTGCTGGTCTGACAGGTTCCCCTGTGCTGCCCTTCACCCTCCCACCACTAGGGGTATCATCATTATTTACTTACCTGTGATCTATCCCATTCCTGTCTGTGTCCAAATCAGGCATAATCTACAGATAACAGACATAGGCTGCGGATCACAGATATGTGAGTAATGATGGCATGAAGACCCAGAGGAGAAACTCTCCCTAAAATCAGCTGCCTGATACCCATACACAATCGTATACCCTCGCCTGATACCCATATACAATCGTATACCCTCGCCTGATACCCATATACAAACGTATACCCTCGCCTGATACCCATATACAAACGTATACCCTCGCCTGATACCCATATACAATCGTATACCCTCGCCTGATACCCATATACAATCGTATAGCCTCGCCTGATACCCATATAAAATCGTATACCATCAACTGATACCCGTATACAATCGTATACCCTCGCCTGATACCCATATACAATCGTATACCCTCGCCTGATACCCATATAAAATCGTATACCATCAACTGATACCCATATACAATCGTATACCCTCGCCTGATACCCATATACAATCGTATACACTCGTCTGATACCCATATACAATCGTATACCATCAACTGATACCCATATACAATTGTATACCCTCGCCTGATACCCATATACAATCGTATACCCTCGCCTGAACCCATATACAATCGTATACCATCAACTGATACCCATATACAATCGTATACCCTCGCCTGATACCCGTATACAATCGTATACCCTCGCCTGATACCCATATACAATCGTATACTCTCGCCTGATACCCATATACAATCGTATACCCTCGTCTGATACCCATATACAATCATATACTCTCGCCTGATACCCATATACAATCGTATACCCTCGCCTGATACCCATATACAATCGTATACTCTCGCCTGATACCCATATACAATCGTATACCCTCGCCTGATACCCATATACAATCGTATACCCTCGCCTGATACCCATATAGAATCGTATACCCTCGCCTGATACCCATATACAATCGTATACTCTCGCCTGATACCCATATACAATCGTATACCCTCGCCTGATACCCATATACAATCGTATAGCCTCGCCTGATACCCATATAAAATCGTATACCATCAACTGATACCCGTATACAATCGTATACCCTCGCCTGATACCCATATACAATCGTATACCCTCGCCTGATACCCATATAAAATCGTATACCATCAACTGATACCCATATACAATCGTATACCCTCGCCTGATACCCATATACAATCGTATACACTCGTCTGATACCCATATACAATCGTATACCATCAACTGATACCCATATACAATTGTATACCCTCGCCTGATACCCATATACAATCGTATACCCTCGCCTGAACCCATATACAATCGTATACCATCAACTGATACCCATATACAATCGTATACCCTCGCCTGATACCCGTATACAATCGTATACCCTCGCCTGATACCCATATACAATCGTATACTCTCGCCTGATACCCATATACAATCGTATACCCTCGTCTGATACCCATATACAATCATATACTCTCGCCTGATACCCATATACAATCGTATACCCTCGCCTGATACCCATATACAATCGTATACTCTCGCCTGATACCCATATACAATCGTATACCCTCGCCTGATACCCATATACAATCGTATACCCTCGCCTGATACCCATATAGAATCGTATACCCTCGCCTGATACCCATATACAATCGTATAGCCTCGCCTGATACCCATATACAATCGTACACCCTCGCCTGATACCCATATACAATCGTATACCCTCGCCTGATACCCATATACAATCGTACACCCTCGCCTGATACCCATATACAATCGTATACCCTCGCCTGATACCCATATAGTATCGTATACCCTCGCCTGATACCCGTATACAATCGTATACCCTCGCCTGATACCCATATACAATCGTACACCCTCGCCTGATACCCATATACAATCGTATACCCTCGCCTGATACCCATATACAATCGTATACCCTCGCCTGATACCCATATACAATCGTATACCCTCGCCTGATACCCATATACAATCGTATACCCTTGCCTGATACCCATATACAATCGTATACCCTTGCCTGATACCCATATACGATCGTATACCATCAACTGATACCCATATACAATCGTATACCCTCGCCTGATACCCATATACAATCATATACCCTCGCCTGATACCCATATACAATCGTATACCCTTGCCTGATACCCATATACAATCGTATACCCTTGCCTGATACCCATATACGATCGTATACCATCAACTGATACCCATATACAATCGTATACCCTCGCCTGATACCCATATACAATCATATACCCTCGCCTGATACCCATATACAATCGTATACCCTTGCCTGATACCCATATACAATCGTATACCCTCGCCTGATTCCCATATACAATCGTATACCCTCGCCTGATACCCATATACAATCGTATACCCTCGCCTGATACCCATATACAATTGTATACCCTCGCCTGATACCCATATACGATCGTATACCATCAACTGATACCCATATACAATCGTATACCCTCGCCTGATACCCATATACAATCGTATACCCTCGCCTGAACCCATATACAATCGTATACCCTCGCCTGATACCCATATACAATCGTATACCCTCGCCTGATACCCATATACAATCGTATACCCTCGCCTGATACCCATATACGATCGTATACCATCAACTGATACCCATATACAATCGTATACCCTTGCCTGATACCCATATACAATCGTATACCCTCGCCTGATACCCATATACAATCGTATACCCTCGCCTGATACCCATATACAATCATATACCCTCGCCTGATACCCATATACAATCGTATACCCTTGCCTGATACCCATATACAATCGTATACCCTTGCCTGATACCCATATACAATCGTACACAATGAACCCTCCTGAACTCATCCTGCAGTGTATGGGTGGACAACAGATCTCTTTTCGATCAGATTCAATCAGAGATCTGTCTCGTGGCCTCCTTAAAGAGAATCTGTATTAAAAAAATATGCCCCTGGGGGGGACTCACCTCGGGAGGAGGAAGCTTCCGGATCCTATCAAGGCTTTCCCCGTCCTCCTCTGTCCCACGGCGGTCTCGCTGCAGGTCCAGGAACGGCGGGGATGTAAATATTTACATTCCTGGTTCCAGCGCAGGCGCAATACCGGCTCTGGTCTCGGAAATAGACGGAAGTAGCCGATTCCAGTCGAGTCCGCTCTACTGCGCAGGCGTATTTGCAGTAGAGTGGACCCGACTGAAATCGGCTATCTCTGTGCAACAGCGCCACCCGCTGGAGCCAAGGAAGGTAAATATATCGAGCCTTATCAGCCTTGTCGAGGGAGGATTGCGGGATACTTTGGGGGAGCCAGCGCTGGACTGCCTGCAGCTACAGGGGCGGGGGAAGCTTCATTGGGACCCTGAGGCCTCCGCCTACCGAGGTGAGTACCCCCCAGGGGATGGGTTTTTTTTATACAGGGTCTCTTTAAGAGTCAGGAGGGGGAAATCGTAAACAATTAAGTGTCTGCTTTATTATACAAACATGTCAGTCCTTCAGAGTATGTTGCGGGAGTCATGTGATGGAAGCAGTTACACACATTATATATACAGTGCAGTACAGTATGTCTGTCATCTGCCTGGTACACGTTTAGGGGGAGATGTTCTGCTGTAATAATCAGCTGTACTCAGGAAACATACAGACTGAAAACCCACAACACTGAGGCCTGCACAATAGCAACTTGCTGTATTTTGTAGTTTTAATGAACTGAACAGAAATAATGGAATGGAAACGAAATTCAGACTAAAATGGGTCATTTATAGAAAAGCCATCATTACAACAAAAGCTCCTTTGTGTCAGCCGGTCACAGTGGAGCAATATGATTTGGCTGCTCCGCCCTCTTTTAAATGTCAGAGGGGGAAGGAGGGGGCGAGAAAATAACGACATGGCTGCCTGGACCATTAGAAAAATCTGCAAATTTCCACTCATACAACACACACCGCAGCTAGTTTACTTTTCAGCACAGTAACAGCTTATACTGCATACTGGAGGTAGCAGAGATCAGCACACGCTGCAGCTAGTTTACTATCAGTACAGGCACAGAGTCAGGGCCGGAGCTACCATAGGAAAAAATGGGCAATTGCCCCAGAGCCTGTAGGGGCCCCCAAGGTGTCCCTCCCCCATCTTAACTGTTGCTCCCCAGGGACTCTGCAGAGTCTGTTAAGTTGGGAGGTGATTGGGGGAGGGTCAGCAGCCAGCTCAGGGGCACAGGAGGGAAAGTTGGCTGCAACAAAGGGCCTCTAATGATGCTTTTTGGTCGGGGGGGGTGTCTGTTGGGGGGCCCCCAGGCAAATTTTTTACCCTGGGGCCCAATTGTTACTTGAACCGGCCCTGCACAGAGTAACAGCCTATACTGTACATACTGGAGGTAGCAGAGATCCGCACACACTGCAGCTAGTTTACTGTCAGTACAGGCACAGAGTAACAGCTTATACTGGAGGCAGCAGAGATCAGCACACACTGCAGCTAGTTTACAATCAGCACAAGCACAGAGTAACAGCTTATACTGTACATACTGGAGGTAGCAGAGATCAGCACACACTTCACCTAGTTTACTATCAGCACAGGCACAGAGTAACAGCTTATACTGTACATACTGGGGGTAGCAGAGATCAGCACACACTGCAGTTAGTTTACTATACAGGCATAGCGTTATTGCATATACTGTACATACTGGAGGTAGCAGAGATCATCACACACTGCAGCTAGTTTACTATCAGTACAGGCACAGAGTAACAGCTTATACTGTACATAGTGGAGGCAGCAGAGATCAGCACACAAATTGCAGCTAGTTTACTATCAGTACAGGCACAGAGTAACAGCTTATACTGTACAAACTGGAGGCAGCAGAGATCAGCAAACACTGTAGCTAGTTTACTGTCAGTACAGGCACAGAGTAACAGCTTATACTGTACATACTGGAGGTAGCAGAGATCAGCACACACTGCAGCTAGTTTACTATCAGTACAGGCACAGAGTAACATATTGGAAAACACACAGTAGATATATTTTCCAGTTTACTTTTAACTTGTTATTGAAATGAAGGTTTATTTTGAAAGGCTTGTTATTTTTTGTTTTATTTATGAAGTTTAGTACAAAAATATAATTATTTTAATTTTTATTATTAGATAAATGTGAAAGATTTTGCAACAACATTTGATATGAACCCCCTGTAGCCAGCAGGTGGAGCCAATGAGCCATAGACAGCCAAACCTGCCCATGCAAAGAAACTTTCTGACTGCTGTATCAGCACCCCAGGAGGTGCTGGGGGGGAGTGGCCAAATCATACAAATATCAATAGTTACTCCTTGCACATGCACACTACATGCAACCAGGTAAGCAGGCAGATATTAAACCCTCTAAGGGCCCTCTCACACCGGGGCGGTGCAGTATTTTTACCGCACCCCCACCACTGGGCAATAATGGTCTATGGAGACTTTCATACTGCGTCGTTACGGTGCAGGTCCAAAACTACGTTACCGTGCGTCTTCTGTGGGGACTTGCGGCGATCTCCGTCGCCCGGAAGTCATGTTAGTCTATGGCGACGTGGAGATGATTCTGTGTACTTCCGCATACCCTGAGACAGGAAGTGACCACAAGCATCACTTCCTACTTGGCCCAATGCCAGGTGGCCTGTTTCTGGCGAGGCGGTGCAGTGGAAGTGATGTTACCGCATCGCTGCCGCCACTTTACAGTGTGACCCCAGCCTCAAGGTGTTAGAAATGGAGGACATTAGTTATCAAAGCACTGCAGTATTTTGCATTAAGCCAGTTCACTGTTCCTGACTCCTCAAGGTTTCCTGCTTGGAACAGGTCCGTACACTAACTGACACACTAACTGACACACTAACTGACACCACCCAGAACAAGTCCCTACACTAAGGGCTTGAATCACTAGACAAGTAGCATGCTTTATCCGAGTTAGCATGCCTTATCAGAGTAAGCGTGCCTTGTCAGAGTTAGCGTGCCTTAGAACTACAAGCCTGCTCCCGACAGAGATGTGATGCCGGATTGTCTGCTTGATGCTGGGCCGTGTCGGTGGGCCTGTTTCCACGACACGCAGATTCTGGATACAGAAAAACTGACTCCAATGAATCCCTATGGGCCTGTTTCCACTGAATGTGATTTTTCTGATGCAGATTTCCCATAGGCATTCATTGGAGTCAGTTTTCTGCATGCAGAATCAGTCCCGTTCCAAGGAGGGAACCTTCAGGATTGAGAAATCTTGAGATCTGGCTTAATACAAAATACTGCAGTGCTTTAACAACTAATGTTCTCCATTTCTGCGTGCGTTACCACATGATCCATGCTTACCGCACAGATTATGCAACAATGCAAGTCTTTTGCGGTGCAGTAAGTGTAAAGGGTGGAGCGTGGTGTTATGCAGCATGTAAGCGTACAACGACAGAAGTTCCGGTGATGTACTTGCTGTTCATCTTAGAGAGTCCGCTCCCGATCTCGGAGAGTCAGTTCCGGATCTCAGAGAGTCAGTTCTGGATCACAAAGAGTCAGTTCTGGATCACGGAGGGTCAGTTCTGGATCACTGAGAGTCAGTTCCGGATCACTGAGAGTCAGTTCCGGATCACGGAGGGTCAGTTCTGGATCACTGAGAGTCAGTTCCGGATCTCAGAGAGTCAGTTCCGGATCACAGAGAGTCAGTTCCAGATCATGGAGAGTCAGTTTTGGATCTCGGAGAGTCAGTTCCGATCACAGAGGGTCAGTTCTGGATCTCAGAGAGTCAGTTCCGGATCACAGAGAGTCTGTTCTGGATCTCGGAGAGTCAGTTCCAGATCATGGAGAGTCAGTTCCGGATCACGGAGAGTCAGTTCTGGATCTCAGAGAGTCAGTTCCGGGATCACAGAGAGTCAGTTCTGGATCACAGAGAGTCAGTTCTGGATCACAGAGAGTCAGTTCCAGATCATGGAGAGCCAGTTCTGGATCTCGGAGAGTCAGTTCCGGATCACGGAGGGTCAGTTATGGATCAGGGAGGGTCAGTTCCGGATCATGGAGGGTCAGTTCCGGATCACCGAGAGTCAGTTCTGGATCTCAGAGAGTCAGTTCCGGATCACGGAGGGTCAGTTCTGGATCCCAGAGAGCCAGTTCCAGATCTCAGAGGGTCAGCTCAGTTCTTGATCACAGAGAGTCAGTTCCGGATCACGGAGGGTCAGTTCCGATCAC
This sequence comes from Hyperolius riggenbachi, assembly GCF_040937935.1. Lineage (NCBI taxonomy): Eukaryota > Metazoa > Chordata > Amphibia > Anura > Hyperoliidae > Hyperolius > Hyperolius riggenbachi. The sequence goes on from NC_090650.1 coordinate 4,476,827, forward strand.
AGGGAGTCAGTTCCGGATCTCAGAGAGTCAGTTCCGGATCACGGAGAGTCAGTTCCGAATCTCAGAGATTCAGTTCTGGATCACGGAGGGTCAGTTCCGGATCACAGAGAGTCAGTTCCGGATCACAGAGAGTCAGTTCCGGATCACGGAGAGTCAGTTCCGAATCTCAGAGATTCAGTTCTGGATGACGGAGGGTCAGTTCCGGATCACAGAGAGTCAGTTCCGGATCACAGAGAGTCAGTTCCGGATCACGGAGGGTCAGTTCCGGATCTCAGAGATTCAGTTCTGGATCACGGAGGGTCAGTTACGGATCTCAGAGATTAAGTTCTGGATCACGGAGGGTCAGTTCCGGATCACAGAGAGTCAGTTCCGGATCTCAGAGAATAAGTTCTGGATCACGGAGGGTCAGTTACGGATCAGGGAGGGTCAGTTCCGATCACAGAGGGTCAGTTCTGGATCAGGGTGGGTCAGTTCCAGATCACGGAGGGTCAGTTCCGGATCATGGAGGGTCAGTTACGGATCACAGAGGGTCAGTTCCCGATCTCGTGCCACCAGATCTGCTTTGGAAACTACTGCAAAGGAACAGGAAGCTGTTAAACTTAGAAGAATTCTCTAGAGCTCCACCTGCTGGCTGAACTGACAAATGCAGCCTCTTCACGGACAATATTTCATATTTATCAGATTAAAAAAACATAAAAATAGATCAAAGAAATGGATAAAAACATATTAAATCTCCATACATGGCTTTTTAAGAGATGAGTGTGTAGTAGATTAGCGGGGAACAGATTGTGAGCGGTCTTTTAGAGACGAGGGGATTATGGGTTTGGGGGCAGCACAAGCTGCACTCACCGTCTCTCCGCTCGGCAGGCTTTATCCCGCCGGTTACACGCAGGCTCACGCGTTTAGCCATCCGCATCCCATCAGCACAGCTTAGCAAAACCGCTTTACAGAACAAAACAAAACAACATGAGATTAATGCAGATCCGGCAGGTGCTGCGCGACGAGAGGCAGGCCAGAGATCACATCTGCTTATTATACAACCAGGGTCAGGGGTGGGGGTATTGCTGAACATCATAACATTACCCCACGGGCACCTGGATGGAGGGCACCATGCTTTCAGGTATTTCCACTAGTTAGAAAATACATGTAGTGCTTTTTACAAAGTATAGAGGTGGATTGCCAAGGATTGGCCAGGGGGTCTGCGTGTGATGATGCTGAATGTGTTCATAATGCTATTATTCACAGCACCGCCATGTCTATTACTACAGAATATTACTATATATTGATTAAAATGATATTATTTATGCTACATATATTAATCTATATACATTCACATATTACTATATATTCTACATAATATTATTCTATAAACGATAATAATATTACTATTTATAATGCATAATATTACTGTACATATGACCTTATATTGCTATATATACTACATAATATTATTGTACACACGACATAATATTACTATATATACTACATAATATTACTGTACATACGACATAATATTACTATGTATACTACATTATATTACTTTACACACGACATAATATTACTATATATACTACATAGTGTTACTGTACACACGACATAATATTACTATATATACTACATAGTATTACTGTACACACGACATAATATTACTATGTATACTACATAGTATTACTGTACACACGACATAATATTACTATGTATTCTACATAGTATCACTGTACACACAACATAATATTACTATATATACTACATAGTATTACTATACACACGACATAATATTACTATATATACTACATAGTATTACTGTACACACGACATAATATTACTATGTATACTACATAGTATTACTGTACACACGACATAATATTACTATATATACTACATAGTATTACTATACACACGACATAATATTACTATATATACTACATAGTATTACTGTACACACGACATAATATTACTATATATACTACATAGTATTACTGTACACACGACATAATATTACTATATATACTACATAGTATTACTATACACACGACATAATATTACTATATATACTACATAGTATTACTGTACACACGACATAATATTACTATGTATACTACATAGTATTACTGTACACACGACATAATATTACTATGTATTCTACATAGTATCACTGTACACACAACATAATATTACTATATATACTACATAGTATTACTATACACACGACATAATATTACTATATATACTACATAGTATTACTGTACACACGACATAATATTACTATGTATACTACATAGTATTACTGTACACACGACATAATATTACTATATATACTACATAGTATTACTATACACACGACATAATATTACTATATATACTACATAGTATCACTGTACACACAACATAATATTACTATATATACTACATAGTATTACTATACACACGACATAATATTACTATATATACTACATAGTATTACTGTACACACGACATAATATTACTATGTATACTACATAGTATTACTGTACACACGACATAATATTACTATATATACTACATAGTATTACTATACACACGACATAATATTACTATATATACTACATAGTATTACTGTACACACGACATAATATTACTATATATACTACATAGTATTACTGTACACACGACATAATATTACTATATATACACAACATAATATTACTGTACACACGACATAATATTACTATATATACACAACATAATATTACTGTACACACGACATAATATTACTATATATACACAACATAATATTACTGTACACACGACATAATATTACTGTACACACGACATAATATTACTGTACACACGACTTAATATTACTATATATACTACATAGTATTACTGTACACACGACATAATATTACTATATATACTACATAGTATTACTGTACACACGACATAATATTACTATATATACACAACATAATATTACTGTACACACAACATAATATTACTATATATACTACATAATATTACTATACACACGACATAATATTACTATATACACACAACATAATATTACTGTACACACAACATAATATTACTGTACACACAACATAATATTACTGTACATACGACATAATATTACTATATATACACTACATAGTATTACTATACACACGACATAATATTACTATATATACTACATAGTATTACTGTACACACGACATAATATTACTATATATACTACATAGTATTACTGTACACACGACATAATATTACTATGTATTCTACATAGTATCACTGTACACACGACATGATATTACTATATATACTACATAGTATTACTATACACACACGACATAATATTACTATATATACTACATAGTATTACTGTACACACGACATAATATTACTATGTATACTACATAGTATTACTGTACACACAACATAATATTACTATATATACTACATAATATTACTATACACACGACATAATATTACTATATACACAACATAATATTACTGTACACACAACATAATATTACTGTACACACGACATAGTATTACTATATATACAACATAATGTTACCATGTATAATGCATAATATTACTGTACATATGACCTTATATTGCTATATATACTACATAATATTACTATAAATTTAACATAGTATTACTGTACATACGCCATAATATTACTATATATTCTACATAATATTACTATATTTACTACAATATATTACTGTACATACAGAATAATATTACTATATTGACTACATAGTTACTGTACATATAACATAGACAAGACACAGAACATTTATATCGCACTTTTCTCCTGGCGGACTCAAATCGCTAAAGTGGCTGCTACTGGGATGCGCTCTATAGCCAGTAGCAGTGTTAGGGAGTCTTGCCCAAGATCTCCTTACTGAATAGGTGCTGGCTTAAAGTGGCCATACATCAGGCGACTTGGCAGCCAATCGACCATCCAATTCGATTATTATAATCGAATTGGATGAAAATTGGCGTTGCCAAGTGCATGCCCAATCGACAAAGTAACCAATTTTGGAACGGAAATTGGTTGCATGGTCAATCGCGCATGCCGCAAGATGTCGGGCTGAAGTTGGTTGGTCGGGTGTGAGGCGGTACGGCGGCCGATTTGGGAACGAGTGACAAGACGACGAAACCCCCGCCGTTGCCGCTCAATGTATAAATGTTCCCTCCCCCAGTGTGTGCATTTATACGTTAACTGTCCTGTAGCAGCCTCCGCGCGGTGTCTGTAACCTCCGGACGGTTCTCCGTACATGCTACTGGCGCAAACCGTCTGGCGTCAGACAGTATGCACCAGTAGGGTGTATGGAGAGCCGCCCGTAGGTTACGGACACCGCGCGGAGGCTGCTACAGGACAGGTAACGTATAAATGCACACACTGGGGGGGGACATTTATACATTGGGGGCTGCAGGCGGTGCAGACTCAGCCGATTCCCTGACGATTTCATGCTGAAATCAGACAGGAATCGGCCAGTAGTATTGGGCAGAATCAACAAAAAGACAAATGTAACACATCACAGGTACTGTATGTTTATAAACCAACAAAAGATCGGGAGAAATCCTCCCACATCTATCTGGAAATTCACATTTTATTACATTTATCTACAAAGTGTGGCGTAACTTTCGCCTGAACTCTAATAGGAAAAATGTATATTTGCCAAAATTCCTCCACCGGGCGCAGCCAGCAATAAAGACATTCTCCTTCTCAGATGGAAATATCAGAGTTTTGGGTGATTTTTGGGTAAATCTTTTTGTGTACTCAGACATGATGGCAGAAGAGTGATATTATCAGTATATTATTTATTGTACATGTAATATTCACAACAGACAACTCTGACCAATAACTCTCACCATCCATTCCACAGAAAACTGCTACAGATATAAACATATAATAAACAGAAGTATGTATGGTGTGTAGTACGTGTATAAATGTGTGTGTGTGTGTGGTGTGTATACAGAGCAGGGTCATCCAAGGCAGGTGCCTGGGGCCTAATGGGCAGCTAGGGGGCCACCTTGTCTGACCTCTCTACCACCTTACATGACCAAAAAGACTAAGAAGGAGCAAAAACTACTATCTTGCCTGGGGCACCATTTTGCCGTAATCATTCCCAATGTCTGAATATACAGTATATATATACATACACTCAACTGAAGGATTATTAGGAACACCTGTTCAATTTCTCATTAATGCAATTATCTAATCAACCAATCACATGGCAGTTGCTGCAATGCATTTAGGCAGGGGCGTAGCAATAGGGGTTGCAGAGGTTGCGACCGCATCGGGGCCCTTGGGCCAGTGGGGCCCCGAAGGGCCCTCCCTCAACTACAGTATTAGCTCTCTATTGGTCCTATGCTCATAATAATGACTTCTATAGATACTTTGAATAGTGGTAATCATTAACAAACTGTTCCCCATCCCCTTCTTGCACCTCTGACACTGTAGTTGCCATTGGCAGGGATTGCTATGTATAGAGTGCTTGGGGGTAATCAGTAACAAGCTGTTCCCCATCCCCCTCTTGCACCTCTGACACTGTAGTTGCCATTGGCAGGGATTGCTATGTATAGAGTGCTTGGGGGTAATCAGTAACAAGCTGTTCCCCATCCCCCTCTTGCACCTCTGACACTGTAGTTGCCATTGGCAGGGATTGCTATGTATAGAGTGCTTGGGGGTAATCAGTAACAAGCTGCTCCCCATCCCCTTCTTGCACCTCAGACACTGTAGTTGCCATTGGCAGATTTTGGTGCGCCGTATCAATTATGTATAGAGTGCTTGGGGGGCCCATGTAAAACTTGCATCGGGGCCCACAGCTCCTTAGCTACGCCACTGCATTTAGGGATGTGATCCTGGTCAAGACAATCTCCTGAACTCCAAACTGAATATTAGAATAGGAAAGAAAGGCGATTTAAGCAATTTTGAGCCTGGCATGGTTGTTGGTGCCAGACGGGCCGGTCTGAGTATTTCACAATCTGCTCAGTTACTGGGATTTTCACGCAGAACCATTTCTAGGGTTTACAAAGAATGGTGTGAAAAGGGAAAAACATCCAGTATGCGGCAGTCCTGTGGGCGAAAAATGCTTTGTTGATGCTAGAGGTCAGAGAATGGGCCGACTGATTCAAGCTGATAGAAGAGCAACGTTGACTGAAATAACCACTCGTTACAACCGAGGTATGCAGCAAAGCATTTGTGAAGCCACAACACGCACAACCTTGAGGTGGATGGGCTACAACAGCAGAAGACCCCACCGGGAACCACTCATCTCCACTACAAATAGGAAAAAGAAGAGGCTACAATTTGCACAAGCTCACCAAAATTGGGCAGTTAAAGACTGGAAAAATGTTGCCTGGTCTGCTGAGTCTCGATAGAGTCAGAATTTGGTGTAAACAGAATGAGAACATGGATCCATCATGCCTTGTTACCACTGTGCAGGCTGGTGGTGGTGGTGTAATGGTGTGGGGGATGTTTTCTTGGCACACTTTAGGCCCCTTAGTGCCAATTGGGCATCATTTAAATGCCACGGGCTACCTGAGCATTGTTTCTGACCATGTCCATCACTTCATGACCACCATGTACCCATCCTCTGATGGCTGCTTCCAGCTGGATAATGCACCATGTCACAAAGCTCCAATCATTTCACATTGATTTCTTGAACATGACAATGAGTTCACTGTACTAAAATGGCCCCACAGTCACCAGATCTCAACCCAATAGAGCATCTTTGGGATGTGATGGAACGGGAGCTTCGTGCCCTGGATGTGCATCCCACAAATCTCCATCAACTGCAAGATGCTATCCTATCCATATGGGCCAACATCTCTAAAGAATGCTAACAGCACCTTGTGGAATCAATGCCACGTAGAATGAAGGCAGTTCGGAAGGCGAAAGGGGGTCAAACACCGTATTAGTATGGTGTTCCTAATAATCCTTTAGGTGTGTGTGTGTATATATATCCCTCCTATCCTACTTTATATATAAAAAGCTTGGTTTGCACTCAGCAACTTTCTAGTCACTGGAGAGCAGTGGAAGATGATGTCAGAGGGGTGTGGCAGAATAGATCTCCAAATTAAGCCATGCCTGGCCTCTGCGGAGCCTGGATCTAAATCTCTATTACATCTACAGACTCCACACAGGAAGAGGACAATGTACATACACCCCGCCCACAGCACTGAGCACTGACAGAATATATGCATGCCTGGCCCCTGCGGAACCTGGATCTATGTCTATCATATCTACAGACTCCACCCAGGAAGAGGCCTATGTACGTACACCCTGCCCACAGCACTGCCAGAATATATGCATGCCCGGCCCCTGCGGAGCCTGGCTCTATAAGTCTATCACATCTACACACTCCACCGAGGTAGAGGCCTATGTACGTACACCCACCCATAGCACTGCCAGAATATATGCACGCCAGGCCCCTGCGGAGCCTGGATCTATATGTCTATCACATCTACACACTCCACCCATAACACTGCCAGAATATATGCATGCCCGGCCCCTGCGGAGCCTGGATCTATATGTCTACCACATCTACACACTCCACCCCGGAAGAGGCCTATATATGTACACCCGCCCATAACACTGCCAGAATGGATGGATGCCCGGCCTCTGCGGAGCCTGGACCTATATGTCTATTACATCTACAGACTCCACCCAGGAAGAGGCCTAAGTACATACACCCGCCCACAGCATTTCCAGAATATATCCATGCCCGGTCCCTGCAGAGCCTGGATCTATGTTTATCACATCTACAGACTCCACCCCGGAAGAGGCCTATGTACATACACCCAGCCCACAGCACTGCCAGAATATATGCATGCCCAGCCCCTGCAGAGCCTGGATCTATATATCTATTACATCTACAGACTCCACCCAGGAAGAGGCCAATGTACATACACCCCGCCCGCAGCACTGCTAGAATATATGCATGCCCAGCCCCTGCAGAGCCTGGATCCATGTGTCTATTACATCTACAGACTCCACCCAGGAAGAGGCCTATGTACGTACACCCCGCCCACAGCACTGCCAGAATATATGCATGCCCAGCCCCTGCGGAACCTGGATCTATATGTCTATTACATCTACAGACTCCACCCAGGAAGAGGCCTATGTACATACACCCAGCCCACAGCACTGCCAGAATATATGCATGCCCAGCCCCTGCAAAGCCTGGATCTATATGTCTATTACATCTACAGACTCCACCCAGGAAGAGGCCTATGTACATACACCCGGCCCGCAGCACTGCTAGAATATATGCATGCCCAGCCCCTGCAGAGCCTGGATCCATGTGTCTATTACATCTACAGACTCCACCCAGGAAGAGGCCTATGTACGTACACCCCGCCCACAGCACTGCCAGAATATATGCATGCCCAGCCTCTGCAGAGCTTGGATTTACATGTCTATTACACCTACAGACTCCACCCAGGAAGAGGCCTATGTATGTACACCCCGCCCGCAGCACTGCTAGAATATATGCATGCCCAGCCCCTGCAGAGCCTGGATCTATATGTCTATTACATCTACAGACTCCACCCAGGAAGAGGCCAATGTACATACACCCCGCCCATAGCACTGCCAGAATATATGCATGCCCGGCCCCTGCGGAGCCTGGCTCTATAAGTCTATCACATCTACACACTCCACCCCGGAAGAGGCCTATGTACATACACCCCGCCCACAGCACTGCCAGAATATATGCATGCCCAGCCCCTGCAAAGCCTGGCTCTATAAGTCTATCACATCTACACACTCCACCCAGGAAGAGGCCTATATATGTACACCCGCTCACAGCACTGCCAGAATATATGCACGCCAGGCCTCTGCAGAGCTTGGATTTACATGTCTATTACACCTACAGACTCCACCCAGGAAGAGGCCTATGTATGTACACCCGCCCGTTAGCACTGCCAGAATATATGCATGTCTGGCCCCTGCAGAGCCTGGATCTATATGTCTATCACATCTACACACTCCACCCAGGAAGAGGCCAATGTACATACACCCCGCCCACAGCACTGCCAGAATATATGCATGCCCAGCCCCTGCAGAGCCTGGATCTATATGTCTATTACATCTACAGACTCCACCCCGGAAGAGGCCTATGTACATACACCCAGCCCACAGCACTGCCAGAATATATGCATGCCCAGCCCCTGCAAAGCCTGGATCTATATGTCTATTACATCTACAGACTCCACCCAGGAAGAGGCCTATGTACGTACACCCCGCCCACAGCACTGCCAGAATATATGCATGCCCAGCCTCTGCAGAGCTTGGATTTACATGTCTATTACACCTACAGACTCCACCCAGGAAGAGGCCTATGTATGTACACCCCGCCCGCAGCACTGCTAGAATATATGCATGCCCAGCCCCTGCAGAGCCTGGATCTATATGTCTATTACATCTACAGACTCCACCCAGGAAGAGGCCAATGTACATACACCCCGCCCATAGCACTGCCAGAATATATGCATGCCCAGCCTCTGCAGAGCTTGGATTTACATGTCTATTACACCTACAGACTCCACCCAGGAAGAGGCCTATGTATGTACACCCCGCCCGCAGCACTGCTAGAATATATGCATGCCCAGCCCCTGCAGAGCCTGGATCTATATGTCTATTACATCTACAGACTCCACCCAGGAAGAGGCCAATGTACATACACCCCGCCCATAGCACTGCCAGAATATATGCATGCCCGGCCCCTGCGGAGCCTGGCTCTATAAGTCTATCACATCTACACACTCCACCCAGGAAGAGGCCTATATATGTACACCCGCCCACAGCACTGCCAGAATATATGCACGCCAGGCCTCTGCAGAGCTTGGATTTACATGTCTATTACACCTACAGACTCCACCCAGGAAGAGGCCTATGTATGTACACCCGCCCGTTAGCACTGCCAGAATATATGCATGCCTGGCCCCTGCAGAGCCTGGATCTATATGTCTATCACATCTACACACTCCACCCAGGAAGAGGCCAATGTACATACACCCCGCCCACAGCACTGCCAGAATATATGCATGCCTGGCCCCTGCAGAGCCTGGATCTATATGTCTATCACATCTACACACTCCACCCAGGAAGAGGCCAATGTACATACACCCCGCCCACAGCACTGCCAGAATGGATGGATGCCCGGCCTCTGCAGAGCCTGGACCTATATGTCTATCACATCTACACATTCCACCCAGGAAGAGGCCAATGTACATACACCCCGCCCACAGCACTGCCAGAATGGATGGATGCCCGGCCTCTGCAGAGCCTGGATCTATATGTCTATCACATTTATAGATCCCACCCGGGAAGATGACTAATTATGTACGCCCTGCCCGCAGCACTGCCAGAATGAATGGATGTCTGGCCTCTCTGGAGGAAGGGGGGGGAGTGGCAGGGATTGACAGCCACACAGAGTGGAGGGTGTGGAGAGAGTGCAGGCAGTACAGGAAGTGCAAATAGTGCATACAATTATCAGTAAATTTGCATGCAAGAAATCCATTTACAGCACACCATGCAGAGCTGCCCACTCTGTCATGTGCCCCATCCCCCTTTATCTGTGTGCCCCATCCCCCCTGCATGTGTCAGCAGGCCCCTCTCTCCATATACTTACTCCTTTCCATGGGCAGGGCAGCCCCCCCCCCCCCCCCAAAACAGCAGTCATCTTTTCATATACATCAGATGCCCCATGTCCTTATACAGCAGCAACCCCTTCCCTCACTCAGTGTGCAGCCCCTCTGCTTTCTACATATAGCACCCACAGACCACATACTGCACCCCCCCCCCCTTTCATGAGCAGCAACCCCTTCCCTCACTCAGTGTGCAGCCCCTCTGCTCTCCACATATAGAACCCACAGACCACATACAGCATCCCGCCTCCTTCCATGTGCAGCCCCCTCTGGTTTCCACATATAGCACCCTTTCTCCCTTCTATCTGCATCTGACCTGCACCCCACATACAGAAGCCCCTCAGTCTGTGTGCCCCCCCCCCCCCCCCCCCATGAACATCAGCCCCCTCCTTATATACATCAGGCCATCATGTTCCCTGTACAGCAGGCCTTATATAGAGCCACAGCCTCTCATTCCCCATCTGCCGACCTCTTTTCCCCATGCACCCCCCCCCCCCATGGTGAGCAGCCCCCTCAGGCCAGAGGCAGACGTGTGTGGGGCCAGCTCATATAGACACTATCGTTAGCCACACATGGGCTGCATTATCCCCCATAGGCTGTGGCCGAGTCCTCCATCTCCCCCCAACAGCTGGCCAGATGTGTGGCGGACACAGAGCGGGGCTGTCCTCCATGGCAGAGGGGAAGAGCCTTGCTTTGTGCGTGTGTGTTTATGTGTGTATAGTACTATCACAGTGGTGTGCAGGGCTGTGTGTGTGTGTGTGTATATAGTGTGTGTGTGTATAGTACTATCACAGTGGTGTGCAGGGCTGTGTGTGTGTGTGTGTATAGTGTGTGTGTATAGTGTGTGTGTGTATAGTACTATCACAGTGGTGTGCAGGGCTGTGTGTGTGTGTGTGTGTGTATAGTGTGTGTGTATAGTGTGTGTGTGTATAGTACTATCACAGTGGTGTGCAGGGCAGGGCTGTGTGTGTGTACATATGTACAGTGTGTGTATACAGTGTGTGTACATAGGATGGTGGGGTGCAGGGCAGAGGATTGCTGTGTATACATATATACAGTGTGTATATCCCAGTGGTGTGCAGTCTAGGGCTGTGCACTGACCTGCTAGCAGCAGCTGCAGGAGGATGGCAGCAGACTCCCTCTTCTCCAGCACAGAGTCCAGCATCTCCCCCAACAGCTGGCCAGATGTATGGTGGAGGGGCAGAACCTTGCTCTATGTGTATTCTGGGCTGCAGGGCTGTGTGTGCCTAGGATGGTTGTGTGCAGCGCAGGATTGCTGAGTGTGTCTATATACAGTGTGTGTGTACATATGTTCAGTGTATATCACAGTGGTGTGCAGGACAGTGTGTGTATATTTATGTACAGTGTGTATGTATATGTACAGTGTGTGTATACAGTGTGTGTGTACATAGGATGGTGGGGTGCAGGGCAGAGGATTGCTGTGTGTGTATACATATATACAGTGTGTATATCCCAGTGGTGTGCAGTCTAGGGCTGTGCACTGACCTGCTAGCAGCAGCTGCAGGAGGATGGCAGCAGTCTTCCTCTTCTCCAGCACAGATTCCATCATCTCCTCAGTGTCAGGCAGAAGCCCCCCAGCATCATCTGCATCCCTCCTCTTCCTCTCCCTCCTCCATCCTCCTCCTCCAGCACTCCCCTCTCCAGACAACAGAGGGCTGTCTGCCTTATTCCTGCCTCATTCCTGCTGCCCTCCCTGTGCTGTGCGGAGACACTGAGGGATGGAGGGACAGAGAGCCTAAGGGATGGATGTGAGGGATGGAGAGACGGCTGGATGGAGGGATGGATGGATAGATGGGGGAAGGATAATAGATGGATGGATGATGGATGGATAGAGCCTTTGATGTAGAATTTGAGCCGTTTGACTGGGGTTCAAATCCCTGCCCAAGCATGTACATAACCAGTAAGGAGTGTTTGGGCAAGGCTTCCTAATGTTCCTGGTCACCCATGGAGCGCCTCTAGTGGCTGCAACCTGGAAACAACGTGATTACCCAGAAGAAAAGTTCAATATTAATCGTAACACTTATATCACACTTTTTTCCTGGTGGACTCAAAGCACCAGAGCTGCAGCCACTAGGGGGCGCTCTATAGGCAGTAGCAGTGTTAGGCCAGAGCTGCAGCCACTAGGGGGCTCTCTATAGGCAGTAGCAGTGTTCAGCCAGAGCTGCAGCCACTAGGGGATGCTCTATAGGCAGTAGCAGTGTTAGGCCAGAGCTGCAGCCACTAGGGGGCACTCTATAGGCAGTAGCAGTGTTAGGCCAGAGCTGCAGCCACTAGGGGGCGCTCTATAGGCAGTAGCAGTGTTAGGCCAGAGCTGCAGCCACTAGGGGGCGCTCTATAGGAAGTAGCAGTGTTAGGCCAGAGCTACAGCCACTAGGAGGAGCTCTATAGGCAGTTGCAGTGTTAGGCCAGAGCTGCAGCCACTAGGGGGCGCTCTATAGGCAGTTGCAGTGTTAGGCCAGAGCTGCAGCCACTAGGGGGCGCTCTATAGGCAGAAGCAGTGTTAGATCAGGGCGGCAGCCACTAGGGAGCGCTCTATAGGAAGTAGCAGTGTTAGGCCAGAGCTGCAGCCACTAGGAGGAGCTCTATAGGCAGTAGCAGTGTTCGGCCAGAGCTGCAGCCACTAGGGGGCGCTCTATAGGCAGTAGCAGTGTTAGGCCAGAGCTGCAGCCACTAGGGGGCGCTCTATAGGCAGTAGCAGTGTTACGCCAGAGCTGCAGCCACTAAGGGCACTCTATAGGCAGTAGCAGTGTTAGGCCAGAGCTGCAGCCACTAGGGGGAGCTCTATAGGCAGTAGCAGTGTTAGGCCAGAGCTGCAGCCACTAGGGGGCGCTCTATAGGCAGTAGCAGTGTTAGGCCAGAGCTGCAGCCACTAGGGGGCGCTCTATAGGCAGTATCAGTGTTAGGCCAGAGCTGCAGCCACTAAGGGCACTCTATAGGCAGTAGCAGTGTTAGGCCAGAGCTGCAGCCACTAGGGGGCAGCTCTATAGGCAGCAGCAGTGTTAGGCCAGAGCTGCAGCCACTAGGGGGCGCTCTATAGGCAGTAGCAGCATTAGGCCAGAGCTGCAGCCACTAGTGGGCGCTCTATAGGCAGTAGCAGTGTTAGGCCAGAGCTGCAGCCACTAGGGGGCGCTCTATAGGCAGTAGCAGTGTTAGGCTAGAGCTGCAGCCACTAGGGGGAGCTCTATAGGCAGTAGCAGTGTTAGGCCAGAGCTGCAGCCACTAGGGGGCACTCTATAGGCAGTAGCAGTGTTAGGCCAGAGCTGCAGCCACTAAGGGGCGCTCTATAGGCAGTAGCAGTGTTAGGCCAGAGCTGCAGCCACTAGGGGGCACTCTATAGGCAGTAGCAGTGTTAGGCCAGAGCTGCAGCCACTAGGAGGAGCTCTATAGGCAGTAGCAGTGTTAGGCCAGAGCTGCAGCCACTAGGGGGCGCTCTATAGGCAGTAGCAGTGTTAGGCCAGAGCTGCAGCCACTAGGGGGCGCTCTATAGGCAGTAGCAGTGTTAGGCCAGAGCTGCAGCCACCAGGGGTAGCTCTATAGGCAGTAGCAGGGTTAGGCCAGAGTTGCAGCCACTAGGGGGCACTCTATAGGCAGTAGCAGTGTTAGGCCAGAGCTGCAGCCACTAGGGGGCGCTCTATAGGCAGTAGCAGTGTTAGGCCAGAGCTGCAGCCACTAGGGGGCACTCTATAGGCAGTAGCAGTGTTAGGCCAGAGCTGCAGCCACTAGGGGGCGCTCTATAGGCAGTAGCAGTGTTAGGCCAGAGCTGCAGCCACTAGGAGGAGCTCTATAGGCAGTAGCAGTGTTAGGCCAGAGCTGCAGCCACTAGGGGGAGCTCTATAGGCAGTAGCAGTGTTAGGCCAGAGCTGCAGCCACTAGGGGGAGCTCTATAGGCAGTAGCAGGGTTAGGCCAGAGCTGCAGCCACTAGGGGGTGCTCTATAGGCAGTAGCAGTGTAAGGCCAGAGATGCAGCCACTAGGAGGCGCTCTATAGGCAGTAGCAGTGTTAGGCCAGAGATGCAGCCACTGGAGGGCGCTCTATAGGCAGTAGCAGTGTTCGGCCAGAGCTGCAGCCACTAGGGGGCGCTCTATAGGCAGTAGCAGTGTTAGGCCAGAGCTGCAGCCACTAGGGGGCGCTCTATAGGAAGTAGCAGTGTTAGGCCAGAGCTACAGCCACTAGGAGGAGCTCTATAGGCAGTTGCAGTGTTAGGCCAGAGCTGCAGCCACTAGGGGGAGCTCTATAGGCAGTAGCAGTGTAAGGCCAGAGATGCAGCCACTAGGAGGCGCTCTATAGGCAGTAGCAGTGTTAGGCCAGAGATGCAGCCACTGGAGGGCGCTCTATAGGCAGTAGCAGTGTTCGGCCAGAGCTGCAGCCACTAGGGGGCGCTCTATAGGAAGTAGCAGTGTTAGGCCAGAGCTGCAGCCACTAGGGGGAGCTCTATAGGCAGTAGCAGTGTAAGGCCAGAGATGCAGCCACTAGGAGGCGCTCTATAGGCAGTAGCAGTGTTAGGCCAGAGATGCAGCCACTGGAGGGCGCTCTATAGGCAGTAGCAGTGTTCGGCCAGAGCTGCAGCCACTAGGGGGCGCTCTATAGGAAGTAGCAGTGTTAGGCCAGAGCTGCAGCCACTAGGAGGAGCTCTATAGGCAGTAGCAGTGTTAGGCCAGAGCTGCAGCCACTAGGAGGAGCTCTATAGGCAGTAGCAGTGTTAGGCCAGAGCTGCAGCCACTAGGGGGCGCTCTATAGGCAGTAGCAGTGTTAGGCCAGAGCTGCAGCCACTAGGGGGCGCTCTACAGGCAGTAGCAGTGTTAGGCCAGAGCTGCAGCCACTAGGGGGTGCTCTATAGGCAGTAGCAGTGTTAGGCCAGAGCTGCAGCCACTAGGAGGAGCTCTATAGGCAGTAGCAGTGTTAGGCAAGAGCTGCAGCCACTAGGGGGCGCTCTATAGGCAGTAGCAGTGTTAGGCCAGAGCTGCAGCCACTAGGGGGCGCTCTATAGGCAGTAGCAGTGTTAGGCCAGAGCTGCAGCCACCAGGGGTAGCTCTATAGGCAGTAGCAGGGTTAGGCCAGAGTTGCAGCCACTAGGGGGGCACTCTATAGGCAGTAGCAGTGTTAGGCCAGAGCTGCAGCCACTAGGGGGAGCTCTATAGGCAGTAGCAGTATTAGGCCAGAGCTGCAGCCACTAGGAGGAGCTCTATAGGCAGTAGCAGTGTTAGGCCAGAGCTGCAGCCACTGGGGGGCGCTCTATAGGCAGTAGCAGTGTAAGGCCAGAGCTGCAGCCACTAGGGGGCACTCTATAGGCAGTAGCAGTGCTAGGCCAGAGCTGCAGCCACTAGGGGGAGCTCTATAGGCAGTAGCAGTGTTAGGCCAGAGCTGCAGCCACTAGGGGGAGCTCTATAGACTGTAGCAGTGTTAGGCTAGAGCTGCAGCCACTAGGGGGTGCTCTATAGGCAGTAGCAGTGTTAGGCCAGAGCTGCAGCCACTAGGGGGCGCTCTATAGGCAGTAGCAGTGTAAGGCCAGAGCTGCAGCCACTAGGGGGCACTCTATAGGCAGTAGCAGTGCTAGGCCAGAGCTGCAGCCACTAGGGGGAGCTCTATAGGCAGTAGCAGTGTTAGGCCAGAGCTGCAGCCACTAGGGGGCGCTCTATAGGCAGTAGCAGTGTAAGGCCAGAGCTGCAGCCACTAGGGGGCACTCTATAGGCAGTAGCAGTGTAAGGCCAGAGCTGCAGCCACTAGGGGGCACTCTATAGGCAGTAGCAGTGCTAGGCCAGAGCTGCAGCCACTAGGGGGAGCTCTATAGGCAGTAGCAGTGTTAGGCTAGAGCTGCAGCCACTAGGGGGCGCTCTATAGGCAGTAGCAGTGTAAGGCCAGAGCTGCAGCCACTAGGGGGCACTCTATAGGCAGTAGCAGTGCTAGGCCAGAGCTGCAGCCACTAGGGGGAGCTCTATAGGCAGTAGCAGTGTTAGGCCAGAGCTGCAGCCACTAGGGGGAGCTCTATAGACTGTAGCAGTGTTAGGCTAGAGCTGCAGCCACTAGGGGGTGCTCTATAGGCAGTAGCAGTGTTAGGCCAGAATTGCAGCCACTATGGGGAGCTCTATAGGCAGTAGCAGTGTTAGGCCAGAGCTGCAGCCACTAGGGGGCGCTCTATAGGCAGTAGCAGTGTTAGGCCAGAGCTGCAGCCACTAGGGGGTGCTTTATAAGCAGTAGCAGTGTTAGGCCACAGCTGCAGCCACTAGGGGGCGCTCTATAGGCAGTAGCAGTGTTAGGCCAGAGCTGCAGCCACTAGGGGGCACTCTATAGGCAGTCTCAGTGTTAGGCCAGAGCTGCAGCCACTAGGGGGTGCTCTATAAGCAGTAGCAGTGTTAGGCCAGAGCTGCAGCCATTAGGGGAGCTCTATAGGCAGTAGTAGTGTTAGACCAGAGCTGCAGCCACTAGGGGGCGCTCTATAGGCAGTAGCAGTGTTAGGCTGGAGTTGCAGCCACTAGGGGGCGCTCTATAGGCAGTAGCAGTGTTAGGTCAGAGCTGCAGCCACTAGGGAGTGCTCTATAGGCAGTAGCAGTGTTAGGCCAGAGCTGCAGCCACTAGGGGGCGCTCTATAGGCAGTAGCAGTGTTAGGCCAGAGCTGCAGCCACTAGGGGGCGCTCTATAGGCAGTAGCAGTGTTAGGCGAGAGCTGCAGCCACTAGGGGGTGCTCTATAGGCAGTAGCAGTGTTAGGCCAGAGCTGCAGCCACTAGGGGGTGCTCTATAGGCAGGAGCAGTGTTAGGCCAGAGCTGCAGCCACTAGGGGGCGCTCTGTAGGCAGTAGCAGTGTTAGGCCAGAGCTGCAGCCACTAAGGGGGGCTCTATAGGCAGTAGCAGTGTTAGGCCAGAGCTGCAGCCACTAGGTGGCGCTCTATAGGCAGTAGCAGTGTTAGGCCAGAGCTGCAGCCACTAGGGGGCGCTCTATAGGCAGTAGCAGTGTTAGGCCAGAGCTGCAGCCACTAGGGGGCGCTCTATAGGCAGTAGCAGTGTTAGGCGAGAGCTGCAGCCACTAGGGGGTGCTCTATAGGCAGTAGCAGTGTTAGGCCAGAGCTTCAGCCACTAGGGGGTGCTCTATAGGCAGTAGCAGTGTTAGGCCAGAGCAGCAGCCACTAGGGGGTGCTCTATAGGCAGTAGCAGTGTTAGGCCAGAGCTGCAGCCACTAGGGGGCGCTCTGTAGGCAGTAGCAGTGTTAGGCCAGAGCTGCAGCCACTAGGGGGTGCTCTATAGGTAGTAGCAGTGTTAGGCCAGAGCTGCAGCCACTAGGGGGGGGGGGGGGGGGGGCGCTCTATAGGCAGTAGCAGTGTTAGGCCAGAGCTGCAGCCACTAGGGGGTGCTCTATAGGCAGTAGCAGTGTTAGGCCAGAGCTGCAGCCACTAGGGGGCGTTCTATAAGCAGTAGCAGTGTTAGGCCAGAGCTGCAGCCACTAGGGGGCGTTCTATAAGCAGTAGCAGTGTTAGGTAATCTTGACCAAGGACTCCTTACAGAATAGGTGGCTTACTGAACAGGAATAGCCGAGATTCAAACCCAGGTCTCCTATGTCAGGACTGGGTCACACTCAGGAGCTTTTCAGCGCTATTCTGATCGCCAATGATCAGCAATGCAATGTATCCCTATAGGATCATTCTCACTGCAGCATATGCAATTTGCAGAAATCGCAAACTTGATGCATGCCGCAGATTGCGGTGTGATTCTCATTCTATTGAATGGAAATCGCACACGATCGCAATTGTTCTCGATTTGTGCTCCCAGCGTGAAGCGGCCCTCAGAGGCAGAGCTCTTAGCACACTATCCTATATATATAACAGCAGCAGTAGGGTATTGTACCGTGTTAGCCATCAGTAACAGCAAGAAGTTATACATCAGGATGATACCATTTATTGGCTAACTACAAATGAATAATAATAAGTAAGCTTTCGGCCTTGCAGCCTTCGTCAGGTTTACATCCTGTTAGTTTGCAGGCTGGTGGTACAGACAGCTTATATACATGCAACATCAAAAGGGAAAACAGATATTTTTTCAAGCATAAATACATGTCATTAAGATGCCTTAATTCAAACAGACCATCTGAATGGGGTTAGAGGTTATTAGCTAAGATAAGGATCCTTGTTTACTCCCTGCTCACAGACCTGGGATTAGGATTGACCCAGAGGTATCGTAAATTCTTAGTTCACAAGTTCAGCTATAATGGCTGAGAAAGTTTAAATATCATCAGTCTCATACCAATATAGAAAATTGTTATCCTTATTCAAACCGTTCTGCACAGCTTTGAACCAATTTATAAATTTTGTTTCTGCTATTAATCGGTCATTTGACGTTTTGAAGCCGCCCTTCAGGGCAGTGACACGAAGATCATCCATGCTGTCACTGTGTCCGTTGGACCGAAAGTGTCTAGCAACTGGGAGTCCAGATTTGGTATCATTAATAGAGTTGGGCCGAACGGTTCGTCTGCGAACGGTTCCATGCGAACTTCAGTGGTTCGCGTTAGCGTCCCGCAGGCGAACTTTTGCGGAAGTTCGGTTCGCCCCATAATGCACCATGAGGGTCGACTTTGACCCTCTACATCACAGTCAGCAGGCCCAGTGTAGCCAATTAGGCAACACTAGCAACTGGAGCCACTCCCCCCCCTAATAAAAGGCAGGCAGCGGCGACCATTACGGTCACTCGTGTGCCTGCATTAGTGAGAGTAGGGCGAGCTGCTGCAGACTGTCTCTCATAGGTAAAGATTAGTTAGGCTTAGCTTGTTCCTGGCTGCATACCTGTTCTGTGAACCCACCACTGCATACCTGTACTGTGAACCCACCACTGCATACCTGTTCAGTGAACCCACCACTGCATACCTGTTCAGTGAACCCACCACTGCATACCTGTTCTGTGAACCTGCCACTGCATACCTGTACTGTGAACCCACCACTGCATACCTGTTCTGTGAACCCACCACTGCATACCTGTTCTGTGAACCTGCCACTGCATACCTGTTCTGTGAACCCACCACTGCATACCTGTTCTGTTCAGTGAACCTGCCACTGCATACCTGTTCTGTTCAGTGAACCCGCCACTGTATTCCTGTTCAGTGAACCCGCCACTGCATATCTGTTCTGTGAACCCACCACTGCATACCTGTTCTGTTCATTGAACCCGCCACTGTATACCTGTTCTGTTCAGTGAACCCGCCACTGTATACCTGTTCAGTGAACCTGCCACTGCATACCTGTTCTGTGAACCCACCACTGCATACCTGTTCTGTTCAGTGAACCCGCCACTGCATACCTGTTCTGTTCAGTGAACCCGCCACTGTATTCCTGTTCAGTGAACCCGCCACTGCATACCTGTTGTGTTCAGTGAACCCGCCACTGTATACCTGTTCTGTCATTCAGCTACATCAGCCAGGCGACCATATGGGCTGTAAAGCCACCAAAACCTGCACTCTCGCCATGGTGCGCACCAGTCCAGCACGGCCGTCACTACACAAACAGCTGTTTGCGGTGCGTTACACGATGAGTTTGGTGTGTCAGTGTGAAGCAGTACTCTAATTACACTCCCTGATTGATGTATACACTTGCAAGATGTTTGAAAGCACGTTAGGCCTGCAATTTAGCATTCAATGTGATTTCTGCCCTTAAAACGCTGCTTTGCGTCAAATCCAGATTTTTCCCGGGGACTTTTGGCGTGTATCCCACTCCGCCATGCCCCCCTCCAGGTGTTAGACCCCTTGAAACATCTTTTCCATCACTTTTGTGGCCAGCATAATTTTTTTTTTCAAAGTTCGCCTCCCCATTGAAGTCTATTGCGGTTCGCGAACTTTTACGCGAACCGAACCTTCCGCGGAAGTTCGCGAACCCGGTTTGCGAACCGAAAATCGCAGGTTCAGCCCCACTCTAATCATTAATAGTGTGCCTGTGTCCATTCATACTCCTGCGCAGTGTTTGTCCAGTTTCTCCCACGTACAGAACATTGGGGCATTTAGCACTCATGATCAGATATACAGATTAGTTAGCCAATAAATGGTATCATCCTGATTTAAAACTTCTTGCTATATATATAACAGGACAGATTGTATCATCTTGTCTGCAGTCCCCAGTCACTCATCACACACTGGGGATAACTGACTACTGAAAGGCCCATTTCCTGTTGGACTAATTCGCTGTTTTCTCGCACACCAAATCAGAGCCAAAACAACACCATATTGAAATCATGGGAAATCGCACCTGCAGCAATGTTTCAGACATGGCATCAGAATATCCATAGCCGCACATTGGCACAGCAGGGGGGATTCCAATGTGAAGTTACATCAGCACGGACGCTGCATTAAATGCGCCATTTAGTTCAATTGCCTGTGTTACTTAAAGAGGAACTCCAGTGAAAATAATGTTATAAAAAAAGTGCTTTATATTTACAATAATTATGTATACAATACAATACAATACAATAACATTTCTATAGCGCTTTTCTCCCATAGGACTCAAAGCACTTAGGCTCTCTCAGATTCAGTAATTGGTAGTAGGATGAAGTATTCACACAACAAAAGTTATATTTCTGCAAATGCCAAACTGAACAGGTGGGTTTTCAGTCTGGATTTAAACACGTCCAGGGTGGAGCTGTCCTGATCTGTTGAGGTAAGGAGTTCCAAAACGTAGGGGCAGCACGACAGGAGGCTCTGGGACCAAAAGTTTCCAAGTGGACACTGGTTATTACTAGATTTGTATAAATGATTTAGTCAGTGTTTGCCCATTGTAAAATCTTTCCTCTCCCTGATTTACATTCTGACATTTATCACATGGTGACATTTTTACTGCTGGCAGGTGATGTCACTGGAAGGAGATGCTGCTTTTTGGCAGTTGGAAACAGCTGTTATGTCCCACAATGCAACAAGACTCCCACAGTGTGATGTCAGAACCATGGTCCTGACATCACACCGTGGGAGGGGTTTCACCACAATATCAGCCATACAGCGCCCCCTGATGGTCTGTTTGTGAAAAGGTAAAGATTTCTCATGGAAAAGGGGGTATCAGCTACTGATTGGGATGAAGTTCAATTCCTGGTCACGGTTTCTCTTTAAGCGTAAGCAGTTTTACTTACCTGGAGCATCTTGCAGCCCCCTGCAGTCATCCTGTGCATGCGCCGTCCTTCCGTAACCCTCCGGCCAGCAGCAGTGACCCCCTCACAGTTGGCCGGTCACAGGTTACTGTGTATGCGCAGCCGCAAGCCATGCGCACTCTGATCGCACTCCCATTACTGGGTGCATTCTGCACATGCGCAGTACTGACTTTCCCGTACTGCACATGAACAGAACACTGCCGTGCAGGTGTATGCAATGAGGAGGCATGTGGCCGGCCAGCTGTGTGTGGGGTCTCTGCTGCTGGCCGGAGGGTCCCGGAAGGATAGCGTGGGCACAGGATGACTGCAGGGGCTGCAAGATGCTCCAGGTAAGTAAAACGGCCTCTTTTGTTTGTTTGTTTTCTACTTAAGATTTCATAATGCAACTGAATGGTAGCGTTTGTAATTACAAGCATGTCACAGCTCCCACCCCCTCCCTTACACATACACCACCCTCCCCTTTATGTGGCTCTCTCCTCCACCCTTTAGACCAGGGGTCAGGAACCTTTTTGGCTGAGAGAGACAAAAAATGTAACATTTTAAAATGTAATTCGGTGAGAGCCATAAGTTTTAAACTGGGACAGTGCGCAGGCACAGCAGAGGGCTGTCTCTGTTGCCATGGTGATACACAGTTGATCCTCTGGTCAGCAAAAGTGTCAGACACGTCTTCAGCTTCTCTTGGGTTTCAGCAACATCAGCAATTTCCCTGAGAGACAGACAGGAGAAATTCCGACTAACAGCTTGTACAATTAGCTAGCTGACGTGGGACTTGATTCCCTTTGTAGGACGAGATCCCCGCACTGTGGCCCAATAGGCTGCTTGTCAAGTGACAGACAGCCTATTGGGCCAATTAAAGTGTGGGCATCCATTTCTACAAAGTCACAGGCAGTGATGCTCAAATCTGATCCGGATTTCATCCTGTTAAATTCAAGTCACCTGTGCGGGATGGGCGGGGGGTTTAATCTTACCTATCATGACGTCTTCTTTGTCTGTCCCTCCCTCGGCACCTCCCATGATGTGGTAGACGCGCGTCACGTGACTATACACTTCCTCCTTCCGGTTTGAACGAGGAAGTGTATAGTCACATGACTCCGTATTGGAGCACATCGTGAGAGGCGCCAAGGGACGGACCGAAGAAGACGTCATAATAGGTAAGATTGTAAGCCTGTTTGGCAGGGCCCTCCTCCCCATTTGTTCTTCTCCCCACCATATGGACTCAGTGACTTGTCTGCGGTATTTATTCCTACATTTCTCTCTGCACAACACTGTTTAATGTTACATCACTATTCTGTGGACTATTGTTTAAAGTGACTCTGTAACAAAAATTACAACGTTTTTTTCTACCATCTTACAAGTTCCTAAACCTATTCTAATGTGATCTGGCTTGCTGCAGCTCTTTCTACTATAACCATCTCTGTAATAAATCAATGTATCTTTCCCCTGTCAGACTTGTCGGCCTGTGTCTGGAAGGCTGCCAAGTTCTTCAGTGTTGAACTGTTCCTCTATGCACACTCCAGTGTGTGTTTTATTTACATAAGCCAGCAGCTTCTCTGCTATCTTATCAGTGATAGAAGAGAGCTGGATAAAAATCCTCCTCTGGAGGCTGTGAAAGGAGCTGGTCTGTCACATACTAAGGAATTAACGACATAGGCAGAGCTGTCTGCAGGAAGCCTGTAATGTTCAGTGCATGAGAGAAGCTGGGGACAGAAGGTAAACACACACAAATGATCTCTTGAGATTCAGAAGTAAGGCTGTATACAGCCTGCTTGTGTATGGATGTATTTTCTATGTGTGGACATGCTGTACATCAACCTACTTCCTGTTTTGGTGGCCATTTTGTTTGTTTATAAACAAACTTTTTAAAACAGTTTTTGACTACTTTTAATGTGGCGAGGAGCGGTGAAATTGTGACAGAGGGTAATAGGAGATGTCCCCTAACGCACTGGTATGTTTACTTTTGTGCGATTTTAACAATACAGATTCTCTTTAATGCTGTCATGTCTCCCCCTATGTACTGTACACAGCTGTGTAATATGTTAATAATTTATAAATAAAGTTAATAATAACAATAACTAGCAGATGTATGCCGGCTGGGCATTGCACAGGATGTAGGATGGGCTACAGCTGTTAAGGAACTACAAGTCCCACAATGCATTGCGGGAGTCTAAAGCCCAGACCCAGAGTCATAATTCATAAAGGCAAATGCATTGTGGGACTTGTAGTTCCATAACAGCTGGAGAGCCAAGTTTGCAGATGACTGGTATAGGATAATACAGATTTTAGCTGCAGATTCTGTGGGTGGGGCTTCCCCCACTATAATGCTGCTGGGACTGTGTGGGGGCGTGGCACAGACCTGTGTGGGAGAAGCTCCCAGCTTGCAGCTCTGGAGGTCTGCGATACAGGAAGTGGTTCATGAGCAGATACTTTACAAGTGATACTGCCCCCTGGTGGTCTGCTGCCAGCCTCTGCAACTTCGGCTGCCTCGGACACATAAATTGCATCTGTGAAAAGTTGGAAAAAAAACAACATATTTTACCAACCTATTATTATTATTATTATTATTATTATTATTATTTTTTTTTTTTTACAGAATGTGTCTTGAAGCTGCTGGAATGACCACTTAATGGGTTGCTGTGCTGCAGAGAAACAAATACTACATTATAAACAATTGTTAATACCGGTAATTATCAGTCAGTTTCTCTGGCATAGCTCCGTCGTGCTGGAGGCATTGTACGGTGTATATTTTGTTTATTGTTATTCTAACACGTTTTTCCTACTTGCATGAAGCAGGTTCCCGTCTCTGGGCCTCGGTGGTGCAATGTGTGAGTAGAGCTCTCATTCTATACAATGGCGGGACGGTACAGATAAGTATAACGCGCTGTGACAATGACAAGTTCCTGTCCTTGCAGATTGTCAGCTCAGCGCTTTCTCTGCCAGACATTTTTCCTCTCAGAGTTGTAGGTATATTATTGTGCTTTGCAGGAAGCACATAGAATTTTACATAATCATAATCCTCTATATTAAAACCACTCTGTCTCTGCGTCCCAGGGGTTGTGTGTGTGTGTGTGTGGGTCCGTGCTCTGCGCAACTGCGCATGTGCAGGGAAGCAGAGACATGGAGGGGGAGTGCCGCGCGACTTGCAGAGGAGGACGGGGCCAAGGGGCAGGCGGGTGCGCATGAGTGGCAGGCACGCGAGTGGCAGGTGCGTGAGTGGCGGACGTGTGCACATGGCGGGCGCATGCGCGGAGACAGACCTAGAGCCCGTTTTGAAAGGGGCTTAGGTCAGCTAGTGTAGCAATAAACCGCACAGAAGCTGAAGTTCAGGATTTGATAACTCCGGAGTCTCTCCTTGACATTATGTATCTAGAATGGTTCTAGGTGATTTCAAAGTTTCTCTTTGAAGCTATATTAGATTTTGTGTTTCACTTTTATAGTTTGTGTGGATCATTCCAGAATTTATAGCAAATTACTCATGTTAATGATGTTTAGCCCAAAGTGATCCTCACAAATTGCTTGAGATGAGACATTTGTAATGATTACTGTACAGATTACTGTACAGATCCTGATCAAGCAGCATGTCCTGTTTTATGGAGAGGGGACAGAGAGACAGTGGCCAGTGGCTTCATGCTGGGGAGTGTCCTCCCTTCAGTGGACATCAGGCCTTTGGGGACAATGGATCAGCCAGACGGATCACCCCAGAGAAGGTTTGCAATGTTGAGACAACACTCCTACCTGTGACGTTGAGGACATTTTTTATACACTTCAGATTTATGGTTGACACGATCATGAATGTTTTTTTAACTGATGACTAAAGTGTGTACATTGCTCTTGTTTCAGGATATAAACATATTCTTTGAAGATGAGTCTCATGTTGTTCTTTGAGACCTTAATGAGGACTTTAGAGTATTTAGTTGAGGACAATCCCAGAGACTTTGAGGAGGACACGACAATGCCAGAGCCTTTCAGATGATTCCAGTCTTGCTCCAGTCATTGCATGTAGAGTCTATGATGTTGGAGCCTTTGAGGAAGACATCTGAGACTTTGAGGCTCACCCCAGAGTCTCTGAAGTACTGCGATCACCTGGGAGTGAAGTTTTGTAGCAGCGCATGTCGTTTTTTGTAATGAGTGCAGGAAGATTTGTGAGGCATGGCTTCAGGCCTGGACGGTGCCACGCCCATCATTATGTGACGCTGGGGGAGGTATGTGTAGGTGTGAGAGTCATACTCACCTCGCCACAGGCTTTCTAGGTATCACTATTTCTGGAAATCGCAGAGTGATGTTACGCAATGGTCTCCAGAAACGACGAATGGTCAGAACAGTCAGAGTCAACCCACAGACCAGCACCAAAGACCTACAACATCATCTTGCTGCAGATGGAGTAACTGTGCATCGTTCAACTACTGTATTCAACGCACTTTACACAAGGAGATGCTGTATGCGAAAGTGATGCAGAGGAAGCCTTTTCTACGCCCACAGCACAAACAGAGCCACTTGAGGTATGCTAAAGCACATTAGGACAAGCCATCTTCATTTTGGAATAAGGTGCTGTGGACTGATGAAACTAAAATTGAGTTATTTGAGCATAACAAGCAGGGGCGTAACTAGAAATCACTGGGCCCCCCTGCGAAAATTTGGATGGGGCCCCCCCCCATAGGTGCCAAATAATCGTAATGGGGCAGCGTTTCACTGTAAATTAATTGTAAAGTGGGCAGCATTTTACCAGACAATCGTAATGTGGGCCAGAAAATCGTAATGTGGGCAGAGTTCACCAGAAAATCGTAATGTGGGCCTTTAGAAAATCATAATGTGGGCAGAGTTCACCAGAAAATCGTAATGTGGGCACCAGTCACCAGAAAATTGTAACGTGGACAGCAT
Source organism: Hyperolius riggenbachi (assembly GCF_040937935.1). NCBI lineage: Eukaryota > Metazoa > Chordata > Amphibia > Anura > Hyperoliidae > Hyperolius > Hyperolius riggenbachi. Next base: position 4,503,477 of record NC_090650.1, read on the forward strand.
TCACCAGACAATCGTAATGTGGGCAGCGTTCACCAGAAAATCATAATGTGGGCAGAGTTCACCAGAAAATCATAATGTGGGCAGAGTTCACCAGAAAATCGTAACGTGAGCAGCAGTCACCAGAAAATTGTAACGTGGACAGCATTCACCAGACAATCGTAATGTGGGCAGCGTTCACCAGAATATCGTAATGTGGGACAGAAAATCGTAATGTGGGCAGAATTCACCAGAAAATCGTAATGTGGGCAGCAGTCACCAGAAAATTGTAACATGGACAGCATTCACCAGACAATCGTAACGTGGGCAGTGTTCACCAGAAAATCGTAATGTGGGCCAGAAAATCGTAATGTGGGCAGAGTTCACCAGACAATCGTAACGTGGGCAGTGTTCACCAGAAAATCGTAATGTGGGCCAGAAAATCGTAATGTGGGCAGAGTTCACCAGAAAATCGCAATGTGGGCAGCAGTCACCAGAAAATCGCCATGTGGGCAGCAGACACCTGAAAATCGTAATGTGGGCAGCAGACACCTGAAAATCGTAATGTGGGCAGCAGGCACCTGAAAATCGTAATGTGGGCAGCAGGCACCTGAAAATCGCAATGTGGGCAGCAGACACCTGAAAATCGTAATGTGGGCAGCAGACACCTGAAAATCGTAATGTGGGCAGCAGTCACCAGAAAATCGCAATGTGGGCAGCAGTGACCAGAAAATCGTAATGTGGGCAGCAGACACCAGAAAATCGCAATGTGGGCAGCAGACACCTGAAAATCACAATGTGGGCAGCAGACACCTGAAAATCGTTATGTGGGCAGCAGACACCTGAAAATCGTTATGTGGGCAGCAGACACCTGAAAATCGTTATGTGGGCAGCAGACACCTGAAAATCGTAATGTGGGCAGCAGACACCTGAAAATCGCAATGTGGGCAGCAGTGACCAGAAAATCGTAATGTGGGCAGCAGACACCTGAAAATCGTAATGTGGGCAGCAGACACCTGAAAATCGTAATGTGGGCAGCAGACACCTGAAAATCGTAATGTGGGCAGCAGACACCTGAAAATCGTAATGTGGGCAGCAGACACCTGAAAATCGTAATGTGGGCAGCAGACACCTGAAAATCCCCCTGCAGAATTTCAGAGCGGATCCCAATCCCACCCAGGGCCGGATTTGTACTTTTTACCGCCCAAGGCCCATTGTCATCAAGTGCCCCCCCCCCCCCACCACCACCACCACCACCACCATTGTCCTCTTTACTTCTGCTCCTCCATACTTTTAAAACATTTGGGGCAGGTCATGGAACATAGGCTCTCTGTACGTATTGTACAGACGCCTGTGAGTTGGGCGCAGGGCAAGCCAAATAATGGTTCTCCCTGCTGCCACTAAACTCCCTGGGCGTTAAATACTATTCTCCCTCAGAGGGAGATGTAATTTGGGGTCTGCAATTGCCGGAGCCCCAAATTACTCTTGCGCAGTGAGCTCACCATTGCACTAGTGGTATGATGGTGCCGAGCTTCGGCGCTCAAAGTAACCTGCTTCGTTTGAGGAGGGGTGCACTTCTCTCCTCCATCCCAAGGGCCCCCTTCAGTGTTGCTCTGTAGCTGCAGCTCAGATAAAACTGCTGCAGCTCAGATAAAACTGCTGCAGCTCAGATAAAATTGCTGCAGCTCAGATAAAATTGCTGCAGCTCAGAGTAGCACATGGATCTGTTCCGACAAAACAAAAAACTTGGGTCTGCAACGATTTTACCGGATCGATGGACATGTCTCATTGACTGCATGGTAACGGCGTGGATAAAAACCTGATATCTTGAAAAACGTTTCCCTTTTAGATGAATACATTTTTACGCGGAACAGTTTTTTATCTCGAGTGTAAACCGAGCCTTAGTGTAAGTGTAAACCGAGCCTTAGTGTAAGTGTAAACCGAGCCTTAGTGTAAGTGTAAACCGAGCCTTAGTGTAAGTGTAAACCGAGCCTTAGTGTAAGTGTAAACCGAGCCTTAGTGTAAGTGTAAACCGAGCCTTAGTGTAAGTGTAAACCGAGCCTTAGTGTAAGTGTAAACCGAGACTTAGAGCTGACTAAAGTAAAAAGATTTTATACATACCTGGGGCTTCCTCCAGCCCCATCCGCCTGGATCGCTCCCACACTGCTGTCCTCTGCTGCCTGCAGCTTTGGGAATTGAGTCCTGTCACTGACGTCATCGCAGCCAGCTATGCAGGAAAAGTGTGCCCTCTGCATATCTCTCCAGCGGCTGCTGGAGAGATACGCAAACAGCACACTTCTACGCTAGACTGGCTCCAACTGGCGGAACAGCAGGGACCCGATATCGGAGCTGAGGACATTGGCATAGGAGCGATCCAGGTGGATGAGGCTGGAGGAAGCCCTAGGTATGTATAAAACTTTTTACTTTTCAGCACTGGTACACTTTAAAATAACTAGCTGCAATGAAGAGCAGAGGAGAGTTTAGATCAGACCTGCCACTGGAGAAGGTAGAATATCATGCTTTGCTGTGCTACTCTGAGGGCTGGTGCACACCAAAACCCGCTAGCAGATCCGCAAAACGCTAGCAGATTTTTAAACGCTTTTTTTTATTTTTATGAGGCGTTTTGCTAGCGTTTTGCGGATTGCTGCTGCGGTTTTCAGTATAGTAGATTTCATATATTGTTACAGTAAAGCTGTTACTGAACAGCTTCTGTAACAAAAACGCCGGCAAAACCGCTCTGAACTGCCGTTTTTCAGAGCGGTTTGCGGTTTTCCTATACTTAACATTGAGGCAGAAACGCATCCGAAATCCAAAAAATGCCTCACCCAGGCATTTTCCGTTTCTGCAAAACGCCTCCCGCTCTGGTGTGCACCACCCCATTGAGATACATTGACCAAGCAGATCCGCAGCCGCAAGCGGATCTGAAAACGCGGAAAAAGCCGCTCGGTGTGCACCAGCCCTGAATGGAGGGAGAGCTGGAGAAGGTGTCAGTGGTAGGGGGTGTCACACACTGGTTTGTTTTTCTGCAGCACTTTACAGCAAATGCATTTGCACGAGGTGCATGTTATGTGAATGGCACACATAACTTTTTAACTGTAACTGAGCAAATGTGCTGCCCTGTCATCCTCCTCTCCTGCCCAGACCAGCTTTATTTACTATTTCTTTCATGGAGGTCTGCACTCTGCACCTCTGCCCTGCAATTCCATTCATTACACCCAGCGGCAAGGCAAACCCTCCCCAGCACTATTACTGAGAGGGAGTGCTGGGGAAGAGCAGAAGAGACGTATAAAGCAGATGCTAAGTGAAGGAGAATGTCAGGGAGACACAGAACAAGGGAGAAGCAGGCAAGTGCAGCTCTCCACGTGCAGCCTGCATCAGAGCTTCTTAGAGAGGCACTGAGGCTAGTGTTGTCCGGATCATGAACGATTCGGATCTTTGATCCGAATCTATTTTATGAGTCGATCATCCGAATCATCAAAATGAGTGATTCGGATCGCAAAAGGGGCGGGGCCAGGAGCGACACGCCCCCTCTCAGCGGGCAGCGGGGTCCTGGAAGCAGGGATCGCTGTTGGATGGGAGGCAGCCTTGCAGGGAGACAGGTAAGGGGCGGGGCCAGGAGTGACACGCCCCCTCTCAGCGGGCAGCGGGGTCCTGGAAGCAGAGCTGAGATGGATCGCTCTGTTGGATGGGAGGCAGCCTTGCAGGGAGACAGGTAGATGAGAGAGAGGGGACATGGGTGCCACTGCCAGATATGTGTAGAGCACACATACTGGCTATAACGTGCTGCTGATTATAGGCTGTCTGTTCCGTAGTGCTGCACAGTGATCACATGGGAAGCTTTTGGCTCAGCACAGCTCAGTAACTTTGCAGACAGTGTGATTGCTGTGCAAAATGATCCTCCTGCACTCGGCACTAAACAGCTGCACTTATCTTCTGGGAATGCTTTATTTCACTGTGTGACGTTTGCATGGAAAGTATACAGATGAACATATAGGTGAAATATATGTAAAGCATATGATTGCAGCATGTGTGTATTGTGTGCAAACAAACATTTCTGCTCTCTGCTCGTCCCTCCTCCCTTCTCTGTCCACTCCCTGCCCTCTGTCCATCTTCTCCCCTTCTCTGTGTGTCCACCCCCCTCCCCTTCTCCTGTCCACAGCAGGGAAAGACCTGTCCTGCTAGTCATCTCACCCCGAATGCTTCCCTAGTAAAATGATCCGAGATTCGGATCAAAGATCCGGATCTTTTCAATGATCCGATTCGAATCATCCGGATCATTGAAAAGATCCGAACTTCCCATCTCTAACTGAGGCACTGAGGCAGTAATAACTTACCGAACATACCGATTTCCTTCCTCCATCATCTCCTGCATCCCCGCCCCTCTGAATTTCTGATAGGCAGGAGCAAGGAGGAGGGCGGGGATACAACGGGCTGCACTGTCTCCTCCTCCTCCATAGACTGATACTGAAAGAGGGGCGGAGGGAAGCATGATTGACAGCGGGAAGGGCTGTGATGATGCGGCCACTGCTTCAGGCTGTCAGAATAACAAAGCGATCGCTCTGTCCATGTCTGTAGCTGCCCCTGCACACACAAACATACTACTGTGTTCAGAGTAGTGGTGGGCGGCTGCAGACAGACAAGAGACACTGGCCACTGCATTATTGTGAGGAATGGCATGCATGGCCATTGGTAACACTGCTTGCCTGTTTAACCCGCCCCTTCCTTAGCTCCGCCCTAGTCCCAGGCCTGGGAGGCCTGCCCACAAATCCGGCCCTGATCCCCCCCCCCCCGCCCCCCCGGGGCCCGCTCGTGGCCGGTTTTTGGGGGCTGGAGGGGTGGCAGCATGAGGGGAAAGCTTTGCCCACAGTCGGCGGGGAGAGGGGAAGTTCCCCCCTCTCCCTCACCTCGGGGCTCTCCCCTCTGCGCGTCACTCTTCCGGAAGTGACGTCAGCCGCTAGAGCGAGAAGGCGGCGATGGAACGCAAGGAAGAAGGTATGTATCCCGCCGCCGCTGCTGCCCACACACATTCACTAGCTGGAGGGGGGCGCAGAGGGGAGAGCCCCGAGGTGAGGGAGAGGGGGGAACTTCCCCTCTCCCCGCCGACTGTGGGCAAAGCTTTCCCCTCATGCTGACACCCCTCCAGCCCCCAAAAAACGGCCCCGAGCGGGCCCCAGGGAGGGGGGGCGGGCCCCCCCGTGGGCGCAGGCGCTGCAGGGCCTATTGTTACGCCCCTGATAACAAGGGACGTTATGCATGGAGGAAAAACAACCCAGCATTCAGAGAAACACCTGCTACCTACAGTAAAATATGGTGGTGGTTCCATCATGCTGTGGGGCTGTGTGGCCAGTGCAGGGATCAGGAATCTTGTCAAAGTTTAGGGACGCATGGATTCCACTCAGTATCAGCAGATTCTGGAGACCAATGTCCAGGAATCAGTGACAAAGCTGAAGCTGCGCCAGGGCTGGATCTTTCAACAAGACAACAACCCTAAACACTGCTCAAAATCCACTAAGGCATTCATGCAGAGGAACAAGTACAACGCTCTGGAATGGCCATCTCAGTCCCCAGACCTGAATATAATTGAAAATCTGTGGTGTGAGTTAAAGAGAGCAGTCCATGCTCGGAAGCCATCAAACCTGAATGAACTAGACATGTTTTGTAAAGAGGAATGGTCCAAAATATCTTCAACCAGAATCCAGACTCTCATTGGAACCTACAGGAAGCGTTTAGAGGCTGTAATTTCTGCCAAAGGAGGATCTACTAAATATTGATTTTATTTCTTATTTGTGGTGCCCAAATTTATGCACCTGCCTAATTTTATTTAAACAATTATTGCACACTTTCTGTAAATCCAATAAACTTCATTTCACTTCTCAAATATCACTGTGTGTCTCCTTCATATCTCTCTCTCTCTCTCTCTCTCTCTCCTTCTCTCTCTCTCTCTCTCCTTCTCTCTCTCTCTCTCTCTCTCTCTCTCTCTCTCTCTCTCTCTCTCTCTCTCTCTCTCTCTCTCTCTCTCTCTCTCTCTCTCTCTCTCTCTCTCTATATATATATATATATACACAGCTATCTCCACCCCCCACCCCCCTCAGCCTCACAAACTGCATCATTGTCTGTGGGAGTAAGCAAAGCACACAGAGCCTGCAGGGGGCGTGCATAACTTGTATTCATTACAACAGAGACAGCCCATTCCTCCCTTGGTAGACAAAGTCCATTCACTTTAAGAAACAGAACATCTAAATGGGGTGGGAGGTTGTTAGTATCGTGTAAACAAGGAGTCTTAGCTCAGCTAACAGACTTGGGAGTCAGACTACCATAGAGGCATCATAAGTTCACAAGTTTAGCTACAAGCAGAGAGGATGCAATTTAAGCTGAAAGAGAGTTATGGCATTAAATCTGTATTTATGTCTGTAGCGCTGGCAATATGTGTAGCACATGGCTGCTCTATGCAGCTGATACAATAAGACGGGCTGGATTCCTTAACCACTCCAGCCTTCAGCCGTTTTCACTTTATGCATCCGAGCAATGTTCACCTCCCATTCACCTATAACTTTATCACTACTTATCACAATGCACTGATCTATATCTTGTTTTTTCCGCCACCAATTAGGCTTTCTTTGGGTGGTACAATTTGAGCTACCTTACTGTAAATGCATTTTAACAGGAAGAATAAGAAAAAAAACGGAAAAAATTCATTATTTCTCAGTTTTCGGCCATTATAGTTTTAAAATAATACATGCCTCCACAATTTAAACCCATGTATTGTATTTTCCTAATAGTCCCAGGTATTACACCGTTTAAATTATGTCCCTATCACAATGTATGGCGACAATATTTTATTTGGAAATAAAAGTGCATTTTTTCCGTTTTGCATCCATCACTATTTACAAGCTTATTAAAAAAAAATTGAAGTATTTAATCTTTACATAGATATTTAAAAAGTTTAAAAGTTTAGACCCTTAGGTAAATATTTATGTGTATTTTTTTAATTGTAATGTTTTTTTTTATTATTATTATTAAACATTTTATTTGGATATTTTTGGGAGGGTGGGATGTAAATAGTAATTTTTGTAATGTAAATATATGTTTATTTTTATTGTAGTTTTACTTATTGGCCACAAGTTGGCAACCTTAGGTTTGTTTACATGACGTCACTCTAAGCGTAACGTACGTTTAGGGGGACGTAGGAGGCAGAAAAAGCTAGGCTTCCGAGAGAAGCTGTCGCTTTTTCTGCAGGGGAGAGGAATCAGTGATCGGGCACCATGGCCCCATTCACTGATTCCCTGGCTTACGAACCGCGGGCCGGGAGCACGCGTGCACGCGTGCGATCAGCCGCGGGAGCGCACATGGCCTCCTGGACATAGCTTCTACAAAACAAAGTGTTTCACTTACCTGTGGCTTCTGCCAGCCCCGTGCAGCCTTCCTGTCCTGAGCCGGTCCTGCCCGAGCCTCCGTTCTCCTGCCGCCAGCCCTGTGCAGCCTTCCTGTCCAGCGCCGGTCCTCCACGATCCCCCGTTCTCCCGCCGCCAGCTACTTTCAGTTTGGTCGACTCAGTGCCTGCGCTCTGGTCCTTGTGTATCTCTCTCCGCAATAGCGTCTTGTGCTGTTAGCACAGGAGACTATTGGGGGGGGGGGGGGGGGAATGCGATGAAGGATACGCATGGCTTGCCGTTGACTTACAAGTCAATGGTATGACCAAACCGGAAGTAGCTGACGGTGGGAGAATGGGGGATTGTGCAGGACCGGCGCAGGAAGGGAAGGCTGTACGGGGCTGGCAGAAGCCAGTTCCGCTTTAAAGGGACTCTGATCTCTACGTAAAATAAAAAGTTTCACTTACCTTGGGCCTCCTCTAGCCCACCATAGGCGGCGAAGTCCTCCGGCATCCTTCTGACTCCTCTCAGTGTGCTTCCGCCGGCCCCCCGTTACCGGCGACACCCGGGACGGGTGTCGGGCCGGCTCTCCCTGGTTAATGACGCACGCCTCATCACGGCGGCCGCTTCGCGTCATCACGGCAGCTGGCATGACAGGTCTGCGCATGCATGGGGTTTCTCAAGGGAAAGAGAACAGGCAGTCGCGACTACATATACTGTGATGTCACACCACACACTTAACTGACATTATTGGGATTTACTTTTGATGCAGCTGGGTCCAGTGTGCACAGACCCGTGATGTGAGTGATTTCAACAATACAGGTGAAACTAGAAAAATTAGAATATCATGCAAAAGTCTGTTTATACACAGGGGCGTAACTAGAAATCACTGGGCCCCCCTGCGAAAATTTGGATTCACCTCCCAGCTGTTACTGGAGAGGTGAGCTGATGGTAGCCCAGGGTGAGGGAGGGGGGAGTCGAGGCCTCTCTCCATGCTGCTGTTTGTGCCTGCTGCTCCCCCTTCCTGTGCTGCTCCTAAAAATGGTCCTGGAGTGCCGCAGAGCCAGGGCCCACCGCCTCAGGCTTCTCCCTCTAAGGCCCCCCTGCGGCTGTATCCCTTGCAGGGGCTATTGTTATGCCCTTGTTTCATACTCCTGGCAAATGTTGACTTAAAGTTACTTTTATTCAACCAGCAAGTAATTTTTGATGGGAAATGACACAGGTGTCTCCCAAAGGATAAGACAATGTACAAGAAGCAAGATTGGGGAACAAAAAAAAAATATTTTTCAGCTTTTATTTACATTTGAGCAACAAAGTGTCCAGTCCAAAATTATTCATACCCTTCACAAACTGCCACAGTCTGTGGATTCAGGCAGGGAACACACTACATGCGTTTTTGCGCGTTTTGCCGCGAACGGCAAAACGCGCACGATTTTAGAGGCTATTGAAAATAATAGCCTAGCTCGGGAAACGCTGCGCCGCATGCGTTTGTGCGCGTTTGCGTTCGCGTTTTTTTCCGCGTTTTGTAGCCGCACAGTTTTCTGCTTTTTTCCGCACATTGCATGACTACATGCCATGCAAACGCAGAAAACGCAGAAACGCACGCGTTAGACGCGACCGCAAAACCCGACGGAAACCTGGGAAACGCAGGGGAAAACGGCCCTGCAAGTGTGTTCCCTGCCTCAAAGTTCTATGACATTCCAAATAGTCCAAGCTGTTCTAAAGCATCCTAATTACCCTGATTATTTGGGAACAGCTGTTTTAATCAACTCAACAGGTGAAAAACAGCAGCTCTCTGCAACTGGTTTGTGGACAGTCATGGCTAAGACAAAGAAGCTCAGTGAGGGCCTGTGGCTGTGCATTGTGGCTGCTCACAAGTCAGGAAAGGTCTACAAGACTATTTAAAAATGTTTTCAAGTTCCAGTGGCTACAGTACAAAGTATTATTAAAAAGATACAAGAAGTTCCGCACTGTGGAAAATCTCAGAGGACGTGGTCGGAAGCCAAAAGTGACACCTGTGCTGTCCAGGAGGATAGTGAGAGAGGTGAACAAGAATCCAAGGATCACCACCAAGGCCATCCTGGTGAATCTGGGCTCTGCTGGTGGCAATGTCTCAAGGCAGACAATCCAACGGACACTGCACACTGCTGGGATCCACGGATGCTGACCAAGAAGGATGCCACGTCTCCAGATAAGGCACACAAAAGCTTTCTTGGCCTTTGCAAATGTTCATCTGGACAAAGAAGAAGACTTCTGGTCTTCTGTGTTATGGTCAGATGGAACAAACATTGAATTATTTGGTCACAATGATGTTTCTTTCATTTGGCATAAAAAAATCCTTCAACCCAAAGAACACCATCCCCACTGTCAAACATGATGGTGGGAACCTAATGCTTTGGGTTTGTTTTTTCAGCCAATGGACCAGGGAACCTAATCTCTGTAAACGGTACCATGAAAAAAGAGCAGTACATGAGAATTCTCAACGACAACATCAGACAGTCTGCAGAGAAACTTGGCCTTGGGCACCAGTGGACATTTCAGCATGACAATGACTCAAAACACACAGCAAAAGTGGTGAAGAAATGGTTAGCAGACAACAACATTAACATTTTGGAGTGGCCCACCCAGAGTCCTGACTTGAATCCAATAGAGAATCTGTGGATTGAGCCAATGATCAGGGTGATGGCAAGAAGACCCTCCAACCTGAAAGATTTGGAGCTCATTGCAAAAGATGAATGGGCAAAAATACCTGTAGAGAGACATGCAAAAAGCCGGTCTGCAATTATAGGAAGCATTTGATTGCTGCTTTTTTTAATGATTATGGAGAAGGGTATAAATAACTTTGGACTGGACACTTTTTGCTCAAATGTAAATAACAGCTGAGAAATATTTTTTCCACAATAATGCCTCTTGTACATCATCTTATTATCTTTTGGGAGACACCTATGGCTTTTCCTATTAAAGAAATACTTGCTGGTGGAATAAAAGTAACTTTAATTCAATATTTGCCCGGGGTATGAATAATTATGGGCAGCGCTGTCCTTGTCCAGAAGGTGGGAAATCCAGCACTGAGGAATTATGTTACTACTAGCCGACCCGCGTCGTAGCATACGCCGCATCTTCGATCTATCTAATAGAGTACGTGCCTCAACCTTGAAGCAAGAAGAATAAAGGTGGGTACACACATCAGATAAAAGTCTTTGGAAAATCAAAGATCACAGACCAATTTTACCCCCTTCCGTGTAGTATGAGAGCCACACCTACACAGTCTATTCTATGGAGCTGCACTCCCCATCAGACAGAAATCTTACCCCCTTCCATGTAGTATGAGAGCCACACCTACACAGTCTATTCTATGGAGCTGCACTCCCCATCAGACAGAAATCTTACCCCCTTCCATGTAGTATGAGAGCCACACCTACACAGTCTATTCTATGGAGCTGCACTCCCCATCAGACAGAGAGGGCCTCAGGCCCGCCATCAGGGGGGGACATCCGTGACTCCCGTCACGGGCCCGGGCCTGCAGGGGGGCCCCATCCCCGCCGCGGCCCTAGCGGGTGCCGCCCGACCGCCGCTCAACTTCCCCTGGCCGCTGCTCCCTCCCTCCATCCCTCTAGCCGCCGCCTCCGCCGCCGCGTCAGACCTCGATCAGGCGGCGACAATAGTGCGGGCGCTAGGACCCAGCGCCCGCACTGATATGCGGAAGTGACGTCACTTCCGCATATAGAGCGGGTGCGTCCAGCGCCCGCTCTTACTGGTCGGGTCGCCGCTGATCTTGAGGTCTGACGCTGCTGGCAGCCTGGCAAGGTAGGGGAAGCAGCGGTGGCGGCTGGGGGGGGGGCCTCCCTGTCACTCACTCACTGCCTAATGGGGCTCCCTGTCACTCACTCACTAGCTAAAGGGGCTCCCTGTCACTCACTCACTAGCTAAAGGGCCTACCTGTCACTCACTCCCTAGCTAAAGGGCCTACCTGTCACTCACTCACTGCCTAATGGGGCTCCCTGTCACTCACTCACTAGCTAAAGGGGCTCCCTGTCACTCACTCACTTGCTAAAGGGCCTCCCTGTCACTCACTCACTGCCTAATGGGGCTCCCTGTCACTCACTCACTAGCTAAAGGGGCTCCCTGTCACTCACTCACTTGCTAAAGGGCCTCCCTGTCACTCACTCACTGCCTAATGGGGCTCCCTGTCACTCACTCACTAGCTAAAGGGGCTCCCTGTCACTCACTCACTAGCTAAAGGGGCTCCCTGTCACTCACTCACTAGCTAAAGGGGCTCCCTGTCACTCACTCACTAGCTAAAGGGCCTCCCTGTCACTCACTCACTTGCTAAAGGGCCTCCCTGTCACTCACTCACTAGCTAAAGGGGCTCCCTGTCACTCACTCACTAGCTGAAGGGGCTCCCTGTCACTCACTCACTCCCTAAAGGGGCTCCCTGTCACTCACTCACTCACTCCCTAAAGGGCCTCCCTGTCTCTCACTCACTAGCTAAAGGGGCTCCCTGTCTCTCACTCACTAGCTAAAGGGGCTCCCTGTCACTCACTCACTCCCTAAAGGGGCTCCCTGTCACTCGCTCACTAGCTAAAGGGGCTCCCTGTCACTCGCTCACTAGCTAAAGGGGCTCTCTGTCACCCACTCCCTCCCTAAAGGGGCTCCCTGTCACTCACTCACTACCTAAAAGGGCTCCATGTCACTCACTACCTAACCTGGGGGTCCCTGTCAGAATCCAGGTGAGAGGTGTCTACCATAATAAGGGGGCATTATGCCTATTTATGTGAAATGCTGTCTATTTATGTGCCTCATGTCTGCTGAATTTGTCTTGTTGGGGGCCTAATGATTAAATTTTTACTTGTTGGGGGCCTCATGATTTGTTGGGAGCCTCATTGCCTCAAGATTGCTGAATTTGTCTTGTTGGGGGCCTCATAATTTGTTGGGGACCTCATGATTTGTTGGGGCCTCATGATTGCTGAATTTGTCTTGTTGGGGGTCTCACGATTGCTGAATTTATCTTGTTGGGGGCCTCATGATTGCTGAATTTGTCTTGTTGGGGGACTCATGATTGCTGAATTTGTCTTGTTGGGGGTCACATGATTGCTAACTGCGAGACTATGGGAAAAGCTGAATCATTACCATATGAGACAATAGCATTAAACCTACTTTTTTAGTTTTTTTTTAAACAGAAAATAAAACTGGGAGGTTCTAAAAAAATGATGGAGCACTTCCTCCTTCCGGCTTGAAGGAGGAAGTGCTCGATATCGAGGCTTGCAACGCGTCCATTCGGAAACTTGCACCTCGTTGAAACGCTGGGCGGAGAGCGGCGGTCTGGGTAATTAACCCCGCCGCATCTAGCCGCTCAGCTGTGGCAATTAGAGCTAACTTGAATCACGAGTATCCACCGTGGTTATTCGTGATTAATTTGTGGACAGCAAGCCTCCAACTAGCTCTGCCAACATGTAATGGCTACGCACATTTCTCAGTTTGGGGGGGGGGGGGGGGGCCCGGACTGATGATTTGTGAGGGGCCCCAAAATTTCTGATGGCGGCCCTGCCTGGAGTTGTAGCAGAGCGGAATGCGGAGGGCCCGGCCATGATGGGGTAGCCGTCTCCCTGACGGGGGGTGGGGTTAGCTGGTGGGTGGGCTGGGGAGGTTCCCACAGCAGTAGATTAGGAGAGGGGGCGGTTCCGTGTGGGTAGGCGGGGAGTTGCTGCCTGGGTTAGGGGAGGAAGAAGGGGGGCGGGCACTTCCGGCTAGAGAGCGTAGATGGAAGAAGCTCTCGCTGGATGCCCGCTCGTTCCCTGCGCAATGGAAGATGTCGAGAGGTTGGTGGCCAGGATCAGGGAGGAGGCGGAATCGAGGGGCCCATCCTGGGTCCACGTCCAGCTGGCTGCCATGAACCCTGCAGCGGAGGCTGCGGCGACCAGCGAGCCCGCCGCGGCTGCGGCGCCCAGCGCTCCAGCCGCGCAGGAGACGGGGAGACGCCTGTCTAGGCCGCCGGAGCGGCTGAGCCCGGAGCCACAGGGACGAGCGCTGCGTCGCTCGGGGAGCCCCCCACGGGACCCTCCGCCTCCCCCCCCAAAGCGTTCCTCAAAGACGGGGGGTCAGGCGGGAGGAATCCCACGCCACAGCAGGAAGATTCGGCGGGGGAGGGCACGTCTGGAGCCGCTCGCCCTTCCAAGAGACCAGCAGGAGGTAATGCGGCCTTTAGTCCCCGCGCTGCGCGGCAGACTAAGAGGCCTCAACAAAAGGACTCCCATGCTGCGGGTGCTGCTCGGTCCACAGCGGCGGCGACCCATCGGGCGCATGGTGGGAGCAAGGGTCCAGTCGGCAAGGCCAAGCCTGGAGGGTCTGCGAAGAAGAGTGGCAGCAGTACCAGTGGCAAGCAGGGACAGCGTGACCAGCGCAGCGGGGACCATGCGGCCAGGACCAGCCCGGCTTCTGAGGCCGAATCCGTGGAGGACGTTGATGACAATGCTGCGGGTGGAGCCGGAGTGACGGCTGGCAGGGACGCGCGTCCGGCGCAGCCAGGTGAGGCCAATGTAGCTGCCATAAATGCCTTAGCCACCTTGTTGTTGGGAATTTGTGGGGGTAGTCAGGGAGGGGGGAACTTATCAGCAACCTTGGGGTCGCAGTTTCCTTCACAGGCTCAGCTTCCGTCCGGGGGGGGTGGTGCCGGGGTTGTCTGTGTCTCCAGTGGGGGCGTGGGTACCCCCGTCCTCTAGTCTGGGGTCTGGGGTTTCAAACACGGTGTCAGTTGGCCCCTCTCCCCCCCCCAGGTAATTTGCTTACGCCAGTTGTAGGACCATTAGCTCAAGGGGTGGTTCAGGTGGCCCCGCCGGTGGGTTTAGGCTTAGGGGGGGCCCAGTCGGAGGTGGCGGTGCAAACTGAGGTATCCACAGGTGAGTCTTCCACAGCCAGTGGGGGTCAGGTGCGTTTAGCGGACGCGTCACATGCGGAGCTTTACGTTTGCTTCAATGGCCTTCTAGGGTCGCATTTGAAGCAAGAGGTGAAGGAGCGGATCTGGAGGGGCGAGTACATTGAAATATTCTCGCTTCTACAGCTGGAAAAATTTAATTTAGACAAGGGTAAGCCGGATGAGAAGAAACGGGAAGAGGAGAGGCGATACAGGTTGATTCCCCGTACTTTCCAGAATTGGTTCCAGGCGTTCTCGATTCTGGCAAGCGTGACTGGGGAAAAGCAGCCGGAGCACTGCTCGGCTCTGTTCGGCTACATGGACTCCATTGGTGAGGCCTATCGGTCATACGGCGGGAATGCTTGGCTGCGTTATGACGAGCAGTTCCGGCAAACCAAGGCAGTGCGTTCGGAAGTACGGTGGGACCACAAGGATATAACCTTGTGGATGCGGCTGATGATCCCATCTAGATCTCCCCAGTCCTTTCCTGCCGCAGCCGCCGGGTCGCCCCCGGCAGGTCAGTCGGTTGCCCGAGGAAAAGGCGTATGTTGGCAATTTAATGAGGGTTCCTGTCGGTTTGGCCACTCCTGTCGTTTTAAACATGAGTGCTCCAGTTGCGGAGGCTCCCACGCGGCCACAAGGTGTTACAAGCAGCGGAGGGCCAAGCCGGGGGATTCTGTGCACAAGAGGGATGACGCCAGTGAAGGGAACAGAGATGGCCAGGTTTCTAAGTAGGTACCCCGAGCGGGAGGTGGCGGAATTCTTACGGATAGGTTTTGAGGAGGGTTTTAGGATTCCCAGTAGTTGTTTGTTGCGTTCGGAACCTCCTTTTCGGAACCTAAAATCTGCATATGAGTACCCGGGTGTTATAGATAAGAAAATTGAGAAGGAGGTTGCGGCTGGCCGGCTGGCGGGTCCTTTTAGGTCTTGTCCGTTGGTGGATTTGATCGTATCGCCTCTTGGTGTTGTCCCTAAAAAGGAGCCGGGAGCTTTTCGCTTAATCCACCATCTTTCTTTTCCCCGAGGTGCTTCGGTTAACGATGGTCTGTCGAGTGATGATACGTCGGTTGTGTATACATCGTTCGATGAGGCTTTGGGTTGGGTTAGGCGTTTAGGACAGGGTGCACGGTTGGCAAAAACCGATATCGAATCGGCTTTTAGGCTGTTACCAGTCCATCCTGCTAGTTTTCGTTTATTGGGATGCTTTTGGAGAGGTGAGTACTTCGTGGATAGATGCCTCCCCATGGGGTGCTCCATTTCGTGCGCTTATTTCGAGAGGTTTAGTACCTTTCTGGAATGGGTGGTGAAGGACGTGTCAGGTATCCGGTCGGTGATACATTACCTGGACGATTTCCTGTTCATGGGCCCGGCGGATTCCCCTGATTGCGCCTACGCGTTGGCTTGTATGAGGCGGGTCTGTGAGCAATTCGGGGTCCCACTCGCGGAGGAAAAGACGGAGGGGCCAGTTACATCGTTGAAGTTTCTGGGCATTACCATTGACACCGTGTCCATGGAATGCAGCTTGCCGGAAGACAAGGTCAAGGATCTTAGGGAGTCCATTGGTACGGCAGTAAGGAGCAGGAAATTGACGCTCAGGGAGGTGCAGTCTCTACTGGGTAAGTTGAATTTTGCCTGCAGAATCATGCCCATGGGGCGGATTTTCTGCAGGCGATTGGCAATGGCAACCGCTGGGGTTTCGGCTCCACACCACCGCATTCGGCTGGCTGCGGAGCTCAGGGCTGATTTACAGGTCTGGTTGGTTTTTCTAGCAGATTTCAACTGTCGGTCACTGTGGATGCAGGATACGGTAAGTAATTTGGAGCTCGATTTATTTACCGACGCATCTGGCTCTCATGGTTTTGGAGCATTCCTAGCAGGGCGTTGGTGCGCGGGGCCGTGGGACAGGTCCTGGGTGGAGGCGGGGTTTACTTCCAATTTAGTGTTGTTGGAATTATTTCCCATAGTGGTGGCGATTCAGGTTTGGGGGCCTCAGTTGGCGAATCGGCGGGTCAGGATCAATTGTGATAACATGGGAGTGGTGTCGGCAATTAACACTTGTTCGGCGTCCTCGCCCCCTGTAATCTGTCTGATGCGTCAGTTGGTCCTGGATTGTTTGCGTTCCAATATCTATTTGTTTGCTGTACACTTGCCGGGGATTGATAACATTGTGGCTGATGCACTTTCTCGATTCCAGTGGAGCAGGTTACGGGCGGCGGTTCCCACGGCGGAAGAGCGTGGGGTTCCTTGCCCATCCACGGCGTGGAAGATTCCCTTCGGGCCGTTTCCAGTATGATTTCAAGATCTTTATCGGAGTCTTCATCGGCAGCGTACACGGTAGTATGGAATACGTGGGACGCTTTGATGGCACAGGCGGGAGGTTGTGGTTCGGACGAGGAGAGACTGTGTTTATTGCTGTATTTCGTGGGGCGGAATTTTGTGGAAGGGGTGTCAGCGTCGGCAGTTTCCAAGAAACTGTCGGCAATGGCATTTTGGTTTAAAATGAGGGGGTTTGTAGACGTTACTAAGGATTTTAGAGTTAAGCAGGCCATAAAGGGGTACCGGGTGGGGGTAGTCCGCCGGGAGTCCAGGCGTCCGGTTACGTTCGAATTGTTGGGCAGGTTGGTGGGTGAGTTACCGGGATTGTGTTCCTCTAGCTATGAGTGTGATCTATTCAGAACAGCGTTTGTGTTAGCTTTTTTTGGGGCTTTCCGGATAGGGGAATTGGTGAGCCGCAACAAGTCAGGAGTGGGAGGCATCCTCGCAAAACATGTAACGGTCCTGGCCGACTCGGTGGCCATATTTTTGGAACGTTCCAAGACTGATCAAGCGGGCAAGGGCCGGATAATTACTTTGTTCGGTATTGGCGGACATTTGTGCCCGTATTTTAATGTTAAGAGTTTTCTGGAGGCCAGGCCTCCTGAGTCCTTGGTGTTTTTAGCACACCAGGATGGTACCCTCTTGTCCCGGTTCCAATTTATTGCCATTTTTCGAAAATGTTTGACTGCTTTGGGCCTTCCGCCCTGCGAGTTCGCCTCCCACTCCTTCCGAATTGGGGCGGCTACGGAAGCGTCACGTTGGGGTTTGAGCGAGGGGGTCATTAGGCAAATTGGCAGGTGGGAGTCCATGCGGTACAAGACTTATGTGAGGCCTCATTTGGTTTAGATAGAGGGGGGGGTAGTGGCATCGGGGCACTGGCTGTCAGTCTCGTTTTCTTTTATTGCAGATCCGCGACGAACGGTCTGGATTGTGGGGCACTCCTACGTCAGCAGGGGTGCAAGGAGAGCTGATGTCAGGCCTGAAGGTCGGCAACTTGGGTTCCCCAGGGACCAGGTGCGTATCAGGTGGTTGGGTTTCCCTGGTATGGTTTGGCCTGGTTTGTTAGCAGAACTACATAGGCTGTCTCGGCTAGATGGGTCCCCTGATATTCTGGTTTTGCACGTAGGGGGCAATGATTTGGCAGCACGGTCCACCAGGGTGGTTATAAAAGAAATTAAATATGATTTCTTCAGAATTATTGCCCTTTTCCCGGGGACCATAGTGGTCTGGTCTGATGTAATAGCCAGGAGTTATTGGAGATTGGCTAATTCAGTCTCTAGAGTTAATAAAGCCAGGATTAAGATGAATAAGGAGGTGGCGCGGTTTTTTGTTAGGAACGGGGGCCTGGCCATCCGGCACATCGATTTGGAGGAGGACATCGTTTTGTTTTTACGGAAGGACGGGGTCCACCTTAATGACATTGGGATGGACATGTGGGCTCTGGGTATTGAGGATGGGATACAAAGAGCTTTGATGTTGTGGGCCTCAAGAGCATAAGGGGTCATGCTCCTTCGTGTTGGAGGGGTAAAAAGGGGGTTCGGAGGCCGGTTTTACTGAAAAGGGGATTTGTCGCTGGACAAATACGGTGTTTTAGGTGAACGAAGAGAGAAGACGAATTTGGGGCATGCAGCTGTCCCCAAGCCGGATGCGCGGCTGGGGGCCGGTTCAAGGCTGCATGTCACATGGTGTTTTTGATAACTGCATTCGGTGCCTCCTGGACCCCCTGTACCCCAGCTCTTTGTATATGTTGTATTATAATGTTTTGGTATTATAATGTTTTGGATCTTTGTTAATTTGGCTGAATAAAGGAGGGCTGCTCTGGCCTTAAATTAAATCCAATGCCGAGTAGTCCGTGTGCAGTTATTCCTTAGCATAAGATGATGTATGGGGTTTGGTTGGGGGGGAAGGACTAAGGGGAGGTAGGCTTTACCATTATCAAGAGAGGGCCTGGAGTTGTAGCAGAGCGGAATGCGGAGGGCCCGGCCATGATGGGGTAGCCGTCTCCCTGACGGGGGGTGGGGTTAGCTGGTGGGTGGGCTGGGGAGGTTCCCACAGCAGTAGATTAGGAGAGGGGGCGGTTCCGTGTGGGTAGGCGGGGAGTTGCTGCCTGGGTTAGGGGAGGAAGAAGGGGGGCGGGCACTTCCGGCTAGAGAGCGTAGATGGAAGAAGCTCCCTCCCTCCCTCCCTGTGTTTTATGTTTGGTGTCATGTGGTGTCTTGTTTGTCATTGCAGCCGGAGGGGTAAAAAGGGGGTTCGGAGGCCGGTTTTACTGAAAAGGGGATTTGTCGCTGGACAAATACGGTGTTTTAGGTGAACGAAGAGAGAAGACGAATTTGGGGCATGCAGCTGTCCCCGAGCCGGATGCGCGGCTGGGGGCCGGTTCAAGGCTGCATGTCACATGGTGTTTTTGATAACTGCATTCGGTGCCTCCTGGACCCCCTGTACCCCAGCTCTTTGTATATGTTGTATTATAATGTTTTGGTATTATAATGTTTTGGATCTTTGTTAATTTGGCTGAATAAAGGAGGGCTGCTCTGGCCTTAAATTAAATCCAATGCCGAGTAGTCCGTGTGCAGTTATTCCTTAGCATAAGATGATGTATGGGGTTTGGTTGGGGGGGAAGGACTAAGGGGAGGTAGGCTTTACCATTATCAAGAGATCTTACCCCCTTCCATGTAGTATGAGAGCCATACCTACACAGTCTATTCTATGGAGCTGAACTCCCCATCAGACAGAAATCTTTGCAAGATGCTGCACACAGAAATGCAGTACACATGCAACAGATCAGTATCTGCAAAAGATCTGTTCCTGCAAAAGATCAGTACCTACAAAATACATTCATAGTCTATATCTGCAGATCTCATACACACCTTGTTTAACGGACTTCATCTGCAGATCAGATCCACCAGGATGGATCTTTGGATCTGCAGATGATTGTCTGATCTGCAGATGAATATCCGTCAAACAAGTTGTGCATTATGCTGGGCATACATGGTATGTTTTCTACCGTGTAATAGAGCCGCTGGCTCGATTCCCGCTCGTCCCCGCGGGCGCCCGGATCGATTCCCGCTCGTCCCCGCGACCGCTTTCTTATTTTCCACTCGTTTCTTCTTTTGTCCTGCCCGCCGGTATCAAGCGCAGCAGAATCGATCTGGCAGGGTATCGGACACAGCTCGATTACATGGTAGAAAACATACCGTGTATGTCCAGCATGAGATCTGCAGATATCATAGACTATAAATGCATTTTGCAGAAACTAATTTTTTTGCAGGAACAGATCTTTTGCAGATACTGATCTGTTGCATGTGTACAGTGTGTGTGCAGCATCTTGCAAAGATTTTATCTGATGGGGAGTTCAGCTCAATAGAATAAACTGTGTAGGTATGGCTCTCATACTACATGGAAGGGGATAACATTGGTCTGTGATCTTTCATTTTCCAAAGACTTTTATCTGATGTGTGTACCCACCTTTAGGCTTTCCATTAGAAAATGTATGCGTGCTCAAACACCAAGTTTAACCCTAGCAAGTCTGGCTTTCCAAATCTGGCCTAATTGGCTATTCATGAGGCAATGCTCATGCAAATATGCATTTGCTTTCGCATGCCAAACTATGCAGGGTCAAAAAACTAATACCACAAAGCGGTCCCCCTGCAGGAATTAGTTCATGCTACATTAGCACTATCCAGGAGCGCCACTGGGAGGCTTTCCAATACCCCCTGTTCTGCTTCATGCGCACTAACTTGGGCCCCCCACATGAGAAAGGAGTGAAGCATGGGTCACCCCGAGCTTTAGAGCTCAGGGCTGGCTCACGTACAACACTCCAGGGGGGGGGGGGGGGCAGGCGCAGACAACTCACTGCAGGGCTCACACCACTGGAGCAAGCCATTCACAACCTGCCTCCAAAGGATACAACTGCAAAAAATGCTTTCCATGCTCAAACACCAAGTTTAACTCTAGCAAGTCTGGCTTTCCAAATCTGGCCTAATTTGTTATTCATGAGGCAATGCTCATGCAAATATGCATTTGCTTTTGCATGCCAAACTATGCAGGGTCAAAAAACCAATACTGCAAAGCGGTCGCCCTGCGGGAATAAGTTCATGCTACATTAGCACTATCCAGGAACGCCACGGGGAGGATTCCCAATGCCACTCTTTTTATACAACCAGGGGGAACCGCGGGGTCCCAGGCTCTCTCACTGCCTGGGAACCACAGCAGCACCCCAGAGGGGGAGGCTGGGTGGCGCAGCCGACCCCCCTAAGCGTGGCCAGCGCCAGGGAAAGCCGTCCGCACCCACCTCCCAATATTAAAAACAGGCACTTACCTTAACGTCCATTGCATTCTGCTACATGCGCATTAATTTTCTCATGGAAAGCATTTTTTGCAGTTGTATCCTTTGGAGGCAGGTGGTGGATGGCTTGCTCTGGTGGTGTGAGCCCTGGAGTGAGTTGTCTGCGCCTGTCTTCCCCCCCCCCCCCCCCCGGAGTGTTGTATGTGAGCCAGCCCTGAGCGCTAAAGCTCGGGGTGACCCATGCTTCACTCCTTTCTCATGTGGTGCCCCCAAGTTAATGCGCATGTAGCAGAACGCAATGGACGTTAAGGTAAGTGCCTGTTTTTAATATTGGGAGGTGGGTGCGGACGGCTCTCCCCGGCGCTGGCCACGCTTGGGGGGGGGGCTTGTCTGCGCCACCCAGCCTCCCCCTCCGGGGTGCTGCTGTGGTTCCCAGGCAGTGAGAGTGCCTGGGACCCCGCGGTCCCCCGGTTGTATAAAAAGGGGGCATTGGGAATCCTCCCTGTGGCGCTCCTGGATAGTGCTAATGTAGCATGTAGCAGTGTTGCTTGCGAATTGTCATTTTCGCATCGAAAATCCAGTTTTAGGCGAATTTTCACGCAAATCTTCAGAAATATTTGCGTTTTCGAAAATTCATTGTATGCAGATGCTTATGCCCTTTGCAGAAAAATGTCCACAATAATCCGCATGGAAATTCAGTCTATGCAGACGTTTATACGGAAAAATGTCTGCAATAATGCGCAAGAAACTTCTCTGAATGCAGACGCTAATGCCCTTATGCGGAAAATGTCCGCAATAATACGCAAGTAACGCGAAAATGACTGGCATGAGGCGAAAATTAACGTGAAAAAATTTGATGGAAAATTTGCCTGTCAAAACGAAATTAGGCGAAAATTCTGTAAAAATTTTCGCTCATCACTGGCATGCAGCAGGGCGACCGCTTTATTGGTTTTTTGACCCTGCATATAGTTTGGAATGCAAAAGCAAATTTGCGTGAGCATTGCCTCATTAATAGCCAATTAGGCCAGATTTGCAAAGCCAGACTTGCTAGGGTAGGTCTCTTTTCCACGGACAGTTGATAGGCAGTAAAATGCCTCTCAAACTCTTTTAACTGCTTGCTGCTGCCTGGTAACTGCTTGCTGCTGCCTGGTAACTGCTTGCTGCTGCCTGGTAACTGCTTACTGCTGCCTGGTAACTGCTTACTGCTGCCTGGTAACTGCTTACTGCTGCCTGGTAACTGCTTACTGCTGCCTGGTAACTGCTTACTGCTGCCTGGTAACTGCTTACTGCTGCCTGGTAACTGCTTACTGCTGCCTGGTAACTGCTTACTGCTGCCTGGTAACTGCTTACTGAGCACACAGCTCAACAGTCCGTGGAAAAGAGGCCTTAAACTTGGTGTTTGATCATCACGCATACATTTTCTCATGCAAAGTACTTCTTCTTCTTGCTCGAAGGTTGAGGCACTTACTCTATTATATATATAGATTGTATACGTCCCTCACCTCTTGTTTCCTCCCTATTCCTTTAGATTGTAAGCTCACAAGGGCAGGGCTCTCACCTTTTTGTGTCTTGCAGTTTGTTATACATTTTATTCATAATGTTACTTTTGTCACTCCACTCATTACCAAGTCTGTGTATTTAATATTTTGTACCCCATGTTTGTTTCTTACTTTGTACAGCACCACAGAATATGTTGGCGCTTTATAATAATAATCAGCGGGCTCTACTATATAATCTGATTTGACCCAAATGAGGACTGCAAACACATTCTATCTGCAGACTATCTGGACAGTGATTCAGAGCGCTAGCTTTGATGTAGGGGACTAGAGATTGAACCAGTAAGGAGACCTTGGGCGAGACTTGCTAAGGGTCGGTTCAGATGGATAGCTGCTGGCATCCGTCCACGATCTACTGCGTCCTGCATTGAGATCTCAACGTGTTTACGGCAATTGTGCAAGCACTGCAGGCGGTCACATTTTCAGAGATGCTGCATGTAGCTTCTGGGGACATTTGCATTCACAGTCTCATATCCAACTGGGGGCTCAAAACAAGACTAAACTACGGAACCAAAGCCCAATGCTTTTCTGCTCAGAGCTAGTAAAGCAACCGCAAAGCTAGTGAATGTTTTATGTTGGCGCTTTATAAGTACAATAAATAAATAAATAAATATAATTTTTGAACCGACCCTCACACTCCAGAGCGCCTCCTAGTGGCTGCAAAACTAGTGAATGTTTGAACTGACGCTTACACTCCAGAGCGCCTCCTATTGTGAATGTGTGAACCAACCCTCACACTCGAGTCCAGAGCGCCTCCTAGTGGCTGCAGCTCTCCATTCCTGTGTGCCCTACAAGAGGAAGGTGCAATACAGGCGTTAACATCTTATTTCAGTACTATAAACTCTTCAATTTTTCAGGATCCTCCCCAGTTCCCCCTTGTTATATGATAGGGACAGCAGGTTCGGTACAAAGGAGTTAAAAAGCGTCTGTCCTGTCCCAGATGTGTCGATAAGCGATAAGCACGTAAACCTCTCTGTATGTCAGATGAGAGCTCAGATGAGTCAGAATATAGCAGCTTCCGCAGTGAGCTCCCCACATATCTAATGGCTGTAAGTGGACACTTGTACAATGACACAAAATGACAGCAGTTATGTGAGTGCAGAGAGCGGGGGATGTGAGGATGGGGGGAGGGGAATGTGAGGATGGGGAAGGGGATGGGGACAGCTAATTTCATGGAAGCTTCTTCTTTTACAGTAGAGAGTTTGATCTTTGAAGTGCAAGCTAAGCATCTCAAACACACATGCAAACTCCAACTAAGCATCTCAAACACTCATGCAAACTCCAACTAAGCATCTCAAACACACATGCAAACTCCAACTAAGCATCTCAAACACACATGCAAACTCCAACTAAGCATCTCAAACACACATGCAAACTCCAACTAAGCATCTCAAACACACGTGTAAACTCCAACTAAGCATCTCAAACACACATGCAAACTCCAACTAAGCATCTCAAACACACATGCAAACTCCAACTAAGCATCTCAAACACACATGCAAACTCCAACTAAGCATCTCAAACACACATGCAAACTCCAACTAAGCATCTCAAACACACATGCAAACTCCAACTAAGCATCTCAAACACACATGCAAACTCCAACTAAGCATCTCAAACACACATGCAAACTCCAACTAAGCATCTCAAACACACGTGTAAACTCCAACTAAGCATCTCAAACACACATGCAAACTCCAACTAAGCATCTCAAACACACGTGTAAACTCCAAGTAAGCATCTCAAACACACATGCAAACTCCAACTAAGCATCTCAAACACACGTGTAAACTCCAACTAAGCATCTCAAACACACATGCAAACTCCAACTAAGCATCTCAAACACACGTGTAAACTCCAACTAAGCATCTCAAACACACATGCAAACTCCAACTAAGCATCTCAAACACACGTGTAAACTCCAAGTAAGCATCTCAAACACACATGCAAACTCCAACTAAGCATCTCAAACACACGTGTAAACTCCAAGTAAGCATCTCAAACACACATGCAAACTCCAACTAAGCATCTCAAACACACGTGTAAACTCCAACTAAGCATCTCAAACACACATGTAAACTCCAACTAAGCATCTCAAACACACATGTAAACTCCAACTAAGCATCTCAAACACACATGCAAACTCCAACTAAGCATCTCAAACACACATGCAAACTCCAACTAAGCATCTCAAACACACATGCAAACTCCAACTAAGCATCTCAAACACACGTGTAAACTCCAACTAAGCATCTCAAACACACATGCAAACTCCAACTAAGCATCTCAAACACACATGCAAACTCCAACTAAGCATCTCAAACACACATGCAAACTCCAACTAAGCATCTCAAACACACATGCAAACTCCAACTAAGCATCTCAAACACACATGCAAACTCCAACTAAGCATCTCAAACACACATGCAAACTCCAACTAAGCATCTCAAACACACATGCAAACTCCAACTAAGCATCTCAAACACACATGCAAACTCCAACTAAGCATCTCAAACACACGTGTAAACTCCAACTAAGCATCTCAAACACACGTGTAAACTCCAACTAAGCATCTCAAACACACATGCAAACTCCAACTAAGCATCTCAAACACACGTGTAAACTCCAAGTAAGCATCTCAAACACACATGCAAACT
Organism: Hyperolius riggenbachi; assembly: GCF_040937935.1. Classification (NCBI taxonomy): domain Eukaryota; kingdom Metazoa; phylum Chordata; class Amphibia; order Anura; family Hyperoliidae; genus Hyperolius; species Hyperolius riggenbachi. Next base: position 4,528,550 of record NC_090650.1, read on the forward strand.
CCAACTAAGCATCTCAAACACACGTGTAAACTCCAACTAAGCATCTCAAACACACATGCAAACTCCAACTAAGCATCTCAAACACACGTGTAAACTCCAACTAAGCATCTCAAACACACATGCAAACTCCAACTAAGCATCTCAAACACACGTGTAAACTCCAAGTAAGCATCTCAAACACACATGCAAACTCCAACTAAGCATCTCAAACACACGTGTAAACTCCAAGTAAGCATCTCAAACACACATGCAAACTCCAACTAAGCATCTCAAACACACGTGTAAACTCCAACTAAGCATCTCAAACACACATGTAAACTCCAACTAAGCATCTCAAACACACATGTAAACTCCAACTAAGCATCTCAAACACACATGCAAACTCCAACTAAGCATCTCAAACACACGTGTAAACTCCAACTAAGCATCTCAAACACACGTGTTACCTCCAACTAAGCATCTTAAACACACGTGTAAACTCCAACTAAGCATCTCAAACACACGTGTAAACTCCAACTAAGCATCTCAAACACACATGTAAACTCCAACTAAGCATCTCAAACACACATGTAAACTCCAACTAAGCATCTCAAACACACGTGTAAACTCCAACTAAGCATCTCAAACACACGTGTAAACTCCAACAACCACAAGTTTCTAAACTCTCCTACTCAACCCACCAGAGAAATGATGCAGGAACACACTTTTATACTGGCCACATTCCCCCTAAAATTTGGATAAAACGCATATCAGAAGCGCATACAAAACACACAAAAACGCACTTGCGATTCATATGTGTGAAAAGCAAACGCAGTAAAATGCAAGCAAAATGCATGTGCAAAACGCAAACACACTCAAAACACGCTTCATTATGACAAAAAACGCACAAACGCATATCCAGCAAAATGCAACTTTTCACAAAGTGCCTAGGGTGTGCCCAGTTTAAAGGTAGCTGGTTAATATCGCCGGAGGTAATCATGGTCAGCGTGAGAGTCGGCAGGATTGCGATTCGCTGTGTTTATTGTACTCAGGACAGAAGCACCCCATATACACAGCATATTGCATTGTGCTGGAATGAATAGAACTTGTCACGGTGTAAACTTGTGCTCAGCCTCTTGGGGTCATCACTAGAAGGTTTCCCAGACGATCCGCCTGGCGTTCCGCACAACTGACTGAATACATAGCAGCGCTCTGAGAATGCTGTCCGTTTATACATATGGCCGGAGTCTGACTTCAATGTTTGCGAAACTCGGACAAACATCGACCCAGTCGGTGAAAAGACCGCAGACACAGCGTGTTGTGGCAATCCTGGTTTCCATGACAACCAGCGCTTGTGTGATGACACAAGTCAGAGGTGTGCAGAAGGGAAGCAGGGCAGCGACGGAGCCGAAAATACAGGCAAGCAGTCCGCAATCGTTCCCGACTCCCGGCAAGAGCCCCAAAATACAGGAAACACTCCGCAATCATTCCCGGACTTAGGCCAGAGCCCCAAAATACAGGAAACACTCCGCAATCATTCCCAGACTCAGGCCAGAGCCCCAAATTACAGGAAACACTCCGCAATCATTCCCAGCCTCAGGCCAGAGCCCCAAAATACAGGAAACACTCCGCAATCATTCCCAGACTCAGGCCAGAGCCCCAAATTACAGGAAACACTCCGCAATTATTCCCAGACTCAGGCCAGAGCCCCAAAATACAGGAAACACTCCGCAATCATTCCCAGACTCAGGCCAGAGCCCCAAATTACAGGAAACACTCCGCAATCATTCCCAGCCTCAGGCCAGAGCCCCAAAATACAGGAAACACTCCGCAATCATTCCCAGACTCAGGCCAGAGCCCCAAATTACAGGAAACACTCCGCAATCATTCCCAGAATCAGGCCAGAGCCACAAAATACAGGGAAACACTCCGCAATCATTCCCAGACTCAGGCCAGAGCCCCAAAATACAGGAAGCACTCCGCAATCATTCCCAGACTCAGGCCAGAGCCCCAAAATACAGGAAACACTCCGCAATCATTACCAGACTCAGGCCAGAGCCCCAAAATACAGGAAACACTCCGCAATCATTCTCAGACTCAGGCCAGAGCCCCAAAATACAGGAAACACTCCGCAATCATTCCCAGACTCAGGCCAGAGCCCCAAAATACAGGAAACACTCCGCAATCATTCCCAGACTCAGGCCAGAGCCCCAAAATACAGGAAACACTACGCAATCATTCCCAGACTCAGGCCAGAGCCCCAAAATACAGGAAACACTCCGCAATCATTCCCAGACTCAGGCCAGAGACACAAATTACAGGAAACACTCCGCAATCATTCTCGGGTCCCAACAAGAGCCCCAAAATACAGGAAAAACTCTGCGATCATTCCCAGACTCAGGCCAGAGCCCCAAAATACAGGGAAACACTCTGCGATCATTCCCAGACTCAGGCCAGAGTCCCAAAATACAGGGAAACACTCTGCAATCATTCCCGGACTCAGGCCAGAGCCCCAAAATACAGGGAAACACTCCGCATTTATTCCCGGACTCAGGCCAGAGCTCCAAATTACAGGAAGCACTCCGCAATAATTCCCAGACTCAGGCCAGAGCCCCAAAATACAAGAAACACTCCGCAATTATTCCCGGACTCAGGCCAGAGCCCCAAAATACAGGAAACACTCTGCAATCATTCCCAGACTCAGGCCAGAGCCCCAACATACAGGAAAAACTCCGCAATCATTCCCAGACTCAGGCCAGAGCCCCAAAATACAGGAAACACTCCGCAATCATTCCCAGACTCAGACCAGAGCCCCAAAATACAGGAAACACTCCACAATCATTCCCGGGTCCTGACAAGAGCTCCAAAATATAGGAAACACTCCGCAATCATTCCCGGACTCAGGCCAGAGCGCCAAATTACAGGAAACATTCCGCAATTATTCCCAGACTCAGGCCAGAGCCCCAAAATACAGGAAACACTCCGCAATCATTCCCAGACTCAGGCCAGAGCCCCAAATTACAGGAAACACTCCGCAATCATTCCCAGCCTCAGACCAGAGCCCCAAAATACAGGAAACACTCAGCAATCATTCCCAGACTCAGACCAGAGCCCCAAAATACAGGAAACACTCCGCAATCATTCTCAGACTCAGGCCAGAGCCACAAAATACAGGAAACACTCCGCAATCATTCCCGGACTCAGGCCAGAGCCACAAAATACAGGAAACACTCTGCAATCATTCTCAGACTCAGGCCAGAGCCACAAAATACAGGAAACACTCAGCAATCATTCCCAGACTCAGACCAGAGCCCCAAAATACAGGAAACACTCCGCAATCATTCTCAGACTCAGGCCAGAGCCACAAAATACAGGAAACACTCCGCAATCATTCCCGGACTCAGGCCAGAGCCACAAAATACAGGAAACACTCCGCAATCATTCCCAGACTAAGACCAGAGCCCCAAAATACAGGAAACACTCCGCAATCATTCTCAGACTCAGGCCAGAGCCCCAAAATACAGGAAACACTACGCAATCATTCCCAGACTCAGGCCAGAGCCCCAAAATACAGGAAACACTCTGCAATCATTCTCAGACTCAGGCCAGAGACACAAATTACAGGAAACACTCCACAATCATTCCCAGAATCAGGCCAGAGCCACAAAATACAGGAAACACTCCGCAATCATTCCCAGACTCAGGCCAGAGCCCCAAAATACAGGAAACACTCTGCAATCATTCTCAGACTCAGGCCAGAGCCCCAAATTACAGGAAACACTCCACAATCATTCCCAGACTCAGGCCAGAGCCCCAAATTACAGGAAACACTCCGCAATCATTCCCGGACTCAGGCCAGAGCCCCAAATTACAGGAAACACTCCGCAATCATTCCGGGGTCCTGACAAGAGCTCCTAAATACAGGAAACATTCCACAATCTTTCCAGGTTCCCGATGAGAGCTGGGCTCAGGCCACAGCGGGGTCGCTGCTGTTTATCCTATAGGGTTTCTGTAGGAATTTCACAGACATTTTCCAGGCTCTGGTCATGCCTATACTCCAGGCTTGTATGGCGGATGCACTGCGCACGGTGGATCGGCATGGAGCAAAGACCCACGCCCAGGCCCGGATTTACATCACAGGAGCCTATAGGCATAGATGTCCTGGCACCCTAGACTCCGCCCTCTATGCATGCAGGCCCGGATTTACATCACAGGAGCCTATAGGCATAGATGTCCTGGCACCCTAGACTCCGCCCTCTATGCATGCAGGCCCGGATTTACATCACAGGAGCCTATAGGCATAGATGTCCCGGCACCCTAGACTCCGCCCTCCATGCATGCAGGCCCGGATTTACATCACAGGAGCCTATAGGCATAGATGTCCCGGCACCCTAGACTCCGCCCTCCATGAACCTACAAACCCCCACCAAACTGCACTGCAAGACTGTTGGCTGGCCTAGCTGTCACTTCTCCCTTACTTCCCTTGCCCGTCATAGGCAGCTACATGTGCCCCTTAGTGTTAGGAAGCCAGAGGTACCCTCAACATTAAGTAGCTACAGGTGACCCTAAGTATTAGGTAGCTAGAGGAACATCAGTATTAAGTAACTAGAGGTGCCCCCGACTGACAGGATATCTGCTCTGTGGGTTGCTGAGCGGAGAGTGAGTAACCTCTCGTTTTTTTTTTTGGTAACACTGATTTTTATTAAGCAGATTAGATAATACACAAAGACCGTTAGAAGATTGGAAGTTAACTAACAAATCATATAAAATTTAAGAGTCAGTGATGTAAGAGTCTTAGGGTAAAAAAGTTCTTCAGCCAGTCTTCATGTGGCTCGTAGAATTGTTTACTTCTCTGAGATGGATTTTAATAATATACCTATTTCTTTAGAGTAACCTCTCGTTTTTACTGTCATCAGGACTCTGCATAGGGAAGGAGGGGTGAAAGCACGTGGGGAGTGCAGCGAGCCGCCTGTCTACCATCAGGCGCCTGTGGGCACGTGCCTACACTGCCTTATGGTAAACCCAGCCCTGGCCACGCCCTCTGCCTGCACCGTGCTGAGAGGATCCGCCAGCATGAGGCAAGTGGACAAAAAGGGCGACGCCATTCACTCCCATGATAAATATCGTTTGAAGGGCGATGGACAGGAAAAAAGGGCGCTGGAGATTATTAACGTTTTCAAATAGGGATGGTCGGAAAATTCCGCGGAATTATTAATTCCGGCCGGAATTAGCTAATTCTGATCTCTCTCTCTCCCTCTCTCTCATCCATCCATCCATCCTCTTATATCATCAAGTAGGGAATTACAGATTTTCAATACAGCTTATATACCATAGCTGGGATTTGAACCCAGGACTCAGTGTGTAGTAGGTATCTGTCTTACCCTCTAGACCATGAACCACACTACATGCTAAAGCTGGCCTAGCATAAAGCATACTACCATTATGATCAATTCGATAGTAAAAGTAGCATGATTAAGGATTTGTACTTTTTGAAAAGCATGCTTATATACCATAGCTGGGATTTGAACCCAGGACTCAGTGTGTAGTAGGTATCTGTCTTACCCTCTAGACCATGAACCACACTACATGCTAAAGCTGGCCTAGCATAAAGCATACTACCATTATGATCAATTCGATAGTAAAAGTAGCATGATTAAGGATTTGTACTTTTTGAAAAGCATGCTTATATACCATAGCTGGGATTTGAACCCAGGACTCAGTGTGTAGTAGGTATCTGTCTTACCCTCTAGACCATGAACCACACTACATGCTAAAGCTGGCCTAGCATAAAGCATACTACCATTATGATCAATTCGATAGTAAAAGTAGCATGATTAAGGATTTGTACTTTTTGAAAAGCATGCTTATATACCATAGCTGGGATTTGAACCCAGGACTCAGTGTGTAGTAGGTATCTGTCTTACCCCCTAGACCATGAACCACACTACATGCTAAAGCTGGCCTAGCATAAAGCATACTACCATTATGATCAATTCAATAGAAAAAGTAGCATTAATAAGGATTTGTACTTTTTGAAAAACATGCTTATATACCATAGCTGGGATTTGAACCCAGGACGCAGTGTGTAGTAGGTATCTGTCTTACCCTCTAGACCATGAACCACACTACATGGTAGTAGGTATCTGTCTTACCCACTAGACCATCAACCACACTCAGGGCCAGGCTGAGGCAGAGGCTGGAGAGGCTCCAGCCTCAGGGCGCAGTGTAGGAGGGGTGCACAATTCATTCAGCTGTCATTCCCAATTGTGTTTGAAGCAAAAAGAAATAAAAAAAGGTGATACATGGCAGTGACTGCAAGCCAGATAAGTAGAGATTAAGGTGTTGGGGGGGTTGGGGGCCCTGGGGCACCTCTTAGTGTAATAGCAATCAGTGTGTGACGGCTGGGGTGGGAGGGATGGGGGGGGCGCACTTTGCTGTCTCAGCCTTGGGTGCTGAAGAACCTTGTCCCACCTCTACATGCTAAAGCTGGCGTAGCATGTACCATACTACCATTATGATCAATTCAATAGATATGCTATGGTATATAAGCATGCTTTTCAAAAAGTACAAATCCTTAATCATGCTACTTTTTCTATTGAATTGATCATAATGGTAGTATGGTTTATGCTAGACCAGCTTTAGCATGTAGTGTGGTTCATGGTCTAGAGGGTAAGACAGATACCTACTACACACTGAGTCCTGGGTTCAAATCCCAGCTATGGTATATAAGCATGCTTTTCAAAAAGTACAAATCCTTAATCATGCTACTTTTTCTATTGAATTGATCATAATGGTAGTATGGTTTATGCTAGACCAGCTTTAGCATGTAGTGTGGTTCATGGTCTAGAGGGTAAGACAGATACCTACTACACACTGAGTCCTGGGTTCAAATCCCAGCTATGGTATATAAGCTGTTTTGAAAATCTGCAATTCTCTACTTGATGATATGAGAGAGAGAGAGATTTTTCCAACGGAATTCCGGATACGTCGGAATTCCGCGGAACAGGTCAGGAATACCGTCGGAATGAAACGGTAGCGGAATTTCGGTATGACGGTATGCGGAATTGTCCCGGAAACAGAAATGGGCTCTTCCGACCATGCCTGTTTTCAAACTGCGCTTGTGATGATTTAAATTTACAAAATGCGCCCGTGACAAATCACATTTACAAATATACTACACATATATCGCATTTCACTTACTGTTTGTAAAACATTATTATCCACATAATAAAGCAATCAGTGAGTACATTGTAATATATTTTTTACAGTCATTATTTGTAAAACATTATTATCCACACAAAAAAGCGATCACTGAGGGGGGTGGTTAGGGTTAGGCACCACCAGGGGAGATTTAGGGTTAGGCACCACCAGGGGAGATTTAGGGTTAGGCACCCCCAGGTGGGTCTTAGGGTTAGGCACCACCAGGGGGGTCTTAGGGTTAGGCACCCCCAGGGGAGATTTAGGGTTAGGCACCACCAGGGGAGATTTAGGGTTAGGCACCACCAGGTGGGTCTTAGGGTTAGGCACCACCAGGGGGTCTTAGGGTTAGGCACCCCCAGGGGAGATTTAGGGTTAGGCACCACCAGGGGAGATTTAGGGTTAGGCACCACCAGGTGGGTCTTAGGGTTCGGCACCACCAGGGGGGTCTTAGGGTTAGGCACCCCCAGGGGAGATTTAGGGTTAGGCACCACCAGGGGAGATTTAGGGTTAGGCACCACCAGGTGGGTCTTAGGGTTAGGCACCACCAGAGGGTCTTAGGGTTAGGCACCACCAGGGGGGTCTTAGGGTTAAGCACCATCAGAGGGGTCTTAGGGTGAGGCACCACCAGGGGGGTGCTTAGGGTTAGTCACCACCAGGGGGGTGGTTAGGGTTAGGCACCACCAGGAGGTCTTAGGGTTAGGCACCACCAGGGGGGTTTTAGTGTTAGGCACCAACAGGGGGGTCTTAGGGTTAGGCACCACCAGGAGGGTCTCAGGGTTAGGCACCACCAGGGGGGTCTCAGGGTTAGGCACCACCAGGGGGGTCCCACGGTTAGGCACCACCAGGGGGGTCTCACGGTTAGGCACCACCAGGGGGGGTCTCACGGTTAGGCACCACCAGGGTGTCTTAGGGGGGTCTTAGTGTTAGGCACCACCAGGGGGGGTCTAAGGATTAGGGATAGGTTGAGGGAGGGTTCTGTGTGAGAGTAGGGTTAGGTTTAGTTGTAGTAAAATGTTAGTAATATTTACTAATGTTTTACTACAGTTATTACAAATGTATTTACAGTATATTTTTTCTTTATTGTTCTAAAGAATATTTTTAGATTTTATTACATGAAGAAATGATAAATGAAGGTTATACACAATATTATACAATTATAACAATTATACATATACTGTATTATCGTTTTTTAACAAATGTAATTATAAATTTCACTTTCAAAACAAGGAAGATTATAGTATTCACAATTTGCAATTTCATACACATAAATAAAGTTTGTTTTAACCACTTTACCCCCGCGCGTACGTATTTCTCCGCCCCTTTTTCCATCCTTTAAAAACCAGGGACGGAGAAACACGTACTTTCCGCGTTCCCGACGCTGCCCGCGCTCCCGCTCGTAAACACGCCGCCCGCCGCTAGTAAACACGCCGCCGCCCGCTCGCCCAGAGATCAATGAACGGGAAAATCCATTCCCGTTCGTTGATCTAAGCCCCGCAATGATCAGCTGCTCTCCTATGGGCAGCGCGATCATTGTGAGAAAAAACTCACGTGTCCAGCCTCCTTATTCTTCCTCCAAGCTTCGCATTAAAACAAAAAGTTACTGTGGCCATCTTGTGGCCAAATAGTAAACTACACCCTACACATTTTTCACATACAAATAAATGACTTTTACACATAAAATTAACTCATTACCTCCCACACTCCCCATTTTTTTTTTTTTGTAATTAAAAAAAAATTAAAAAATTTACAATTAAAAAAAATACATAAATAGTTACCTTAGGGACTGAACTTTTTAAATATTTATGTCAAGAGGGTATAACACTGTTACTTTATAAACTATGGGCTTGTAATTAGGGATGGACGCAAAACTGAAAAAAATGCACCTTTATTTCCAAATAAAATATTGGCGCCAAACATTGTGATAGGGACATAATTTAAATGGTTTTATAACCGGGACAAAAGGGCAAATACGTTTCATGGGTTTTAATTACAGTAGCATGCATTATTTAAAAACTATAATGGCCGAAAACTGAAAAATAATTATTTTTTTCCCCACATTTTTCCTATTTTCCCATTAAAACACATTTAGAAAAAAATAATTCTTGGCATAATGTCCCACCTAAAGAAAGCCTAATTGGTGGCGAAAAACAAGATATAGTTCATTTCATTGCGATAAGTAATAATAAAGTTATAGACGAATGAATGGAAGGAGCGCTGAAAGGTGAAAATTGCTCTGGTGCTCAGGGGGTAAAACCCCTCAGTGGTGAAGTGGTTAAATTTGTAAAGCATTATTGTAAACGAGATACTACGCAATATTTTTTTAACCGGTTCAGCGCCGCAGTGCCGAAAATCTCATGCATCCGAGCAACGTTCACCTCCCATTTATTCGTCTATAACTTTATTGCTACTTATCACAATTAATTGATCTATATCTTGTTTTTTCCACCACTAATTAGGCTTTCTTTGGGTAGTACATTTTGCTAAGAATTATTTTTTCTAAATCCATTTTAACAGGAAGATTAAGAAAGAAATGAAAAAAATTCATTATTTCTCAGTTTTTGGCCATTATAGTTTGAAATTAATATACGCTACCGTAATTAAAACCCATATATTTTATTTGCCCATCTGTCCCGTTAATTACACCATTTAAACGATGTCCCTATCACAATTTATGGTGCCGATATTTCATTTAGAAATAAAGGTGCATTTTTTCAATTTGCATCCATCACTATTTATAAGCTTATAATTTTAAATAATATAATAACATACTCTCTTGACATGTATATTTAAAAAGTTTAGACCCTTGGGTAACTATTTATGTTGTTTTTTTTTTTTATTGTATTTTTTTAATTTTTTTTTAATAAAAAATGTATGTGGGTAATTTTTGGTGTGGGAGGGAAACTGCTTATTTTACATGTAAAATAAGCAAATTCTTTAATTAAAAATGTATGTGGGTGCAGTTTACTATTTGGTAAAGTGAGAAAAGTCCTGGATCCCACAGTGAGAAAAGTCCTGGATGCGAACGATTTCGCATCCAGGAACCAAAATTCAGAGGAGTTGTTTCCTGGGGGCAGAAATACCACGCTCTCTGGAGAGAAAGCGTCGGTATTTCTGCGGGGAAGTTAGATCGTTGAATGGGAATTATATTCCCATTCACTGATCGGGGGGCTAACGGCGGGCGGCGGGGGCGCACCACGCATTGAAAGCAGCAGTGCCTTTCTGGACGAGAAAGCTCGTCCAGAAAGGCCGAACTGGATAAACACTATTACCGCTTATCATTTACAACCCGCGCCCTTTTTTCCCGACGCCCTTTTTGCATGTACGCCTGCCAGGCTGATGCCGGCACATCAGGAGAGATCTGGGGTAGCTGTACACACATCAGATTTCCAACTGAGAAAATGTCAAATATAAAGAGCAATTTCACAGAATTATAGTAGTAGGGGTAAAAAAAATAATAAAAGAAAAAATAGTAAAATTAATATGGGGGAACATTAGACTATGACTATGGTAAGATTAGATTGTGAGCTCCTCTGAGGACAGTCAGTGGCCATGCAGCCCCCGATCTCTGCCAGCAGTCACAGCGACACAGATTGTCCTGTCCAAATGATGGTGCCATTATTGAAGAAAGGTTATCTACAGATGTACTTGGCTAGTTGGTTGACATGCTTTAATCCTTACTTTCTAGCAAGCTGCTCCTGTGTGGACAGATCACAGACAAATCATTCCAGCCCCCAGCCTGTGTCTAATGACTCTACAAGAACAGGCAGGCAGGAGAGAAACACTGTGTGTGTTCCTTATCTTAGTAGCTAAGCAATACTGGAGACTACAGCTTGTATTATACAGATAGGAAGTTTTGAATCAGGATTATACAATTTATTGGATAATTTAAAAGGAAAACAGTAAGCTTTCAGCTTGTAAGCATTCATCAGACTCTATTCCTGTTGACTGACAATGTTAGAACTTACAATCAGATGGTGGTAGAAAGATTTTTTTTTTTTTGCAAATATAAGTGTCATCCAGAGACATTAACCACAAGGGATCTTGCAAGGATTGTGAGGTATTTATGGAAAATAGATAAGATCCTTGTTCACTTATTGCCTACAAAGGTTGACATGAAGAGCTTTTTACAGACCGTATCCTGTTCAGTGTATGTTGCTGGAGTCTGGAGACAGTTAAATGTTTGTTACTGATTGGGGGGAAACTCAGAGGGGCACAGTGATTCCCAGGCGGCGCCAGTGCCCCAGTGTAGCGCCGCCACTGCACAGAGATCTCCTGCAGTAGCACTAAACAGTGATTTGTAGTGGGAATCCTTTCAGTGGCAGATGTAAGATCCTTGTTGTGAGTGTGAGCTGATGCCAGGGAGATGTCACCCCTTCTTTTATCCTACCTGAGTGTGCAGCACAAGAGTCACACTGCAGAGGGGGAGGGAGGACGCCCACTGAGCCCCAATGGTGGGCTGAAATTTCACATCGAGATTCACAATTACGCATCGTAATCGCAATGTGAAATTTCAGGGAAAATCATAATTCATCTCATATGTAATAGTAATATTTCATCATTTCGCAGAATTTTTTGCGTAATTTTCACAAAATTTCGCCTAATTTTGTGCCGGTTTTGTCAGTTCATAGTATAGCCCCCATACATGCCATTGACACCAAAATTGCTACATATGAGGCCCTTGCAGTTTTTGAGAAAATCGATTTTAAAAATGCAGAGAAAAATGATTTTAAATAGTCATTTTTCTGAGTTTAAAGAGAACCAGAGATGAAGCACCCTCTTGTATTTTACCTTATAAATCAGTGGGAACATGACAGTAAACACCTAATCTGCTCTTTGTTACATTGTTCTCTGTTTAATTTGCCTGTTATCACCTCTAAGATAAGAATCCCGACTAAGCAGTCGGTCTGGCTTTGCTACAGAATAATTATAGCTGAGACTGTGTTCTTTGCTGTCTTCAAGTCCAAGCCTGCCCCCTGCTGGCTTTGCTCAGGAATCATTATAGCTGAGTCATTATAGCAAAGCCAGACTCAATGCTCAGCCCGGGATTCTTATCTCAGCTAGATAACAGACACTTTTAGCAGTGAGGATGGAACAGAGAGCATGGTAAATGTTTTCTCTAATGTTCCCACTGATTTCTATGGTAAAATACACAAGGGTGCTTCGTCTCTGGTTCACTTTAACCACTTCAGCCTACAGGGTTGAAATTTTTTTGCATCTGAGCAACTTTCACCTCCCATTCATTTGCTAATAATTTTATCACTACTCGGCACAATGAATTGATCTATATCTTGTTTTTTCCGCCACCAATTAGGCTTTCTTTGGGTGGTACATTTTGCTGAGAATTAATTTATTGTAAATCCATTTTAACAGGAATATTAAGAAAGAAATGGAAAAAAATCATTATTCCTCAGCTTTTGGCCATTATAGTTTGAAATTAATACATGCTACCATAATTAAAACCTATGTACTTTATTTACAAATTTCTCCCGCTTATTACACCATTTAAATTATGTCCCTATCACAATGTATGGCGCCGACATTCAATTTGGAAATAAGGTGCATTTTTTCAATTTGCGTCCATCACTATTTAGAAGCCCATAATTTAATAAACCATATTGATATACTCCTTTGACATGAATATTTAAAAAGTTCAGACCCTTAGGTAACTATTTATGTTTTTTTTTTTTTTTTATTATTGTAATTTTTTTTTTTATTAAAACTTGTATGTGGGTATTTTTTGGTGTGGGAGATAAACAGGGGATTTTTAATGTTTAAAAATGTATTTATTTAATTCAAAGTGTGTTTTTGGTGCAGTTTGCTATTTGGCCACAAGATGGCCACAGTCAAAAAGTCCTGGGAGCGATCGATCTCGCTCCCAGGAAGAAGAAAAAAGACCAGAGCTCAGAAAAGCAGCAGCGTCTGAAGAGATGCTGTCGGCTTTTCTCCGGGGGAGGCGATCAGTGAAAGGGATTTATAATCCCTTTCATTGATCGATGGGCTAACAGCCAGCAGTGGGGGCGCGCACGGGGGGGCCCGTGGGAGCGCGCGCGACCTGCGGGAGTGCGCACAGCCTAACTGGACGAAAATTTTCGTCCAATTAGGCTGAAGTGGTTAAAAACCATTTTTTCTTTGCATTTTTTAAAATCGATTTTGTCAAAAACTACAAGGTCTTTTGGGAAAATTCTTTTTTTGACTTGTACCCACAATTCTCCCTAAAATATATAGCAATTTTGGTGTCACTAACTTGTAGGGGGGGGCTTTGCTATTTACTGCCAAAATTGACATGAAATTACGCAAAATTTTATGCGAAGTTAGGAACAACTACAAAATCAATTAAATGTACAAATCGTAATTACTTATAGGCGAAATTGTGAACATTTGCGTAATGGAAATTAGCTGATTATTATCATTACTGCTGAGTCCCCAACATGATTAAATACACAGTATAGCAAAACAAGAGTCTGCCTCCTTAAAGTGTACCAGAGACAGGGCCACAGGAATAAAGTGTACATACCTGGGGCTTCCTCCAGCCCCCTCTGCCTGATCGCTCCCACGCCGTCCTCTTCTGGCTGCCTATTCGCCCGCTACTGGCCCCGGAGAATTCATCAGTCAGGGCTAGGCGGCGCATGCGTAGTCCAGCCAGGCGCGCTCCCCCATGTCGCTCCCGCCTCCGGTGCAGCGCGCCCCCGGCAAACATGAACAACAGACCTTCCCGGGCCAATTGCAGGCGAGTGGAAAGACAGAAGAGGTTGGCATTAGCAACAATCAGGCAAAGGGGTGATAAAGATGCTAATCCTGCAATCAAAACTTTCAGAACTTTTTCTGCTGTTATGGATTAGAGTCATCACATACCTAGGAGCACTGGCCCTTTAATTGCCATTGCCATTGGCTGGTAAAACAGTTGTATGCTGGGGGGAAGGGGGGGGGGCTGTCTTTATATCTATTATATATTCCTCCTCTTCCCTTTATTTCCCCCTCCTTCTAATGACATAAGACAGAGCACTTCCTAGTATAGACCTCAGTGGGAGTGTCTAAAGACTCTGGGAGGAGGGCGGGTAACGAATACTCAATTAGCAAGAGGAGAAAAACGAGTGAGGGAGGAAATGATGTCAGGATCAGCTTCATTCAAAGGTAGCCAAGATGGAAACTGTCTAGAATAGCATTGTCTGCTTTTCCTTTATAACATTCACAGGAATCATAATCTGGATAGCGCAATACATCTGTTTTGTAAGTAGAACTAGTATTTATCTACTTATATATGTGTTTTTTATTTCTAGGTTAGCATGGGTGTCGCTTGTTCAGGTAGTTCTGTATAATGCAATATTCACCATGCAGTTCCGCATCTGCTCCATTAGGTGGCGGCAGCTAAAGCAGTAAGAGACCAGATTGTTGCATTCTTCAGACAATAGGATTACATTATTGTACTTTTTACTCAGTGTGGAGGTTATACGCTTGTCAAAGGTAAAAAGATAAAAAAATTAAATAATGCAGCTATGAAAGTTTTTTTTTACCGCGCCTCTTTGAAAAGGAGTCATTAATATTTGCTTTGTAAAGTGACTTTCTCACAAACATGGTAATATAGATACATTTTACACAGTTTTAGTTCTTTTCATTAGAAATTCATCCCTTTCACTGCCTGGCCTCTCAGTGAGTCTCTCTGGAATGGACAGCCTTGTCTGACTGTTTGACCCACTGTGCACCTTTATAGTGTAAACAAACTCCTCTCAAGGAAGCTGCAGAGGCAGAGATGAAAAGATAAAAATTGCACTTACAAAATAAAAGCATGTAAATCAAGCATTAGGCAAAAAGATAAGGGGAGGTCAGCTGTGAAACTCTGGCGGCCGCCTGCACTTAGCCACAGCGCCAGTTAGTTCTTATGCCTGGTCGAGCAGTCACCAATAGCAAACAGAATCTCTCTCCTGTTGCCTGTCCATCAACCACAACATGTTTCGGTGACACTTACACCTTCGTCAATCGTCAGGTGACCCCAGTAAGTGTGAGCAGTATAACAATCTCTCTGCTCCCCATATGCCCATATGGTCGCCGGGCTGAGGTAGCTCAATGACAGAACAACTGTCCACAATGAAGCAACAACCTTATTATCTTGGGTCAGGTGTGCCCCCCAACACACTCATATAGCCGGCAGTCATTGCTTCATTGTGATACGCCAGCCCCTTCACCGTGGCAAGGTAATGATCACAAAGGGGAATTGACACATGTACATGCCTTTTGTTTTGTTGTTGCAGCCACAGTGCAGCCAGAAAAATTAGGCAGGCATGTACACGCACCAGAAAAAATTATTATTGTTTTTGCTAGCAGCGGCCTTAAAAATTCAGGAATCCACCTGGAGTCCTGGACCCTGGTGGTGGTGGTGGAGAAGCCTGCAGGCAGAGATGCTGTGTGGGGACTGACTTAGTCTTGGGGCAGGCAGCAGCAGCCGGCAGGCAGAGATGCTGTGTGTGGGGACTGACTTAGTCTTCGGGCAGGCCTGACCGTGCTTTGCAGGCCAGGCATCTGTGGTCAGATGGACCCTGTCTGTTGGTGGTGGCGGAGAAGGCAGTGAAGTGGCCTGCAGGCAGATATGCTGTGTGGGGACTGACTTAGTCTTGGGGCAGGCAGTCACACGGCGTGCAGGCAGAGATGCTGTGTGTGGGGACTGACTTAGTCTTGGGGCAGGCAGTCACACGGCGTGCAGGCAGAGATGCTGTGTGTGGGGACTGACTTAGTCTTGGGGCAGGCAGTCACACGGCGTGCAGGCAGAGATGCTGTTTGTGGGGACTGACTTAGTCTTCGGCCAGTAGCCCTCCGGGATCCATGTCTCATTCATTTTGATAAAGGTGACGTACTGAACACTTTTTTGACCTGACTGCTGGTGATATAATACATTGTGCAGCAGTCACACAGATGCAGTGAAAGGTATGCACTGAATGTGCTGGGCCTGGCACAGTATAGCAATTAGCAAGGACCAGCTATGACAGATAGGGCTGTATATGCAGTGTCAGTGGCACACACACACACACACACACACACACAAAAACACATCAGAAGAACATTAGCTCTCAAAAGAGCTGTTTTGGGGTGCTTTTCATCAACAAATATCAGCAAGGAGCAAGCTAACAGACCTCCTAACTAAGCTTTCCCTATCTCTCCAATGTCTCTCCCTTCTCTCACTAATACAGCAGCACACATAGGGAGAACATGGCCGACGCTGCTACCTTATATAAGGGGGGTGGGGGGCTCCAGGAGGGTGTGCAGCCTGATTGGCTGCCATGTGTCTGCTGACTGTGATTTAGAGGGTCAAAGTTTAGCCCAATGATGTAGTATAGGGGGGCGGTTCGAACTCGCTAAGTGTGAACTCGAACCAGCTAAGTTTGCGCGAACAAGTCCTCCGGCGAACCATTCGGGCCATCTCTACTTAAAAGGAACCCAAGTTAAGAGTGGTATGAGGGCTGCCATATTTATTTCCTTTTAAGCAATACTAGTTGCCTGGCAGTCCTCCTGATCCTGTATATTTAATACATTTAGCCATAGACCCTGAACAAGCATTCAGCAGATCTGGTACTCTGACTCAGCTGACTCAGGTTTCACTGGATTAGCCATATGCTTGTTCCAGGGTTTTGATTCCGACAGTACGTATGCCAGAAAATCAACAGGGCTGCCAGGCAACTGGCATTGTTTACAAGGAAATGATGCTGTAATCCATCTTTTAAGTCTATGGTAAGTAAAGGCCTGGCATTTAGGGAAATGGTATATATTCTGTAAGGTCTTAGAACCTGAGGCTATTGTGATGATCCCATATTTCATTGCAGGAGAATATACTTGGGCTGATACTACTATTAAACGCAGATACTTTGGTCACATAATGAGAAGACCGGATTCTTTGGAGAAAACCTTGATGCTCGGAAACATTGGACACAAAAGAAGAAGAGGACGGCAGAGGCGAAGATGGATAGACAGCATGGGCTTGATTCACTAAACCGTGATATGACATATCACGGCTGTTTTCGTGCGCATTTGTGCGTTTGCATGCGATCGCAAATTATCGCACGCAATTACATGGAAACATGAAAATGCGAGCGAAAACGGCCCTGATATGACTTATCATGGTTTAGTGAATCAAGCCCCATATGTGAAGCTATGAACATGCCTATGCAACAGCTGAAAGAAGCCGTGATTGACAGACAGCATATGTGAAGCTATAAACATGCCTGTGCAACAGCTGAAAGAAGCCGTGATTGACAGGCAGCATATGTGGAGCTATGAACATCCCTATGCAACAGCTGAAAGAAGCCGTGATTGACAGGCAGCATATGTGGAGCTATGAACATCCCTATGCAACAGCTGAAGGAAGCCGTGATTGACAGGCAGCATATGTGGAGCTATGAACATGCCTGTGCAACAGCTGAAAGAAGCCGTGATTGACGGACAGCATATGTGAAGCTATGAACATGCCTGTGCTACAGCTGAAAGAAGCTGTGATTGACAGACAGCATATGTGAAGCTATGAACATGCCTGAGCAACAGCTGAAAGAAGCCGTGATTGACAGACAGCATATGTGAAGCTATAAACGTGCCTATGCAACAGCTGAAAGAAGCCATGATTGACAGACAGCATATGTGAAGCTATGAACATGCCTATGCAACAGCTGAAAGAAGCCGTGATTGACAGGCAGCATATGTGGAGCTATGAACATGCCTAGGCAACAGCTGAAAGAAGCCGTGATTGACAGGCAGCATATGTGAAGCTATGAACATGCCTGTGCTACAGCTGAAAGAAGCCGTGATTGACAGACAGCATATGTGAAGCCATGAACATGCCTATGCAACAGCTGAAAGAAGCAGTGATTGACAGACAGCATATGTGAAGCTATGAACATGCCTGTGCTACAGCTGAAAGAAGCAGTGATTGACAGACAGCATATGTGAAGCTATGAACATGCCTGTGCTACAGCTGAAAGAAGCCGTGATTGACAGACAGCATATCTGAAGCTATGAACATGCCTGTGCAACAGCTGAAAGAAGCCGTGATTGACAGACAGCATATGTGGAGCTATGAACATGCCTGTGCAACAGCTGAAAGAAGCCGTGATTGACAGACAGCATATGTGGAGCTATGAACATGCCTGTGCAACAGCTGAAAGAAGCAGTGATTGACGGGCAGCATATGTGAAGCTATGAACATGCCTATGCAACAGCTGAAAGAAGCGGTGATTGACAGACATCTGGCGTGCAGAAGTACAGTACATATGGTCACAAACAGTCGATGTCGACTAAACGAATGAGGAGAAGGAGGATGGTTATCACATACCCTAATTAATGTATTAAATTAACACTTAACTACTCATTATTACTGATGTCAATCTATATATCCAATATATGTTGACTGTTGTTGGGCAATACGTTGCAGACAGTGCACACATACTTAGGCAATGTACATTCTGTCCCCTGTGATTACCGGCTGTCTGTTCTCTAAGGAAGCATAGATTGTGAATATGGGTGAGACATATTATTGCTGTTGGGGTTTTTTGTTGGATTGAGTAAACAGAGAAATATATGATTGATAATAGAGAAATACAGTACTTGTAAAATCTGTATAGTGAAATGACAAAAATGTTATATATACATATACTGTAAATATCTTACTAATATTATAAATGGGAAAGTTTGGATGTTTGGTAGTCCAGGCCGAGCCGGACTACCACAAGGCAAACCTTAGTAGTTGCCTAGCGCATGAAGAAAGTCTAGGGGCCCGCTAGATGTTAGCCCCACCAAATCATACTAAAAATACCAGGTGACCATCAGCGGTGGGCAAAAACTGCTACCTTGCCTAGTGCCCATTTCATCTTAATCCTGTTCTGGCCCTGGCATTACCTCTTCCCCCATACCATTTGGTGAGAGAGCTGCAGGCCGGCTCTAAAGAACCCTCAATTGTGAACAATGCTCTTTCTGGCTGGTTTAGCGGAATATAACCCTGCATTTCAACTTTGCTCTAAAACATTATTTACAGCATTTTTTTTACTAGACCAGCATTGGAAGGGTTACACACAGAGGTTTAAAGTCCGTGGAGAGATGTGCAGAAGTTCAGATAGATACATTTAACTAAATAGAATGTAACAACTGATAAATGTTACACACTCTTTGGCTGTCCTCCACAGTCAGAGACAGTGAGTCACATTCTACACTTAGATACATTTAACCACTTTACCCCCGCGCGTACGTATTTCTCCGCCCCTTTTTCCATCCTTTAAAAACCAGGGACGGAGAAACACGTACTTTCCGCGTTCCCGACGCTGCCCGCGCTCCCGCTCGTAAACACGCCGCCCGCCGCTAGTAAAACCGCCGCCGCCCGCTCGCCCAGAGATCAATGAACGGGAAAATCCATTCCCGTTCGTTGATCTAAGCCCCGCAATGATCAGCTGCTCTCCTATGGGCAGCGCGATCATTGTGAGAAAAAACTCACGTGTCCAGCCTCCTTATTCTTCCTCCAAGCTTCCGGAAGGAAGCTTGGAGGTTGCATTAAAACAAAAAGTTACTGTGGCCATCTTGTGGCCAAATAGTAAACTACACCCTACACATTTTTCACATACAAATAAATGACTTTTACACATAAAATTAACTCATTACCTCCCACACTCCCCATTTTTTTTTTTTTTTGTAATTAAAAAAAAATTAAAAAATTTACAATTAAAAAAAATACATAAATAGTTACCTTAGGGACTGAACTTTTTAAATATTTATGTCAAGAGGGTATAACACTGTTACTTTATAAACTATGGGCTTGTAATTAGGGATGGACGCAAAACTGAAAAAAATGCACTTTTATTTCCAAATAAAATATTGGCGCCAAACATTGTGATAGGGACATAATTTAAATGGTTTTATAACCGGGACAAAAAGGGCAAATATGTTTCATGGGTTTTAATTACAGTAGCATGCATTATTTAAAAACTATAATGGCCGAAAACTGAAAAATAATTATTTTTTTCCCCACATTTTTCCTATTTTCCCATTAAAACACATTTAGAAAAAAATAATTCTTGGCATAATGTCCCACCTAAAGAAAGCCTAATTGGTGGCGAAAAAAACAAGATATAGTTCATTTCATTGCGATAAGTAATAATAAAGTTATAGACGAATGAATGGAAGGAGCGCTGAAAGGTGAAAATTGCTCTGGTGCTCAGGGGGTAAAACCCCTCAGTGGTGAAGTGGTTAGTAAACAAAATGTATCTATGTAAGCTTCGGATGCGTCTGCATTTCTCTCCAGGAACTTTAAACCTCTGTGTGTAACCCTTCCAATGCTGGTCTAGTAAAAAAAAAATGCTGGTTGCATATAATATGCTGTAAATAATGTTTTAGGGCAAAGTTGAAATGCAGGGTTATATTCCACTTTAAGGGGAAGTTTGCAGTCCCTGCGCAGGTGCTGGCGTCATACGTTGTGACATCACGCTCCCTGGTAGTCTAGTGTCTCTTTCCCCTAATCAGTGTTCCATGGCAATCTGGTAGTTCCCCCTCTACTATACAGCATTCCCTGGTGGTCTAGTTGACCAGACATGGCTGCCCCCCTCTCCCGCTGCAACTGTACCTTACTGATTATTCTTGTGAATCTGGCGGGCGGTCGGCTTTGCTTCTTGTATTCCAGCCTCCCCCCCCCCCCCCCCCCGGCATTGCCCTAGCAGAGCACTGCGGCGGAGAGAGACGGCCTCGGTGGGCTTTTCAGGAACTGCTGGAAGGAAGGAGAGACGCGCGGACGCTGATCCGGAGTGACAGCGAGCTCCAGAACTGAACTCGCGTAGCCTCGCATGAACCTGGCGAAGGAAATCAGTATCAAAGCGAAGGCAGAATCTTATGGAGCGTGAAATCTTCTCCAGTAACCTAGAAAACCTCCACATCGTCTACATCGTCTAGGTGCTGCGCCAGTCACTGTCGCTTAACGGGAACCTGTCACATCCGCGCATTACGCCAATCTCTACGCTCATCTAAAGGAAGGTTTACAAGGCGGGGGCTGCTTATTGTCCAGTTATCTGCTGCAACCCCAGAGATCCTCCGTAATGGCCCTAAATCATTCCTGGCCCTCCACTGACTGATTACATTCAATTTATATCAAGTAAGAAGTCTATTTATACCTCGCCCCGCCCTGTGCCCTTCTTCTTGCCCCGGTGCCCTTCTTCTTGGCCCGCCCGGTGCCCTTCTTCTTGCCCCTCTCTGTGCCCATCTTCTCGCCCTACCTCTTTACCCTCCTATTGCCCCACCCATGTGCCCTTCTTGCCCCACCCGGTGCCCTCCTTGCCCCACCCCTGTGCCCTTCTTGCCCCGCCCCGGTGCCCTTCTTTCCCTGCCCTGTGCCTTTCTTCTTGCCCCACCCCTGTGCCCTTCTTCTTGCCCCACCCCTGTGCCCTTCTTCTTGCCCCACACCTGTGCCCTTCTTCTTGCCCCACCCCTGTGCCCTTCTTCTTCCCCACCCCTGTGCCCTTCTTCTTGCCTCCACTAGATGGCCAACTCTGCTGTATGTCAAATGTTATAACAATACCTTTTTTTGCATGACAAGTGGCATGGTCATGTGACACTCTGTAAGCCCTCCCCTCTGTCACATGAGTGAGGGGAGGTGTGGCCATGCTGTCACTCCCAGCTTCAGATGATCAATGAGATGTTAATATTTCTATGTTAATTTATTACCTCATCTAACACATGTTATCAGCCTACTCATAGAAGAAAAAGAGAGTCATCACCTGACATATATACCGGCTGCCTCAAATCTATTGACTAATGAAAATGGTACAGCGTTTGCATATTGCATTTACTTACCGCAATATGCAGGATGTAAAGCTACCTCCCTGCTGTATCCTGCAGGACTGACCTACACAAAATACTTTGCATCTCCACAGAGGTGCAGCGTGTTGCCCTCCCAGGAAATGGGGGGCAGCACAGACTCCAACACAGAGCACCTCACCACCCCCATTTCCTGGGGGCATAGGAGGCCTACGCGCTGTGCCCCTGTGGAACCTCTGGCTGGCTTCCTATATCGAGGGGAGGGGGCTCTCTGGCTGCCTATACTGGGGGGACTTTACTATGGGGCTTAGTGATTTTTAGCTACGCCCTTGATCCCGCCTCTGCTTGCTGGGACCCTCCTCTTCCCCTAGCCAGCGCCAGCGCTGTACCTGCATGAATCCCGCCTGTGCAGTAGCATGGAGCCGCGCATATACGGAGGAGAGCACAACCACCAGAGTATATCCAACAAGCTCTCGCCGGATGTGCTTAGAGGATCGCATCGTCGGATCGGTGAGATCGGTGGGGGAAGCGTCAGGACTATCCAGAGAGTTCTCTCTCTTCTGAGGAAAGCATCTGACTTTATTCACATTGTCACTTCAGGTTCACTGTAAAATATATTTCTGTCTGACTTTAAAGACAATCTGTATTAAAGAAATATTATATAAATAAACATATCAGCCTGTTAGGGGACATCTCCTAGCCCCGCTCTGAGCCACAATATTGGCGATAAAATAACTGTTTTATAAACTGTTTTGTAAACAGTAAAGATGGCCGCCGAAACAGGAAGTATACTGAAAAGAAACAGGATGTATGCTGCCTTATGTTTGCATGACAAGTTTTTATTATTGCACAGTGACTGCAGCCTTCAGATGTTATTTGCAAGTTTATAAAACGTTTTACCTTCTGCCTCTGTGGCTCTGTGCCACTGAAGCATGGCAAGAATCCTCAGACTCCTTTATAAACGCAGCGGTTTCTTCTGAGCCAGGAGTCTGGGCTCTGCACTTGTGTCTGGGTAACAAATTGTCAGCATGTGACAGGCAGCTCCCTCCTCCCACAGCCTCACAGACATACTGAGACTGAGAGCAGGGGCCTGTCTGTGAGTGACAAAACAAAGCACACAGGATTGAGCCTGGAGGGGGCGTGCAGGGGGCATGCATAACTTCCCCCTATCACAGCAGAGGCAGCACATTCCTCTTTGGGTTGACAAAGCTTGACAAAGAAAAGAAGATAAGATATAATACAGAGACAGTGCAACTAGGAAAGGCTGCAGTAATCCAGACCACATTAGAACAGGTATAGGAACTTGTAGGAGAGAAGAAATAAGGCTGAATTTTGTTACAGAGTCTCTTTAAATTTTAACACAATCGCCACAATTCTGTGAATGGGAGAACATCCTGGAAGATATGAATTGTCGCAGCGGTGAATATTAGCAAACCTTCTCATCTGCGCAAAAATGTTAAACTGTCCCAATAATTATGTATAATGAATGTGCAGCTCCACCCATTCCCTGTGACTTCCACAGGCTCTGGGCGGAGGCAGCATGCCCTGAGGGGAGCATTGCAGGGAGCCTGCGCCAGCCCTTCTTTGTATTCCGTGACACTCACTGCTTTCAAGAGGCAAGAAAACCAATAAAGAGGATAAAGAGCTGTGCTTCAACGATAATAATTCACAGTGAAAAGAATGTAACATGAAGGATTCAGGTTTTATAACCGTCTATTCTCAGCAGATAATCTTCAGCCTCTTCCTGCGGCGTCGGCCAGTGAATGAGTGTTTCTGCCGCACAGACCGTATACCCGCAGGAATGTTAATGTACAGATGCAGCGCAGTCCTGTAACTGTAGCCGCATTTCAGCGCACTGCCACAGGACCGTGTCCGCAGACCAATCAGTGTGCGACAACAAACCAATGCCACTAATAATCGGCCATTAAGTCCCAGACGACAATGACTAAATCTCGCTAATAATCGTCTGCGGTTATTGGACGAAAACAAACAAATGCTGCTAATAATCACCCATAAATATTTGACAGAACCATACATCTCATTTCCTCAGCGGTAAAGTGACGGGGAGGAAATGATCCCCTTGCTTTATTATGTGAATACGCCCCTCCCCCATTGATGTCACATCGGAAGCTTCCGGAGAGGTGACAGTCCACAAGCAGGCGACATCTGGGGATCATCACGTATAGATTCCGCACACATTCCACATATAGATCAGAATTCCCTCCATACAATGCTGACATTGTGGACTTTACATGTAACATGCTAACTGCAGACACGCCACGAGCCTCTCTGTACAACGCTCTGACATTCCCGCCATTCCTGGATATTTCTGTGTGTGTGAAATTATTTATTAACCAGGAACTCCGGAAAAAAATGTGAAGAAGACGAGTTATTCCCACAAACAGTCGGGCCATAAAATTCTGGACAGAGAGAGCTTTTTTTTTTCTAATTTTGTCTCTGTACATTTCCTGAATGAATTGTAATGAGACAACTCAGGTGCCGACTGTCAGATTTAATTCAGTGGGGGGAACAAAACAATTGCATAAAGTGTGAGGCAACTAAAGCATTTTTTAGCACAATCCCTTCATTTCAATTCCTATTTCACAGGCAGGTGAGGGCCAGTCCATCATTATGTCATTATCAGTTCAGCAGATAAAAGGCCTGGAGTTGATCTGAGATGTGCTAAACAGACAACATGCGGTCAAAGGAACTTTCCATGCTGGTAAAGGAAGCCAGACCGAGGTGACGTGTGACATGATGAGATAGAAATGCGATAAGAAATTCCAACTATAAAACACTTTCCTAGCAGAAAATGCCTTCTGAGAGCAAGAAAGAGATAAAAAGGGGAATGTCTTATCAGTGAGGGTCACACTGTAGTCACTTCCTGTCTGAGTCAGGACTGAGTCAGCCACTTACATACCTGATATTTAATTCTTTCAGACAGAGAAAGAAAAAAAGGAACACAGCCTAGTTATTTGTGTGCTAGGCACTGTACATACCCATGTCTATCTCATAATGCCACATGTCACTTCAGGTATCCTTTAAGCTGCAAAAACAGAAAAACATCCGAGAAAGAGAAGACTGCATGAAACTAAATACAGAGGGCGCACTGCAAGGTGCAAGATACTCATACGCCTCAAGAATAGAAAGGCAAGATTGGACTTTGCTAAAGATCATTTTTAAAAAAGCCAGTGCAGTTCTGGAAAAACATTATTTGGTCAGATGAAGCCAGGATCGATCTCGACCAAAATAATGGCAAGAAAAAAGTATGGAGAATGCGTGGAGCAGCTCATCACCCAAAGCATAGCACATCATCTGTGGAGGCAGTGGGATGGCTGCCAGTGGCACTGGGACACGAGTGTTTATTGATGATGTGACACAGGACAGAAGCCGCCAAATGAAGTCCGAGGTGTTCAGAGACATACTGTCTGCTCAAATCCAGCAAAAGGCTTATTAAAGCAAAGAAGTAGAAAATTCTTGAATGCCCAAGTCAGTCACTTGATCTTAACCCAATCGAGCAGCATTTCACTTGTTGAAGACTAAACTACAGACAGAAAGGCCCACAAACCAACTGCAACTGAAAAATCGCTGCAGTAAAGGCCTGGCAGAGCATTACAAAGGAGGAAACCCAACATAAGGTCCATGAGCACAAGACTTCAGGCAGTCATTGCCAGCAAGGAGGAAACCCAGCATCTGGTGATGTCCATGAGCTCAGGACTTCAGGCTGTCATTGCCAGCAGAGGAGGAGACCCGGCATCTGGTGATGTCCATGAGCTCAAGACTTCAGGCAGTCATTGCCAGCAAGGAGGAAACCCAGCATCTGGTGATGTCCATGAGCTCAGGACTTCAGGCTGTCATTGCCAGCAGAGGAGGAGACCCGGCATCTGGTGATGTCCATGAGCACAAGACTTCAGGCTGTCATTGTCAGCAAAGGGGGAAACCCGGCATCTGGAGATGTCCATGAGTTCAGGACTTCAGGCTGTCATTGCCAGCTAAGGAGGAAACCCGGCATCTGGTGATGTCCATGAGCACAAGACTTCAGGCTGTCATTGCCAGCAAAGGAGGAAACCCAGCATTCTGGTGATGTCCATGAGCTCAGGACTTCAGGCTGTCATTGCCAGCAAAGGAGGAAACCCAACATCTGGTGATGTCCATGAGCCCAAGACTTCAGTCTGCCATTGCCAGCAAAGGAGGAAACCCAGCATCTGGTGATGTCCATGAGCTCAGGACTTCAGGCTGTCACTGCCAGAAAGGAGGAAACCCAACATAAGGTCCATGAGCACAAGACTTCAGGCAGTCATTGCCAGCAAGGAGGAAACCCAGCATCTGGTGATGTCCATGAGCTCAGGACTTCAGGCTGTCATTGCCAGCAGAGGAGGAGACCCGGCATCTGGTGATGTCCATGAGCTCAGGACTTCAGGCTGTCATTGCCAGCAGAGGAGGAGACCCGGCATCTGGTGATGTCCATGAGCACAAGACTTCAGGCTGTCATTGCCAGCAAAGGAGGAAACCCAGCATTCTGGTGATGTCCATGAGCTCAGGACTTCAGGCTGTCACTGCCAGAAAGGAGGAAACCCAACATAAGGTCCATGAGCACAAGACTTCAGGCAGTCATTGCCAGCAAGGAGGAAACCCAGCATCTGGTGATGTCCATGAGCTCAGGACTTCAGGCTGTCATTGCCAGCAGAGGAGGAGACCCGGCATCTGGTGATGTCCATGAGCTCAGGACTTCAGGCTGTCATTGCCAGCAGAGGAGGAGACCCGGCATCTGGTGATGTCCATGAGCACAAGACTTCAGGCTGTCATTGCCAGCAAAGGAGGAAACCCAGCATTCTGGTGATGTCCATGAGCTCAGGACTTCAGGCTGTCACTGCCAGAAAGGAGGAAACCCAACATAAGGTCCATGAGCACAAGACTTCAGGCAGTCATTGCCAGCAAGGAGGAAACCCAGCATCTGGTGATGTCCATGAGCTCAGGACTTCAGGCTGTCATTGCCAGCAGAGGAGGAGACCCGGCATCTGGTGATGTCCATGAGCTCAGGACTTCAGGCTGTCATTGCCAGCAGAGGAGGAGACCCGGCATCTGGTGATGTCCATGAGCACAAGATTTCAGGCTGTCATTGTCAGCAAAGGAGGAAACCCAGCATCTGGTGATGTCCATGAGCTCAGGACTTCAGGCTGTCATTGCCAGCAGAGGAGGAGACCCGGCATCTGGTGATGTCCATGAGCACAAGACTTCAGGCTGTCATTGTCAGCAAAGGAGGAAACCCAGCATCTGGTGATGTCCATGAGCTCAAGACTTCAGGCTGTCATTGCCAGCAAAGGAGGAAACCCGGCATCTGGTGATGTCCATGAGTTCAAGACTTCAGGCTGTCATTGCCAGCAAAGGAGGAAACCCGGCATCTGGTGATGTCCATGAGCTCAAGACTTCAGGCTGTCATTGTCAGCAAAGGAGGAAACCCAGCATCTGGTGATGTCCATGAGCTCAGGACTTCAGGCTGTCATTGCCAGCAAAGGAGGAAACCCAGCATCTGGTGATGTCCATGAGCTCAGGACTTCAGGCTGTCATTGCCAGCAAAGGAGGAAACCCAGCATCTGGTGATGTCCATGAGCTCAGGACTTCAGGCTGTCATTGGCAGCAAAGGAGGAAACCCAGCATCTGGTGATGTCCATGAGCTCAAGACTTCAGGCTGTCATTGCCAGCAAAGGAGGAAACCCGGCATCTGGTGATGTCCATGAGCTCAAGACTTCAGGCTGTCATTGCCAGCAGAGGAGGAGACCCGGCATCTGGTGATGTCCATTAGCTCAGGACTTCAGGCTGTCATTGCCAGCAGAGGAGGAGACCCGGCATCTGGTGATGTCCATGAGCACAAGACTTCAGGCTGTCATTGCCAGCAAAGGAGGAAACCCAGCATTCTGGTGATGTCCATGAGCTCAGGACTTCAGGCTGTCACTGCCAGAAAGGAGGAAACCCAACATAAGGTCCATGAGCACAAGACTTCAGGCAGTCATTGCCAGCAAGGAGGAAACCCAGCATCTGGTGATGTCCATGAGCTCAGGACTTCAGGCTGTCATTGCCAGCAGAGGAGGAGACCCGGCATCTGGTGATGTCCATGAGCTCAGGACTTCAGGCTGTCATTGCCAGCAGAGGAGGAGACCCGGCATCTGGTGATGTCCATGAGCACAAGATTTCAGGCTGTCATTGTCAGCAAAGGAGGAAACCCAGCATCTGGTGATGTCCATGAGCTCAGGACTTCAGGCTGTCATTGCCAGCAGAGGAGGAGACCCGGCATCTGGTGATGTCCATGAGCACAAGACTTCAGGCTGTCATTGTCAGCAAAGGAGGAAACCCAGCATCTGGTGATGTCCATGAGCTCAAGACTTCAGGCTGTCATTGTCAGCAAAGGAGGAAACCCAGCATCTGGTGATGTCCATGAGCTCAGGACTTCAGGCTGTCATTGCCAGCAAAGGAGGAAACCCGGCATCTGGTGATGTCCATGAGTTCAAGACTTCAGGCTGTCATTGCCAGCAAAGGAGGAAACCCGGCATCTGGTGATGTCCATGAGCTCAAGACTTCAGGCTGTCATTGTCAGCAAAGGAGGAAACCCAGCATCTGGTGATGTCCATGAGCTCAGGACTTCAGGCTGTCATTGCCAGCAAAGGAGGAAACCCAGCATCTGGTGATGTCTATGAGCTCAGGACTTCAGGCTGTCATTGCCAGCAAAGGAGGAAACCCAGCATCTGGTGATGTCCATGAGCTCAGGACTTCAGGCTGTCATTGCCAGCAAAGGAGGAAACCCAGCATCTGGTGATGTCCATGAGCTCAAGACTTCAGGCTGTCATTGCCAGCAAAGGAGGAAACCCGGCATCTGGTGATGTCCATGAGCTCAAGACTTCAGGCTGTCATTGTCAGCAAAGGAGGAAACCCAGCATCTGGTGATGTCCATGAGCTCAGGACTTCAGGCTGTCATTGCCAGCAAAGGAGGAAACCCAGCATCTGGTGATGTCCATGAGCTCAGGACTTCAGGCTGTCATTGCCAGCAAAGGAGGAAACCCGGCATCTGGTGATGTCCATGAGCTCAAGACTTCAGGCTGTCATTGCCAGCAAAGGAGGAAACCCAGCATCTGGTGATGTCCATGAGCTCAGGACTTCAGGCTGTCATTGCCAGCAAAGGGGGAAACCCGCCATCTGGTGATGTCCATGAGTTCAAGACTTCAGGCTGTCATTGCCAGAAAGGAGGAAACCCGGCATCTGGTGATGTCCATGAGCTCAAGACTTCAGGCTGTCATTGCCAGCAAAGGAGCAAACCCGGCATCTGGTGATGTCCATGAGCTCAGGACTTCAGGCTGCCATTGCCAGCAAAGGAGCAAACCCGGCATCTGGTGATGTCCATGAGCTCAAGACTTCAGGCTGCCATTGCCAGCAGAGGAGGAAACCCAGCATCTGGTGATGTCCATGAGCTCAGGACTTCAGGCTGTCATTGCCAGCAAAGGAGGAAACCCAGCATCTGGTGATGTCCATGAGCACAAGACTTCAGGCGGCCATTGCAAGCAAAGGGGGAAACCCAGCATCTGGTGATGTCCATGAGCTCAGGACTTCAGGCTGTCATTGCCAGCAGAGGAGGAAACCCAGCATCTGGTGATGTCCATGAGCTCAAGACTTCAGGCTGCCATTGCCAGCAGAGGAGGAAACCCAGCATCTGGTGATGTCCATGAGCTCAAGACTTCAGGCTGTCATTGCCAGCAGAGGAGGAAACCCGGCATCTGGTGATGTCCATGAGCTCAGGACTTCAGGCTGCCATTGCCAGCAAAGGAGGAAACCCAGCATCTGGTGATGTCCATGAGCTCAGGACTTCAGGCTGCCATTGCCAGCAAAGGAGGAAACCCAACATCTGGTGATGTCCATGAGCTCAGGACTTCAGCCTGTCTTTTCCAGCAAAGGAGGAAACCCGGCATCTGGAGATGTCCATGAGTTCAGGACTTCAGGCTGTCACTGCCAGCAAAGGGGAAACCCAACATCTGGTGATGTCCATGAGTTCAGGACTTCAGGCTGTCACTGCCAGCAAAGGAGGAAGCCCAGCATCTGGTGATGTCCATGAGCTCAGGACTTCAGGCTGTCATTGCCAGCAAAGGAGCAAACCCAGCATCTGGTGATGTCCATGAGCTCAAGACTTCAGGCTGTCATTGCCAGCAAAGGAGGAAACCCAGCATCTGGTGATGTCCATAAGTTCAAGACTTCAGGCCGTCATTTCCACCAAAGGAGGAAACCCGCCATCTGGTGATGTCCATGAGCACAAGACTTCAGGCTGTCATTGCCAGCAAAGGAGGAAACCCAACATCTGGTGATGTCCCCGAGCTCAAGACTTCAGGCTGTCATTGCCAGCAAAGGGGGGAACCCGGCATCTGGTGATGTCCATGAGCAGGGCCGGTTTAAGCAACAATGGGGCCCCAGGGCAAAATAAACCTAGGGGGCCCCCCCAACATATACCCCGGAACATAAATCGGCATTAGGGGACCTTTTTTGCAGCTGGTATAGTCAGGGTGTGAAGTCCCAATCGGTCGGAGCTCCACATTCTGGCTATCCCAGCCTGCATGGGGGACAAGGGGTTAAAAAGTTTCAGGAGGGGGGACTCCACATAATTTTTTTTTTTTTTTTAATTCCTACACTCTAAACATAAAAAAAAAAATTGGGAAAATAGGAAAAAATGCCAGGGATCTTCATACAGCCATATTGCGGCTGTATAGCGATCCCTGGCCAAAGCGTTGCGGCTGCATATGGACCCCCTGGAAACCCTGTCAGGAAATTTATTGCGCTTTCGTTTGATACATGTAAAATTACACTACTCTTAGGTGTACTACTAAAAGTGACATTTATCGCATTTAAAAGTATACTTTTTTCCTTCTAAACTCTAAAATCGATTTTCTCAAAAACTATAAGGTCTTTTTGAAAAATTGTTTTTTTCTCTTATTCCTAATGATCTCCTTAACATATCCTACAAATGTAGGGTTTCTAGAATTTAAGGTGGATTTGCTATTAACCATTAAAGTCGGCAGGTTTTTAAATGTGTATTTTTTTTCCTTTGAAACTTTAAAATCGATTTTCTCAAAAACTATAAGGCCGATTTGAAAATTTGAAAACTTCAGGCCGTCATTTCCACCAAAGGAGGAAACCCGCCATCTGGTGATGTCCATGAGCACAAGACTTCAGGCTGTCATTACCAGCAAAGGGGTTTCCTCCAAGTATTAGATATGAAGATTTTATTTCCAGCTATTTAATTTGCCCAATTACTTTTTAGCCCCTGAAACGAAAGGATTGTGTTAAAAATGCTTTAGTTGCCTCACATTTCTATGCAATTTTTTGTTCATTTAAAATTCATTGTGATAATTTATAGAATCAAAATTAGAAGAAAGTTCTCTGTCCAAATATGTATGGACCTCACTGTATGCTGAAGATATTTAGGTTGGACCTTCACTGGTCTGTTATTTCCTGTATCTTCCGGCAGAGGTTGCAGAATATTTCTGAGCAGTAGAGAAATAGCAGGTCATGGGATGCTGTTTGGAAGTGACAGATTTAAGCCCAGTACATGCATCCACTGTTACCACCTCCATGTAGTACGAGAGCTTCCCTACGCAATCTGTTCACAGCATTCAATATCTGTTGCACTCATACTACAAGGAGGTGGTGAAATTGGCCAATCACTTGGCCTATCACAATTGGATGTGTATACCAAGCTTTAGTTGTGGGTTTATCCCTTTCATTGTCACAGGACAGCTGTCACCTTCTGCAATCTGTCTCCGGACATTACGGGTTGGTGAGTGCCACCTGGATTTTTGAAGACAGGTAACCAGGAGGGGAGAAGCTGGTTAGAAGTCCTGCCTGCTACATAATTTCCAATTTTCTGACCTCCCCTCTCAGCTCCCTGACGGTTTCCAGTTCCTTCAAGTCTCTAGTTCTATATCTTGTGCAGGAAAACATGATGGCCCTTTTAGAGGAAGTCTATACATGTTGGAAAAATGGTTTACAGACAAAATCAAACCTCCCAAAACAATGTCAAATCAAATCAAAGATAGCTTTTATTGGTATGACCAAGATGGATACAGGCGTTGCCAAAGCAGGGTGGAAATGGGGTATGGGGTACAGTGGGTTCGCAGTTCGTGGACATTTAGGTTTACACTTCATTTACAGTACAGTTAGGTTTACAGGTAATTTATGCAATGTAAACATTACTGATAAATATGCGAGGCAGTCCATCAGATGGAATTAGAGCAAGGTGGAAACAAGTCCTTTAAACCACCTTACATGAACAAGCAGGGCTTCATTTTATTAAAAATATCCGGTCCCTCAAAAATACCAACTTACAGTTGCTGCAATACAAAGTGATAATGCGCTGGTACCTGGTGCTGCATGTAAACAATGATAAATGGGGATGTCTACCCCCTGAGACTGCTGGCGATGTAAGGCCCAGATTCTACGCTCACACCTGGTGGTCCTGTCCTGGGATTCACAGACTCTGGCAGGACATTAATTGCTGTTTCTGAACAAGACTAGCCTCAGTTTCATGAAATAACGGCCACACTGACTACCGAGAGATGAATTGTAGAGAATTGGAGGACAGGTGTGATCCCGAACCTGGTCAGCTGGAAGGAAAGATTCTCCGCTCTGCTGAGGTTAGAGATCCCGGGACTCTTGCTCTGCCCTTTCAACTTCATCCAAAACTCTGATAAGGCGACAAAAGCTCCAAGACTTGGTAACAAACCTCCAACATTATGGCAAGTTTCACTTTTTCTGCTTTCCTTTCCCTTCTCTTTCTGTGTTCCTTACATTCTGCTTCTCCCTCCTCTTTTCTCTGCTTCTCTCGCTTCCTTTCTCTGCTTCTTTCTCCTATTTTCTCTGATTTTCTCTCCTCCTTTTTCTGCTTCTCTCTCCTCCTTTCTCTGCTTCTCTCTCCTCCTTTCTCTGCTTCTCTCTCCTCCTTTCTCTGCTTCTCTCTCCTCCTTTCTCTGCTTCTCTCTCCTCCTTTCTCTGCTTCTCTCTCCTCCTTTCCATGCTTCTCTCTCCTCCTTTCTCTGCTTCTCTCTCCTCCTTTCTCTGCTTCTCTCTCTTCCTTTCTCTGCTTCTCTCTCCTCTTTTCTCTAATTCTCTCTCCTCCTTTCCCTGCTTCTCTCTACTCCTTTCTCCTCTTTTCTTTACTTCTCTCTCCTCTTTTCTCTGCTTCTCTCCCCTCCTTTTTATGCTTCCCTTTCCTCCTTTCTCTGCTTCTCTCTCCTCCTTTTTATGCTTCTCTCTCCTCCTTTCTCTGCTTCTCTCTCCTCCTTTTTATGCTTCTCTCTCCTCCTTTCCCTGCTTCTCTCTCCTCCTTTTTATGCTTCTCTCTCCTCCTTTCCATGCTTCTCTCTCCTCCTTTCTCTGCTTCTCTCTCCTCCTTTCTCTGCTTCTCTCTCCTCCTTTCCCTGCTTCTCTCTCCTCCTTTCCCTGCTTCTCTCTCCTCCTTTTTATGCTTCTCTCTCCTCCTTTTTATGCTCCTCTCTCCTCCTTTCTCTGCTTCTCTCTCCTCCTTTTTATGCTTCTCTCTCCTCCTTTCCCTGCTTCTCTCTCCTCCTTTACCTGCTTCTCTCTCCTCCAATCTCTGCTTCTCTCTCCTCCTTTCTCTGCTTCTCTCTCCTCCTTTCTCTGCTTCTCTCTCCTCCTTTCTCTGCTTCTCTCTCCTCCTTTTTATGCTTCTCTCTCCTTCTTTCCCTGCTTCTCTCTCCTCTCCCTGCTTCTCTCTCCTCCTTTCCCTGCTTCTCTCTCCTCCTTTCTCTGCTTCTCTCTCCTCCTTTCTCTGCTTCTCTCTCCTCCTTTCTCTGCTTCTCTCTCTTCCTTTCTCTGCTTCTCTCTCCTCCTCTCCCTGCTTCTCTCTCCTCCTTTCCCTGCTTCTCTCTCCTCCTTTCTCTGCTTCTCTCTCCTCCTTTCTCTGCTTCTCTCTCCTCCTTTCTCTGCTTCTCTCTCTTCCTTTCTCTGCTTCTCTCTCCTCCCTTTCCTGCTTCTCTCTCTCCTCTTTTCTCTGCTTCTTCCTCCTCTATTCTCTGCTTCTCTCCCCTAATTTCTCTGCTTCTCTTTCCTTCTCTTTTCTCTGTGCAACGATCGGTGTAACAGAGAGGATCTGATTATCGGTGATCTGCAGTATCACCGAGAATACAGATATATACCTGGTTATTGATGATCTGCAGTATCACCGATAATCAGATATATCTCTAACCTCTGGACACCTGAGTAATATGAGTGTTTGGTGCAACCGTAATACTTTGAGGAGAGCACCAGTATAGAGAGTGCAAGGCAGTAAGAGATACTGCCCAAAGAACAGGCTCCCTCAATGGCCTGAGGTTCCCCAATAGGAAGAGTCAGGCTGAGAGTGGGAAGGACCAGAGTGTGAGTGACACCAATGGTGAAGTGTCACTGACAGATCTGTGAACTATCTCTAAACAGAGGAGATAGTTCTCGAGGTCGGGCAAGCCAGGTCGGCAACAGACAGACAGGTCAGATACAGAGACAAGAGACTGAAACGGAATCCTGAGGCAAGCAAGGTTTGGCAACGGAGAATCAGATATAGTAAAGTACAAACTCAGAGATCAGAAGAGTGGTCAGGAAAGCAGAAGGTCATAACAAATAATCAAACAATGCCTAGTCTTAGGTGTGAGCTCCTTGATCATCAACACCCCGGAACTAGTCTGAATATGACAAGATGGTAACGCTAATTCCTAGTCTTGGGTGTGAGTTCCGTAGTCATCAACACCCTGGAACTAGTCTGAAGGATAACACAGATAATATACAATATTCCTAGTCTGAGGTGTGAGTTCCGTAGTCATCAACACCCTGGAACTGGTCTAGAGCATAACACAGATGAAATACAGTATTCCTAATCTGAGGTGTGAGGTCCGTGATCATCAACACCTAGGAACTGGTCTAGAGAATAACACAGATTCTGACAAAAGGTCTGAGTGCTTCCACGTAGTGATCGCAACGACAGACACCAGAGGAATGACCAGCACCCAGTATATATACTATAGCGCTCTCCAGCGCCTCCCCTAAGTGCTGGACCAATGAGAACTGATGCAATTGTCAGCTGACCGGCTTGGTCAGCTGACTCCCTTCTGGCTGTCATAAAAGCTCTGCCTCTCAGCGCGTGCGCGTGTCCTTCTGAACCCGTGTGGACTATCAGTCCCAGCCACACCAGATATGTGTTGTAATCCATCCGCTGTGCTGGGCACGGAACCAGCTGCACCGCTATCAGAGCATGCAGCGGTCTCTCCGCGTTCAGCCATACCGTCAGATGTAGGCCTATGCGTGCAAACCGCCGCGTTGGACGCGGAATCCACCGCCTTGTTCTCAGGACATGCGGCAGTTTCTCCGCGTTCAGTCATGCTAACAGATGCAGGCCCACGCGCGCAACCTGCCGCGTTGGACGCGGAATCAGCCGCCTTGCTCTGAGCACCCGCGGCGGCTTTTCCGCGTTTTCTCACACTCTGCTTCTCTCTCCTCCTTTGTATGCTTCTCTCTCCTCTTTTCTCTGCTTCTTTCTGCTCTTATCTCTGCTCCTCTCTCTTCCTTTCCCTGCTTCTCTATCCTATTTTCTCTGCTTCTCTCTATTCCGT
Source organism: Hyperolius riggenbachi (assembly GCF_040937935.1). Lineage (NCBI taxonomy): Eukaryota > Metazoa > Chordata > Amphibia > Anura > Hyperoliidae > Hyperolius > Hyperolius riggenbachi. The sequence goes on from NC_090650.1 coordinate 4,564,126, forward strand.
TCTGTGCTTCTCTATCTTGCTTTCCCTGCGTCTCACTCCTTGTTTCTCTGCTTTTCTCTCCTCCTTTCCCTGCTTCTCTCTTCTCTTTTTTTCTGCTTCTCTCTCCTCCTTTCTCTGCTTCTCCTCCTTTACCTGCTTCTCTCTCCTCTTTTATCTGCTTCTCTCTCCTCCTTTCCCTGCTTCTCTCTCCTCCTTTCCCTGCTTCTCTCTCCTCCTTTTTATGCTTCTTTCTCCTCCTTTCCCTGATTCGCTCTCCTCCTTTCTCTGCTTCTCTCTCCTTCTTTCCCTTCTCTCTCCTCCTTTCTCTGCTTCTCTCTCCTCCTTTCTCTGCTTCTCTCTCCTTCTTTCCCTTCCCTCTCCTCCTTTCTATGCTTCTCTCTCCTCCTTTCTATGCTTCTCTCTCCTCCTTTCTATGCTTCTCTCTCCTCCTTTCCCTGCTTCTCTCTCCTCCTTTCCCTGCTTCTCTCTCCTCCTTTTTATGCTTCTTTCTCCTCCTTTCCCTGCTTCTCTCTCCTTCTTTCCCTTCTCTCTCCTCCTTTCTCTGCTTCTCTCTCCTCCTTTCTATGCTTCTCTCTCCTCCTTTCCCTGCTTCTCTCTCCTTTCCCTTCTCTCTCCTCCTTTCTCTGCTTCTCTCTCCTCCTTTCTCTGCTTCTCTCTCCTTCTTTCCCTTCTCTCTCCTCCTTTCTCTGCTTCTCTCTCCTCCTTTCTATGCTTCTCTCTTCTCCTTTCCCTGCTTCTCTCTCCTCCTTTCTCTGCTTCTCTCTCCTCCTTTCTCTGCTTCTCTCTCCTCCTTTCTCTGCTTCTCTCTCCTCCTTTCCCTGCTTCCCTCTCCTCCTTTCTCTGCTTCTCTCTCCTCCTTTCCCTGCTTCTCTCTCCTCCTTTCTCTGCTTCTCTCTCCTCCTTTCTCTGCTTCTCTCCCCTTCTTTCCCGTCTCTCTCCTCCTTTCTATGCTTCTCTCTCCACCTTTCCCTGCTTCCCTCTCCTCCTTTCCCTGCTTCTCTCTCCTTCTTTCCATGCTTCTCTCTCCTCCTTTCCATGCTTCTCTCTCCTCCTTTCCATGCTTCTCTCTCCTCCTTTTTATGCTTCTCTCTCCTCCTTTTCCTGCTTCTCTCTCCTCCTTTCCCTGCTTCTCTCTCCTCCTTTTTATACTTCTCTCTCCTCCTTTCTCTGCTTCTCTCTCCTCCTTTTTATGCTTCTCTCTCCTCTTTTCTCTGCTTCTCTCTCCTCCTTTTTATGCTTCTCTCTCTCCTCTTTTCTCTGCTTCTCTCTCTTCCTTTCTCTAATTCTCTCTCCTCCTTTCTCTGCTTTTCTCTCCTCCTTTTCCTGCTTCTCTCTCCTCCTTTCCATGCTTCTCTCTCCTCCTTTCCATGCTTCTCTCTCCTCCTTTCCCTGCTTCTCTCTCCTCCTTTCTCTGCTTCTCTCTCCTCCTTTTTATGCTTCTCTCTCCTCCTTTCTCTGCTTCTCTCTCCTCCTTTTTATGCTTCTCTCTCCTCCTTTTTATGCTTCTCTCTCCTCCTTTTTATGCTTCTCTCTCTTCCTTTCTTTAATTCTCTCTCCTCCTTTCTCTGCTTCTCTCTCCTCCTTTCCCTGCTTCTCTCTCCTCCTTTTTATGCTTCTCTCTCCTTTCTCTGCTTCTCTCTCTTCCTTTCCATGCTTCTCTCTCCTCCTTTTTATGCTTCTCTCTCCTCCTTTCTCTGCTTCTCTCTCTTACTTTCTCTAATTCTCTCTCCTCCTTTTCCTGCTTCTCTCTCTCCTTTTTTTCTCTGCTTCTTCCTCCTCTTTTATCTGCTTCTCTCTCCTCCTTTCCCTGCTTCTCTCTCCTCCTTTTTATGCTTCTCTCACCTCTTTTCTCTGCTTCTCTCTCTTCCTTTCTCTAATTCTCTCTCCTCCTTTCTCTGCTTTTCTCTCCTCCTTTTCCTGCTTCTCTCTCTCCTTTTTTCTCTGCTTCTTCCTCCTCTTTTATCTGCTTCTCTCTCCTCCTTTCCCTGCTTCTCTCTCCTCCTTTCCCTGCTTCTCTCTCCTCCTTTCCCTGCTTCTCTCTCCTCTTTTCTCTGCTTCTCTCTCCTCTTTTCTCTGCTTCTCTCTCCTCCCTTTCCTGCTTCTCTCTCTCCTCTTTTCTCTGCTTCTTCCTCCTCTATTCTCTGCTTCTCTCCCCTAATTTCTCTGCTTCTCTTTCCTTCTCTTTTCTCTGTGTAACGATCGGTGTAACAGAGAGGATCTGATTATCGGTGATCTGCAGTATCACCGAGAATACAGATATATACCTGGTTATTGATGATCTGCAGTATCACCGATAATCAGATATATCTCTAACCTCTGGACACCTGAGTAATATGAGTGTTTGGTGCAACCGTAATACTTTGAGGAGAGCACCAGTATAGAGAGTGCAAGGCAGTAAGAGATACTGCCCAAAGAACAGGCTCCCTCAATGGCCTGAGGTTCCCCAATAGGAAGAGTCAGGCTGAGAGTGGGAAGGACCAGAGTGAGTGACACCAATGGAGGAGTGTCACTGACAGATCTGTAAACTATCTCTAAACAGAGGAGATAGTTCTCGAGGTCGGGCAAGCCAGGTCGGCAACAGACAGACAGGTCAGATACAGAGACAAGAGACTGAAACGGAATCCTGAGGCAAGCAAGGTTTGGCAACGGAGAATCAGATATAGTAAAGTACAAACTCAGAGATCAGAAGAGTGGTCAGGAAAGCAGAAGGTCATAACAAATAATCAAACAATGCCTAGTCTTAGGTGTGAGCTCCTTGATCATCAACACCCCGGAACTAGTCTGAATATGACAAGATGGTAACGCTAATTCCTAGTCTTGGGTGTGAGTTCCGTAGTCATCAACACCCTGGAACTAGTCTGAAGGATAACACAGATAATATACAATATTCCTAGTCTGAGGTGTGAGTTCCGTAGTCATCAACACCCTGGAACTGGTCTAGAGCATAACACAGATGAAATACAGTATTCCTAATCTGAGGTGTGAGGTCCGTGATCATCAACACCTAGGAACTGGTCTAGAGAATAACACAGATTCTGACAAAAGGTCTGAGTGCTTCCACGTAGTGATCGCAACGACAGACACCAGAGGAATGACCAGCACCCAGTATATATACTATAGCGCTCTCCAGCGCCTCCCCTAAGTGCTGGACCAATGAGAACTGATGCAATTGTCAGCTGACCGGCTTGGTCAGCTGACTCCCTTCTGGCTGGCTGTCCTCCTTTCTATGCTTCTCTCTCCTCCTTTCCATGCTTCTCTCTCCTCCTTTCTCTGCTTCTCTCTCCTCCTTTCCCTGCTTCTCTCTCCTCCTTTCCCTGCTTCTCTCTCCTCCTTTCCCTGCTTCTCTCTCCTCCTTTCCCTGCTTCTCTCTCCTCCTTTCCCTGCTTCTCTCTCCTCCTTTCCCTGCTTCTCTCTCCTCCTTTCTCTGCTTCTCTCTCCTCCTTTCTCTGCTTCTCTCTCCTCCTTTCTCTGCTTCTCTCTCCTCCTTTCTCTGCTTCTCTCTCCTCCTTTCTCTGCTTCTCTCTCCTCCTTTCCCTGCTTCTCTCTCCTCCTTTTTATGCTTCTCTCTCCTCCTTTCCCTGCTTCTCTCTCCTCCTTTTTATGCTTCTCTCTCCTCCTTTCTCTGCTTCTCTCTCCTCCTTTCCCTTCCCTCTGCTCCTTTCTCTGCTTCTCTCTCCTCCTTTTTATGCTTCTCTCTCCTCCTTTCTCTGCTTCTCTCTCCTCCTTTCCCTGCTTCTCTCTCCTCCTTTCCCTGCTTCTCTCTCCTCCTTTCTCTGCTTCTCTCTCCTCCTTTCTCTGCTTCTCTCTCCTCCTTTCTCTGCTTCTCTCTCCTCCTTTCTCTGCTTCGCTCTCCTCCTTTCCCTTCTCTCTCCTCCTTTCTCTGCTTCTCTCTCCTCCTTTCCCTTCTCTCTCCTCCTTTCTCTGCTTCGCTCTCCTCCTTTCCCTTCTCTCTCCTCCTTTCCCTGCTTCTCTCTCCTCCTTTCCCTGCTTCTCTCTCCTCCTTTCCCTTCTCTCTCCTCCTTTCTCTGCTTCTCTCTCCTCCTTTCCCTTCTCTCTCCTCCTTTCTCTGCTTCTCTCTCCTCCTTTCTCTGCTTCTCTCTCCTGTCTCTTCCTTTCACTGCTTTGCTCTTCTCTTTTCTCTGCAGGTTCTCCGCCCCACTTATTGTTTTGTTTATTTTCTTCTGATTAGTTCTTTTCTTTTTATGTCTTTCTTTATTCTCTCTCTTCCCTTATCTTTTATTTCAAGCTGTGATGTAATATCAGGCCCGACGCACAAATTCGCATGAAAATTCGCATACCAAAGCCGCAGGCGATTTCCCTATTAAATACATTAGCGGCGATTCGCATGCATTCCACACGCAGGCGAATTCTGAGGGCTCTGCCGTGCAGAAAAATCCTGCACAGAAAAACGCTCAGGAAAACTGACAACTGGAAACAGGGCCATACACTTTATTGGCTGTGCGAATCTGCATGCAGGAAACGCATGCAGATTCGCGATAGTGGAAACGGGCCCTCAGTGTTGGCAAAAAAAGTCCTGAATGCCGGGAATAAGGTGACTGGTAGGGATGCTCATTCGGATTTCCCGGAAATGCAATTTCCGAAATTCCGATCGGAAATTGCATTTCCGCATCGGAATGCGCAAATCGGTAATGGAAGTGCCGTAGGCGGATTTCCATCGGAAATTGCTGAAATTTCCGCCGGAAATCGCGGAAATTCCGCCCGACTTTAACATCGATTTTCTCAAAAACTATAAGGTCTTTTTGAAAACTTTTTTTTTGCATCTTGTTTACAAGATTCAGTTTAATAAACCCTGAAAATGTGTGGGTCTAGGACTTAAGGGGGCTTAGCTATTAACCACTAAAGTCGGCGGATTTTTACTGTAATGTAAAATGCAGAAAATCTGCATCTGCCTGTTTTCTGCATTTAACATTACAGTAAAAATCAGCCGACTTTAGCGGTTAATAGCAAAGCCACCGTAAGTCCTAGAAACACCAAATTTTCAGGGTTTATTACACTGAATCTTCTGAACAAGATGCAAAAAAAGTTTTCAAAAATACCTTATAGTTTTTGAGAAAATCGATGTTAAATTCGGGCGGAATTTCCACGATTTCCTGCGGAAATTCCGCATTGGAATGCGGAAATGGGTAGCGGAAAGCGGAATTGGTAATTGGTACATGACGGAATGCGGAATTACCACGGAATCGGAAATTGGCATTCCGACCATCCCTAGTGACTGGAGATTAGGCACCTTGGCACCTGAATTCACTGAATTAAAACAACAAACACATCTGAAGACGTCACACACATCCTGCTAATCCTACTAATATAATAAATGGGAAAGTTCGGATGTTTGGATGTTTGTTATTCGATCACGCAAAAATGGCTGAACGGATTTGAATGAAATTTGGCACACACATAGTACATTACCTGGAATAAAGTATAGGATACTTTTTATTCCCATAACCAAAAAGGGGGCGGAGACAAATACAAATTTCACTGGAAAATGTACACTGTTAATGGCAGGGTTCTCAAACTTTGCACAGTTGGCCGTTGGGTGACTGGGATTAATATTCAGAAAGGTGGGTGGAGTCTATAAAAGCCAATCATAATTCAACTATTGATTTTCAAGGGGAATATTTACATTGCTGCCATTCTTGCACTGTTAATGGCACAAGCCTCAAACCTGGTACAGTTGATCATTGGTTGACTGGGGTTCAATTTCAGAAACCGGGGGTGGAGCCACAAACAGCCAATTAGATTTGTTTCATTTCAATGCAAATTATTGATGCCAAACACCGCAAAGATCACAAACTTGGTAATTGAGTAATTGTGTGTTAGGGTTAGGAAAGTGGGCACAGCCAACACCAGCCAAATACATAAATGGGCAACGCCGGGTCATAAGTGGGCGGAGACAAATACAAATTTTACTGGGAAAATGTAAACAGCAGCCATTCTTACACTGTTAATGGCAGGGTTCTCAAACTTTGCACAGTTAATTACTGGGTGACTGGGATTAATATTCAGAAAAGTGGGTGGAGCCTACAAAAGGCAATCAAAAATTACCTATTGATTTTTCAGGGGAATATTTACATTGCTGCCATTCTTGCACTGTTAATGGCACAAGCCTCAGACCTGGTACAGTTGATCATTGCGTGACTGGGGTTTAAATTTATATAAGGGGGTGGAGCCCCAAACAGCCAATCAGATTTGTTTCATTTTAATGCAGGTTATGGATGCGAAAGACCGCAAAGCTCACAAACTTGGTCATTGAGTAATTGATTAATTGTGTGTTAGGGTTAGGAAAAGTGGGCGCAGCCAGCACCTGCAAAATACATAATCGGGTAATGCCGGATCATCAGTAGGCGGAGACAAATGCAAATTTCACTGAGAAAATGTAATCTGCAGCAATTCTTACACTTTTAATGGCAGGGTTCTCAAACTTTGCACAATTGGTCACTGGGTGACTGGGATTAATATTCAGAGAAGTGGGTGGAGCCTACTAAAGAATCAAAATTCACCTATTGATTTTCAAGGGGAATATGTAATTGCTAACATTTTTGCACTGTTAATGGCACAAGCCTTAAACCTGGTACAGTTGGTCATTGGGTGACTGGGGTTCAAATTCAGACAAAGGGGTGGAGCCACAAACAGCCAAGCAGATTCATTTAATCTCAATGCAAATTATTGATGCCAAAGACCGCAAAGCTCACAAACTTGGTAATTGAGTAATTGAGTGTTAGGGTTAGAAATAGTAGGCGGAGCCAACACCAGCCAAATACAAACCTGAACAATGTTAGGAAATAAGTGGGTGGAGAAAAATACAAATTTCATTGCGCAAATGTAAACTGCAGCCATTCTTACACTGTTAATGGCAGGGTCCTCAAACTTTGCACAGTTGGTCACTGGGTGACTGGGATTAATATTCAGAAAAGTGGGTGGAGCCTATAAAAGCCAATCAAAATCCACCTATTGATTTTTAAGGGGAATATTTAATTGCTGTCATTCTTGCACTGTTAATCACCTGTACCTGGTACAGTTGGCCATTGGGTGATTGGGGTTCAAATTCATAAAAGGGGTGGAGCCACATCCAATCAGATTAATTTTATTTCATTGCAAATTATTGATGCCAAAGACCGCAAAGCTCACATACTTGGTCATTAAGTAATTGTGTGTTAGGGTTAGGAAAAGTGGGCGGAGCCAACACCAGCCAAATACATACCCGGGCAACGCCGGGCGTCCAGCTAGTATTATAAATGGGAAAGTTCGGATGTTCGGATGTTTGGATGTTTGTTACTCGATCACGCAAAAACGGCTGAACGGATTTGAATGAAATTTGGCACACACATAGTACATTATCTGGAATAAAGTATAGGATACTTTTTATTCCCATAACCAAAAAGGGGGCGGAGACAAATACAAATTTCCCTGGAAAAATGTAAACTGCAGCCATTCTTACACTGTTAATGGCAGGGTTCTCAGGCTCTATTCACACCTGCGTTTTCAAAACGCTGTCAATTTTTGCCGGCATTTTGCAGGAGTGATTTTCCCGCGATTTCCCACGGAAAAATCACTGAACACTGCAGCGATTTTGGCGCAATCGCATTTTGCGCTTGTATTGCACTGAAACGCGATCACATTTGCGATTGGTGTTTTTGCCCATTTTTGGGCGATTTGCAACGATTAGCGCAAATCCCCCAAGTAAGAACGGGCCCATAGGGTTTCATTATGCTAGCTAAGCTAGCGCTTTTAAAAAGCGCTAGCGTTTGAGCGTTTTGCCGAAATAACGGCAAAACACTCTAGTGTGAATGGTGAGGACTCAAACTTTGCACAGTTGGTCGCTGGGTGACTGGATTAATATTCATAAAAGTGGGTGGAGCCTACAGCAGCCAATCAAAATTAACCTATTGATTTTCAAGGGGAATATTTACATTGCTGCCATTCTTGCACTGTTATTGGCACAAAAGCCTCAAACCTGGTACAGTTGGTCATTGGGTGACTGCGGTTGAAAATCTGAGAAGGGGGTGGAGCCACGAGCAGCCAATCAGATTGCTTTCATTTCAATACAAATTATTGATGCCAAACAGCGCAAAGCTCACAAACTTGGTCATTGAGTAATTGAGTAATTGTGCGTTAGGGTTAGGAAAAGTGGGCGGAGTCAACACCAGCCAAATACATAAGCGGGCAACGCCGGGCAATCAGCTGGTGAGTACATAAAGAGGAACTGTAACCCAGGATTGAACGTCACCCCAATCAGTAGCTGATCTCCCCTTTCCCATGAGAAATCTTTACCTTTTCTCGAATAGATCATCAGGGGGCGGGGCTGTATGGTTGATATTGTGGTGAAACCCCTCCCACAGGGGATGTCAGGGCCATGGTCCTGACAGTTTGCTCTCTGTAAACCTTGTTGCATTGTGGGAAATAATAGCTTTTTCCAACTGCCAAGCAAGGAACATCTCCCTCTGTACATAGAACTCTCAGTAACGAACATTCCGTACAGATCACCTGGCAGAAATAAAGAGATCACCAGCAGTGATACATTTCATAATGTAAATCAGGGTGAGGAAAGATTCTACAATTTATAAATGAATATTGTAAAAATAAACAATTTTATTCATTATGTTATTTTAGCTACAGGTCCTCTTTAAAGGGAACCAGACACAAACCTTGGGTAAAAACCACATACTCACCAAAGAAGAGGAAAGGCTGTGAATGCTGTAGAGGCTGCCCGTGTCCTCCTTGTCACTGCCACCGCTTGCCAGGGTCCTCTGCTCCTCAGACACGAGTGTGGCCGTGCTGTACCTGCACTAGCATGGTTATTCCTGTGCAGCAGTATGGGGCGGGGCTTGTTCAGCAGCATGGGACAGAGCTTGTGCAGCAGCATGGGGCGGGGCTTGTGCAGCAGTATGGGGCGGGGCTTGTGCAGCAGCATGGGGCGGGGCTTGTGCAGCAGCACGGGGAGTGGCTTGTGCAGCAGCATGGGGCAGGGCTTGTGCAGCAGCATGAGGCGGGGCTTGTGCAGCAGCATGGGGCGGGGCTTATGCACAAATGGCTTCAGCTTACTGCACGGGGTGTGGCCATAAGAGCGAGGCCTAAATCTTTACTATCCCACAAGATGTTGCTTTAGGTGAGCAGCTAATTTGCATATTGCTGACTCCTCCCAGCATCAGAATTAATGAGTAGCGAGGCTCTTAAAGGCACAGCACCACGGCGGTTTTCCTGCAGAGAGTCTCTGGTCGCTTCCGAAGGTCTGACCTTTTCCAGCTGTCACTTTTTATTACAATGTTTCATTTGAGAATCCTGCATTCCGCAGCAGCGGTTACATTGTGTCGGTGTCATTGTTCTATTCCCAGAATACTGAGTCACACGTCACCTGCACAGGGACCCGAATCACATATATATAATGGGAATTTTTATAGGTTACTTCTTAGCATTATTTAAGGGGAAACATTCTGAAAGAAATAATCTAGGATCAATTCCACACTGTAGGCTTATATCACTGAACCGTGCTAACTCATAGCATGGCCAGGCTAGCGTTTTTGTGCGCAATCGCAGGCGTGAAAATTCACAATTGCACGCAAAAACGTCAAAATGCACGCAAACCACTAGCACAGGCATGCTATGAGTTAGCACGGTTTAGTAAATCAAGCCTTATCTGTGATAAATAGCGATAAACTAAGCGATAGGAAGTCTCTCTACCAGCAGTCTGTACACTGACTACACCAGTGCTGCTGTGGCTCCACCCACTGCCTATCACTGTCAGCCACTCCCATGTGACAGCAAGCAGCCAATCACAGGCAGCTGGAGGTGAATGGCAGTGATAGAGCACCTGAACTGTGTCGTATTCAATATGGCAACTTTGTAGTAGGTGTCAGCCAAATGCTTTATTCAGTCATTTCCACTGGCAGTGGGGTCCTCACCTGTCACCTGCCGGCTCTCTGTCAGCCTATTCCACCTGCATGAGGCCGCTCCGTCTGACAGGTAACGCTCTCTGACGGCCTGATTTATTACGTTAGGCATCGTCAGCCAAAATATAGCATCAAAGAATACCTAAAGAAAGATGATCCAGGACTGCGGGAGTCTCGGGGTTAAATACTTACCAACCCCCTAGAAATTCCAGTCACTGCATTTTTTTTTTAAGTTTCAGCCAAGGCTCTGGCCACTCCCATCTGCGTTGCCACAGCCCACAACCAGCTCGGCAGCCGTGGCCTTATTGGGGGCTGGAAAGCCGGGGGGGAGGGCCGCAGCAACACAGGCAGAGGATCCAGAAGAGCTGCGGCAGACTTTGGAAACACGGTATTGACTGCATTACCGAGGAGGGGCGGAGCGTCACCTGTGACCCAAAGATGGTGGATCAGGTAAGTATCTAACCACACCCCCCGATCCTGCAACATTTGGAAAGCCTAACCCAATATTATGCTATCGCCACACCCGTTACCAAGGTGATGCATATGTTGCTATGGTAATGCATGTTACACCATGCATTGTCATAGCACTAGAATGGTAACAGGTGTTACCATAGCAACATGCTTGTTACCATAGTAATGTGCATGGTGCTATTAGAGTAATGGGCGGTGATCTCCTGGTGTGAGGACCGGCAAAATTGTCATGCGCTGCCAAAATGACTGGCCTGTCTGCATCAGGCCACAAATGAGATAAACATAGGCACATGTAGTACCGGTACTAGTCCCGCAAATAGCTAGTCTATAATCCCTTCCGCTTTTCCTGCACAGCAAGTGTTAAACAAAACTAGTTCTATTATCAATGAAAAAGAGGCAGTGAATCAGGAAGTAGAATTCAGCCCGATGTCCAGAAAGTAAATAGAAGGCAGAACACTTTTATCTGGCTGAGGAAACAGTGCTGATAAGATTTAACTACTGAAAAATAAAAAGAATCATTACTTCTGATTGTTTTTTTAGATGAATGAAGCACATTGTACATCAGGCTGCTATAGCTTCTGTTTAGAATTAAAGGACACCTGAAGTCAGACAGATATGAAGACTGACACAATTATTTAATTTTAAACAATACCAGTTTCCTGGCTGTCCTGCCGATCCTCTGCCTCTAATACTTTTAGCCACAGCCCCTGAACAAGCATGCAGCAGGTCAGGTTCTCTGACTGAAGTGTGACTGGATTAGCTGCATGCTTGTTTCAGGTGTGCGATTCAGACACTACTGCAGCCAAAGAGATCAGCAGGACAGCCAGGCAACTCGTATTGTTTAATAAGAAATAAATATGGCAGCCTCCATATCCCTCTCTCTTCAATTGTCAAGATTGTAGCAAAGAAATGAACAGCGCTACTTAAAAACAGATGAGTGCTTACCTGCAAAAAAGTGCAAACCCCACTCATGGGATTCAAATACACAATGAGCACACATACAACCTGTCTACCACTTGGAGGATGTTAGTTTCCGCTAACAATTTGCAATTTGTTAGGTACTTGTCCCTCCCACTGTCGAAGAAGTCTTTCCTCCATGGGAGGGGACCTAACACTAACTAAATTCTACCTATGCATATGCATAGCCTGGGCGCGCTACCAGTAAAATTGAGAATTGCGCAAAACTTCTTCGACAGTAGACAGGTCATGTGTATGCTCATTGTGTATTTGAATCCCATGAGTGGGGTGTGCACTTTTTTGCAGGTAAGCACTCATCTGTTTTTAAGTAGCGCTGTTCATTTCTTTGCTATGTTTTTGATTGATTTATTTCTGGTCAGCTGCTCCCACTTAATAGTGTTCCTTTGGTGTATATGCAGAGCCTCTGTTTGGGTTCAAGGTGCGTTTGCAGTTTCTGGGGGGGCTCAGCGCATCTCTGAGCTGAGGCCATTCAGGGGCGGCCTGGTGATGCGCTGATCCCACTTTTTTTGCGCAATTGTCAAGATTGGAAAGGGTTTTATTATTAATGTTAATTAATCAAAATAAAATGCAAACCCACATAGAGGTGATACGATACGTAAGGCAATAAAGAACAGACAAATCAATGTTAGTATACAATGCATAGTAACGACTGGAGCAAAGATAAACCATAATACTCAGGACTTAAAAAATCTGTATAATAGTAACAAAAAGACATCAAGAAATCAGAAAGACAGCAGGACATAATTTAGGCCAGAATTTTTCAACCGTGGGATCCAAGTATTATAAAATCCTCTTATAATGGGCACTATTCACAAAACTTCCCATAAATGACTTATTTATCTCCTATTTGATAAAAAAAAAAAAACTTTCAGCACATTTACAAGCAAAATAATCGCTCAAAATACTGTATTTTTTGGACTATAATGCTACGTACACACATGCGACAACGATCGTTCGTTGAGAACGACGAACAAACTTTTAATTGATGAAAGAACGACCTAAGTAAAGTTAGTTTTAAAAGGTGTGTAACGATCTGATCGTTAGAACGAACGTTACATCACGTAAAGCAACTATTGCGCCTGCGCATAAAAATGAGAAGTTTCATGGAGAAATAGCGAAATGCGCATGTCAAGCCTAGTACGAATGACCGTTCCCAACGATGTACTACTTTTGCAAACGATCGTCGTTGGTTAAAATCCGCCGAGACAGAACTTTCTTTTGTAGCGATTTGGCTCGTTCGTCGTTGGCCTTAATAGTCGGTGGTTCGTTTTTTGTAACGATCGTCGTTGGTAAAGATCGGGGAATGATCGTTACAAACGACTATAGTCGCATGTGTGTACGCACCTTTAGACTTACTTTTTCTTCCACAAAGTTGGGAAAAAAAGTCACTGCATCTTATAGTCCAAATGCTGGGAGTTCCTGACTTGTGATCGCTGCCAATACCAACCTCCAACCTGCTGCAATGTCGGGACTCCCTGTACTGTGCTCATGCAGAGGACACAGGGGGAACACAAAGGGGCATAGAGGAGGACACACAAGGGGGATGCATGGGGGACACAAAGGGGCATAGAGGGGGACACAAGGGGGACAGAGGAAGACACAAGAGGTACAAGGGGGCATAATACACAAGATGCCCCTTCACCATGGATGCACCAGGTTTAGTATATATTTTTTTCCCTGTTTTTTGTCCTCGAAACCTAGGTGCGTCTTATGGTCAGGAGTGTCTTATACAGTAGTCTGAAAAATACGGGAAAGTTCTTCCTGAATAACTGCATTTCAATATTACTGTTCTTACCTTAATTATATTATATTTTTGCTCTTTGAGAGCTTAGAAATGTAACAGATACGGTGAAAACAGGTAAAAAAGCTTTGTGAATCCTGACCATTATCTAAAAGTTTGGCAGAAACATGTTCAGCTAACGTTATATCATTTAATAAGCCAGAGGCATTTTGTGAGTGTGGAGAGTTCCAGCGCCACGATTAGCCTCTCTCAGCGGTGGAAAACTGTTTAGAATAAAAATGAAGCCCTTAAACTGAAAATAAAAATATGATGTTCAATGCTTTGTTGCCGTTATTACTACACATGCAATTAAATATCTCATAAGATTTTGCATTACCATACGGCCTGCTAACACACCGTGGGTGATTCCGTGCATGCCGATTGGCAATGCACAAGTGCAGTGTCTCCCTACAGGAGCATTCACCCTGCAGCATCTACCACCTGCTGCAGACACTACAGTGTTATCTGTGCCTCTGCCCCTCCCTCCCACAAGTGAGGCACATCAAGGTCAGGCAGTGCTGACAAAATGTCAATACTTTTCTTGGACTATGGAAAGTACAGGTCTGTGTAGCTACATTACCCGGGCACAGAGATAAACTATTACACAACTTCTCAGTTTCACTCCAGACACCAATCAGGCTGTCCTGGTGATCTCCTTCAGAGACAAACTCCAGCTACTTCACCTGCTTACCTCCATAATTATTACATAGAAATTAAAATGTTTAAAAGGAAAAAGAATTGTAGTTCATAATCTATTTAAAAACATTGTAGTGACACTGAGATTGCCTCACCTGCTTATTTCTATCATTATTATGTATTTATATAGCACTGACATCTCCTGCAGCACTGTACAGAGTACATAGTCATGTCACTGACTGTCCTCAGAGGAGCTCACACTCTAATCCTACCATAGTCATAGTCTAATGTCCTACCATATTATTATTATGTATTTATATAGCACTGACATCTCCTGCAGCACTTTACAGAGTACATAGTCATGTCACTGACTGTCCTCAGAGGAGCTCACACTCTAATCCCACCATAGTCATAGTCTAATGTCCTACCTTATTATTATTATGTATTTATATAGCAGTGACATCTCCTGCAGCACATTACACAGTACATAGTCATGTCACTGACTGTCCTCAGAGGAGCTCATACTCTAATCCTACCATAGTCATAGTCTAATGTCCTCCCATATTATTATTATGTATTTATATAGCAGTGACATCTCCTGCAGCACATTACACAGTACATAGTCATGTCACTGACTGTCCTCAGAGGAGCTCATACTCTAATCCTACCATAGTCATAGTCTAATGGCCTACCATATTATTATTATGTATTTATATAGCACTGACATCTTCTGCAGCACATTACAGAGTACATAGTCATGTCACTGACTGTCCTCAGAGGAGCTCATACTCTAATCCTACCATAGTCATAGTCTAATGGCCTACCATATTATTATTATGTATTTATATAGCACTGACATCTTCTGCAGCACTTTACAGAGTACATAGTCATGTCACTGCCTGTCCTCAGAGGAGCTCACACTCTAATCCTACCATAGTCATAGTCTAATGTCCTACCTTATTATTATTATGTATTTATATAGCAGTGACATCTCCTGCAGCACATTACACAGTACATAGTCATGTCACTGACTGTCCTCAGAGGAGCTCATACTCTAATCCTACCATAGTCATAGTCTAATGTCCTCCCATATTATTATTATGTATTTATATAGCAGTGACATCTCCTGCAGCACATTACACAGTACATAGTCATGTCACTGACTGTCCTCAGAGGAGCTCATACTCTAATCCTACCATAGTCATAGTCTAATGGCCTACCATATTATTATTATGTATTTATATAGCACTGACATCTTCTGCAGCACTTTACAGAGTACATAGTCATGTCACTGACTGTCCTCAGAGGAGCTCACAATCTAATCCTACCATAGTCATAGTCTAATGTCCTACCATATTATTATTATGTATTTATATAGCACTGACATCTTCTGCAGCACATTACAGAGTACATAGTCATGTCACTGACTGTCCTCAGAGGAGCTCACACTCTAATCCTACCATAGTCATAGTCTAATGTCCTACCATATTATTATTATGTATTTATATAGCACTGACATATTCTGCAGCACATTACAGAGTACATAGTCATGTCACTGACTGTCCTCAGAGGAGCTCACAATCTAATCCTACCATAGTCCTAGTCTAATGTCCTACCATATTATTATTATGTATTTATATAGCACTGACATATTCTGCAGCACATTACAGAGTACATAGTCATGTCACTGACTGTCCTCAGAGGGGCTCACACTCTAATCCTACCATAGTCTAATGTCCCACCATATTATTATTATGTATTTATATAGCACTGACATCTTCTGCAGCACATTACAGAGTACATAGTCATGTCACTGACTGTCCTCAGAGGAGCTCACACTCTAATCCTACCATAGTCATAGTCTAATGTCCTACCATATTATTATTATGTATTTATATAGCACTGACATATTCTGCAGCACATTACAGAGTACATAGTCATGTCACTGACTGTCCTCAGAGGAGCTCACAATCTAATCCTACCATAGTCCTAGTCTAATGTCCTACCATATTATTATTATGTATTTATATAGCACTGACATATTCTGCAGCACATTACAGAGTACATAGTCATGTCACTGACTGTCCTCAGAGGAGCTCACAATCTAATCCTACCATAGTCATAGTGTAATGTCCCACCATATTATTATTATGTATTTATATAGCACTGACATCTCCTGCAGCACATTACACAGTACATAGTCATGTCACTGACTGTCCTCAGAGGAGCTCATACTCTAATCCTACCAAAGTCATAGTCTAATGGCCTACTATATTATTATTATATATTTATACAGCACTGACATCTCCTGCAGCACATTACAGAGTACATAGTCATGTCACTGACTGTCCTCAGAGGAGCTCACAATCTAATCCTACCATAGTCATAGTTTAATGTCCCTACCATATTATTATTATGTATTTATATAGCACTGACATATTCTGCAGCACATTACAGAGTACATAGTCATGTCACTGACTGTCCTCAGAGGAGCTCACAATCTAATCCTACCATAGTCATAGTCTAATGTCCTACCATATTATTATTATGTATTTATATAGCACTGACATCTTCTGCAGCACATTACAGAGTACATAGTCATGTCACTGACTGTCCTCAGAGGAGCTCACACTCTAAAGGTGGCCATACACTGGTCGATGTGCCATTAGATCGACCAGCTGACAGATCCCTATCTGATCGAATCTGATCAGATAGGGATCGTATGGCTGCCTTTACTGCAAACAGATTGTGAATCGATTTCAGCCTGAAACCGATCACAATCTGTTCAGCTGCTCCTGCCGCCTGTCCCCCCCCCGTATACATTACCTGAGGCTGGCTCCCGGGCGTCTTCTCCGCACTGCACCGCACTGCTGTTCTTGCTCCATCCCGGCGCTTCCTGTGTTACTCCGTGACCAGGAAGTTCAAATAGAGCGCCCTCTATTTCAACTTCCTGGTCACCGGAGTGACACAGGAAGTATAAGCGTACACTGGGAGATGCGGAAATGCGGTGCAGCGAGGAGAAGAGGACCCCGGAGCCAGCTTCAGGTAATGTATACATGCTCGGATCGGGCCCGAATCGTACGCCGCAAGCGACGCGCTCCTACCGCCGGGCGATCGAGGGTAATTTCCCGCACGGCGCGATCGACGGTCCGATCCGATTTCGGGAGGGAATCGGATCGGCGGGTGCGTTTGGCGCAAGCGATTGGCAGCAGATCCGATCCCAGGATCGGATCTGCTGTCGAAACGGCCGTGAATCGAGCCAGTGTATGGCCTGCTTAATCCTACCATAGTCATAGTCTAATGTCCTACCATATTATTATTATGTATTTATATAACACTGACATCTCCTGCAGCACATTACAGAGTACACAGTCATGTCACTGACTGTCCTCAGAGGAGCTCACACTTTAATCCTACCATAGTCATAGTCTAATGTCCTACCATATTATTATTATGTATTTATATAGCACTGACATCTTCTGCAGCACTTTACACAGTACATAGCCATGTCACTGACTGTCCTCAGAGGAGCTCACACTCTAATCCTACCATAGTCATAGTCTAATGTCCTACCATATTATTATTATGTATTTATATAGCACTGACATCTCCTGCAGCGCTGTACAGAGTACATAGTCATGTCACTGCTGTCCTCAGAGGAGCTCACACTCTAATCCTACCATAGTCATAGTCTAATGTCCTCCCATATTATTATTATGTATTTATATAGCAGTGACATCTTCTGTACCACTTTACAGAGTACATAGTCATGTCACTGACTGTCCTCAGAGGGGCTCACACTCTAATCCTACCATAGTCATAGTCTAATGTCCTACCATATTATTATTATGTATTTATATAGCACTGACATCTTCTGCAGCACTTTACACAGTACATAGCCATGTCACTGACTGTCCTCAGAGGAGCTCACACTCTAATCCTACCATAGTCATAGTCTAATGTCCTACCATATTATTATTATGTATTTATATAGCACTGACATCTTCTGCAGCACTTTACACAGTACATAGCCATGTCACTGACTGTCCTCAGAGGAGCTCACACTCTAATCCTACCATAGTCATAGACTAATGTCCTACCATATTATTATTATGTATTTATATAACACTGACATCTCCTGCAGCACATTACAGAGTACACAGTCATGTCACTGACTGTCCTCAGAGGAGCTCACACTTTAATCCTACCATAGTCATAGTCTAATGTCCTACCATATTATTATTATGTATTTATATAGCACTGACATCTTCTGCAGCACTTTACACAGTACATAGCCATGTCACTGACTGTCCTCAGAGGAGCTCACACTCTAATCCTACCATAGTCATAGTCTAATGTCCTACCATATTATTATTATGTATTTATATAGCACTGACATCTTCTGCAGCACTGTACAGAGTACATAGTCATGTCACTGACTGTCCTCAGAGGAGCCCACACTCTAATCCTACCATAGTCATAGTCTAATGTCCTACCATATTATTATTATGTATTTATATAGCACTGACATCTCCTGCAGCACATTACAGAGTACATAGTCATGTCACTGACTGTCCTCAGAGGAGCTCATACTCTAATCCTACCATAGTCATAGTGTAATGTCCTACCATATTATTATTATGTATTTATATAGCACTGACATCTTCTGCAGCACATTACACAGTACATAGTCATGTCACTGACTGTCCTCAGAGGAGCTCACACTCTAATCCTACCATAGTCATAGTCTAATGTCCTACCATATTATTATTATGTATTTATATAGCACTGACATCTCCTGCAGCACATTACAGAGTACATAGTCATGTCACTGACTGTCCTCAGAGGAGCTCACACTCTAATCCTACCATAGTCATAGTCTAATGTCCTACCATATTATTATTATGTATTTATATACTACTGACATCTTCTGCAGCACTGTACAGAGTACATAGTCATGTCACTGACTGTCCTCAGAGGAGCTCATACTCTAATCCTACCATAGTCATAGTGTAATGTCCTACCATATTATTATTATGTATTTATATAGCACTGACATCTTCTGCAGCACATTACACAGTACATAGTCATGTCACTGACTGTCCTCAGAGGAGCTCACACTCTAATCCTACCATAGTCATAGTCTAATGTCCTACCATATTATTATTATGTATTTATATAGCACTGACATCTCCTGCAGCACATTACAGAGTACATAGTCATGTCACTGACTGTCCTCAGAGGAGCTCACACTCTAATCCTACCATAGTCATAGTCTAATGTCCTACCATATTATTATTATGTATTTATATACTACTGACATCTTCTGCAGCACTGTACAGAGTACATAGTCATGTCACTGACTGTCCTCAGAGGAGCTCATACTCTAATCCTACCATAGTCATAGTGTAATGTCCTACCATATTATTATTATGTATTTATATAGCACTGACATCTTCTGCAGCACATTACACAGTACATAGTCATGTCACTGACTGTCCTCAGAGGAGCTCACACTCTAATCCTACCATAGTCATAGTCTAATGTCCTACCATATTATTATTATGTATTTATATAGCACTGACATCTCCTGCAGCACATTACAGAGTACATAGTCATGTCACTGACTGTCCTCAGAGGAGCTCACACTCTAATCCTACCATAGTCATAGTCTAATGTCCTACCATATTATTATTATGTATTTATATACTACTGACATCTTCTGCAGCACTGTACAGAGTACATAGTCATGTCACTAACTGTCCCCAGAGGAGCTCACAATAATCTAATCCCTACCATAGTCACACTCTAATGTTACCATATTTTTATTATGTATTTATATAGCATTGCTCCGTTCAGCAGCAGTGCCCTTATGAAAGCGGGCCAGCTGGGCCAGTGGTGGGATACTGCGCATGTATGGTCCTCTGCTTCCTCAGTGGCTGGGAGGGTACTGAGCGGGCGGAGTTCCAGTTTTCATGAACTGCACAAGTGCAGAATTCTCCCAGCTATGAGAGTGCAATCAGGAAGCGTGCTGCCCTGGGCGACGCATGGAGCTGTCAGAAGAGCGCTAACGGTTACAGGAGGAGTGCAAAATGGCGGCGAGGGCACCGGACGTCTGCAGGGGGCTGGTGGAAGCCACAGGTAAGTGAAACTTTTTTTTGTTTACTCAATTGGGGCTCGTTTACACTGCAGGCGTTTTTGTTATGTTTTAAGTGCGGGCGATTTTTCAAAATCGCCCCGAAAGCTCTTACACAATGATTCTCCATGGAAGAGTTCATATCTAAGTGGTTTATTTCCGATCCGTTTAGATAAGCGATGCTTGGGCCATTTTTGAGTCGATTCCGCCTCAATGGAAGTTATAGGAAAAACGCAAAACGCACACAAAACCGCTTTATGCAGGGATTGCGGTCGCGATTTTAAGAATAAATACATTGTATTTATTATTTTTCAGATTAAAGAGTTCACTTCCTGACTTGCGTCAGGGAGTGAATTACCAAAACGCCCCCGGGGAGGTGGTTAGGGTTAGGCACCAACAGGGGGGTGGTTAGGGTTAGGCACCACTAGGGGGGTCTTAGGGTTAGGCACCACCAGGGGGGTGGTTAGAGTTAGGCACCACCAGGAGGGGGTCTAGGGGTTAGGCACCACCAGGGGGGTCTTAGGTGTAGGCACCACCAGGGGGGGTCTAGGGGTTAGGCACCACCATGGGCTGGTTACGGTTAGGCGCCACCAGGGGGGTCTTAGGGTTAGGCACCATCGGGGGGGTCTTAGGGTTAGGCACCACCAGGGGGATGGTTAGGGTTAGGCACCACCAGGGGGGGGTCTTAGGGTTAGGCACCACCAGGGGGGTGGTTAGGGTTAGGCACCATCGGGGGGGTCTTAGGGTTAGGCACCACCAGGGGGGGTCTTAGGGTAAGGCACCACCAGGGGGGTGGTTAGGGTTAGGCACCACCAGGGGGGGGGGGTCTAGGGGTTAGGGATAGGTACAGGGAGGGTTCTGTGTGAGAGTAGGGTTAGGTATAGTTTTAGTAAAATTTTAGTAATACTTACTAATGTTTTACAACACTTATTACGAACGTGGTTATATTTATATCATCGTTATAAATAATATTTTCAGATTTTATTATAAGAAGAAACGATAAATGAAGGTTATTCACAATAATATACAATTATAACGATTAAACATATATTATCGTTTTTTTTAACAAACATAATTAAAAGCTTCACTTTTGAAACAGGGAAGATTAACGTTTTCACAATTGCCGATTGCATACACATTATTTAATGATTTATAAATTTGTAAAACATTATTTGTAAATGAAGAGAGTACAATATTTTATCGTTTACACCCCACGCCCTGTCTGCACTACAGTCTCCTCCCGTCTCCTCTAGCTCAGCAGACCTGATGAGCAGATCACAGATACCCGCTGTGTCAGAAAAACATTCACACACAGGTCAGCAGGGGGCGGTATAGCTACAGGAAGTAGAGGGAGGTTGGGAGGCTGCCAGTCCAGCTGGTAGACCCCACAGTAGAGGTGGTGGATATTACTGTAATGTATACAGGCTGCTGTTAGTGGGGAAATTATTCTATACAACAGGCCACCAGGGGGCGCTCACACCACTTCAGAACCAGTGAAGGACTGTAGTTGCATTCCTGATGGTGGGGGTTATATTATAACTTCAGTTATCCTTTAATCCCAGTCACAAGCAGCAGCAGGACAGAGACTTCCCTGGGCTCAATGTGTCCTGCTGCTGCTTGTGACTGCCTGTCCATTGCATGGGGCTCATAGTGGGCTCAATTCACCCTCTCTGCTGAGCAATGCAGTTGTAGCTAGAGATATACAGACTAAGTACTTCCCGGTCAGACATTATTGCTGTTCTTGTGGCCTGATAAAGAAACAAGCTGGAGAATTTTCTGAAGGCCATCACCTTTCTATGACCTTCATTACAGGTAGTAAATGAGATAGGGACTGTAGGTTTGTTCCGAACCTCAATCTGTTCTTAAGTCGGAACATTGTGCCATCTCTGTCCCCTGTACCTCCTCTGTGCCCCCCTGTTCCTCCAGTGTCCCCCTCTGTGCCATCTCTGTCCCCTGTACCTCCTCTGTGCCCCCTGTGCCTCCAGTGTCCCACTCTGTGTCACCTCTGGCCCCTGTACCTCCTCTTTGCTCTCCTGTGCCTCCAGTGTCCCCCACTGTGCCATCTCTGCCCCCTGTACCTCCTCTGTGCCTCCAGTGTCCCCCACTGTGCCATCTCTGTCCCTTGTACCTCCTCTTTGCTCTCCTGTGCCTCCAGTGTCCCCCACTGTGCCATCTCTGCCCCCTGTACCTCCTCTGTGTCCCCCTGTGCCTCCAGTGTCCTCCTCTGTGTCACCCCTGCCCCCTGTACCTCCTCTGTGCCCCCCCCCCCCCCTGTGCCTCCAGTGTCCCCCACTGTCACCTCTGCCCTCTGTACCTCCTCTGTGCCTCCAGTGTTCTTATCTGTGCCATCTCTGTCCCCTGTACCTCCTCTGTGCCCCCTGTGCCCCCCTCTGTGTCACCTCTGGCCCCTGTACCTCCTCTTTGCTCTCCTGTGCCTCCAGTGTCCCCCACTGTGCCATCTCTGCCCCCTGTACCTCCTGTGTCCCCCTGTGCCTCCAGTGTCCTCCTCTGTGTCACCTCTGTCACCTGTACCTCCTCTGTGCCCCCCTGTGCCTCCAGTGTCATCCTCTGTGTCACCTCTGTCCCCTGTACCTCCTCTGTGACCCCTTTTCCCTCCAGTGTCCCCCTCTGTGTCACCTCTGTCCCCTGTTCCTCCTCTGTGCCTCCAGTGTCCCCCCCCCCCCCCCCCCGTGCCACATCTGCCCCCCACTGTGTTACCTCTGTCCCTGTTCCCTCAGTGTCCCCCTCTGATCCCTGTTCCTTTTGTGAATTCTTCTGTCCCCCTTTATCGAGCACTGGATCACAGGTTTGTTTTAACATGTATGAAATGTGTATGCAGAGCCTAGCACCCTCTATATGGTATAGAGTACTGCAGCAAAACGCCATGTTACCGGGTTTAACATTTTTTCTTAGATTTTTTTTTCAATTAGTTTACTTAAAAACTTTAAAGGGATACTGTAGGGGGGTCGTAGGAAAATGAGCTGAACTTACCCGGGACTTCTAATGGTCCCCCGCAAACATCCTGTGCCCGCGCAGCCACTCACCGATGCTCCGGCCCCGCCTCCGGTTCACTTCTGGAATTTCTGACTTTAAAGTCAGAAAACCACTGCGCCTGCACGCCCGTGTCCTCGATCCCGCTGATGTCACCAGGAGTGTACTGCGCAGACACAGACCATACTGGGCCTGCGCTGTGCGCCCTTGATGACATCAGCGGGATCGAGGACACGGCAACGCAGGCGCAGTGGTTTTCAGACTTTAAAGTCTGAAATTCCAGAAGTGAAGCGGAGGCGGGGCCGGAGCATCGGGGAGTGGCTGCGCGGGCACAGGATGTCTGCGGGGGACCATTAGAAGCCCCGGGTAAGTTCAACTCATTTTCCCCCGACCCCCCCTACAGTATTTCTTTAAGGTGTAGTTTTTCATGCTGTTTGTAACAGCGGGTCATTCGTCAGTCAGGCGCTTGTAAGTCGGGGACTACCGTATATATTTTTGTAAATTTTGAAGATCGTACATCAACTTTTATCAGTTGTGTATTGAGAACTTTTAGATATCAATAAATAGATTGGATGTTTTTTTTATCCTGACGGTCTCTCGATTGCTGCATGAGACAAGCATTGTTTGGTTGCGCAGAAGATTATGGAAGATGCGGTGGAACGCCACCAAGGATATTACACGTGAGATTTTCCCGATTTTTTTGTATTTCCTCCTCCCCACCGGACAATAGACACGACTGCGTCCGATCTCTTCCATCATTTGCTACATGAAGTCGATTGAAGGTTTATCGATTGACTTGTAGAAGTGGATTGGATTGTCTGGTGTAATCAGCTAGTAAAGTGCACCTGTCATTGCTGGTCCAACAGTTAAGGTACCCATACATCCAGCAACAATGGGCAGATTCGACTAAAAGATAAATCTCTATCTGATCGAATCTGATTAGAGAGAGATCTGTCAGCTGCTCATACACTGCAGCCTGATTGCCTATCAATTTTATATTGAAATCGATCAAGAATCAGTCTTGTCCCGATATCATTCCCTGTTACCGCTATACATACGACTACCTGACATCTTGCAGCATGACCAATCGATATATGCGACCAATTCCGGCCTGAAATTGGTTGCATTGACAATCGGTCATGTTCTTGGTGGCACCGGTTTTATGGAATCGGATGGTCAATCAGCCGCCAAGTCGATAGATGTACAGCCAAGTTTTATTTGTTTCCGCAATATCGATTGCTTCAATTTTGTAAGATAGAGATTGGAGGTTGTGTGAGCTGATAGCTGCAGTGTGAGGGTGCACCTTGCACTGGGACCCCCAGGAGCAGCTGCCAGCAGGGGAGACCCCCTCCTCCCCCAGCACTGATGTAATGAGATAATGAGCTGCCTGGCTAAGCTGGAACATATGGCATCTGAAACACTCACTAGTCATTTTTATGCGAGCCATGTGTGAGCAGCATACAGTCAGCAGTGATGGTAGAGTCCGGCCCCCCCTGCAGAGGCTGGCAATGGTTGGGGCCAGCCTGCAGACTCTCTGCACAAGGGCAGTGTGCAGTCCTAGCTGGGCATTGTGGAGGTGGCTCCCTGCATGCATTGCCCCAGCTGTGGCTGGCAGCTCAGGAGGTGGCAGATCACTGATGAGGAGGATGAGGATGGGGAAGTGTATCTGCAGCAGTGACTCATGAGAAGGAGGAGGAGGCAGCAGCAGCAGCAGGAGCCACAGACACTGCTCACACTGGAGGCAGCAGCAGCCACACACACACTGCACACATTACACATATAGCACTGCACAGCAGCCACACACACACACATTGCACTGCACACACAAGGTGCTCTGCTGTCAGGAGACCTCTGAGGATGGCAGCCCGGTGACCCCCTGCAAGGACCAGGTACTGTCCCCTCCAGCTGCTGCCATCATGCCTCCCCCCATACAGAGATGTGGGGGGCCCCTATTGTCTCTGACATATGAGGGGCAGACTGCAGGGGGGGGGGGGGGGGGGGGGGCTGTCACTGGGTATAGGGGGGCTGCTGCCTGTACATTATACATTGTATTGCATTGCTTTGTATGATGGCTGCATGGCTCAGTGTGTGCTGCCTGTCCATTATATAGATGACATGATATAATGCTGTGCATGGCGTGCTGTCTGTGGATTGTATATTACAGCTGCAGTGCATGTACTGGCTATATCATTACAGGGCTCTGTGCTATGGCTGCTCAGTGATAAGGATGGGATACATGATATACTGTGATAGGTGCTCTCTGTGCATTATATACAATGTATTCTGGCTGTACAGTGATGAGGCTACAGTGCATGGACTGTGGGTGTTATATGCTGTGTGCTCTGCAGTGTTATATAGTGTGTGTGTTATATAATGTGTGCATTGTGTGCTGGCTGTATTATATGCTGTGTGTTATGGACAGTGTGTATTGCTGTGTAATATATATTGTGTGTGTATTATAGGCAGTGTGTGCAGCGTGTGTATTATGTACTGTGCTGTGTATTATTGGACTGTGCTGCTATGTATAATGTGAGCAGGTTTCTGCAGGCAGCCCATTACACCAGCATTTCCTGGATTGTTTGTGTATCTGACGTGTTTGTTTTATACATAAACAGGAATGATCTCTATCTATCTATCTATCTATCTATCTATCTATCTATCTATCTATCTATCTATCTATCTATCTATCTATCTATCTATCTATCTATCTATCTATCTATCTATCTATCTATCCTCCTGTCTTCATATCCTCTGCACCGTTTTGTTAGACACATATGTAGTGCACACTATACCCCATGTATATGCTGATAATCAGTAGAGATAAGGTATAGATCAGCAGAGGATGACTTTATGTCCCTGCTAAACCCACAGAAGCATGTGGTGTGTAATCTCTGTATATATACAGTATATGATGTGTGTGTGTGTATATGTATGTGTGTGTGTGTGTGTATTGTGTGCATATATATTGTATCATACAAGTAGTTATGCCCAGACACAGTGCTGGTGGTTGGATACTGGCATCTCATGTGTTGCCAGCCCCCTGCCATGGATATGTTATATTATAGAGTATTGTGTGATGTGTGTGTATATATATTGTACTGTTTATGCTGCTAGCATGTTTAATTGTAGCTGTAAATGTACTGTATTGTTAATTGTTGTCAGTATATGTAATTGTAGCCGTGTGTGTAACACGTACAATTATTGTTGTTATTGTACTTTGCTCAAGCCATGTGTACCACAAGCAATTCCCAGTACGGCTTCACCGTACTTGGCAAATAAATACTTCTTGATTCTTGATATAGATATATATATATATATATATATAGTCTGTGTGTGTCTATATGTACTGTACATGTAGTGTGTGTGTCTATATGTACTGTACATGTAGTGTGTGTGCCTATATATACATTGTATATGTAGTGTGTGATATTTGTGTGCAGTTCTGCCCAGACACAGCGGTGGTGGTGGTGGTGTAGTGGCATCTCGTGTGTTGCCGGCCCCCTGCCATGGATATGTTATATTATCAGGTATTTGGCTCAGTCACATGACTTCTATAGCTGGAGTTTAGGCGATGCTTTCGTGGTGGAGTTTGGCAGCGACAGACATTAACCCTTTGCTCCCCAGTAGCCCCCCCCCCAGTAATTGTGTCATTATGGGGGCTGCCTACCTGGGCAGGTGTGATAGGAGGATACTGGTGACACGCAGGACTGGGACCGCCTCATTAGCCAGGCCCCTCCCCCGGGACGCGTCACAGCGCCATGGGATATCACTCCGCCAGTATATAGATGTATTTTTGGCCGCCTCTGTTCGCGGTTTCTTCAGAATTATTGATTCTGGGATTGAGTTTCACAATTCTATACTCCCTGGCTGCAAACACTGGAGACGTTATGGGCAACCTCATGCAGGGACTATAGACGCTCGCTGTCGGGTATAGACGACCGCAATCGCATATAGACGTCCGCAATCGCATATAGACGTCCGCAAACGCATATAGACGTCCGCAATCGCATCTAGATGTCCGCAATCTCAGATGTCCGACGTCCGCAATCTCATATAGATGTCCGCAATCGCATATAGACGACCAAAATCGCATGTAGACGTCCGCAATCTCATATAGATGCCCGCAATCGCATATAGATGTCCGCAATCGCATATAGATGTCCGCAATCTCAGATGTCTGCAATCGCATATAGATGTCCGCAATCGCATATAGATGTCTGCAATCGCATATAGATGTCTGCAATCGCATATAGATGTCCGCAATCTCAGATGTCTGCAATCGCATATGCAATCTGCAATCGCATATAGATGTCCGCAATCGCATATAGACGTCCGCAATCGCATATAGATGTCCGCAATCGCATATAGATGTCCGCAATCGCATATAGATGTCCGCAATCTCATATAGACGTCCGCAATCGCATATAGATGTCCGCAATCTCAGATGTCCGCAATCGCATATAGACGTCCGCAATCTCATATAGACGTCCGCAATCGCATATAGATGTCCGCAATCTCATATAGACGTCCGCAATCGCATATAGATGTCCGCAATCTCAGATGTCCGCAATCTCATATAGACGTCCGCAATCTCAGATGTCCGCAATCGCATATAGATGTCCGCAATCTCAGATGTTCGCAATCGCATATAGACGTTCGCAATCTCATATAAACGTCCGCAATCGCATATAGACGTCCGCAATCGCATATAGACGTCCGTAATCGTTCACTCATGGTGCGGGGTGTACAGACCATTACTTTCATGTCGAGCCTGGAATATCTTGCTCATCATGCTAATCCTCTCACTCATACAGCATCCCTGACGTGAGAGGGGTATGGAGGCTGCAATATTGATTTCCTTTTACACAATGCAGATTGCTTGGCTGTCCTTTGCCTCTTATGGTACATACACACGGGGCAAAACTGTCGCCACAAACACGTGGCACACGCACGTTGCAGCGACAGGTCCCCCGTGTGTATGACGCGCACGCCACGAACCGTCGCTAGTCAGAGCTGTCGCCAGGCGATTGGTGTGGCCAATTGCTGGCAACAGCTGTCGCCGCAACTTCGCCGCAACTGTTGCTAGACCGCCACGCGTACTGCGTGTGTATGCGGACCAGCGACAGAAACCCATACACAATGCACGGAGCTTCCGGCAGGGGGGGGGCTGGGGGAGGAACCTTCGGTGACAGCTTCCGGCGCATCTCTGTCCCTCTGTGCGCCGTGTGTACGGCTGCAGCGCAGAGGGACCTGGCGAAGAGCTGTCGCTGCTTTTTTTTGTCTCTTGTGAGACATTTGTGCCTTGTGTGTACGAGGCCTAATGCTCTTACCCAGAGCCCCTGAACAAGCATGCAGATCAGGTGAATGAAGCGTGAATGGAGATGCATGCTTGTTTTAGGCATGTGATTCAGACACTACTGCAGCAACTGGGTATTGTTTAACAGGAAATAAATATGGCAGACTCCATATCCGTCTCATACATACACACATGCAATAATTGTTGTCTAAATTGGCTGATAACGACCAATTCAGACGTCAGTTGTTAACGCATGTATTGTGTGTACATTCTCGCCATCCGTCCCTTCAAGATCCAGCATGTTGGACCCTTAGCGACCTCCGACCCCCAAGCATGACAGATTGCAAAGTTATGTATGGTCTACCCGACCGCAGGAAGTGGTTCCATTCTGCACCGATTGCCGTCCTTCCGCCCCCTCCATACTACAGAACGCCTGAGGCTAGGGGTGTGTCTATACAGCACCGGCCCCGAATTTCTCCTCCTAGGGATCGTTTCCCAGTCCCCGATGGGCAACAGTGATTGCATGTGTGTGCTTAGCATTACTTGTTAAGCCCGTAGACCAGGCACTGAGGTTGTCCCGCTGAGCGTGTGGCCAGTGTGGACCTTTCCTAGCGGATGCGGCAGACCTGGGCTCCCGTCTGTTTATTGTAGGGCAGGAGAGGGAGGCCAGTTCCTCCTAGACGGAGGCATCAGCCCTTTAGCTAAACACGTCGTTATTTAATTATTTACAGTTTAGAGAGTCTGGAATCGGTCCTGATGCTTCGAGGCCTCGTATTATATCAGCACTGCGGAGGAGCCCTTTATGGCTTAATCTCCAGCACGATATAATTCCACACGTGCAAATCCACGAGGATGTTATCCAACTGCAGCCGCAGAGTCGCTGGGAGGCTGTGTTACTGGGCCACCTTGTCGCTGGGCCACCGTACCGCTGGGTCGGGTTCTCTTGTCCTGGTCTGGGAATGAGCCGTCTGCTGGGTCGGGTTCTCTTGTCCTGGTCTGGAAATGAGCCCTCTGCTGGGTCGGGTTCTCTTGTCCTGGTCTGGAAATGAGCCCTCTGCTGGGTCAGGTTCTCTTGTCTTGGTCTGGGAATGAGCCCTCTGCTGGGTCAGGTTCTCTTGTCTTGGTCTGGAAATGAGCCCTCTGCTGGGTCGGGTTCTCTTGTCCTGGTCTGGGAATGAGCCCTCTGCTGGGGCGGGTTCTCTTGTCCTGGTCTGGGAATGAGTCCTCTGCTGGGTCGGGTTCTCTTGTCCTGGTCTGGGAATAAGTCCTCTGCTGGGTCGGGTTCTCTTGTCTTGGTCTGGGAATGAGCCCTCTGCTGGGTCGGGTTCTCTTGTCTTGGTCTGGGAATGAGCCCTCTGCTGGGTCGGGTTCTCTTGTCCTGGTCTGGGAATGAGCCCTCTGCTGGGTCGGGTTCTCTTGTCCTGGTCTGGGAATGAGCCCTCTGCTGGGTCGGGTTCTCTTGTCCTGGTCTGGAAATGAGCCCTCTGCTGGGTCGGGTTCTCTTGTCCTGGTCTGGGAATGAGCCGTCTGCTGGGTCGGGTTCTCTTGTCCTGGTCTGGAAATGAGCCCTCTGCTGGGTCGGGTTCTCTTGTCCTGGTCTGGAAATGAGCCGTCTGCTGGGTCGGGTTCTCTTGTCCTGGTCTGGGAATGAGCCGTCTGCTGGGTCGGGTTCTCTTGTCCTGGAATGCTAGTTGGCTTTCCCAGTGTGTATCGCCCTAAAAACCACTTATCCTCACCTCCTTTGGGACGTGTTTGGTGGACTGGGGGGGAAACAGCAACCGATTTGGCAATCTCTTGCTTTTCGCTGCTCATTTTGAGAAGCTCATGGGATGGCTAGGCAGACAACAGATCATTAGATTGGGAAAGATCGGAATTTGATGTCTAAACCTAGATTTAGCCTAAGGAAATGCCCCTGTAAACGGCACATACACATGCAACATCACTGTCCCCTGACATTACATGGCCCGAGGCTTACAGACGTGCCGCTTGCCTGCAGGCCAGCAATGTGTTCTGTTGCTACGTGGAGGGGGTGGAGGGCTGAGGGAGCGGCAAGGCTGTGACATCACATGGCAGCCGGGTAAGTGGGGAGGACAATGCTCTCGGCCGTAGCTCGGCCCCCAGGATGGTCCAGAGGGGTCTGGGACTGCCGTATACATGCTGGATGCTCGGCAGAGGTGGTCATTACCCGCCACCTCAGCTGAGTGAGTTGCAGCTTCACAAAAATAAATGCCTTCGGAAAAAACACAAAACACAAAGAGTGATCGCTGTGTACTGTGAAGCCTGGCGGTGGTGAATTAAGATCCCTGCCTGGGTGGCCTATCAGCTAAGTGAAGTGTAAGTGAGCTCAGCCAAATGGGGTTGTAATAAAGCTAAAGTTAGAGGAATATGAACGCTGGCACCGCTGCTATTAATTTCCTTCCTCTCCCTTTAATGGTGATCACTCACAAGCATTATCCACCGGTTTGATTTTATAAACAGAATATTTGAATTTGAATGACGTTTCAGTGTGATGCTGTGAACAGGGGAAGCGTGTGCAATCCTGGGGGCTGCTGGGGAGAGCTGATGTCTTCTCTATTAAAGGGCACCTCAAGTGACAGGGATATGGTGGCTGCCATATGTATTTCCTGTTAAACAATACCAGTTGCCTGGCTGTACTGCTGATCTCTCTGGCTGCAGTAGTGGCTGAATCACACACCTGGAACAAGCATGCAGCTAATCCAGTCCCACTTCAGTCAGAGTACCTGATCTGCTGCATGCTTGTTCAGGGGCTGTGGCTAAATGTATTAGAGGCAGAGGATCAGCAGGACAGCCAGGCAATCTGTATTGTTTAAAAGGAAATATGGCAGCCTCCATATACTTCTTCCTTTCAGCTGTCCTTTAAAGCCAATCAATTTATTGTGTTTTTCACGCCTTATGCCAGGTACACACCATACAATATTCTGGCAGATTTACCTATCAGATTGATTATTTCCAACATGTCTGATCTGAATTTCAATTGTTTGAGTTTCTGTGTTTTTTTTTTTT
The DNA here is from genome assembly GCF_040937935.1 of Hyperolius riggenbachi. NCBI lineage: Eukaryota > Metazoa > Chordata > Amphibia > Anura > Hyperoliidae > Hyperolius > Hyperolius riggenbachi. The sequence continues at coordinate 4,595,343 of NC_090650.1, forward strand.
TAAATCCTTTTTTCGATTTTTTTTTTTAAATCGATTTTTATAGAACTAAACAAAAATCGATCGAAAAAAATGATCAAAGAAACTTAAAAAAATTGAGATCTAAATTGAGATCGGACAAGTTGGGAATAATCGATCTAGCAGGTAAATCTGCCAGAAAATTGTATGGTGTGTATCTGGCATTAAAGCGGACCTGCACTCTGACCTCCTCTCTGCTCTTAAAGATAAGCAACAGCATAATAACATTTAAACAAAAACATTTCTTTGTTACTCCTGCAATAAATCCGCACTGTTTCTATCCCCTGCTTTCATGGAAGCAGACATATTGTTAACATCCTGTGCTTTCAAATGAGCTTATCTGCCATCTCTGCCATAGCAGTCAGGTGACACAGGGGAGAGATCAAATTACAACTCGTGATTAGTCACAGATGAGGGGGAACTAGGCCTCTTTTCTATGGACTGTTGATAGGCAGTGAAATGCCACTCAAACTCTCACAACTACTCACTGCTGCCTGTGCAAGAGTTCAGGTCCACTATAAATGGATCCTTGTATTAGGCAGGTACGCAGTGCATATGGGAGATAGTCTAGGATGGCCTCTGTGGACATGGCAGTGATATGCAGATTACTTTGTTTGTAACGTGTTTTGCTTCTGAGTGGTAATTGGAGTGCAATCGAAATATAATCACTGTGTAGTTTTTACAGCGTGGAACGTCATATAAGTCAGACGAATGTATGGGTACTTTGCTCTGTGTGTGTTTTATGGCCCAGCTAGGCTGAGCTGCAGTAGCTTTGCTGCCCTTCAAACTCTGCTTTTTACAAGGTCGTAACACGTTACTCCTAAAGCCTGTGTCTGTTCTGCTGTGTGAGAAGCACCTTATAAAACCGCAAATACGCTGTCATTAACGAAATAAGCAGCTGCACAGTGTACCTGCCTCGATAAACTGCTTACCATGTCTCTCTTGTCTCTGCCACAGGTTGTCTACATCTAAGGCAAAACCAGAGTCATGTGATCGACCAGCGGAACCTCCAGAAGCCTTCAGTCAACGAGATTGCCAGAAAACGGTTTCTCGGGCATCATGTACATCGCGATATCCTGCTGAGATGAACATGATGAAGACAGAAGCTCCAGCGGAGCGCTCGAACCTGCGGAGTGCCTCCCCGCACCGGAACGCCTACCGAACGGAGTTCCAGGCGATCAAGAGCACCTTTGACAAACCAAAAGCCGATGGGGAGGAGAAATCGAAAGGGGACGGAGATGTTCCGCAAACGCAGCAGACCCGGGGGCGCCGGTACGGCTCCAACGTCAACCGGATCAAAAACTTGTTCATGCAGATGGGGATGGAGCCCACCGAGAATAATGGAGTACAGCCGAGGAGGTCCAAAGCCACACCGGCGTCTCCACCGAGGAGGCCGAAGCAGCCCAAAGAATTTGTGGAAAAGAAAGAAGTACCGGACGTTAAATTGAAGGCAACCCTCTCTGACAGGATTAGCCGCTTTGACACTTTAGATGGACCTTCTTTTTCCAAGTTTACAGAGACTCGAAAGTTGTTTGAACACAGTTCCAATGACTCTGGCCACCCCGGCCGCTATTCTTCCAGAAAGGAAAGACAGCGGTCTAGTGAACTCTCAGATGATGGTCGCGGGAGCAAGTCAAACCGGGGCAGCAGTGACTCTCTGGACAGCCTCAGTTCCAGGACCGAAGCCTTGTCGCCTACCGTCAGTCAGCTCAGTGCTGTGTTTGAGGGCAACGACACCCTAAATTCCAACAACCTGGAGAAGAAAGAGAATGATGAAGGGTATTCCGTAACCGGTCACTACCCGATGAACATCACAACTTCTTCTGTTAACGATTTTGAAGGCTATGGTCACTCGAAGGATTTGAATTCTTGGTCGCCAACACAGGAGACCGACACGGACGCAGAAATCGCTCAGATGAATAGACCGTCGTCCAGAGAAGATGGCCTCATCACCATCAAAGAGGTAAAAAGAGAAAGCGTTGGCTGCAGTACATCAAACGATCACCTAGTGCTCCACAACGATCTGACGGAGGGGACCAATGATGGACTGCATGCGAGACACGCGGCCAAGAAAGGCGACCACGCCACGCAGCATAATGACTTTTCGGAAAACTTTACAAATTCGTTCGATAGGACTAAATCGGTAGGGTCACCGACAGCCTTTGAAAAAAATGAAATGGTCAACCGGTCGTCCCCTTCTCCAACGTCCCTCGACGTCGGGACCAGCATAACCAGCGACTTGAATAGCTTGTCCACCCTCCAGACGTACGACCAGTCTAACTATAATGTGTACAGAGTGCGCTCCCGGTACAATGCGGAGTGGGAGGAGACTGAAGCTGGGGATGATGATGATGACAGTGATGAAAATAAGTCTTATGAGCCAGACATGGAGTTTTTTGAGGTTCCGGGATTACCGGAGGAAGAGGAGGTTCCACCTCAGAGGAAGATTAAATTCAGCAAAGCGCCAATCAAAGTAAGTTTATCATAATTACATCATTTTATATTAGTTACATCAGTTACACCAGTTTATCATAGTTACATCAGTTTATATTAGTTACATACTTAGTTTGGTTGTAGAAGACATCCGTCCATCGAGTTCAACCAGAAAATATTGTACAACCCTGTCCTGCCCCCTCCCACATCTCAGTGATCCAGAGGTAGGCGAAATACCCTTAAAGTGCGCATAGGTCTAGCGATATAGCGGTATGGGCTATCGACCAAGAGACAGATCTCTCTCTGATTGGAGGAAGACCTGTGACCTGCCCATACAGTGCAGGCTGATTCCCGATTGATTTCAGAATAAAATTTATCTGGAATTGTCTTAGCTACAGCTCCTCCTCGCCTGCCTTGCTGCCCCCCCATGTAAAATGTCTCCTCTGGTGCCCGTGCAATGTATATACTCACCTTCCGCTGGTGTGACTCCCTGCATCAACTACCATCAGCGATGCACAACGATCTGACAGAGGCATGGGCTGGGGTATGCTGGGGCACTGCCCCACTGCCCCCCCCCCCCAAGGAACTACTGGGCCCCTCCTCCTGCTCAATAACCTACAGTTAACTGTTTCCAGGCCCCAGCAGCATACAGTGAACAGGATGGGGTCTGTAAAAATACTCTCCATGTTTCTCTCCCTCCTGTCTCTTCCCCCTCTCCTTGTTTATAGAGTCGTCAGACACAGGCTGGGGGCTGGAATGATTTGTCTGTGATCTGTCCACACAGGAGCAGCTTGCTAGCAACTAAGGATTAAAGCATGCCAGCCAACTAGCCAAATACATCTGTAGGGAACTGGTCTTCAATAATAGTACCATCATTTGGGTCTTATCATTGCTGAACTAGTTTCCTTAATGTTGTCACCTGAGTTCGGCAAAAAAATCTAAAGCTTGCAAAGCAAAGATTGATTCTGATCACCGAAATGGGCCCCCCAGCCAGACATTGTGCCCTCCAAAAATTTCAAGCTGGAGCAGGCACTGGACAGAGGGGACCGATGACTGCATGCGGGTCCATTTGATGTTAATCCTTTTCTGTGTACTTACCATAAACGCTGTATTAATGTTGAAATACAGTGATTAAAAACAAACTTAAGGTGGCCATACACTGGTCGATTTGCCATCAGATTCGACCAACAGATTGATCCCTCTCTAATGGAATCTGATCAGAGAGGGATCGTATGGCTGCCTTTACTGCAAACAGATTGTGAATCGATTTCAGCCTGAAACCGATCACAATCTGTGGAGCTGCCGTAGAGCTGTAGTAGAGGGCGCTCTACTGTTTAAACTTCCTGCCGGGACAGGAAGTTCTGTGTAGCTGCGAACCCAGCGTGGAAAGAAGACAGCGGAACAGGTAATGTATACCCGCTGTATTGCGCCGGTCGTCGGGCATTCGAACGCCGCTATCGACGCACTCCCGACCCGCGGCGATCGAGAAAAATCTTCCGCACGGATGGATCGACGGGAACGATCGATTTTGGACGGAAATCGATTGTTCTGTCAGCGGTGTGCGCGGCAATTTCACAACCGATTTGATTACTGTGATCGAATCGGCCGTATATCGGCGGGAAAATCGTTAGGTGTATGGGGCCCCTTGAGGCAGAAATATAAACTTAAAAAAACAGGTTTCTATATCCTGCAAGGCCAGAATGTTTTCTCTGGTTGCTGAAGACTTCTGGTTAACGGAGTTCCAGATAACGAGGTTTTCTGTATTTATATGCTCAGTTATGAAGGTCAGATTGTACTTGAGGTTCAGATGAAATAAGATAGCAACTAGGCAATGCTTTTTGTAATCGTTCTATTACTTGTATGCAGCTTGGATATGGCCCAGTCATACGCGGGATCATTGTAAAAATATTGTAGATTTCTTTACATATTGTGAACGTTTTTCACGGTAGATGAAGAGCAATCTCTCTGCAGAGTCTCTGTATATTTAGCCCATAAATACTCTGAACCACATTTTGTATATAGTCACCCTATGTTTATTAATGTCATATATTCGCACTCTATTAGTATTACGATTATTTATATTCCATAGGGACCTATGCTTCAAAACAATGTTTATCTAACCAGCAGTGCGATTGCAGTATTTGCCAGTAGGGGGCAGTCTGAGAATGTGTGCAGGTAGCAGGCTCCTCCTCTATCGCCATGCTGGCATTTGTAGTGCACCAGTCTGGATGTTTAGCAATTATCTAATGTAATATAAACGCTTAGGCCCCATTCACACTTAGGCCCAGTGCACACTGAGCGGTATTAGGTGCGATCCGCCTGTAAATACGCTTGGCTAATGTATTTCAATGGGACGGTGCACACCGGCGGTTTGAGGTTTGTAGCAAAGTGCAAACGCGCCTCCTGCTGCATGTTTGCGGTTTGCAGAGGCGTTTCTGCCTCAAAGTATAGAAAAAAACGCACACCGCTCTGAAAAACACCAGATCAGAGCAGTTTTCCAGGCGTTTTTCTTACAGAAGCTGTTCAGTAACAGCTTTACTGTAACAAAATATGTGTAATCTGCTTCACAAAAACGCTCCAAAAACCGCTAGGTATGTTTAGAAGTCCGCTCTATACATGCCTAGAATGGCTCTGAAATCAGCTCCCAAAACCGCTAGCACATTGCGGATCTGCTAGCGGTTTTGGTGTGCACTGCAAAATGCCGGAGATTTTTGCCAGCGTTTTGCAGGAGTGATTTTTCTGTGATTTCACGCGGAAAAATCACTGAACACTGCGGCGATTTTGCTGCGATTGTGTTTAGCGCTTCTACAGCACTGAAACGCGATCGCCGGGAAATCGCCTGAAAATGGTGCAGGCGACGCATTTGCGTTTTGCATTTTTTGGGCGATTTGCGGCAATTAGCGCAAATCCCCCAAGTAAGATTGGGCCCATAGGGTTTTATTACGCTAGCGCTTTTAAAAAGCGTTAGCGTTTGAGCGTTTTGCCAAAATCGCGGCAAAACACTCTAGTGTGAATGGGGTCTTATCATGGTTTTATATTCCATTCATCCACATGTAGAAGCTTTGAGGACCACCCTGTCTGTCTGATCACATTCACCACAATCATAGTTTTAGAACAAATATTGTAAAGTCATCTTACTTTTCCTAATGTACTCTTTTTGTTGCGTGAACATTTCTCTTGCTACTCCTACATTCCTATCACACAGTCACCCGCTTGTAATCGGAGCATGTCTAAGGAAAGACTGAGGATCTGGAGAGTGGATTATGTGATGGGGAAGGTGGATCCAGGGAAGGAGAGAGGACGGTGAGAAGTCTTGTGTAGGAGAGTTTGAGGAGGTGGTTGTGATGGAGGAGAAGGTCATATGAAGTTGTGTTGTGAGCTTGAAGAAGTCTTCATCGGTTGGAGTTGGAAGTTGGATCTGGGTTCTTTGGGGTTCAGTTATTTGGCGTTGGAAAGACTTTGAAGGACAGGACAGAATTGAAAGCATACATGAAATGAAACGTTTAGATAAAATTACCGGTAGATACATTGGTAGTGGCAAGCCGTGAATACTCAAGAGGCTTCCCTGATCCCTCTCGAGCCCACCGTTCCTGCACCGGGACCCTCCAAACATATTTCACAAGAGCTTGGTGAATATGTTTCCCCGTGGCCGAGTGCGTCTCTAATGGGCATGGGTGAGTATAGTCTCTAATGGGCATGGGTGAGTATAGTCTCTAAGGCCCCGTTCACACTTGCGTTTTTGCAAAAAAACGGAACACATGTCCGGATCTGTTCCATGCGTATCCGGACCGGATGCGTACGGTTGCACTCAGGATCTGGTCCAGATCCGTTCCGTTTGCATCCGGTTTTTCATCAGTAGGTGATATCCGGATCCGTTTTTAAAGGGATACAGACTATATAAATTCTTGGGGTCTGGGAGGTCTGCAGAAGCCCTGGGGTCATTGTTGGAGACAGCCTGACGTGTGGAGACCATCCTTGGATATAGAGACTGCAGTTTGGACCATGGGTCCAGTGTATTTGTACTCATTACCTGGGAATTGCCTCCTTTTTGATTTCTACCTATACTATGTGGGAAGAAGGCGTGCTCCTCGCAGGAGATGGTGGGGGCACCAGGCAGGTAGCTGCTGCACCTGTAGAATCAGGTCCTCCGGTGTGTAGGGCCTCACCTCTTCCTCCGACATGCTGCCAAATATCTCCAGCCACAAGTCACTGCTGCTCCACTCCTCAAACTCTGGGACCATGAAAACGCCGCATAGGAAGTGGGTAGAACGTACAGATTTTTTATAGCCAGTGTGTTGCCTCCTTTCCGTTTCTCATTGGTTCAGCGGTGCGGATGGTGCAGTCAGGATCCGGTCCGGGTGCGGCGGCCGGATCCGACGTACGTGAAAAATAGAGCAAGTTGGAAAAGTGTCCGGAGTTCGTATCCGGTCCGCGTGGAACGGACAAGTATGTACGCATCCATAGACTATCATTGGATTGGACGTCTGTTCCGTTTGTACAGTATACGTTCCGGATCCGGTCCGGAAAATCCTGACTGCTAACACAAATGTGAGTCCAGCCTAATGGGCATGGGTGAGTATAGTCTCTAATGGGCATGGGTGAGTATAGTCTCTAATGGGCATGGGTGAGTATAGTCTGTAATGGGCATGGGATAGTATAGTCTCTAATGGGCATGGGTGAGTATAGTCTGTAATGGGCATGGGATAGTATAGTCTCTAATGGGCATGGGTGAGTATAGTCTGTAATGGGCATGGGATAGTATAGTCTCTAATGGGCATGGGTGAGTATAGTCTGTAATGGGCATGGGATAGTATAGTCTCTAATGGGCATGGGTGAGTGCGTCTCCAATGGGCATGGGTGAGTGCGTCTCCAATGGGCATGCATGGGTGAGTGCGTCTGTAATGGGCATGGGATAGTATAGTCTCTAATGGGCATGGGTGAGTATAGTCTCTAATGGGCATGGGTGAGTATAGTCTGCTCATGCCCAATAGAACTGAGCCAGACATGCCAGCCTTTTCCTCCGCCCATGAGTGGCTTAGCTCCACGGGGCGTGCCCACACCTTCCTCGCACAAGTACCAAAAAGTAAATGAAAAAAGTACGGACAGCATTATTCTGAGTGTTTTCCTGCTGGCTGGTGGCTTAAAAGCCATTTTATTGATGATGTGTGAAAACGTCACCTGGTAGAAAACTTGGAGGAAAAGTGAATTGGATCGTCCCGTTCTCTCTTGCAATCGACCATAGAAACTTTTAACGTCGTTTTTCTTCACATACTGTGTGGTTTTCTGTACAATTGAATGATTTGCATCTGAGGAAAATATTGTACCGTTTATGGGCTCCTTAAAGCAGCCAATCACGTGCTAGCTGGCATCTGTTCCTCTGTGCCAATGTAAGGTGCATCTTATTGGCCATTGTAACAAAAACAAAGCTTTTCCCTTCCAAACACTCCCACCAGTGACTGCCTCTGTGTGTCGCCACGGCCATGTGCTTCCCGCCTGTTCACCACGGCAACCAGAGGCAGGTTTCTGCAACGTGTGCTTGTGAAGGTCCGATGCCTGCACAGTACACAGACGGTTATGTAAAAGTCCGCCATTCGCCTCATGCACTGTTATGCCGGGTACACACCATGCAATTCTCTTTCAGATAGACGGCCTAATCAATAATTTCCAACAGGTCCAATCTGATTTCCGATCATTTATTCTGATCAGTTTTGTATAGAAGTGATCAGAAAAACAATCGGAAATAAGATTGCACCTGCTGGAAATTATGAATTCGATCCATTTATCTGGCGGTAAATTGCATGGTGTGTACTACTAGACATTACAGACCAAATATTTGAATGTTTGAAAACTGGCCTTGTGGGAGCGCTGAGGGGCAATGATCGAACCGCAACGCAATGCTTAACTAGACATCACTGGGCCCCCCTGCAAAACTTTGGATGGGCCCCCCACCCGCCTCGCTTTCTGCACAGCAAAAACTGAGGACCAATGTGTTTTCCCCATGCAGATAAAAACACTTAGAAACGTCAGGCAATCTATGCTACCCCCAGATTTGCTTACCCGGGGCTTCCTCCAGCCCCTTGCAGCCGACAGGTCCCTCGTCGCAGCTCTGCTCCCAGTACATACACACACACAGCCGTATTATATTACTACAGGAGAGCACATGCTATATGGAGGAACAACAATGACATGCTGAACATAACATATAGTATTCACTGTAACTTTGGCAAAACATTCAGAATGTCACTGATTGATACTGTTATAGGATCTGGGACTCAGTATGAGACAACAAGCTCTCAGCCCTAGTGCACACCAGAGCGTTTCTGCTGCGGTTTGCGATCTGCTTGCGGGTGCGGATCCGCTAGGGTAATGTATTTCAATGGGCTGGTGCACACCAGAGCGGGAGGCGTTTTGCAGAAACGCATACTCCCGGGCTGCTGCAGATTTTGGATTGCGGATGCGTTTCTGCCTCAATGTTAAGTATAGGAAAAACGCAAACCGCTCTAAAAAACGTCACTTCAGAGCGGTTTGCCAGGCGTTTTTTGTTACAGTAGCTGTTCAGTAACAGCTTTACTGTAACAATACATGAAATCTACTACACCAAAAACGCTTCACAAAACCGCAAAACGCTAGCTGAAACGCTACAGAAAAAGAAGAAAAAGCGTTTCAAAATCTGCTAGCATTTTGCGGATCTGCTAGCGGTTTTTGGTGTGCACCAGGCCTCAATGAGGCAGCGACAGTCAGACATCAATCTTAAAGTGGCCATACACTGGTCGATTTGACATCAGATTCGACCAAAAGATAGATCCCTCTCTGATCGAATCTGATCAGAGAGGGATCGTATGGCTGCCTTTACTGCAAAAAGATTGTGAATAAATTTCAGCATGAAACCGATCGCAATCTGTGAAGCTGCCGCTGCTGCCGACCCCCCCTCCCCCCGCATACATTACCTGTTCAGGCCGGCGCGAGTCCCCCGGTCTCCGCTGTCTTCTTCTCCGCCTGGTCCTGGCATCTTCTCCGCATCGGCTCCCGGCTGGCATCTTCCGGCATCCGCGTATAACTTTCTGTCACTCCAGTGACAGCGGAAGTTCAAATAGAGCGCCCTCTATTTGTACTTCCGCTGTCACTGCAGTGACACAGGAAGTTATGCCGGATGCCGTGATGCTGAAGATGATGCGGAGAAGATGGCAGCCGGGAGGTGACAGCGGGGACTCGCGTCGGCGGAGCAGGTAAGGTATACCCGCTGTATTGCGTCGGTCGTCGGGCATTCGAACGGCGCTATCGACGCACTCCCGACCCGCTGGCGATCGAGAAAATTCTTCCGCACGGATGGATCGATGGGAGTCAACGGGAACGATGGATTTCGGACGGAAATCCATCGTTCTGTCAGCGGTGTGCGCGGCGATTTCACAGCCGTTTCGATCACTGTGATCGAAACGGCCATATTTCGACGGGAAAATCGTTAGGTGTATGGGCCCCTTTACTCACTCCACTGTGTCTGTAATCAGACACCATAAGGTCACTAGCCTGTGTGTGATAAAAATCTAGGAATCTCTTCTGAGGGATTGCTGAATAAGGGACAGTCTACAACTTTTTTCAACCTGTGACTCGTTTGTTTGTAACGTTGTACATGAAGTCATCAGAACTTTGCTGCAGTGTGAGATTTTTTTTCGAACCCTAGGGAGCAGGGACAGTGTACAAATTCCAAAGTGTGTATGATTCCTTATCTGTGTCGTGGACACATGCAGTCAATATAACAATGGTGTGAGAGCAGAATATGTTTTTTCTCTCCATGCCCTTAGCTGTCAGTCTTTCAAACTTTTCCCCCCACAGGTCCCCTGTGGCTTCTGGGCCCCCCTGAGGAGGCATCCCTTGCAGGGTCTATTGTTACGCCTCTGGCCTCTGGAGATTACCATGGCAACGCGCTGTAATCTCCCTTCTGGCTGCAGGCCAAACAGGAAGTGAGGCACTATAGCGCTCACTTCCTGAGGCTGGAATTAGAATTGTGCAGAAGTGCATTGAAAACATACGCACGCGCACCACATCGTGAACACAAAAAAATCATTGAAAAAGCTGCGTCGCCATAGACTAACACGCCGTTCGGCAGTGCAGGTGACCGTGCATGTTGCCCGACAAGGCGCTGTTGCTCTCGCAGCAAATTAAACACTTCCGACGGATCGTGTTGCACCGCAGCAGGTATGAAATGCCACATAGACTTTCATTGGCATAGCGTTATCCTGCGGCAATACAAGGTAACACAATGCGCCAGTGTGAAAGTGGTCTGAGGGTTTGCCATTCTGTTTAGCCGGTTGAGAGTCGCACAGTCCTGCCGCACTGCTCCGGTGAGGCAGTTATGTCCAGCCTTGCCATTACCGGTACCGTCTGGTTATTGGGCCATAAATCGGCATTGTGCACGGCTCACGCGGTGACCGATGAACGGGCGGGGCTGAGGAGGATGCTGCAGTGCTGGAACAGACACTAGTGAGGTCATGTGGCCTGGCTGGGCAGTGCGGCACGGCTGCACGGATCCAAAGACTGGCTACACAGGACCTTTTCTGTCTGCATCATTACTTTACTGTCTTCCACCTCTAGGATTGCATGACCTCAATTTTCAGACAGGTCTAAAGGGCATAGCTCTATTTCTACTGCTCTCTGTATGAGGTGCTGATTGCTGCCTCCAGGGGAGCCTAGCCACGCGGGTGTTCTGTGTTTTGAGTGCAGAATTTCCCCTCTGCTCCAGTACGATTGCCAGACTTCTGGTAAGTAAGAGAACATCAGCTGATAAACCAACACAAGTTACTTTCACTTTCTCCGGAGCCATGTCATGTGACGGCTCAGACAGGAAGTTGTGCTTTTCGTGGCCGATTTTTAGCTTAGTGTATGGAAAGCAGAAGATGGGGGATTTATGGTAGTTAGTAAAGCGAACACAGTGGGGGTCTAATGTGGGTGGCTGATGTGGCAGCTACACTGATCAAAGGCTGAAAACTGCCTTTTTTCTTACAGTTGCCTCTGACTAGACAGGACATGAGGCAAACAGACAATGACTGCACTGTGACATGGGGGAACTGTGACAGGGAGGATAACCATATAGGCAATACAGAGGAAGGGCTATGGCCCTCTGAAGTGATTTAAGCAGCGTTTTGGGATCGCCGACGAATGCCAAAAGCGATATGCTAAGTCAATGCCCACAGGTGCAATTGTGATGTTTAAAGAAAACCTGTAATGAAGAAAAAGTCCCCTGGGGGGTACTTACCTCGTGAGGATCCAGCGCAGGCTTCGGGTTAAGGCGGAAATAGCCGAACCGAAACCTTTTGCGCCTGCGCAGTAGAGCGGATACGATCGGGTTCAGCTATTTCTGAGAGCCAGTACTGCTCCTGCACTGGAAACCTGGCAAGGTAAATAACTTATAACAAGTGCTTATCAGCGCTTATCAGGCTTGTCGGGGGAGGATTGCGGGACACTTCGGGGGAGCCAGCGCTGGATTGCCTGCAGCTACAGGGGAGGGGGAGGCCTCATTAGGACCCTGAGGCTTCCCCCTCCCGAGGTGAGTACCCCCCAGGGGATTTTTTTTTTTTAGCACAGGTTTTCTTTAAGCTGAATTATCGTAAATTCCTCCTGTTATAAAGAAGGAAAACCACACTGCTTGTTGCTTTTTAGTAGGAGGGCTTTTCGGGCTCGATCCACAAAAGAGCGCCAATTCAGTTAGCACGCCTAAAAGCGGTTATTGATTGCGCGCAAAGTAAGCGGTGTGCGTGAAACGCCACACCGGGTGCGCCCCCAAACGTCGCACTTTGCGCGTCCTAAAGGGCTTGAGGCGTGCTAAGGGGCTTTTAGGCTTGCTAAGTTAGCACCCTTTTGTGAATCAAGTCCTTAGTCCTCTGTATTTACATCAGAAAGGTCCGCACCAGTCCAGCATTCCAATCGATATCTTTATTTAGGACGTATCCAGTATAAGAATATACATATGCATCAGAATGCTAACATGTTTCGAGCTACCTCAGCCCTTAATCATAGCAGCTCTGTATTTACCTAGTGGTTTGGGTCACCCCGAGCTGCTTGGTTACTCTGTTGTGCTGGTCCAAGCCCTATCCCATACAGCCATATCACTCCCTGCCATGCACTAAGGAAGGCCCAACAGTCCGAAACAGGCTGTCTGCATAGGCTTGCTATACACCAGTGGTTCTGGATGCTAGCCTGGCTACAGGTACAAAAAGAGATAATTTGGATATTCAGTAGTGGTGCATTGTGGGTAACCACAGATGTTCACTTTAAGCTGAATTATTGCAAATTCCTTCTGTTTTAAGAAGGCAAACCACACTTAGCATCGATTATGTAAAGTCACCTAGAAATCGCTATATTAAAGCCACAAAAAAAATAAAAAATTTGCAATTGTAAGAAATAATAAAATTGCTTAAAAAATGCTGGAAATTGTTTCGAAAATCTCTCTGCATGCGGTGCGTTTAGCAGATAATGGGCGTGACTACAGCTGCTGCGAAGCGTACTTCTATGTACTTCACTCTATGCATTGCACAGGATGCGTCTTTTCAACACTGTGGCGAGTATAGTGTGAAAGAAGCCAGGGCCGGCCCGCCCATGAGGCGGGGTGAGGCGGGTTCCTCAGGCGGCAGGAAGTGGAGGGGCGGCACCAGATGAATGGCTGTGACTGAGCGGGGGGGTGGGAGCCAGAGCCGCGGTGAGGGCAGCCCGACCTCTCCCTCCCTCTCCCCGGGCCGCCCTCCATGCTCCCCCCTCGGACTTCACTTTAGGCAGCAGAGTTAGCGCGCAGGGAAGCGCTGCTGTACACAGTCACAGCCTGTTACTCACCTCCCTGGATCCGATCGCCGCTCCCGCCCTGCTGGTCTCCTCTCTGCAATGTAGCCGCTGATACACACGCGGCTGCTTCCTGTTTACACAGGAAGCAGCCGCGTGTGTAATGTATCAGCCGGCTAGGCAGAGAGGAGACCAGCAGGGCGGGAGCGGCGATCGGATCCAGGGAGGTGAGTAACAGGCTGTGACTGTGTACAGCAGCGCTTCCCTGCACGCTAACTCTGCTGCCTAAAGTGAAGTCCGAGGGGGGAGCATGGAGGGCGGCCCGGGGAGAGGGAGGGAGAGGTCGGGCTGCCCTCACCGCGGCTCCGGCTCCCCCCTCCGCCATTATGAGGGGGCACCTACCTGGGCAAGCTACCTATCTATCCTATACTGGGGGGCACCTACCTAATCTAACCTGTTTTGGGGGCAGCTACCTATCTATCCTATACTGGGGGGCTCCTACCTAATCTAACCTGTTTTGGGGGCAGCTACCTATCTATCCTATACTGGGGGGCACCTACCTAATCTAACCTATACTGGGGGCCAGCTACCTATCTATCCTATACTGGGGGGCACCTATCTAATCTAACCTGTACTGGGGCAGCTACCTATCTATCCTATACTGGGGGGCACCTACCTAATCTAACCTATACTGGGGGCCAGCTACCTATCTATCCTATACTGGGGGGCAGCTACCTATCTAACCTATACTGGGGGGCAGCTACCTATCTATCCTATACTGGGGGGCACCTACCTAATCTAACCTGTTTTGGGGGCAGCTACCTATCCTATACTAGGGGGCACCTACCTAATCTAACCTATACTGGGGGCCAGCTACCTATCTAACCTATACTGGAGGGCAGCTACCTATCTAACCTATACTGGGGGGCAGCTACCTATCTAACCTATACTGGGGGGCAGCTACCTATCTAACCTATACTGGGGGGCAGCTACCTATCTAACCTATACTGGGGGGCAGCTACCTATCTAACCTATACTGGGGGGCAGCTACCTATCTAACCTATACTGGGGGGCAGCTACCTATCTAACCTATACTGGGGGGCAGCTACCTATCTATCCTATACTGGGGGGCAGCTACCTATCTAACCTACACTGGGGGGCAGCTACCTATCTAACCTACACTGGGGGGCAGCTACCTATCTAACCTATACTGGGGGCAGCTACCTATCTATCCTATACTGGGGGGCACCTACCTAATCTAACCTGTACTGGGGGCAGCTACCTATCTATCCTATACTGGGGGGCACCTACCTAATCTAACCTGTACTGGAGGGCAGCTACCTATCTAACCTATACTGGGGGCAGCTACCTATCTATCCTATACTGGGGGGCACCTACCTAATCTAACCTGTACTGGGGGCAGCTACCTATCTATCCTATACTGGGGGGCACCTATCTAATCTAACCTGTACTGGGGGGCAGCTACCTATCTAACCTATGCTGGGGGGCAGCTACCTATCTAACCTATGCTGGGGGGCAGCTACCTGTCTAACCTATGCTGGGGGCAGCTACCTATCTAATCTATACTGGGGGCACCTACCTAATCTAACCTGTACTGGGGGCACCTACCTAATCTAACCTATACTGAAGGGCAGCGACCTAATCTAACCTATACTGGGGGGAAGCTACCTATCTAACCTATACTGGGGGCACTTATCTAACCTGTATTGGGGGCACCTACCTACCTAGCTAGCCTATACAGGTGGCAACTATACTGGCTACCTATACTGGGGGCACCTACCTAACTAACCTATACTGGGGGTACCTACCTATCTAACCTATGCTGGGGGCAACTATACTGGCTACCTATATTGGAGGCACCTACCTAGCTAACCTGTACTGGGGGCACCTACTTATCTAACTTATACCGGGGGGGGGGGGGGGGTGCCTGCCTATCTAACATACTGGGGGCAACTATACTGGCTACCTATACTGGAGGCAACTACCTGGCTAACCTATACTGGGGGCAACTTTACTGGCTCACCCATGCCTGGCCACCTATACTCTGGGGGGACCTATAGCTGGTTACCTATACCGGGGGGGGGGGGGCGCAATTTTTACACCCTCGCCCTGGGTGCATTTTAGCCTAGAAACTGCACTGTTGCCGCCGGCCTCCGAGTCCGATGACTCTGAGCTCTGCGGCCTCTCCTGTCTCCTCCAAGGCTGCATGCTGGTGACGCTGCCTAGTGCCTAAGCCTGCTGATTTGCCGCCGCCCGCTCTGCTGCCCTGGCTGCGGCTGATTGTCACGGTCAGTCACTGAGCAGCGAGCGCCGCCGACGTGTCGATAATGATGATAAGGCTGGCTGGCTGCCGCAGTGCCGCCGGCCGCCGCTCATGTTTTGTAGAAATATTGGGGGGGGGGGGGGGGGGGCGCCTTTACGATCTTTGCCTCAGGCAGCAGAAAGTCCAGGACCGGCCCTGGGTGAAGGACTATACCTGCAGGTGAGTATAGTGTGAAGGAAGCCATATAGTAAAGGACTATACCTTCAGGTGAGTATAGTGTGAAAGAATCCTTGTGGTAAAGGACTATACATGCAGCCTAACCCTAACCACCCCCCTGGTGGTGCCTAACCCTAAGACCCCCCTGGTGGTGCCTAACCCTAAGACCCCCCTGGTGGTGCCCAACTCTAAGACCCCCACTGGTGGTGCCTAACCCTAAGACCTCCCTGGTGGTGCCTAACCCTAAGCACCCCCTGGTGGTGCCTAACCCTAAGACCCCCACTGGTGGTGCCTAACCCTAAGACCTCCCTGGTGGTGACTAACCCTAAGCACCCCCCTGGTGGTGCCTAACCCTAAGACCCCCACTGGTGGTGCCTAACCCTAAGACACCCCCCAGTGGTGCCTAACCCTAAATCTCCCCTGGTGGTGCCTAACCCTAAATCTCCCCTGGTGGTGCCTAACCCTAAGACCCCCCAGTGGTGCCTAACCCTAAATCTCCCCTGGTGGTGCCTAACCCTAAGACCCCCACTGGTGGTGCCTAACCCTAAGACACCCCCCAGTGGTGCCTAACCCTAAATCTCCCCTGGTGGTGCCTAACCCTAAATCTCCCCTGGTGGTGCCTAACCCTAAGACCCCCCTGGTGGTGCCTAACAGGGCCGGGCCGAGGCATAGGCTGGAGAGGCTCCAGCCTCAGGGCGCAGTGTAAGAGGGGGCGCAGAATTCATTCAGCTGTCATTCCTAATTGTGTTTGAGGCAGAAAGAAATAAGAAAAGGGGATACATGGCAGTGACTGCAAGCCAGATAACTAGATATTAAGGTGTTGGGGAGGTTGTGGGCCCTGTGGCCCTCTTAGTCTAATAGCAATCAGTGTGTGACTGCTGGGGTGGGAGGGATAGAGGGGCGGCACTTTGGTGTCTCAGCCTTGGGTGCTGGAGGACCTTGTCCCGGTTCTGGTGCCTAACCATTCCCCTGGTGGTGCCTAACCCTAACCACCCCCCTGGTGGTGCCTAACCATTCCCCTGGTGGTGCCTAACCCTAACCTTGACATTGTTCATTAAATCCATTCATTGTTTTGCAGTTAAATAACTTCTGCAGTTTGGCTTATGTAGGGCGCTATTGATAAATAACGTTACTGTGTGCAATAACGTCTGCTGTTTGGCAAATGAACGGCACTATTGATAAATAACGTTAGTGTGTGCCACTATTGATAAATAACGTTAGTGTGTGCCACTATTGATAAATAACGTTAGTGTGTGCCACTATTGATAAATAACGTTAGTGTGTGCCACTATTGGTAAATAACGTTAGTGTGTGCCACTATTGGTAAATAACGTTAGTGTGTGCTACTATTGATAAATAACGTTAGTGTGTGCACTATTGATAAATAACGTTAGTGTGTGCCACTATTGATAAATAACGTTAGTGTGTGCCACTATTGATAAATAACGTTAGTGTGTGCCACTATTGGTAAATAACGTTAGTGTGTGCCACTATTGGTAAATAACATTAGTGTGTGCCACTATTGATAAATAACGTTAGTGTGTGCCACTATTGATAAATAACGTTAGTGTGTGTGCCACTATTGATAAATAACGTTAGTGTGTGCCTCTATTGATAAATAACGTTAGTGTGTGCCACTATTGATAAATAACGTTAGTGTGTGCCACTATTGATAAATAACGTTAGTGTGTGCCACTATTGATAAATAACGTTACTGTGTGCCGTTTTTCTTCTTTTTTCCCTGTGCGCCATTATTATGCAATACTACCTATAAATAGCGATAAGCGTATCTTTTTAATGCGGCGCCATTTTTATGCATAGGTGCTGTGCGCCATTATTCACTGGCTGCCTTTTTACTAGTACATAATATTTCAATACAGGCTTTTAAATCTTACGTCTTCACAGAGCGGGCTAAAAATAGGCCTAATCAATAATGTAAATACATTGCGTATATAAGGTCATGTGAGAAGACAGCGGAGTTGCTTACAACGTTTACTGTGCAACTCTTATATTATTCTAAGAGCAGCTTATCCTTTCCAGAACCCTATGTTATGTCTAACCCCAGCCCTCATATTTCTGCTCCAGTGACAGAGCAGCCTGGAATGAGTTCCTGATCTTCACAGAGGACTCAACACATAAGCAGAATTTGTAAACATGCTCTGGTATTTAGTATGTAGTAACACAATCTTAGTGTATGCCAAGGCCTCCTTCGCACTACAAATTTGTGATGATTGAGGCAGTAGATGAGGAGTGGTGGGAGGAGCCAGTGTAGAGACTTGCAGAGAGGAGGAGCAGATAAGGAGTGGTGGGAGGAGCCTGTGTAGCAGATGAGTGGTAGGAGGTGTCAGTGTAGGGATTTGCAGAGAGAAAGAGAGAAGCAGCAGAGGAGGTGTGGTAGGTGGAACCAGTGTAGAGACTTGCAGAGAGGAACAGTATATGAGGAGTGGTGGGAGGAGCTAGTGTAGAAATGTTCAAAGAGGAGAAGCAGATAAGGAGTGGTGGGAGGTGTCAGTGCAGCAGATGAGTGGTAGGAGGAGTCAGTGTAGAGATGTGCAGAGAGGAGCAGCAGATAAGGAGGGGTGGAAGGAGCCAGTATAGGAATTTGCAGAGAGGAGCAGCAGAGGAGGAGTGGTGGGAGGAGCCAGGGTAGTGATTTGCTGAGGGGTGCAGCTGATTAGGAGTGATGGGAGGAGTCAATGTATAGAATGGCAATAGAGATGGGAAGTTCGGATCTTTTCAATGATCCGGATGATTCGAATCGGATCATTGAAAAGATCCTGATCTTTGATCCGAATCTCGGATCATTTTACTAGGAAGCATTCGGGGGTGAAATGAACAGCAGGACAGGTCTGTGGACAGGAGAAGGGGAGGAGGGTGTGTCTTTGTGTGCAGCTTCCGTGATGCTGAGGCTTGCAGTCGGAAGAGGAGGCGATGGAGGAGGAGGGACCGGCGTTGATACGCAAATAAAGGAGGAAGTGACACAATGTGACCAGCTACATCCAGTTGAAGTCCGTAGGAGGCGGACGCAACGCGTAGGTGGGCGGGGTTTCTAACCCGCAATTGTAATCTGGAGCCTCCGGAGTGTCTCGTGCTGAGAAACAGTATTGGATTTTGCTGGCAACTTTGGGTACCTGTGGCCGGATGCCTCTCCTCGCGGATTGAGGCCCGGCGAAAATATACAGCCTCCACTGTGCGCACAGTATACTCTTTGGTCTACACTGGGAGGAAGAGTGGTGAGTCCCGCTGGTGCGGGTGAAGAGACTACACACTTGCCTTGTGTTAGTGCCATTGATTTATGCCATATTGTCTCTGCTAGCAGGAAGTTGACTCTCTACAGACGGCTTGCATCCCCGCATTGCTCCCCCCTTCCCGCAGGGTAGCTCATCTGTTGTGGTACCGGTACCCCTGTGTGGTTGGAAGTTTGTATGTGGGGGTGTGCCTGTCAGTTTGTACGTGGAGCGCTCCAGTGCTTTTAATTGGTTTTATGTTTATCCTATTGCGTATTATTCACAAATAAAGGGTTTTCTTATTTTCCTACCTGCAGAGTGATGGCACATAATTTTTGCTTATAATTTTTAATTTTTGCTTATAGGAGGGTGGGCACACAGAGAAGGGGAGAAGATGGACAGAGGGCAGGGAGTGGACAGAGAAGGGAGGAGCAGAGAGCAGAAATGTTTGTTTGCACACAATACCCACATGCTGCAATCATATGCTTTACATATATTTCACCTATATGCTCATCTGTGTCGCACAGTGAAAGAAAGCATTCCCCGAAGATAAGTGCAGCTGTTTAGAGCGAGTGCAGGAGGTTCATATTGCGCTGCAATCACACTGTCTGCAAAGTTACTGAGCTGAGCTGAGCCAAAAGCTTCCCATGTGATCACTGTGCACAACTACGGAACAGCCAGCCTATAATGGGCAGCACATTGCAGCCAGTATGTGTGCTCTACACATATCTGCCAGTGGCACCGATGTCCCCTCTCTCTCATCTACCTGTCTCCCTGCAAGGCTGCCTCCCATCCAACAGAGCGATCCATCTCAGCTCTGCTTCCAGGACCCCGCTGCCCGCTGAGAGGGGGCGTGTCGCTCCTGGTCCCGCCCCTTTTGCGATCCGAATCACTCATTTTGATGATTTGGATGATTCAACTCACAAAATAGATTCGGATCAAAGATCCGAATCGTTCATGATCCGGACAACACTAAATGGCAAGCAGTTTACAGGCTGCCACCTGTGATCTTTCCAGCAGTAAATTTATATTTATATTGTATATTTATACATTTATGTGTCTTCAGTTATAAAAAATAAACCAGAAAATCTCTGTGCGTCTGACTAACGCCCCTCCTGCCGTATTCCCCATCCCAGTGTATGTTGTACACCGACCCCCCATACGGCCCAGAAGGCGATCTGTCCCTGTGCCTGACCTGCAGCGTAATAATGAGGCTCTGTTCTGCCCACCCAGCAATCTCTGCCGTCGCTCAGTCTGCGGGAGGAGAAGGAGAAGTGACTGGAGTCAGCATATATGTCAGCTACTTTCCAAGCACTGAACTTTCATTGCTGTGACCGGCTGGTAACTAGTGCTGTGTGTGAGGCTGGGAGCATGAAGATAGCCCCCCAGCTCCCTGCATTCCCCCCCCATACTCCCTCCACTAGAACTGGGGGTGAAGATACAGATTCACCCCCCCCCCCGATGGTCTGGGGGGGGGGGGATGTGGGGAAACGGAACAGAAGCAGCGGAACAGCAAATGGAATGAAAACAGATTCAAATAACTGGTAACCCGTTCGCCACTTAATTGCCAGTGTGAACCGGGCCTAAGAGTCTTACATTTTTATTATCAGTTATATAGCTTTTTTTTTAAATACAACACAGCATCATCACACATAATAAAACCCCTGTGTCTCTGCGTCCCCTCCTGTGTGTGTCCGTGCTTGTGCGCTACTGCGCTTGCGCGCCACATACAGCAGGAGGGCCGGACGTATTGCGCGCGCAGTGCCTCCACAACATACGGCTTATGAGGAGAGCCAGTGCGGGGGGGGGGGGGGGGGGGGGGTTGGTCGCAGCCAGAGCCTAGTGCTCATTTTTAAATGGGCCTTAAACCTAGTTCTGTAATATTTCCAGTTTACAAACAACACTCTGTATTTTAATCTATAAAACAAAGCAGAAAGAATGATCATTAAACTTTCCTGCAGTAAAACCTTATTTCAAGCTGTCGCTCACTGTTTCTCTGCTGTTTAAAGAGGAGCTGTCAGCCATACTATCTCATAAAACACACTTCCTCAACCCTGTCCTCAGGGTCCACCAACAGGACATGTTTTGCAGAAAACCGCAAACATGCACAGGTGAGGTAATTAGTGTCTCAGCAGAGCTGATTATCTACCTCTGAATTTCCACAAAACATGCAATGTTGGTGGGCCTTGAAGACAGGGTTGGGGAACACTGCAAAACCCACATATATAAGTAGATAGTAAAGGACAACCCAGCATGCCCTGCAACTTCCTTTGTGTGCACCAAATAAGAGTCAGGTAAACTGGGGAATGATCATTTATAAACAAGAAAAGTATTAGTGATTTGTAACTTTTGGATTGCCTGGTTAGCATCCTTATTACTTGTTTACCAGATAAAAATAAAGAATGGATTTTTGATTTTATGCCCGACAGTTACACTTTAAGTGCTTCAGAAAACAAGACTGTATTCCACCCAGTGGGTCGATTAGCTCCTAGAAACTCTTCTACATACATAACAGATTTTATTTTAACTCTTCCTGTACTGGGAAACATGAGACTCTTTTCTTTGCTACTAATATTCTAGTTCTTAGCTGTAACCCAACAATCGCTGTACTGTAGCTGTACTACACATACAATACAATTCATTACCTCACAAGTTTATTTTCCCTTCAGGTTTCATTGAGAAATTATCCCGTCATTGGATAATATCAGCCTGTCAGGCGTAGTGTTCAGTCTATTTTCTATCTTGTTCCGCAGAGCACACGACGATTGCGCATATTGTATAGCACATTTATTTTTTTCACGTGGGACGTTTTATTTGACATGTTTTATTGGTGTGGTAGTTACCTAGAAGCAATCAGCGCAAGTTGTTTTTAATGTCACTAGCTCAGCCCTCCCCAGCCTGCAGAATACGCCATCCGGACGTTTCTCTATAAAGTTTGTGGACTCCGCCTCTGAAAGGCTCTTATTTGTAGAACTTGATGACAGGAGGCATTTTTCCAGCAGTAACCATGTGCTGAGTGACTGTGTAGGATGCAGATGATGCAGATCTATGGCCAGAGGAGGGAGTATTCCATTAATCAGAATATAGTAGCCGGGATTTCAGGATTCCAGGCAATGACTCCTGTACAGACGTGTTGCTTGGCTGTTGGCTTGGTCTGCTTTTTAAAGGAAGGCGAGCTGGGGGCGTGAGCTGCAGTGGAGCAGATCAATAGCAAGCAGGGATTATTTTCTGGCAGACCTGGTTGGCTGACCCCGCCCACCTTCTCTGTGCTGCTGAAACAGATTAACTCTTTGTAGCCCGCACCACAGCTCAGCAAACCCTTATCAATTCTTGTCAAGTTTATCCCTCTCCTGTGTAATAAATCACCTCCTCCCTTCCCCCCCATAGGTTAGTGAGAATGCATTTCCTATTGCAGGCAGCGCAGGGTGTTGAGGGGTTCGTGTGGCTTGTATAAAGTTGCAGCAGTGCTGTGTACAAAGAGTTAAGTTGGCCATACATCAGGCGACTTGGCGGCCGATCCACCACCCGGTTCCATTATATTCAAATTGGATGAAAATCGTTGCCGCCAAGATCACGCCCGAGTGATGAAGCATACAATTTACAGGCCGAAATTGGTCAGATGTAACAATTGGACATGCTGCAAGATGTCGGGCAGACGTGCTCGATTGGGTGCACGGCGGGCGGTATCAGCATGCGATATTGGGACGAGTGACCAACGTGATGGAACCCCCACCACTGTCCCGCTCTAGTGTAAAATGCCTCCCCCTTCCCCCCCCCCATGCGTGGAATACTTTACCTGCCAGTGTTCACTACGGTCTCCGTGCTCGTCCTCACATACACACACCACGTGATTGCTAATCTATTTCATGTGGGCGCGCGTTTGACATCACACACGTGGCCAAGCAAATGCCGGGCGCTTGTATGTGAGGAAGAGCTCCGAGACAGCAGCGGACACTGACAGGTAAAGTATTCCACCCCCTGGGCACAGGAAGGGGTTGGGAATACATCACTGGGGGCGGAGAGTAGAGACAGCAGCGGACGCGGACAGGTAAAGTATTCCACCCCCTGGGCACAGGAAGGGGTGGTGAATACATCACTGGGGGCGGAGAGTAGATGAGACAGCAGCGGACGCCGACAGGTAAAGTATTCCACCCCCTGGGCACAGGAAGGGGTGGTGAATACATCACTGGGGGCGGAGAGTAGACGAGACAGCAGCGGACGCCGACAGGTAAAGTATTCCACCCCCTGGGAACAGGAAGGGGTGGGGAATACATCACTGGGGGCGGAGAGTAGACGAGACAGCAGCGGACGCTGACAGGTAAAGTATTCCACCCCCTGGGCACAGGAAGGGGTGGGGAATACATCACTGGGGGCGGAGAGTAGACGAGACAGCAGCGGACGCCGACAGGTAAAGTATCCCACCCACTGAGCACAGGAAGGGGTGGGGAATACATCACTGGGGGCGGAGAGTAGACGAGACAGCAGCGGACGCCGACAGGTAAAGTATCCCACCCACTGGGCACAGGAAGGGGTTGGGAATACATCACTGGGGGCGGAGAGTAGACGAGACAGCAGCGGACGCCGACAGGTAAAGTATTCCACCCACTGGGCACAGGAAGGGGTTGGGAATACATCACTGGGGGCGGAGAGTAGACGAGACAGCAGCGGACGCCGACATGTAAAGTATTCCACACCCTGGGCACAGGAAGGGGGGGGGGTGGGGAATACATCACTGGGGGCGGAGAGTAGACGAGACAGCAGCGGACGCCGACAGGTAAAGTATTCCACCCACTGGGCACAGGAAGGGGTGGGGAATACATCACTGGGGGCAGAGAGTAGAGACAGCAGCGGACGCGGACAGGTAAAGTATTCCACCCACTGGGCACAGGAAGGGGGGGGTCGGAGGAATACATCACTGGGGGCGGAGAGTAGACGAGACAGCAGCGGACGCCGACAGGTAAAGTATTCCACCCACTGGGCACAGGAAGGGGTTGGGAATACATCACTGGGGGCGGAGAGTAGACGAGACAGCAGCGGACGCCGACAGGTAAAGTATTCCACCCACTGGGCACAGGAAGGGGGGGTGGGGAATACATCACTGGGGGTGGAGAGTAGACGAGACAGCAGCGGACGCCGACAGGTAAAGTATTCCACCCACTGGGCACAGGAAGGGGTGGGGAATACATCACTGGGGGCGGAGAGTATACGAGACAGCAGCGGACGCCGACAGGTAAAGTATTCCACCCACTGGGCACAGGAAGGGGGGTGGGGAATAAATCACTGGGGGCGGAGAGTAGATGAGACAGCGTCACTAGGCAGATTCTTCAAAGATTTTCTGCTGAAATGTATCAGAAATCGGCCTGCTGTTTTTGACGATCTCTCTCTCTCTGATCAGATTGGATAAGAGTTGGATCTGTTTCTTGGTCGATCTGCCCGTACATCGTCTGACATACGGGCTCCTTTAATCTCTTCCAGCAGTGGGCGGAGGTGGGTTGGGTCATGTGATCGGCTCTGTGCTGGGAAAGCAACTCCCGCGCTACTGGCAATAAGTGTAGATTCTGTATGTGATCGGCTAGATGGCACTCTTGTCAAGATGCTCAGCCACCCCCAGACTTCTGGCCACACCCATTGATGAAAAACTGCCCTTTACGATTGGCTTTCATTTTAAAGTAAAGTTGCAGTGTAAAAAAAAAAAAAAAAAAAGTCAGATACTTTTCTATCATATCCGTCTAGTTGGTTGAATGCATGGAATGGGGGGACAGCACTGGAGGGAGGGGGCCGAGAGGGGGCAGGAAGGCTTTTCCGCTCCATAGGCAAGTATCTGATTTTTTTCCACTTCAGATTTACTTTAAAGGACACCTGAAGTGAGAAGGTTAGGGAGGCTGCCATATTTATTTCCTGTTAAACAATACCAGTTCCCTGGCTGTCCTGCTGGTCTATCGGGCTGCAGGAGCAGTGGGTGGATAGTGTGCTGGTGAAGGGCTCTGCCTCTGACACAGGAGACCTGGGTTTAAATCTCGGCTCTGCCTGTTCAAGTAAGTCAGCACCTATTCAGTAGGAGACCTTGGGCAAGCTCTGGCCTAACACTGCTACTGCCTATAGAGCGCCCCCTAGTGGCTGCAGCTCTGGGCTAACACTGCTACTGCCTATAGAGCACCCCCTAGTGGCTGCAGCTCTGGCCTAACACTGCTACTGCCTATAGAGCACCCCCTAGTGGCTGCAGCTCTGGGCTAACACTGCTACTGCCTATAGAGCACCCCCTAGTGGCTGCAGCTCTGGCCTAACACTGCTACTGCCTATAGAGCACCCCCTAGTGGCTGCAGCTCCGGCCTAACGCTGCTACTGCCTATAGAGCGCCCCTTAGTGGCTGCAGCTCCGGCCTAACGCTGCTACTGCCTATAGAGCGCCCCCTGGTGGCTGCAGCTCCGGCCTAACGCTGCTACTGCCTATAGAGCTCCCCCTAGTGGCTGCAGCTCCGGCCTAACGCTGCTACTGCCTATAGAGCGCCCCCTAGTGGCTGCAGCTCCGCCCTAACGCTGCTACTGCCTATAGAGCGCCCCCTAGTGGCTGCAGCTCCGGCCTACCGCTGCTACTGCCTATAGAGCCCCCCTAGTGGCTGCAGCTCCGGCCTAACGCTGCTACTGCCTATAGAGCACCCCTAGTGGCTGCAGCTCCGGCCTACCGCTGCTACTGCCTATAGAGCGCCCCCTAGTGGCTGCAGCTCCGGCCTACCGCTGCTGCTGCCTATAGAGCGCCCCCTAGTGGCTACAGATCTCATACACACCTTGTTTAACAGACATTCATCTGCAGATCAGACAATCATCTGCAGATCTGAAAATCCATCCTGGTGGATCTGATCTGCAGATGAATGTCTGTTAAACAAGGTGTGTATGAGATCTGCAGATATCATAGACTATGAATGCATTTTGCAGGAACGGATCTTTGTCAGGAGCGGATCTTTTGTGTCTGTACAGCGTCTCTGTGTACAGCATCTTGCAAAGATCTTTATCTGATGGGGAGTTCAGCTCCATAGAATAGACTGTGTAGGTGTGGCTCTCATACTACATGGAAGGGGGTAAGATTTCTGTCTGATGGGGAGTGCAGCTCCATAGAATAGACTGTGTAGGTATGGCTCTCATACTACATGGAAGGGGGTAAGATTTCTGTCTGATGGGGAGTTCAGCTCCATAGAATAGACTGTGTAGGTATGGCTCTCATACTACATGAAGGGGGTAAGATCTCTGTCTGATGGGGAGTGCAGCTCCATAGAATAGACTGTGTAGAGTATGGCTCTCATACTACATGGAAGGGGGTAAGATCTCTGTCTGATGGGGAGTGCAGCTCCATAGAATAGACTGTGTAGGTGTGGCTCTCATACTACACGGAAGGGGGTAAGATCTCTGTCTGATGGGGAGTGCAGCTCCATAGAATAGACTGTGTAGGTATGGCTCTCATACTACATGGAAGGGGGTAAGATTTCTGTCTGATGGGGAGTGCAGCTCCATAGAATAGACTGTGTAGGTGTGGCTCTCATACTACATGGAGGGGGGTAAGATTTCTGTCTGATGGGGAGTGCAGCTCCATAGAATAGACTGTGTAGGTATGGCTCTCATACTACATGGAGGGGGGTAAGACCTCTGTCTGATGGGGAGTGCAGCTCCATAGAATAGACTGTGAAGGTATGGCTCTCATACTACATGAAGGGGGTAAGATTTCTGTCTGATGGGGAGTGCAGCTCCATAGAATAGACTGTGTAGGTGTGGTTCTCATACTACATGGAAGGGGGTAAGATTTCTGTCTGATGGGGAGTGCAGCTCCATAGAATAGACTGTGTAGAGTATGGCTCTCATACTACATGGAAGGGGGTAAGATTTCTGTCTGATGGGGAGTGCAGCTCCATAGAATAGACTGTGTAGGTATGGCTCTCATACTACATGGAAGGGGGTAAGATTTCTGTCTGATGGGGAGTGCAGCTCCATAGAATAGACTGTGTAGGTGTGGCTCTCATACTACATGGAAGGGGGTAAGATTTCTGTCTGATGGGGAGTGCAGCTCCATAGAATAGACTGTGTAGGTGTGGCTCTCATACTACATGAAGGGGGTAAGATTTCTGTCTGATGGGGAGTGCAGCTCCATAGAATAGACTGTGTAGGTATGGCTCTCATACTACATGGAGGGGGGTAAGACCTCTGTCTGATGGGGAGTGCAGCTCCATAGAATAGACTGTGAAGGTATGGCTCTCATACTACATGGAAGGGGGTAAGATTTCTGTCTGATGGGGAGTGCAGCTCCATAGAATAGACTGTGTAGAGTATGGCCCTCATACTACATGGAAGGGGGTAAGATTGCTGTCTGATGGGGAGTGCAGCTCCATAGAATAGACTGTGTAGGTGTGGCTCTCATACTACATGGAAGGGGGTAAGATTTCTGTCTGATGGGGAGTGCAGCTCCATAGAATAGACTGTGTAGAGTATGGCTCTCATACTACATGGAAGGGGGTAAGATTTCTGTCTGATGGGGAGTGCAGCTCCATAGAATAGACTGTGTAGGTGTGGCTCTCATACTACATGGAAGGGGGTAAGATCTCTGTCTGATGGGGAGTGCAGCTCCATAGAATAGACTGTGTAGGTGTGGCTCTCATACTACATGGAAGGGGGTAAGATCTCTGTCTGATGGGGAGTGCAGCTCCATAGAATAGACTGTAGGTATGGCTCTCATACTACATGGAAGGGGGTAAGATTTCTGTCTGATGGGGAGTGCAGCTCCATAGAATAGACTGTGTAGGTGTGGCTCTCATACTACATGGAAGGGGGTAAGATCTCTGTCTGATGGGGAGTGCAGCTCCATAGAATAGACTGTGTAGGTGTGGCTCTCATACTACATGGAAGGGGGTAAGATCTCTGTCTGATGGGGAGTGCAGCTCCATAGAATAGACTGTAGGTATGGCTCTCATACTACATGGAAGGGGGTAAGATTTCTGTCTGATGGGGAGTGCAGCTCCATAGAATAGACTGTGTAGGTGTGGCTCTCATACTACATGGAAGGGGGTAAGATCTCTGTCTGATGGGGAGTGCAGCTCCATAGAATAGACTGTGTAGGTGTGGCTCTCATACTACATGGAGGGTGGTAAGATCTCTGTCTGATGGGGAGTGCAGCTCCATAGAATAAACTGTGTAGGTGTGGCTCTCATACTACATGGAAGGAGGTAAGATTTCTGTCTGGTGGAGAGTGCAGCTCCATAGAATAGACTGTGTAGAGTATGGCTCTCATACTACATGGAAGGGGGTAAGATTTCTGTCTGATGGGGAGTGCAGCTCCATAGAATAGACTGTGTAGGCGTGGCTCTCATACTACATGGAAGGGGGTAAGATCTCTGTCTGATGGGGAGTGCAGCTCCATAGAATAGACTGTGTAGGTATGGCTCTCATACTACATGGAAGGGGGTAAGATTTCTGTCTGATGGGGAGTGCAGCTCCATAGAATAGACTGTGTAGGCGTGGCTCTCATACTACATGGAAGGGGGTAAGATTTTATCTGATGAGGAGTGCAGCTCCATAGAATAGACTGTGTAGAGTATGGCTCTGATACTACATGGAAGGGGGTAAGATCTCTGTCTGATGGGGAGTGCAGCTCCATAGAATAGACTGTGTAGGTGTGGCTCTCATACTACATGGAAGGGGGTAAGATTTCTATCTGATGGGGAGTTCAGCTCCATAGAATAGACTGTGTAGGTGTGGCTCTTATACTACATGGAAGGGGGTAAGATTTCTATCTGATGGGGAGTTCAGCTCCATAGAATAGACTGTGTAGGTGTGGCTCTTATACTACATGGAAGGGGGTAAGATTTCTATCTGATGGGGAGTGCAGCTCCATAGAATAGACTGTGTAGGTGTGGCTCGCATACTACATGGAAGGGGGTAAGATTTCTGTCTGATGGGGAGTGCAGCTCCATAGAATAGACTGTGTAGGTGTGGCTCTCATACTACATGGAAGGGGGTAAGATTTCTGTCTGATGGGGAGTGCAGCTCCATAGAATAGACTGTGTAGGTGTGGCTCTCATACTACATGGAAGGGGGTAAGATTTCTGTCTGATGGGGAGTTCAGCTCCATAGAAAAGACTGTGTAGAGTATGGCTCTCATACTACATGGAAGGGGGTAAGATTTCTGTCTGATGGGGAGTTCAGCTCCATAGAATAGACTGTGTAGGTGTGGCTCTCATACTACATGGAAGGGGGTAAGATCTCTGTCTGATGGGGAGTGCAGCTCCATAGAATAGACTGTGTAGGTGTGGCTCTCATACTACATGGAAGGGGGTAAGATTTCTATCTGATGGGGAGTGCAGCTCCATAGAATAGACTGTGTAGGTGTGGCTCTCATACTACATGGAAGGGGGTAAAATTGGTCTGTGATCTTTCATTTTCCAAAGACTATAGTCTGATGTGTGTATGCACCTTAAGGCTGCATTCACAGTGGGACGTTACAGGCGCACGTTAGAGCAGCCTGTAACGCAGCCTAACTCACAGCACTGAAAAAAATCAATGGGTTGTTCACAGTGCCCACGTTGTGTTGGAGTGTAACGCAGCACGTTAAATGAAAGTGCAGCCTGCTGTGCGTTATACTCCTATGTGGCTGCGTTCGGATGTTAGCACATGCTCAGTACTTTTTTTTCGTCCGATAGTATGCGTCAAAAAGTATGCATCACGGACGCATGAAGAGACGCATAACGCGGCTCCATATAACGTCCAACTTCAAAGCTCACATGCGTTGTGTTAGGGGCATGTTATGTGACCTTAACGTCGCATCTAATGCAACGTCTTAGTGGGAAAGAGCCCTAAAAGTATTAGAGGCAGAGGATCAGCAGGGCTGCCAGGCAACTGGTATTGCTTAAAAGGAAATAAAGATGGCAGCCTCCATATAACTCTCGCTTCAATTGTCTTTCTAAGAACAATCTGACATTTATTAAGAGGGCCTTAATCATTAACAGGTTTTTGAAGCTTTGATGCTTTGTTGAGTGTAATGTGTATCGCCTCCATGCCGCCTGTAACACGGCAATATTTGGGGGCTGGGCTTGCGGAGCTGGTGGGCTGCACCTGGCGGAGGGGATCGTGTTGAGTCTGTAGACGGAGCTGGGAACTCGTACAGCGGAGATCTTTCAGCAGAGCCGGCCTGGCATTGCCACACTGCTGGACGGTTACACACCCGGCAGTCACAGGAAGAATCGGCGCTCAGACTGCGAGGACAAGTCCCAGCGCTCGTCACGCTGACAAGGACATTTCTATACAATGTGTGCAGCATATACGTACAGACAGCTGTCTCCCCCGATCAGCATCATCGCCAGCCTCCCGAGGAGACATAATGATGCAATACGCCATCTTTATTGTGCGTTCTGAACCCCCAGCCAGGGAGGGGTGACTGCCATTAACCCTTCCAGGAGAGGATGGCATCAAAATATGATTAAAAGTGCGCTCAGAATAATTGTATCCCCCTTATTTTACCACTTAAAGGGAAGCTAAGAAGAGAGGTATATGGAGGCTGCCATATTTATTTCCTTAATGCAGATTCCTTGGCTGTCCTGCTGCTCCTCTGCCTCTAATATGTTAGGCCATAGCCCCTGAACAAGCATGCAGGTAAGGTCACAAGGTGGGAAGGCCCCCAAATATTGATAAAACAGTGTTAAAAACCGCTACAATAGAAAGAGGGTGCGGTGGCCTCCCACCTTGTGCTACCCGCCCTCCTTTGGGAAGGGGGTTCCATATTGGTTACAGAAAAGGGAATGGGGAGAACCGCTCACTCATCTCCAGGACAGTGCCAGGGCCAGGATAGCCAACCCAATAGTAAATGGAAACGAAAAGATGTCCGCATGCTGTCCTTAAAGGATACCCGAAGTGACATGTGACATGTATGAGATAGACATGGGTATGTACAGTGCCTAGCACACAAATAACTATGCTGTGTTCCTTTTTTTCTTTCTCTGCCTGAAAGAGTTAAATATCAGGTATGTAAGTGGCTGACTCAGTCCTGACTCAGACAGGAAGTGACTACAGTGTGACCCTCACTGATAAGAAATTCCAACTATAAAACACTTTCCTAGCAGAAAATAGCTTCTGAGAGCAGGAACGAGATAAAAAGAGGGAATTTCTTATCAGTGAGGGTCACACTGTAGTTACTTCCTGTCTGAGTCAGGACTGAGTCAGCCACTTACATACCTGATATTTAACTCTTTCAGGCAGAGAAAGAAAAAAAGGAACTCAGCATAGTTATTTGTGTGCTAGGCACTGTACATACCCATGTCTATCTCATCATGTCACATGTCACTTCGGGTATCCTTTAAGATCAAGTTCCTTTATTAGGGATGTATCCAAAAGTTGTCACACATCACCAGCTGACATGTTTCGGACCAGTGGGTCCTTAATCATAGCTGAAGTAAAATGACATGGGGTTACCTTATATACCCTCCTCCTATGGAGTGGGCGGTCCGCACTTTTGGATGCATCCATAATAAAGGAACTTGATTAATGACATTGTGTGGACATCTTTGGTTAGTTGTACTCTCACCATCACAACCAATTTGGAGTTCATTGCCAAGAGTGCGACTAGTTTATCTGGACACCCGAGTGGAGTCGGGTCGTTGATCTCCGCCGCCTCCAGTGGTTGGTTTCTGAGTACCACACCTCACCCCAATAACAATCCTTTCCATTACTTATTACGCTAATGGGGCTCCCATTGTCTCTCTGTTTTTTTCCATGGTGTCTCTCTTGGTTACCCCATCATGCAGATCAGGTGCTCTGACTGAAGTCTGACTGGATGAGGTGGACGCTTGTTTCAGGGGTGGGATTCAGGCACTACTGCAGCCCAAGAGATCAGCAGGACAGCCAGGCAACTGGTATTGTTTAACAGGAAATAAATATGGCAGCCTCCATATACTTCTCACCTCAGGTGTTCTTTTAATAAGTCTATGGATCTCACTTTCTCCTGCATTTCCTGTTGGTGTATAATGGAGGGAATGTAAATGGATTTAGTTACAGCTTCTCTCAGCGTAACCCGGCCATACTATTGTCTGTAACGATAACACTATTGTGGCTACAGCTAATCTCTCTGCAGGGCGAGGTGGCTGGAGAGAGTAGTGAAATCTCTTCCTGCGGAATATCTTCTCCTCAGCGGCACTTCTCTGACTTCTCCTTCAAAGAAACTAAAACCGTTTATAATTAAATGTGGAGAAAAGTAAGAGGCAGATTTTCTGTCCGCCCCCGCCAGTCACCGAATAATCGCAGTAATCGCAGCCAGCGGACGCGGGAATATGCGCTCAGCTATTAATTGCCTTTTCTTCTTCTGAAGACAAACAGATGGTCCTTTGTGTTCAGTCATTAGAGGCCGAGTTCATCGCACTGATTATTATATCCGCTGCTGGTCACATGAAGCGCTTAATACGGCGAGAAAAACACAAACATTTCATTTGTGTCAATCGAGCTGGGGAGAGGGGGGGGGGCTAAGGGAAGGGGGGGGGGGCGGTCAGCTGCTCGATCCTCTGTGTCTGTAGCCAATCAGTGTCCACCAGAGACTGCATCCAATCATAAACCGCATAAAGGACCGATCCTCTGCGTCTGCGGCCAATCAGTGTCCACCAGAGACTGCATCCAATCATAAACCGCATAAAGGACCGATCCTCTGTGTCTGCAGCCAATCAGGATCCCCCAGAGACTGCATCCAATCAGGATCCACCAGAGACTGCAGCCAATCAGTGTCCACCAGAGACTGCATCCAATCATAAACCGCAGAAAGGACCGATCCTCTGTGTCTGCAGCCAATCAGGATCCACCAGAGGCCGCATAAAGGACTGCACCAAACTGGCTTTAAGCCTGGTACACACCTCAACTTTGATTGGCCAATCACTGACCAATCTTACCACAATGTAGTATGAGAGCTCACCTGCGCAATCTGCTCATAGTGTTCACAATCTCAGTCCCCATACTACATGGCGGTGGTAAAATAGTCCAATCACTGGCCAACCACAATTGGATGTGTACCAGGATTTTGCTAGCACATACGAGCCCCCTACAGGTGAAGCGCCAGCACTGCTCCATATGATCAGATCGTTGCTGTCACTGTCGGCTGCAGCACGATTGGTCACTCTGGGCTGTTTTTTTTTTTTTTTTTTTTGCAGCTGTTTTGATAAATCGCCCCACAGGTACAAAGGTCCATTTTACATGATTGTGATAGGATGGCTGGTATGTGACGTCATGTCCACCTTATGATGTCAGCGGACCCAGCGCGAGCATCTTCTGTTACCGGTAATCGCTGGCTGTTTTTTTCACATCCAGCACTTATAGCTATACTGTAGCCTGAGACTGGCGATTGTCTCTTCCGCTGCAGATAATATTGTGTCTTTTATCAATTCCATGGTTCCGGTTTCCATGGAGAACGGCGCACTCTCGGCTGAACGGTGACTGCTGGGAACAGAGCTACATTCACCGCCAACTCGCCAAGGTCAGGGCCAGAGTTCCAACAATGCATTGCAAAAATACCAAACATGTAAAGTGAAATCAATGGAATCAGTGTCCCCTTGAAGCTCGCTTCACTCACTGGGCTGCAGGCTCCGCCCTCGCTTGGATATTGGACATTGCACACCAGGACCTTTGCTGCTCGCTGGGCTGCAGGCTCCGCCCTCGCTTGGATAGTGGACATTGCACACCAGGACCCTTGCTGCTCGCTGGGCTGCGCCCTTGCTTGGATAGTGGACATTGCACACCAGGACCTTTGCTGCTCCCTGGGCTCCGCCCTCGCTTGGATAGTGGACATTGCACACCAGGACCTTTGCTGCTCGCTGGGCTCCACCCTCGCTTGGATAGTAGACATTGCACACCAGGACCCTTGCTGCTCACTGGGCTGCAGGCTCTCCCCTCGCTTGGATAGTGGACATTGCACACCAGGACCTTTGCTGCTCGCTGGGCTCCGCCCTCGCTTGGATAGTGGACATTGCACACCAGGACCTTTGCTGCTCGCTGGGCTCCACCCTCGCTTGGATAGTAGACATTGCACACCAGGACCCTTGCTGCTCACTGGGCTGCAGGCTCCGCCCTCGCTTGGATAGTGGACATTGCACACCAGGACCTTTGCTGCTCGCTGGGCTCCGCCCTCACTTGGATAGAGGACATTGTACACCAGGACCCTTGCTGCTCGCTGGGCTGCAGGCTCCGCCCTCGCTTGGATAGTGGACATTGCACACCAGGACCTTTGCTGCTTGCTGGGCTCCGCCCTCGCTTGGATAGTG
Organism: Hyperolius riggenbachi; assembly: GCF_040937935.1. Classification (NCBI taxonomy): domain Eukaryota; kingdom Metazoa; phylum Chordata; class Amphibia; order Anura; family Hyperoliidae; genus Hyperolius; species Hyperolius riggenbachi. The sequence continues at coordinate 4,629,553 of NC_090650.1, forward strand.
GGCATTGCACACCAGGACCCTTTCTGCTCGCTGGGCTGCAGGCTCCGCCCTCGCTTGGATAGTGGACATTGCACACCAGGACCTTTGCTGCTCGCTGGGCTCCGCCCTCGCTTGGATAGTGGCCATTGCACAGCAGGACCCTTGCTGCTCGCCGGGCTGCAGGCTCCGCCCTCGCTTGGATAGTGGCCATTGCACAGCAGGACCCTTGCTGCTCGCCGGGCTGCAGGCTCCGCCCTTGCTTGGATGGACATTATGTCAGATTCCTGTTATAACCACACTGAAACCCTGTCTTCTATATTATTTTTAGTTAACTATGATGATAATGTGAAAGGAGGGGGAAGGTTTAGGGGGGGGGGGGGTACACACATCCAATTTTGATTGACAATTTTACCACCTTTGTGTAGTATGAGATTTTGAATACTATGAGCAGATTGTGTGGGTGAGTTCTTATACTGCATGGAAGTGGAAAAAGTTGAAGTGATGAATGAAAAATGGGGAAAGTTGGGAACAAAATATTTATTTTTATCTAATTTGTTGTTTATCTGTATTGGTGTAAATGAAATACGCTACTACCTGTGTCTATCGTTATAGTGAACTATGATGCAGACGTTAGGCCCAGACCCAAACGTGGCGTTCCAATGACGCCGTCAGGTATGGCTGAGAAATGTGGATAAAGGGCGGAGTTCAAAAGAGAAAAGCAAAACAAAAATAAAGAGATCATAATAAGTGAAGCTGTTGTGAATGAATCAGTGTTCAGTTTATAGCGGCCCCGCCCTCAGCGGGAACCGTGTGAGCTAAATAAAGCCTCTTTCTTACTTTGAAGCCGCAGGCCATTTCTTCCACCCCTTTCTGTAAATGTGTCACAGGGAGTTATGTAGAGGCTGCTAATCTCTGCAGAAATAAAGGGGCGTGTCCCAGACCCCCGCGGTGATGGCCCCTCCCATGTAGGTCACAGCACTGGGAGGAAGCAGCCCACAAGAGTTTTTATATATTTGCAATTAAATCTATAATTGCTGGAGAGCTGGGAAAGGTTGCTTTCAATTATGGGGTTTAAATCCTCATATCCGGTACAGATTTTCACATAAATATATTGTTTGTCAGAGTGAAACTCCACTGGCTGCATGCCTGTTCCAGGTGTGACTCCGCTGGCTGCATGCCTGTTCCAGGTGTGACTCCGCTGGCTGCATGCCTGTTCCAGGTGTGACTCCTCTGGCTGCATGCCTGTTCCAGGTGTGACTCCGCTGGCTGCGCGCCTGTTCCAGGTGTGACTCCGCTGGCTGCGCGCCTGTTCCAGGTGTGACTCCGCTGGCTGCGCGCCTGTTCCAGGTGTGACTCCGCTGGCTGCGCGCCTGTTCCAGGTGTGACTCCGCTGGCTGCGCGCCTGTTCCAGGTGTGACTCCGCTGGCTGCGCGCCTGTTCCAGGTGTGACTCCGCTGGCTGCGCGCCTGTTCCAGGTGTGACTCCGCTGGCTGCACGCCTGTTCCAGGTGTGACTCCGCTGGCTGCACGCCTGTTCCAGGTGTGACTCCGCTGGCTGCACGCCTGTTCCAGGTGTGACTCCGCTGGCTGCACGCCTGTTCCAGGTGTGACTCCGCTGGCTGCACGCCTGTTCCAGGTGTGACTCCGCTGGCTGCACGCCTGTTCCAGGTGTGACTCCGCTGGCTGCACGCCTGTTCCAGGTGTGACTCCGCTGGCTGCACGCCTGTTCCAGGTGTGACTCCGCTGGCTGCACGCCTGTTCCAGGTGTGACTCCGCTGGCTGCACGCCTGTTCCAGGTGTGACTCCGCTGGCTGCACGCCGGTTCCAGGTGTGACTCCGCTGGCTGCACGCCGGTTCCAGGTGTGACTCCGCTGGCTGCACGCCGGTTCCAGGTGTGACTCCGCTGGCTGCACGCCTGTTCCAGGTGTGACTCCGCTGGCTGCACGCCTGTTCCAGGTGTGACTCCGCTGGCTGCACGCCTGTTCCAGGTGTGACTCCGCTGGCTGCACGCCTGTTCCAGGTGTGACTCCGCTGGCTGCACGCCTGTTCCAGGTGTGACTCCGCTGGCTGCACGCCTGTTCCAGGTGTGACTCCGCTGGCTGCACGCCTGTTCCAGGTGTGACTCCGCTGGCTGCACGCCTGTTCCAGGTGTGACTCCGCTGGCTGCACGCCTGTTCCAGGTGTGACTCCGCTGGCTGCACGCCTGTTCCAGGTGTGACTCCGCTGGCTGCACGCCTGTTCCAGGTGTGACTCCGCTGGCTGCACGCCTGTTCCAGGTGTGACTCCGCTGGCTGCACGCCTGTTCCAGGTGTGACTCCGCTGGCTGCACGCCTGTTCCAGGTGTGACTCCGCTGGCTGCACGCCTGTTCCAGGTGTGACTCCGCTGGCTGCACGCCTGTTCCAGGTGTGACTCCGCTGGCTGCATGCCTGTTCCAGGTGTGACTCCGCTGGCTGCATGCCTGTTCCAGGTGTGACTCCGCTGGCTGCATGCCTGTTCCAGGTGTGACTCCGCTGGCTGCATGCCTGTTCCAGGTGTGACTCCGCTGGCTGCATGCCTGTTCCAGGTGTGACTCCGCTGGCTGCATGCCTGTTCCAGGTGTGACTCCGCTGGCTGCATGCCTGTTCCAGGTGTGACTCCGCTGGCTGCATGCCTGTTCCAGGTGTGACTCCGCTGGCTGCATGCCTGTTCCAGGTGTGACTCAGCTGGCTGCATGCCTGTTCCAGGTGTGACTCCGCTGGCTGCATGCCTGCTCCAGGTGTGACTCCGCTGGCTGCATGCCTGTTCCAGGTGTGACTCCGCTGGCTGCATGCCTGTTCCAGGTGTGACTCCGCTGGCTGCATGCTTGTTCCAGGTGAGACTCCGCTGGCTGCATGCTTGTTCCAGGTGTGACTCCGCTGGCTGCATGCTTGTTCCAGGTGTGACTCCGCTGGCTGCATGCTTGTTCCAGGTGTGACTCCGCTGGCTGCATGCTTGTTCCAGGTGTGACTCCGCTGGCTGCATGCTTGTTCCAGGTGTGACTCCGCTGGCTGCATGCTTGTTCCAGGTTTGACCAGTGTGTAATGAGCAGGACACGGTGGAGTACGAGCAGGACGGGGTGCAGTATGAGCAGGACTGGGGGCAGTATGAGCAGGACTGGGGGCAGTACGAGCAGGACGCGGTGGGTGCAGTAGGAGCAGGACGGGGTGCAGTCTTCTGTGCAGTATGAGCAGGACTGGGGGCAGTATGAGCAGGACTGTAGGCAGTACGAGCAGGACTGGGGGCAGTACGAGCAGGATGCGGCGGGTGCAGTATGAGCAGGACTGGGGGCAGTATGAGCAGGACTGGGGGCAGTACGAGCAGGACTGGGGGCAGTACGAGCAGGATGCGGTGGGTGCAGTATGAGTAGGACTGGGGGCAGTATGAGCAGGACTGGGGGCAGTACGAGCAGGACTGGGGGCAGTACGAGCAGGACTGGGGGCAGTACGAGCAGGACGGGGTGCAGTATGAGCAGGAGAGGACAGGCACCGCCTGTTGCGGCTCAGCTTGCCAGACTTCTCCAGTTTTGTTGTGAAATATTTATGAAAAATACATGAGGTACACACAGTGTTAATTATTAACGACCGCTCTGCGCTTTCCTGGTTCCTGAAAGATGATTTTTTAATGCCTTGAATAGAATAATACGAGACGTGAGCGCCGCCGCCGCTATCAATTCCACGATTAAAATGACAAAATATTGAAAATAAATGTATCTTAATGAAGTTTCCTTTTCTCTTACAGAGATTTCACACTTCTGAGTGCAGATAATACCCGTGTATGTTTAACATGGATTTTGGTAAAACCTGTTGCGTTCGTCTGTGTGACAATATGCGCATCTTGTCACAGTAGCTAATGACAGTTAAAGGATACCCAAAGTGACATGTGACAGGATGAGATAGACATGTGTATGTACAGTGCCTAGCACACAAATAACTATGCTGTGTTCCTTTCTTTCTTTCTCTGCCTGAAAGAGTTAAATATCAGGTATGTAAGTGGCTGACTCAGTCCTGACTCATACAGGAAGTGACTACAGTGTGACCCCTCATCAATAAGAAATTCCAACTATAAAACACTTTCCTAGCAGAAAATGGCTTCTGAGAGCAGAAAAGAGATAAAAAGGGTCAATAGTTCATAGATTTAGCTCTGGCACACTTTAATGAATGTGCTATTGAGCAAACACAATAAAACAGTTAACACTTAAAAAGTAGATTTAAACATAAAATAAAACTGTGGAATATCTTGAAAAGTCATTTTTAGGAGAAGGAAGATAGATACAATTGTTTATTTCATTAGTTTATTTTCGCCTCGGGTGTCCTTTAAAGGGACTCCGAGCAGTGCAAAAACTATGGAAAGATGCATATCATTTTAAAGCTCTCTTTCTCCTCTTTCCAATGATATATAAACCGCCGCCCTATGCCTTTTAGTTTTCGATATTTTCGCGATTGAAATTGCCGCGGCCGCAATTTCAATCGCGAAAATAGAGAAAACTAAAAGTGGTAGAGCAACGATTTATGTGTCGCCAGAAAGAGGAGAAAGAGAGCTTTAAAATGACATCCATCTTTCCATAGTTATATTGTATTACACAGGGCGACTTTTTCTGCTGAATGGAGCTGCTGACACTGGGGAAAGTGTCGTCCTGTGTAATACAATGTAACTATGGAAAGATGGATATCATTTTAAAGCTCTCTTTCTCCTCTTCCTGGCGACACATAAATCGTCACCCTACACCTTTTAGTTTTCTCTATTTTCGCGATCGAAATCGCGGCTGCGGCAATTTCAATCGCGAAAATAGCGAAAACTAAAAGGCGTAGGGTGACGATTTATGTGTCGCCAGGAAGAGGAGAAAGAGAGCTTTAAAATGATATCCATCTTTCCATAGTTTCTGCACTGCTCGGAGTCCCTTTAAACTGAAAATAGGAATGTGAGACTCCAGGAAAGTTCTATTTAACTATTAGCATTATACATACAATTACTTCGCTCACAAGTTTTTTGTTTTTTTTTCAGTTCAGGCTAGCTTTAAGACATTTTCAGTAAGTTATCCAGAAAATGTTGACACTTCTTTTTCTTTTTTATACAAAAACAACAAACTAGGTGGCGCTGTTCTGCAGCCTTGTCTGTGCCATATCAGATCATGGTGAGAGATACCCTGACTTTTTTCCAGCCGGGTGGTATGAAAAGTATCCGGGTGGGGTACATAGGGGGAATCCAGGGCTTTTAGTATAGGAGGAGGATGAGGAGGTGAGCTGATGACAGCCGGGTGGTCACCAAAATTAGCCGGTTGGAACACCCAGCTAAAAGAGCCTGGGGAGAGCACTGAATACTGGCAGGTCAGTATGTTAGTGGCAGTATAGTTACAGTTGCACGCACATATCTGAGCATACACTGCTAAAATTACAGCAGCTTGGAGTTATTACAATAAATGTTTATCGTGCTCACTAACATTTTTGTAATTTTTTTTCTGTTGTGATATTACCTGGGTGGGGATACCAGCCTATAATCTGCTCCTATATGTACCCCAAAACCTCATCGTTAGGGAGATTGTTTCCACAAAACATTATTAGGAAGCATGTGCCCCCAATCATCATAATTAGGCAGGATTTACCTCCAAACTTCATAATTATTCTCTGTGTGACTCAAATCATCATAATTAGGCAACATGTCCCCCCTAAACAACATAACTAGGCAGCATGTACCCCATAACATAATTAGGCAGCATGTCCCCCCTAAACAACATAACTAGGCAGCATGTACCCCATAACATAATTAGGCAGCATGTCCCCCCTAAACAACATAACTAGGCAGCATGTACCCCATAACATCATAATTAGGCAGCTTGTATCCCTCACACATCATAATTAAGTAGCATGTATCCTCAAACAACATAATTAGGCAGCATGTCCCCCCTAAACAACATAACTAGGCAGCATGTGTCCCCCACACTACATAAATAGGCAGCATGTATTCCGCGCCAAACAACACAATGCCAAACTCTTTTGGAGACATCTGCAGGCAATATATGAGGTCGTCTCTATAAGGTGCAGTTGTCAGACAAGGCTCTGGTGATTCTCCTCCTATCAGTTTGGAGAGTCACATGACTACAGACACCCCTGTGACAGGCTTAGCTGGAAGCCCAGTGGTGTAGCAATAGGGGTTGCAGAGGGGCCCTCTCTCAAACACAGTATTGGCTCTCTATTGGTCCTGTGCTGGTAATAATCACTTCTATAGATACTTTGAATAGTGGTAATCATTAACAAGCTGCTCCCCATCCCCTTCTTGCCCCTCTGACACTGTAGTTGCCATTGGCAGGTTTTGGTGCGCCGTATCAATTGTTATGTATAGAGTGCTTGGGGGCCCCATTGTAAAACTTGCATCGGGGCCCACAGCTCCTTAGCTACTCCACATATGTCAGCGGTGTTCTGCAGTTGTCGTGTGAATGGGAGTTGCGTGGTGGCTTCACCTCGCTGCGCAGAGTGGCGGAGTGTCTCCCAGAGAAGCGTTTCATTCTTCCCTCTCTGCGTGCGTGGGGGGGGGGGGAGCCTGGCAGGGATTATAATGGGACGTCAGTGAAAGGATGTAAAGAATGCTCCCGGCCACAAGGGCAGCCCGCTCATTTGTACGCTCTGCGAGATGCCAGAGGAACAGGAACAGAAACACACACACACACACACACACACACACACACACACACACTATACACACACACTATACACACACACACACATATATATATATACATACGGTACACATACATACATACATACACACATATATATATATATATATATATATATATATACACACACACACACACACACACACACACACACACACACACACACACACACACACACACACACACACACACACACACACACACACACACACACACACACACACACACACACACACACACACACACACACACACATATATACATACGGTACATATATATGGTTGCGGCCAGCACACAGTTTTATAAAACAAAAGTCAGTTTATTGGAAGGTCCGAGATGGTTAAAAAAACAAATCTACCCCCTGCAGCCGTCCTGTGCCCTCGCCGCAGCTCCGTTCCCTGCCGGTACAAAAGGCCTACTTGCGATCCAGTGTGCGGCTCCCGTAGTCACGCTGACTCCTGCGCAGTACGGTCCGGAAGACATCACTGCGATTCAGCGAGCCGTACACTGGTGCGCAGTAAGATGGCGACCTGGCGAGGTCGGCATTTGCAGCGGAGGAGACCGGGAGCCACCCGAGCTTCGGCGAGGGCATAGGACGGCTGCCAGGGGCTGGAGGAAGCCCCAGGTAAGTAGATTTTTGATTTTTATTGATCCTGGACCTTCCCTTTGAACAGCTTTGCTCCGGCATACATTGAAAAGTAGACAAAAGGCTTACATCAGCTCTGGAGTCCTTAGCATTAGTGAAGTCCAGCTTATTCAATACAGTTCAGTTCCTTACATCAAAACCATCCAAATCAGCAGTTCACAGTATGGTTTGGCTTTCAGCAGTGCCTCCCAACACACTTGTCAGGAGGTCAGCAGCACACATGCTCCACCACATCAACCAACATCATCCTGCACCTGTGCTACCTCTATATGCAAATTCTCACACAGAGCTTCTCTCCGCTCCACAGAAAGCCAGGTGTGTACCTGGGTGGAATGGGAAGGCCCCCCTTCCTTCCCTCCCATTCCAGGAGTCCGGCCCTGAAAAAAACTACCAAGAGGCAGCAACTGGCTTGCTGCCAAACAATATCCGGACTCACGATCATAGCCCAAATAACGGGGAGAGAATATATATATATATATATATATATATATATATATATATATATATATATATATATATATATATATATATATATATATATATATATATATATATATATATATATATATATATATATATATATACACACATACACAGTGGTGTGAAAAACTATTTGCCCCCTTCCTGATTTCTTATTCTTTTGCATGTTTGTCACACTTAAATGTTTCTGCTCATCAAAAACCGTTAACTATTAGTCAAAGATAACCTAATTGAACACAAAATGCAGTTTTAAATGATGGTTTTTATTATTTAGTGAGAAAAAAAACCTCCAAATCTACATGGCCCTGTGTGAAAAAGTGATTGCCCCCCCTTGTTAAAAAATAACTTAAAGGTGGTTTATTACACCTGAGTTCAATTTCTGTAGTCACCCCCAGGCCTGATTACTGCCACACCTGTTTCAATCAAGAAATCACTTAAATAGGAGTTATCTGACACAGAGAAGTGGACCAAAAGCACCTCAAAAGCTAGACATCATGCCAAGATCCAAAGAAATTCAGGAACAAATGAGAACAAAAGTACTGTAATTGAGATCTATCAGTCTGGTAAAGGTTATAAAGCCATTTCTAAAGCTTTGGGACTCCAGCGAACCACAGTGAGAGCCATTATCCACAAATGGCAAACACATGGAACAGTGATGAACCTTCCCAGAAGTGGCCGGCTGACCAAAATTACCCCAAGAGCGCAGAGAACACTCATCCGAGAGGCCACAAAAGACCCCAGGACAACATCTAAAGAACTGCAGGCCTCACTTGCCTCAATTAAGGTCAGTGTTCACAACTCCACCATAAGAAAGAGACTGGGCAAAAACAGCCTGCATGGAAGATACCCAATTCGCAAACCACTTTTAAGCAAAAAGAACATTAAGGCTCGTCTCAATTTTGCTAAAAAAACATCTCAATGATTGCCAAGACATTTGGGAAAATACCTTGTGGACCGACGAGACAAAAGTTGAACTTTTTGGAAGGTGTGTGTCCCGTTACATCTGGCATAGAAGTAACACAGCATTTCAGCAAAAGAACATCATACCAACAGTAAAATATGGTGGTGGTAGTGTGATGGTCTGGGGTTGTTTTGCTGCTTCAGGACCTGGAAGGCATGCTGTGATAGATGGAACCATGAATTCTACTGTCTGCCAAAAAATCCTGAAGGAGAATGTCCGGCCATCTGTTCGTCAACTCAAGCTGAAGCGATCTTGAGTGCTGCAGCAGGACAATGACCCAAAACACACCAGCAAATTCACCTCTGAATGGCTGAAGAAAAAGAAGACTTTGGAGTGGCCTAGTCAAAGTCCTGACCTGAATCCTATTGAGATGTTGTGGCATGACCTTAAAAAGGCGGTTCATGCTAGAAACCCCTCAAATAAAGCTGAATTACAACAATTCTGCAAAGATGAGTGGGCCAAAATTCCTCCAGAGCGCTGTAAAAGACTTGTTGCAAGTTATCGCAAACGCTTGATTGCAGTTATTGCTGCTAAGGGTAGCCCAAGCAGTTATTAGGTTCAGGGGGCAATTTCTTTTTCACACAGGGCCATGTAGATGTGGAGGTTTTTTTCCTCACTAAATAATAAAAACCATCATTTAAAACTGCATTTTGTGTTCAATTATGTTATCTTTGACTAATAGTTAACGGTTTTTGATGAGCAGAAACATTTAAGTGTGACAAACATGCAAAAGAATAAGAAATCAGGAAGGGGGCAAATAGTTTTTCACACCACTGTATATATACACATATATACACACAGTATATATACAGTGGGATGCGAAAGTTTGGGCAACCTTGCTAATCGCCATGATTTTCCTGTATAAATCGTTGGTTACGATAAAAAATGTCAGTTAAATATATCATATAGGAGACACACACAGTGATATTTGAGAAGTGAAATGAAGTTTATTGGATTTACAGAAAGTGTGCAATGATTGTTTAAACAATTAGGTGCAGGTGCATAAATTTGGGCACCAAAAAAATAAATGAAATCAATATTTAGTAGATCCTCCTTTTGCAGAAATTACAGACTAAACGCTTCCTGTAGGTTCCAATGAGAGTCTGGATTCTGGATGAAGGTATTTTGGACAATTCCTTTTTACAAAACATGTCTAGTTCATTCAGGTTTGATGGCTTCCGGGCATGGACAGCTCTCTGTAACTCACACCACAGATTTTCAGTTATATTCAGGTCTGGGGACTGAGATGGCCATTCCAGAACGTTGTACTTGTTCCTCTGCATGAATGCCTTAGTGGATTTTGAGCAGTGTTTAGGGTCGTTGTCTTGTTGAATGATCCACCCCCGGCGCAGCTTCAGATTTGTCACTGATTCCTGGACATTGGTCTCCAGAATCTGCTGGTACTGAGTGGAATCCATGCGTCCCTCAACTTTGACAAGATTCCCAGTCCCTGCACTGGCCACACAGCCCCACAGCATGATGGAACCACCACCATATATTACTGTTGGTAGCAGGTGTTTTTCTTGGAATGCTGTGTTTTTCCTCCATGCATAACGCCCCTTATTATGCCCAAATAACTCAATTTTAATTTCATCAGTCCACAGCACCTTATTCCAAAATGAAGCTGGCTTGTCCAAATGTGCTTTAGCATACCTCAAACGGCTCTGTTTGTGCTGTGGGTGGTGAAAAGGCTTCCTCTGCATACAGCATCTCCTTGTGTAAAGTGTGCTGAGTGGTTGAACGATGCACAGTGACTCCATCTGCAGCAAGATGATGTTGTAGGTCTTTCGTGCTGGTCTGCGGGTTGACTCTGACTGTTCTCACAATTCGTCACTTCCGTCTATCCGAGATTTTTTAGGGTCTGACACTTCAAGCCTTAACTTGAACTGAGCCTGTGGTCTTCCATTTCCTCAATATGTTCCTAACTGTGGAAACAGACAGCTGAAATCTCTGAGACCTCTTGCTGTATTCTTCCCATAAACCAGGAGATTGGTGCAGATCTGAGGTACGAAGCCCACGTTGTTTGGTAGAATTGCTGGCAGGGCGGAGGTCTTCAGGGATTGGTCAAGTCAGTGGATTATTAGCGAACTCCTTCAGATTGGAAGCCTGAAGACACAATCATCCGCTTGCTATTGACAGCGCTCGCCCCGCCGCCCGGCCCCGGCTAAAATTAGATTACTCCGAAGCGCAACTTGTTTCCATCTGACATTTCCAACAAAACGGACGGGCGGTGGCCGAGGGGCGGATGAAAAGATGCCTTCAAACAATATCGCTGCAGCTCTCAGGCTTCAAGAGCCTCATTATCTGTGCGCTGTGTCTGCACACGTTTGTCAGCAGAGAGGCGCCTGCGAGAAAGATCTACCGCATCCGCCTCTCTTCTCATGAATGGGACGTCTTTCTGCTCAGCCCCAGTCAAGACATGAATGTCTCCCACTCCTGTGCACAACTTGCTTATTTCATGTGTAGAAGCTTCTAGCTTAGCTGTGTGATAAATCCCTTTCAAATGACCCACTTCCTGTGCCACAGACTCACTTCCTGTGCCACAGACTCACTTCCTGTGCCACAGACTCACTACCTGTGCCACAGATTTACCATACCTCCCAACTTTTGGAGATAAGAGGGACACTTAAGCCACACCCATACCACGCCCCTGATCATGCCTCTGTCACGCACCTAGTCATGCATACGATAAAAATTTCCTGAGAAAAATATGTTGTTTTATAATTCAAACCACATTGGTCCTTTCTATCCTGGTTAATTTTCCTTCATTTTAACATTTTAAAATTAGTAATATATCAATTTGAAGGATGGGAATAAAGTTTAGAGTCAATTAAACACATGTTTTAGTAGAAATATATATATATTTACATAGACAGAGAGACAAAGTCCTGGAAGAGGGACAAATGAGGAGGAAAGAGAGACAGAGATACAGGGCTCCCAAAGAGGGACTGTCCCTCCGAAAGAGGGACAGTTGGGAGCTATGGATTTACTACCTGTGCCACAGACCCACTTCCTGTGCCACAGACTCACTTCCTGTGCCACAGACCCACTTCCTGTGCCACAGAGCTCTGTAGTCATACACTGTACTTCTTGGAGAAGTCTGTCAGTGCCCCGCCCCCTCACAGCCTGAGCAGTAGGATGGTACTTCTGAAGCCGCAGCCCCGTACCAGTTGGGGAGATGTCTTGAGAAACAAGCTATTCCTGGAGCTTACATGTGCCTATTATTAAAGAAAATCTGTAGCCCAAGGGACCTCTCTTGCTGATGCGGTAGGTCATTTTACCGCACCTCACCGCTATGCTAATGAAACCCTATGGGTGCTTTCATACAGCATGCGGTGTGGTGTGCTGGAAGTCGCCGATCTACCGCGCGGACAAACTGGTGTTACCGCGCGACGTCTGCGAAGACATGCGGCGGACCGGAAGTTGTGTAAGTCTGTGACAATGCAGGGTTTGCCACAATGTTGGCATTGCGACATACGCTTCCGCACACTTCCGTATCTCTAAAACAGGAAGTGACTGCAAGCGAGCGTTACTTCCTGTTTGGATCCCGGCCAGAAGGGGTTTACCGCATACTAATACAGTTTTTGGCCTATTTTTGGAGGTGCTGCAGCCAATATAGTGTCTGTCTGTGCGGTAACATTTCTAAATGCAGAGGGTGCGCATGCATTCCGCTCATATCGTTTACGTAACTTGCATCATACTGTTATATGTGCGCTGTCTGCACACGGACGTTTTATTTGCCGCCGTTAGGCAGGACCCACACATGCCTATCAGTTTTCTGTGCATCAGTTTTCTGCATGAGTTGTCTGGCAGGGCTGCATGGCTGTCAGTTGTTTTTCTGCATGTGAAAAATGCATTCAAGTTGGAACTAGCCCCTTGATTAACACTAGTTCTGAGTTTTCCTGTGCAGAAAATGCACAGAAACACTGACGTGTGGATCTAGCCTTAGCCCTTGTTCACATTGCGTTCGGGTCGCGTTTCCGTCCGTGCTGGGCTTATTATGAGGCGTTTTTTATTTCCGATTCCCAGCGCTTGGGTGGGCGATTCCTTTTTGTGGTTAGCGGTTTCCGACGCAAGTCAGGAAGTGAACTCTTTGATCCGGAAAAGAATAAATACAATGTATTTATTCTTAAAAACACGAACGCAATCGCCGCATAAAGCGGTTTTGTGAGCGTGTTGTGTTTTTCCTAGACCTTCTATTGAGGCGGAATTGCCTCAAAAATGGCTCAAGCACCACTTCTCTAAACGGATCGGAAACGAACCACTTAGATATGAACTATCTCATAAAGAATCATTGTGTAAGCGCTTTCAGGGCGATTTTGATAAATCGCCCACGCTGCAAAAAAAAAAAAACAACCGCCTGCAATGTGAACACGCCCTAGGTGACTAGACTCCCGTGACTGGGAAGCATTTGTTTTGTACTTCTAAGGGCTTATCCACACTAAGGGCCCTTTCGGGGTTTTTTGAGCACCAGCAATTTTTAAAATCGCCCTAAAAGTTCTTGTGCAATGATTCCCTATGAGAGTGTTCACATGTGAGCGGTTCCACTCCGATCCGCTCACCAAAGCGCCTCTTGTACCATTTTCTGGGCAATTTGCCTGCAATGGAAGGTAAAGGAAAATCGTAAAACACTTGAAAAAGTGCTTTGTATAGCGATTTCCCGAGCGCTTTCATGAATAAATAGATTGTATTTATTCATTTCCGGGTGAACTCTTCACTGACGTCAGGAAGTGAGAAAGAGAATTGCTCTGCAAAAGCGCTTAGAAAAGCATTGTGCAGATCAGCACCGGGAGACGCTAAAAAAAAAAAATGCACACAAAATCGCAAAACGCTGGCGTAAGCAATTGCGATTTATGATGTGAATAAGGCCTAATAGCGTTACCGAAACACGGTGGCTGACAGGTTTCAGGGGGACGCTGTTTGTGTTGGCGGGATGGAACTGTGTTGTGGCGATAGCGCACTGTGACTTCTGTTATCACAGCAGCAGAGTCACGCATTCCACAATGTCCGTCCCGTAAATCCTTCCTCCCGTCCTGCAGGTGTTCTGCCATCCAGTCCAGCAGGATTCCTCCACGATCTGTTGTTTATACAGCCATTGTCTGTGTGGGGCCGCATTGTAATCTCTTCAAAGATCGGCGTGTGGCTCTTGTGTTTGTGATTTCACACCAGCCGGGCCTGCGGGAGATTCCTTACCTCCGCCGTCACTGGATCCGAAAACCGTCCTGCAAGCGGCGTGCCAATGTCTGCGGGCTGCGGATTCTGCAGTGTATACATGTGTGTGTGTGTGTGTGTGTGTGTGTGTGTGTGTGTGTGTGTGTGTGTGTGTGTGTGTGTGTGTGTGTGTGTGTGTGTGTGTGTGTGTGTGTGTGTGTACAGTGTGTGTGTATATATATATATGTGTGTGTGTGTGTGTGTGTGTGTGTGTGTGTGTGTGTGTGTGTGTGTGTGTGTGTGTGTGTGTGTGTGTGTGTGTGTGTGTGTGTGTATATATGTATATATGTATGTATATATATATGTATGTATATATATATGTATGTATATATATGTATGTATATATATGTATGTATATATATATATATATATATATATATAGCGTATATGTCCAGCTGAGAAAGCTGTTGGCCCGTATGCAATTCACTTTTTCTTCTAGGAAATATTGTTTTTTGTCTCTTTAAGGCTGCTGTCACGGTGGGACGTTACAGGCGCAGGTTAGAGCAGCCTGTAACGCAGCCCCACCGCACAGCAATGTAACTGCAATGGGCTGTTCACAGTGCCCACGTTGCGTTACATTGTAACGCAGCAGGTAAAAACAAAGTGCTGCATGCTGTACGTTATACTGGGCTAAGCAGCGTTAGACTGTTTGCACATGCTCAGTAATGTTGGAGGAGGAGGTCTCCCCTCCTCCTCCTCCGCGGCCAGCCACATGGCTAATTAATATTCACTGCAGGGGTTACTTCCTGGAGCGGCCGCTTTGTGTGGCGATTGGCCGGCAGGACCACGTGATGCCGCATGCGCACAAGAGTGCGCATCACGGCATCACGGACGCATGAAGAGCCGTATAACGCGGCTCAATCTGACGTCCAGCTTCATCCCCACCATGCGTTGCGTTAGGGGCACGTTATGCGACCTTAATGTAGCATCTAACGCAACGTCTTAGTGGGAAAGAAGCCTAAAAGAACATTTCAGCGCTCTGCAATTGAAAAAGAACCAAAAAGTGGGTGTTTTCTTGCTTGCTGATGGCTCAGAGACATTTTATTAAAGAACAATTGAAGTGAGAGGGATAAGGAGGCTGACATATTTTGCCTGGCAGCCCTGCTGAACCTCCTCTTCTAATACTTTTAGGCACAGGCCCCTGAACAAGCATACAGCATATCAGGTGTCTCTGACGTTATTGTCACATTATTATTATTATTATTTAGTATTTATATAGCGCCGACATATTACGCAGCGCTGTACAGTGTGTGTGTATATATATATATATATATATATATATATATATATATATATATATCTTGTCACTAACTGTCCCTCAAAGGAGCTCACAATCTAATCCCTACCATTGCCATATGTCTATATTATGTAGTGTAAGTACTGTAGTCTAGGGCCAATTTTTTTTTAGGGGGAGCCAATTAACTTATCCGTATGTTTTTGGAATGTGGGAGGAAACCGGAGTGCCCGGAGGAAACCCACGCAGACACGGAGAGAACATACAAACTCTTTGCAGATAGTGACACTGTTGACCACTCCCTCCTCCTCCAATCACTACAGTCCATGGGCATCCAGGGGCTTGCCTTGGCCTGGATCTCCTCCTACCTATACAATCGCTCCTTCACCACTTCCTTCAATGGCTCCTCCTCAACTCCTGCCCCCCTTTCAGTTGGGGTCCCCCAGGGCTCTGTTCTAGGCCCCCTTCTTTTCTCCATATACACTTCCTCAATTGGCAAGCTTATCTCCTCCCTGGGCTTCAATTACCACCTTTATGCAGATGACACTCAGATTTACCTCCATACCCCCGATCTCTCAGCCACCACCATAAACAAGATCTCCTCGTGTCTCTCAGCAATTTCCTCCTGGATGTCAGCTAGGTTCCTAAAGCTTAACCTAGACAAAACTGAGCTACTGATCCTTCCACCCCATGCTGCTGCACCCATCCCAGGTTTCCACCTCACAATCGACAACACAACCATTCTCCCTACCTCCCAGGCCCGCTGCCTGGGTGTCACCTTGGACTCTGACCTCTCCTTCATCCCACACATCCAAAACATCACAAGAGCCTGCAATTTCCACCTCCGTAATATCTCCAAGATCCACCCATTCTTAACCCCGGACACGACCAAACTGCTCATCCATGCCCTCATCATCTCCCGCCTTGATTACTGTAACTCACTCCTTTCTGGCCTCCCCCTTAAACGCACTGCCCCCCTTCAATCAGTGATGAACGCGGCTGCAAGACTCATCCATTCTTCGCACCGCTCTGCATTCACATCTCCCCTTTGTGAATCCCTGCACTGGCTCCCTATCCGTCTCAGGATAAGTTTCAAGATTCTATGCCTGGCGTATAAATCTGTGCACAAAACATGCCCTACCTACATCTCGCAGCTTGTTCACAAGTATACACCAGGTCGCCCCCTCCGTTCCTCCAACGACCTTCGCCTCACCACCCCGCGCATTTCACACTCCCATGCCCGCCTGCAGGATTTCTCAAGAGCTGCCCCCACCCTCTGGAATGCCCTTCCACCACCCATCAGACTTGCTCCCTCTTTCAACACATTCAAGCAAGCCCTCAAAACCCACCTCTTTATGATGGCCTACCCACCTCCTACCACACAGTAACTCTCTAAGGAATATTTAACAGCCCCCCCTAGTGTTTCCACCCCTCCCTTTAGATTGTAAGCCTCTGGCAGGGTCCTCCACTCCCTAGTGTAATCTACAGGATCATGTGCTCCTGTCCTATGACAGCCTATACTTGTATTACTGGGCCTACCTAACCAGCCCATATTGCATGATCATGTATTTTGTACAATTTGTATGTATAACTTTGTTCTATGTGTATAACCCTATGTATGTCATCCTTGTATCATTGTATATATTTATTGTCCAGCGCTGCGTAATATGTTGGCGCTTTATAAATACAATTAATAATAATAATAATAATAATAATAGTGCCCTGGCTGGGATTCGAACCAGGGACCCAGCACTGCAAGGCGAGAGAGCTAACCACTATGCCACCGTGCTGCCCTACATCTGACAAGATTAGCTGCATGCTTGTTTCTGGTGTGTGTCAGACACTACTGCAGCCAAATAGATCAGCAGAGCTGCCGGGCAACCGGCATTGTTTAACAGGAAATAAATATATATCAATCTTGTTACAGTTGTCCTTTAACAGTCCCTGAATACTGTTTATCCTCGCCTATAATCTTCTATGAAGAATTTCTGGAAAGAGAATTTCTGCTACGGAAACCACTTCTACCGCACTTCCTGCTGTGGTAAGGCTGACGAGCAGTTTTCCTCAGGCGTCCATTTGTGTTTAAGACGTAAAGCTTTTTTTTGTCCTGAGGCTGCAGTTAGTCAGCTGTATAAATATGGAGAGAGTTAAATATTTTTCCAACTGGTTACCAACACCTTGTGATTGTTACTCTGACATTTCTTCTGGATAAAGGCTGGCAGGTGGATTATATGGATGATAAAGGGCAGGAAATATGTTTTTATACCCCGTTGTGATTGTAGCTGTAATTCTGCTGTAAGGAGAGATTGTCACAGGAATCTATAACTAGAGGTGGATGCTGCACTGAAGTCCTTTTTATACTTTGTCATTATGAAGGATTATCTTCCCAGGTCAGCCAGGTGTGACCCCCCCAGAACTGGCAGTAACACACAATGCGCCTCTGCCTGGCGTCTGAGCTCCCTTTGGGGTATGGACTGCCCAGGAGACTCCTCTTCCTGCAGCAGTACAGAGCCCATTGTAACATCCGCTTCTGTCATTGTCACTTTAGCTCTATCCTGTGACATACTATACATGGCAATGAAGGAATGACAAGGCGATGAGGTTCTGGTCTGATCCACGATAAGCCAGGGCTTCCATCACGCTTATATTAATAATTAATGAAGCAGCTAAAGCCGGAAAAATCAATGTTTCTATAAATAATCGCTGCAGGAAAGGCGGATGGCGAAGCGGCGGCGATGATGGCGGACTGCCGGGATCTGGAATGTAAAGGATTCTGGGTAACAGCCTGGCGACGCAGCGCGGAACGAGAATTAGGGACCACTTATAAAGTCGTGCGTTGGCCATGACATCAACAGCAGAACCGCCAATCACGTATCCTGCATAAATCCATGTAAAATGTGTATCAACCGAGAATTATCAGCATCTTACTGACCATCCCTGTGTGTGATGTCATCAGTGCGGGACGTGCCACTGGTGTGTGTACAGCCCAGGTCCGTCATTCCCTGCCGTCATCCCTCTTCTCCATAGAAACAATCGTGGTGTGGAGTATGGAGGGTGGCGGGAGCATGGAGGCTGCACATTAATAGCTGAGTGCTGAGTTATGTTGATGGAGATTTACACTGTTATACAAGCTGTACACTGACTGCTTTACATTGGATCACAGTGTCACATCTGCAGTGTTTTCCCATGAGAAGATATCATACAATATTACACTGCTATACAAGCTGTACACTGACTGCTTTACATTGTGTCACAGTGTCACATCTGCAGTGCTGTCCCATGAGAAGATATCATACAATATTACACTGTTATACAAGCTGTACACTGACTGCTTTACATTGTGTCACAGCGTCACATCTGCAGTGTTGTTCCATGAGAAGATATCATACAATATTACACTGTTATACAGGCTGTACACTGACTGCTTTACATTGTATCACAGCGTCACATCTGCAGTGCTGTCCCATGAGAAGATATCATACAATATTACACTGTTATACAAGCTGTACACTGACTGCTTTACATTGTATCACAGTGTCACATCTGCAGTGTTGTCCCATGAGAAGTTATCATACAATATTACACTGTTATACAGGCTGTACACTGACTGCTTTACATTGTGTCACAGCGTCACATCTGCAGTGCTGTCCCATGAGAAGATATCATACAATATTACACTGTTATACAAGCTGTACACTGACTGCTTTACATTGTATCACAGCGTCACATCTGCAGTGCTGTCCCATGAGAAGATATCATACAATATTACACTGTTATACAAGCTGTACACTGATTGCTTTACATTGTATCACAGCGTCACATCTGCAGTGCTGTTCCATGAGAAGATATCATACAATATTTACACTGTTATACAAGCTGTACACTGACTGCTTTACATTGTATCACAGTGTCACATCTGCAGTGTTGTCCCATGAGAAGATATCATACAATATTACACTGTTATACAGGCTGTACACTGACTGCTTTACATTGTGTCACAGCGTCACATCTGCAATGCTGTCCCATGAGAAGATATCATACAATATTACACTGTTATACAAGCTGTACACTGATTGCTTTACATTGTATCACAGCGTCACATCTGCAGTGTGGTCCCGTGAGAAGATATCATACAATATTACACTGTTATACAGGCTGTACACTGACTGCTTTACATTGTGTCACAGTGTCACATCTACAGTGTTGTCCCATGAGAAGATATCATACAATATTACACTGTTATACAAGCTGTACACTGACTGCTTTACATTGTATCACAGTGTCACATCTACAGTGTTGTCCCATGAGAAGATATCATACAATATTACACTGTTATACAAGCTGTACACTGACTGCTTTACATTGTATCACAGCGTCACATCTGCAGTGCTGTCCCATGAGAAGATATCATACAATATTACACTGTTATACAGGCTGTACACTGACTGCTTTACATTGTGTCACAGCATCACATCTGCAGTGCTGTCCCATGAGAAGATATCATACAATATTACACTGTTATACAAGCTGTACACTGATTGCTTTACATTGTATCACAGCGTCACATCTGCAGTGTGGTCCCATGAGAAGATATCATACAATATTACACTGTTATACAGGCTGTACACTGACTGCTTTACATTGTGTCACAGCGTCACATCTGCAGTGCTGTCCCATGAGAAGATATCATACAATATTACACTGTTATACAAGCTGTACAATGACTGCTTTACATTGTATCACAGCGTCACATCTGCAGTGCTGTTCCATGAGAAGATATCATACAATATTTACACTGTTATACAGGCTGTACACTGACTGCTTTACATTGTATCACAGTGTCACATCTGCAGTGCTGTCCCATGAGAAGATATCATACAATATTACACTGTTATACAGGCTGTACACTGACTGCTTTACATTGTATCACAGTGTCACATCTGCAGTGATATCCCATGAGAAGATATCATACAATATTTACACTGTTATACAAGCTGTACACTGATTGCTTTACATTGTATCACAGCGTCACATCTGCAGTGCTGCCCCATGAGAAGATATCATACAATATTTACACTGTTATACAAGCTGTACACTGACTGCTTTACATTGTATCACAGTGTCACATCTGCAGTGCTGTCCCATGAGAAGATATCATACAATATTACACTGTTATACAAGCTGTACACTGACTGCTTTACATTGTATCACAGTGTCACATCTGCAGTGCTGTCCCATGAGAAGATATCATACAATATTACACTGTTATACAAGCTGCACACTGACTGCTTTACATTGTATCACAGACAGTGCCACATCTGCAGTGTTGTCCCATGAAATGATATAATAAAATCTTTGTATTGATAGATTAAGCTGAATCCATTGCCGAACATCGTGTTGATGCTCAGTGAAGGGATTTCTCGCTGTCACATGACCCGAAGTTGTGTTGTTTATTTAGAGAACTGTGATCCCTGCAATCAGAATCTTCTTCCGATGACCCCGCCGGCTCCACAATCCTCGGAGTCTCTCTTATAGATGATCTGTTTCTCCTCTGCATTATTGATGGCCTCTGAGCCACGCTGCGTTCTCCGCAGACTCTTTAAGTATTCATTTTGTGGGTGTCGGTCGTCTTTTGTCCCCGCAGGGCGGGAGGCCGGGCCATATGGTGCTCATGGCAGCTGCTGCGTTCACCCCGGGGGCTCCCCAATCAATACGCCAAACTATATTGTCAGGCCCTAATGGGCAGATATCGAGCCGGAACCAGGCTTAAAGGGGAACTCTGCCAGCTGCCATGACACTGAGCATTCAGTACTCGGGCTTAAAGGGGAACTCTGCCAGCTGCCATGACACTGAGCATTCAGTACTCGGGCTTAAAGGGGAACTCTGCCAGCTGCCATGACACTGAGCATTCAGTACTCAGGCTTAAAGGGGAACTCTGCCAGCTGCCATGACACTGAGCATTCAGTACTCGGGCTTAAAGGGTAACCCTGCCAGGTGCCAAAGTTTTGACTTGTGGCGGTTTCACTGGAAAGAGAGTAAAAAACTTTCCAGCGGTATCTTGAATTATCGCAGTAATAATGCAGCATTAATGCCCTGTAGTATTATTGCAGTATTAATGCCCTGTAGTATTATTGCCGTATTAATGCCCTGTAGTATTATTGCCCTGTAGTATGATTGCAGTATGAATGCCCTGTAGTAATATTGCAGTAACAATGCCCTGTAGTATTATTGCAGTTTTAATGCCCTGTAGTAATATTGCAGTAACAATGCCCTGTAGTATGATTGCAGTATTAAGGCCCTGTAGTATTATTGCAGTAACAATGCCCTGTAGTATTATTGCCCTGTAGTATGATTGCAGTATTAATGCCCTGTAGTAATATTGCAGTAACAATGCCCTGTAGTATGATTGCAGTATTAATGCCCTGTAGTAATATTGCAGTATTAATGCCCTATAGTAATATTGCAGTAACAATGCCCTGTAGTATGATTGCAGTATTAATGCCCTGTAGTATTTTTGCCCCGTAGTATGATTGCAGTATTAATGCCCTGTAGTAATATTGCAGTAACAATGCCCTGTAGTATTATTGCAGTATTAATGCCCTGTAGTAATATTGCAGTAACAATGCCCTGTAGTATGATTGCAGTATTAATGCCCTGTAGTAATATTGCAGTATTAATGCCCTATAGTAATATTGCAGTAACAATGCCCTGTAGTATGATTGCAGTATTAATGCCCTGTAGTATTATTGCCCTGTAGTATGATTGCAGTATTAATGCCCTGTAGTAATATTGCAGTAACAATGCCCTGTAGTATTATTGCAGTATTAATGCCCTGTAGTAATATTGCAGTAACAATGCTCTGTAGTATGATTGCAGTATTAATGCCCTGTAGTATTATTGCCCTGTAGTATGATTGCAGTATTAATGCCCTGTAGTATTATTGCCCTGTAGTATTATTGCAGTATTATTGCCCTGTAGTATGATTGCAGTATTATTGCCCTGTAGTATGATTGCAGTATTAATGCCCTGTAGTATGATTGCAGTATTAATGCCCTGTAGTATGATTGCCCTGTAGTATGATTGCAGTATTAATGCCCTGTAGTATGATTGCAGTATTAATGCCCTGTAGTATTATTGCCCTGTAGTATGATTGCAGTATTAATGCCCTGTAGTATTATTGCCCTGTAGTATGATTGCAGCATTAATGCCCAGTAGTATGATTGCAGTATTAATGCCCTGTAGTAATATTGCAGTAACAATGCCATGTACTATTACTCCAGTATTAATGCTGTCACATGTGGAATGTGACAGCAGAGGTGATTGGAAGCATCTGGTGAAAATCTTTCTTATGTTATGTAATGTAAACATTCCAGCAGGGAAGTCATTGCCGGGTCTGAGCTGTCAGATTGCACTATTACTGCAGCGCTGATGATGTAACCTAATACTCTCATGATGTCACCCATTGTAAGTGGGCGGGGCATGAGGTGTAGAGCAGTAATTGCCCCGCTGTGTGACTTGTGTGCCGTAACTCGGTTCTCTGCTCTGAGGAGTTCAGGGTCTTCAGACCAGAGAGCTGAAACTCCACATGTCACATTGCAGAGTACCCGACACACTGGCGTATCGCTGTGCAGAGCAGGAGAGCTGTACAGAGACGCAGTGTGGTGAATGGGGCAGCTCTGCATTGCACACAAGATGCTAACAGCTGCGTCTATTCCCTGCGTCCCGCATACATATTAGGAGGGCGCCTAGGAAAGGCGAAATGTACCGATATTCTACAATAAATTGTAAAAAAGGAGCGCAAAATATCGACATTAAATACCAACAATTTACTAAAAATAAATTAATTCTACTCTCACACAGAACCCTCCCCCCTGACGCCTAAGTACACCCCCCCTCCCCCACCGCACACACAAACACCCTAACCAGCCCCCTCTTCTGCCCTATCTTACACTGGTACAAACACCTTATCTGACGCCAAACCCTAAACCCCTCCCCCACAGATACACTACCTGACGCCTAACCCTAAACGCCTCCCCCACAGATACACTACCTGACGCCTAACCCTAAACCCCTCCCCCACAGATACACTACCTGACGCCTAACCCCAAACCCCTCCCCCACAGATACACTACCTGACGCCTAACCCTAAACCCCTCCCCCACAGATACACTACCTGACGCCTAACCCTAAACCCCTCCCCCACAGATACACTACCTGACGCCTAACCCCAAACCCCTCCCCCACAGATACACTACCTGACGCCTAACCCTAAACCCCTCCCCCACAGATACACTACCTGACGCCTAACCCTAAACCCCTCCCCCACAGATACACTACCTGACGCCTAACCCTAAACCCCTCCCCCACAGACACACTACCTGACGCCTAAACCCCTCCCCCACAGATACACTACCTGACGCCTAACCCTAAACCCCTCCCCCACAGATACACTACCTGACGCCTAACCCCAAACCTCTCCCCCACAGATACACTACCTGACGCCTAACCCTAAACCCCTCCCCCACAGATACACTACCTGACGCCTAACCCCAAACCCCTCCCCCACAGATACACTACCTGACGCCTAACCCTAAACCCCTCCCCCACAGATACACTACCTGACGCCTAACCCTAAACCCCTCCCCCACAGATACACTACCTGACGCCTAACCCTAAACCCCTCCCCCACAGATACACTACCTGACGCCTAACCCTAAACCCCTCCCCCACAGATACACTACCTGACGCCTAACCCTAAACCCCTCCCCCACAGATACACTACCTGACGCCTAACCCTAAACCCCTCCCCCACAGATACACTACCTGACGCCTAACCCTAAACCCCTCCCCCACAGATACACTACCTGACGCCTAACCCCAAAACCCTCCCCCACAGATACACTACCTGATGCCTAACCCTAAACCCCTCCCCCACAGATACACTACCTGACGCCTAACCCTAAACCCCTTCCCCACAGATACACTACCTGACGCCTAACCCTAAACCCCTCCCCCACAGATACACTACCTGACGCCTAACCCTAAACCCCTCCCCCACAGATACACTACCTGACGCCTAACCCTAAACCCCTCCCCCACAGATACACTACCTGACGCCTAACCCTAAACCCCTCCCCCACAGATACACTACCTGACGCCTAACCCTAAACCCCTCCCCCACAGATACACTACCTGACGCCTAAACCCCTCCCCCACAGATACACTACCTGACGCCTAACCCTAAACCCCTCCCCCACAGATACACTACCTGACGCCTAACCCCAAACCCCTCCCCCACAGATACACTACCTGACGCCTAACCCTAAACCCCTTCCCCACAGATACACTACCTGACGCCTAACCCCAAACCCCTCCCCCACAGATACACTACCTGACGCCTAACCCTAAACCCCTCCCCCACAGATACACTACCTGACGCCTAACCCTAAACCCCTCCCCCACAGATACACTACCTGACGCCTAACCCTAAACCCCTCCCCCACAGATACACTACCTGACGCCTAACCCTAAACCCCTCCCCCACAGATACACTACCTGACGCCTAACCCTAAACTCCTCCCCCACAGATACACTACCTGACGCCTAACCCTAAACCCCTCCCCCACAGATACACTACCTGATGCCTAACCCTAAACCCCTCCCCCACAGATACACTACCTGATGCCTAACCCTAAACCCCTCCCCCACAGATACACTACCTGACGCCTAACCCTAAACCCCTCCCCCACAGATACACTACCTGATGCCTAACCCTAAACCCCTCCCCCACAGATACACTACCTGACGCCTAACCCTAAACCCCTCCCCCACAGATACACTACCTGACGCCTAACCCTAAACCCCTCCCCCACAGATACACTAGCTGACGCCTAACCCTAAACTCCTCCCCCACAGATACACTACCTGACGCCTAACCCTAAAACCCTCCCCCACAGATACACTACCTGACGCCTAACCCTAAACCCCTCCCCCACAGATACACTACCTGATGCCTAACGCTAAACCCCTCCCCCACAGATACACTACCTGACGCCTAACCCTAAACCCCTCCCCCACAGATACACTACCTGATGCCTAACGCTAAACCCCTCCCCCACAGATACACTACCTGACGCCTAACCCCCTCCCCCACAGATACACTACCTGACGCCTAACCCTAAACCCCTCCCCCACAGATACACTACCTGATGCCTAACCCTAAACCCCTCCCCCACAGATACACTACCTGACGCCTAACCCTAAACCCCTCCCCCACAGATACACTACCTGACGCCTAACCCTAAACCCCTCCCCCACAGATACACTACCTGACGCCTAACCCTAAACCCCTCCCCCACAGATACACTACCTGACGCCTAACCCTAAACCCCTCCCCCACAGATACACTACCTGACGCCTAACCCTAAACTCCTCCCCCACAGATACACTACCTGACGCCTAACCCTAAAACCCTCCCCCACAGATACACTACCTGATGCCTAACCCTAAACCCCTCCCCCACAGATACACTACCTGACGCCTAACCCTAAACCCCTCCCCCACAGATACACTACCTGACGCCTAACCCTAAACCCCTCCCCCACAGATACACTACCTGATGCCTAACCCTAAACCCCTCCCCCACAGATACACTACCTGACGCCTAACCCTAAACCCCTCCCCCACAGATACACTACCTGACGCCTAACCCTAAACCCCTCCCCCACAGATACACTACCTGACGCCTAACCCTAAACCCCTCCCCCACAGATACACTACCTGACGCCTAACCCTAAACTCCTCCCCCACAGATACACTACCTGACGCCTAACCCTAAAACCCTCCCCCACAGATACACTACCTGATGCCTAACCCTAAACCCCTCCCCCACAGATACACTACCTGACGCCTAACCCTAAACCCCTCCCCCACAGATACACTACCTGACGCCTAACCCTAAACCCCTCCCCCACAGATACACTACCTGACGCCTAACCCTAAACCCCTCCCCCACAGATACACTACCTGACTCCTAACCAAGCTGTGGGCACTCAAATTTTGCCTCAATGCTGTTATTTCAATTGGCACCCATATTTCCAGCTTCCCTGTGTGCCTGACTACCACATGCCAGTGCCGGTGTGCCCAGGCCCTAAATGCGACCTGGCCTTAAAGAGAAACCGTGACCAAGGACTGAACTTCATCCCAATCAGTGGCTGATGCCCCCTTTCCCAGGAGAAATCTTTTCCTTTTCACAAACGGATCATTAGGGGGCGCTGTATGGCTGATATTGTGGTGAAACCCCTCCCACGGTGTGATGTCAGGACCATGGTTCTGACATCACACTGTGGGAGCCTTGTTGCATTGTGGGAAATAGCAGCTGTTTCCAACTGCCAAAAAAGCAGCATCTCCTTCCAGTGGCATCACCTGCCAACAGTAAAAATGTCACCATATGATAAATGTCAGAATGTAAATCAGGAAGAGGAAAGATTTTACAATGGGCAAACACTGACTAAATCATTTATACTTAATTATTGTAAAAGTGAAGCACTTTTTTATTACATCATTCTCACTGGAGTTCCTCTTTAAGTGTCACAGTCAGCCAGTGGTTACAACCTGTGGATGGTGTGGTGATACAGACATAACTGGCATTGTGTGTGAGGGGGGGGGGCATTTGGACAAGATGATTGGCGACTACAAACCGGGGGGAGGGGCACTAATTATTTCAGCAGTTACAATGTTAAATCCCTGGTTCAGACTATTCTTCCTGTTTGGAATACATGCGATAGTGAACTTGCATTAATTAGCAATACAGAGAGCTCTGTACATTGCACATCTGAGTTATTTTGCAATAAATATATTGGCTGACTGCGTTCTATAGCTCCCTGCTACCAGGAGAGAGAGAGAGAGAGACGCTTTCCCAGCACCAAGCAGATCACCTGACCTCACTCTACCTCTGCTGAGATAGATGACCTCTTTGTGGCCAGGACTGCAGGTGTTACCTGCTCTGCATGGAATAAATCTATGTATTACCCTGTAGGCACTGCAGCGTAATCTCCAGTAACATATATCCAGTATAGTGCAATGACACTGTTGACCAGGAAGAAGCCATTTGCAGACATTTTTCTAGCCACTGCAGTTATCTTGCTGTGTAGCCCCCCTGCGCAGGCCCTGAACTCGATACATCCCCAGGTGGAGGACCTGCGTAACTTCAGTGAGAAGAATGGCGCAGTGTCGGGGGATGGATGATTACCGGGCTGTGAAATCTAAACCTTCACGAGAGTCGAGGGATCGTCACGTAGAACCACCCAGGGCAGCAAATTTCTCTCCCCGCCTCGGATGACTTAATCGCTTCGCCGCACACACGGTTAATTTTTACCAAATGTTCAGTATGTTCCCAGCTTTGCACATGCAGATCTCCTGCTGATTGCAGGTCAGCCGCTGATTCCTGCTGCAGACGGTGATTGTATGAGGCCCCGAACCGCTGGGAGTCCACGCATGCTGCAATCACACGTGGCAGATAACGGCGATATCCGGGGGTTAAAGCAGAACCCCGACCTGACAGATCGTGTGATCGAACTCCTCGGTGTGCGAATGCTTCTCCGCTCAGTCATGCTTCATAGCGGCGTTATTTGTCAGGAATGGTCAGAAAAGAAGCTTTCGGATTTCAACAGAATTCCAGATTCCGAGAATTGTCTGATTTCTGTGGAATGTTTTTGTGTTTTGTTTTGTTTTGTTTTGTTTTGTTTTTTTACTGTTTTTTGTCACTAGAGTTTGTTTATTTTAAACAAATAGTTTTTTTGTGGAATACGCCATGTCTTGTGGATTTGCAACCCAGATTCTCTGATTGGCTTAATACTTCCAAGTCTTGGGATTGGCTTTACATTTTGAGTCTTGGTATTCCGCGGCATTCAGATTTCTGCTTTGCATTCTGGGAGGCCAGATACGATCTTTACTGGCTTCTAAATTCTCAGAAGCAAACATTCCGCAGAGTTGCACCTGACAGAATTAAAGATGTCGCCGCCTGTGATGAAACTCAGAATGTGAAGAGTTAAGGATGATACAATGGGGCAAACACTGACTAAATCATCTATAAATCAATATTGTAATACATAGAAACCCTTTTATTGATATGTTATTTTCCCTGCAGATCCTGTTGAAGTCAATGCTGGCAAGCAGATCCAGTCTGGCGGGTTTAGGTTAGTGTTTCTCCAGCGTAGATCATTAGCTGAGTGCGCTGGGTGATATTTCCCAGAGAAATGCTGAGCCAAGTATGTCAGTATCACCCAAGCAATGTCTGAGGGTACTGCAGCCGGGCATTGGGCTCCTCCCCTCCTCTGATACCCACAAGGCAGTGGGGTAACCCCTGAACAAGCAGCTGCATTTCATCTTTGTCGGTGGTAAGAGCTGCCCGGCAGCCCTTATTTGGCATCAGCCGCCCGGCAGCTCTTGTTTGGCATCAGCCGCCCGGCAGCTCTTGTTTGGCATCAGCTGCCCGGCAGTCTGTATTTGGCATCAGCCACTCGGCAGCCTGTATTTGGCATCAGCCACCCGGCAGCCTGTATTTGGCATCAGCCGCCCGGCAGCCTGTATTTGGCATCAGCCCCCCGGAAGCCTGTATTTGGCATCAGCCACTTGGCAGCCTCTATTTGGCATCAGCCGCTTGGCAGCCTGTATTTGGCATCAGCCGCTTGGCAGCCTGTATTTGGCATCAGCCGCTTGGCAGCCTGTATTTGGCATCAGCCGCTTGGCAGCCTGTATTTGGCATCAGCCGCTTGGCAGCCAGTATTTGGCATCAGCCGCTCGGCAGCCTGTATTTGGCATCAGCCGCCCGGCAGCCTGTATTTGGCATCAGCCCCCCGGAAGCCTGTATTTGGCATCAGCCACTTGGCAGCCTCTATTTGGCATCAGCCGCTTGGCAGCCTGTATTTGGCATCAGCCGCTTGGCAGCCTGTATTTGGCATCAGCCGCTTGGCAGCCTGTATTTGGCATCAGCCGCTTGGCAGCCTGTATTTGGCATCAGCCGCTTGGCAGCCAGTATTTGGCATCAGCCGCTCGGCAGCCTGTATTTGGCATCAGCCACCCGGCAGCCTGTATTTGGCATCAGCCGCCCGGCAGCCTGTATTTGGCATCAGCCGCCCGGCAGCCTGTATTTGGCATCAGCCGCTTGGCAGCCAGTATTTGGCATCAGCCACTCGGCAGCCTGTATTTGGCATCAGCCGCTTGGCAGCCTGTATTTGGCATCAGCCGCTTGGCAGCCTGTATTTGGCATCAGCCGCTTGGCAGCCTGTATTTGGCATCAGCCGCTTGGCAGCCTGTATTTGGCATCAGCCGCTTGGCAGCCTGTATTTGGCATCAGCCGCTTGGCAGCCTGTATTTGGCATCAGCCGCCCGGCAGCCTGTATTTGGCATCAGCCGCTTGGAAGCCTGTATTTGGCATCAGCCGCCCGGCAGCCTGTATTTGGCATCAGCCACTTGGCAGCCTGTATTTGGCATCAGCCGCTTGGCAGCCTGTATTTGGCATCAGCCGCTTGGCAGCCTGTATTTGGCATCAGCCACTTGGCAGCCTGTATTTGGCATCAGCCGCTTGGCAGCCTGTATTTGGCATCAGCCGCTTGGCAGCCTGTATTTGGCATCAGCCGCCCGGCAGCCTGTATTTGGCATCAGCCGCTTGGAAGCCTGTATTTGGCATCAGCCGCCCGGCAGCCTGTATTTGGCATCAGCCGCTTGGCAGCCTGTATTTGGCATCAGCCACCCGGCAGCTCTTGTTTGGCATCAGCTGCCCGGCAGTCTGTATTTGGCATCAGCCGCTTGGCAGCCCGTATTTGGCATCAGCCGCCCGGCAGTCTGTATTTGGCATCAGCCGCCCGGCAGCCTGTATTCGGCATCAGCCGCCCAGCAGCCTGTATCTGGCATCAGCCGCCCGGCCTGTGTTTGGCATCAGCCGATGCTCTGCCATCTCCCCAGAGCCCGAGGACAGACAAGGTGATCTTACAAATGATGTAGAACGTTTTTATTGCACATCTGCTGGAGATCTTCCGTGCAGCGACACGACAGATGTAGGAAGCTAAATATAACGGCGTGTTCTCTGGCATTTCATTGTGCAATGACCTTCTAATCTGCTCCTATCACCTCCATATCTACAGCGGTATCATTACACACCTCCTGTACCTTCCTGCGGCACTCTCAGCTACCCTTACTGCTCTGCTTTCACTTTATACACCATCACCGGGGACAGCGGTATCATTACACGCCTCCTCTACCTTCCTGCAGTGCTCTGTGCTACCCTCACTGCTCTGCTTTTACTTTATACACCGTCACCGGGGACAGCGGTATCATTACACACCTCCTGTACCTTCCTGTGGTGCTCTCTGCTACCCTCACTGCTCTGCTTTCACTTTATACACCGTCCCGGGGACAGTGGTATCATTACACACCTCCTGTACCGTCCTGCAGTGCTCTCTGCTACCCTCACTGCTCTGCTTTCACTTTATACACCGTCACCGGGGACAGCGGTATCATTACACACCTCCTGTACCTTCCTGTGGTGCTCTCTGCTACCCTCACTGCTCTGCTTTCACTTTATACACCGTCCCGGGGACAGTGGTATCATTACACACCTCCTGTACCGTCCTGCAGTGCTCTCTGCTACCCTCACTGCTCTGCTTTCACTTTATACACCGTCACCGGGGACAGCAGTATCATTACATGCCTCCTCTACCTTCCTGCAGCGCTCTCTGCTACCCTCACTGCTCTGCTTTCACTTTATACACCGTCACCGGGGACAGCGGTATCATTACACACCTCCTGTACCTTCCTGCTACGCACTCAGCTACCCTCACTGCTCTGCTTTCACTTTATACACCGTCACCGGGGACAGCGGTATCATTATACGCCTCCTCTACCTTCCTGCAGCGCACTCAGCTACTCTCACTGCTCTGCTTTCACTTTATACACCGTCACTGGGGACAGCAGTATCATTACACTCATCCTGTACCTTCCTGCAGCGCTCTCAGCCACCCTCACTGCTCTGTTTTCACTTTATACACCGTCCCGGGGCAACAGCGGTATCATTACACTCATCCTGTACCTTCCTGCGGCGCTCTCTGCTACCCTCACTGCTCTGCTTTCACTTTATACACCATCACCGGGGACAGCGGTATCATTATACGCCTCCTGTACCTTCCTGTGGCGCTCTCAGCTACCCTCACTGTTCTGCTTTCACTTTATACACCGTCACCGGGGACAGTGGTATCATTACACGCCTCCTGTACCTTCCTGCAGCGCTCTCAGCTACCCTCACTGCTCTGCTTTCACTTTATACACTGTCACCGGGGACAGCGGTATCATTACACACCTCCTGTACCTTCCTGCGGCGCTCTCAGCTATCCTCACTGCTCTGCTTTCATTTTATACACCGTCACCGGGAACAGCGGTATCATTACACACCTCCTCTACCTTCCTGCTATGCACTCAGCTACCCTCACTGCTCTGCTTTCACTTTATACACTGTCACCGGGGACAGCGGTATCATTACACACCTCCTGTACCTTCCTGCGGCGCTCTCTGCTTCTCTCACTGCTCTGCTTTCACTTTATACACCGTCACCGGGGACAGCGGTATCATTACACACCTCCTGTACCTTCCTGCGGCGCTCTCAGCTGCCCTCACTGCTCTACTTTCACTTTATACACTGTCACCGGGGACAGCAGTATCATTACACACCTCCTGTACCTTCCTGCTGCACTCTCAGCTACCCTCACTGCTCTGCTTTCACTTTATACACCATCACTGGGGACAGCGGTATCATTACACACCTCCTGTACCTTCCTGCTGCACTCTCAGCTACCCTCACTGCTCTGCTTTCACTTTATACACCATCACCAGGGACAGCGGTATAATTACACACCTCCTGTACCTTCCTGCGGCGCTCTCTGCTACTCTCACTGCTCTGCTTTCACTTTATACACCGTCACCGGGGACAGCGGTATCATTACACACCTCCTGTACCTTCCTGCTGCACTCTCAGCTATCCTCACTGCTCTGCTTTCACTTTATACACCATCACCGGGGACAGCGGTATAATTACACACCTCCTGTACCTTCCTGCGGCGCTCTCTGCTACTCTCACTGCTCTGCTTTCACTTTATACACCGTCACCGGGGACAGCGGTATCATTACACACCTCCTGTACCTTCCTGTGGTGCTCTCTGCTACCCTCACTGCTCTGCTTTCACTTTATACACCGTCACCGGGGACAGCGGTATCATTATACGCCTCCTCTACCTTCCTGCAGCGCACTCAGCTACCCTCACTGCTCTGCTTTCACTTTATACACCGTCACCGGGGACAGCGGTATCATTACACACCTCCTGTACCTTCCTGCTGCGCTCTCTGCTACCCTCACTGCTTTGATTTCACTTTATACACCGTCACCGGGGACAGCGGTATCATTACACACCTCCTGTACCTTCCTGCGGCGCTCTCTGCTTCTCTCACTGCTCTGCTTTCATTTTATACACCGTCACCGGGGACAGCGGTATCATTACACACCTCCTGTACCTTCCTGCGGCGCTCTCTGCTACTCTCACTGCTCTGCTTTCACTTTATACACCGTCACCGGGGACAGCGGTATAATTACACACCTCC
Source organism: Hyperolius riggenbachi (assembly GCF_040937935.1). Lineage (NCBI taxonomy): Eukaryota > Metazoa > Chordata > Amphibia > Anura > Hyperoliidae > Hyperolius > Hyperolius riggenbachi. Next base: position 4,662,398 of record NC_090650.1, read on the forward strand.
TGTACCTTCCTGTGGTGCTCTCTGCTACCCTCACTGCCCTGCATTCACTTTATACACCGTCCCGGGACAACAGCGGTATCATTACACGCCTCCTGTACTTTCCTGCGGCGCTCTCAGCTACCCTCACTGCTCTGCTTTCACTTTATACACCGTCCCAGGGGCAACAGCGGTATCATTACACGTCTCCTGTACCTTCCTGCGGCGCACTCAGCTACCCTCACTGCCCTGCATTCACTTTATACACCGTCCCGGGGCAACAGCGGTATCATTACACGCCTCCTGTACCTTCCTGCGGCGCTCTCAGCTACCCTCACTGCTCTGCTCTCACTTTATACACCATCCCCGGGGACAGCGGTATCATTACATGCCTCCTCTACCTTCCTGCAGCGCTCTCTGCTACCCTCACTGCTCTGCTTTCACTTTATACACCGTCACCGGGGACAGTGGTATCATTACACGCCTCCTGTACCTTCCCGCGGCGCTCTCAGCTACCCTCACTGCTCTGCTTTCACTTTATACACCGTCCCGGGCAACAGCGGTATCATTACAAACCTCCTGTGCCTTCCTGCGGCGCTCTCAGCTACCCTCACTGCTCTGCTTTCACTTTATACACCGTCACCGGGAACAGTGGTATCATTACACTTATCCTGTACCTTCCTGCGGCGCTCTCAGCTACCCTCACTGCTCTACTTTCACTTTATACACCGTCACCGGGGACAGCGGTATCATTACACACCTCCTGTACCTTCCTGCGGCGCTCTCAGCTACCCTCACTGCTCTGCTTTCACTTTATACACCGTCACCGGGGACAGTGGTATCATTACACGCCTCCTGTACCTTCCTGCAGCGCTCTCAGCTACCCTCACTGCTCTGCTTTCACTTTATACACCGTCACCGGGGACAGCGGTATCATTACACACCTCCTGTACCTTCCTGCTGCGCTCTCTGCTACCCTCACTGCTCTGCTTTCACTTTATACACCGTCACCGGGGACAGCGGTATCATTACACACCTCCTGTACCTTCCTGCGGCGCTCTCTGCTTCTCTCACTGCTCTGCTTTCATTTTATACACCGTCACCGGGGACAGCGGTATCATTACACACCTCCTGTACCTTCCTGCTATGCACTCAGCTACCCTCACTGCTCTGCTTTCACTTTATACACCGTCACCGGGGACAGCGGTATCATTACACACCTCCTGTACCTTCCTGCTGCGCTCTCTGCTACCCTCACTGCTCTGCTTTCACTTTATACACCGTCACCGGGGACAGCGGTATCATTACACACCTCCTGTACCTTCCTGCGGCGCTCTCTGCTTCTCTCACTGCTCTGCTTTCATTTTATACACCGTCACCGGGGACAGCGGTATCATTACACACCTCCTGTACCTTCCTGCGGCGCTCTCTGCTACCCTCACTGCTCTGCTTTCACTTTATACACCGTCACCGGGGACAGCGGTATCATTACACACCTCCTCTACCTTCCTGCGGCGCTCTCAGCTACCCTCACTGCTCTGCCTTCACTTTATACACCGTCAATGGGGACAGCGGTATCATTACACACCTCCTGTACCTTCCTGCAACGCTCTCAGCTACCCTCACTGCTCTGCTTTCACTTTATACACCGTCACCGGGAACAGCGTTATCATTACACGCCTCCTCTACCTTCCTGCAGTGCAAAAACTTCCAGTATGTTGGCCAGGTAAACGCTGTGTACATGCTCTGATTTAAAATACACCTGAAGGGAGAGGGAACTGGAGGCTGACATATTTATTTCCTGGTAATACCAGTTCCCTCGCTGTCCTGCTGATCTCTTTTGGCTGCAATAAGTGAACATATAAACAATCTTCTAGTCTTAAAATTAAAACAATCTTATGAAAGTTTCACTGTCTTAAATTAGCATTTTCATTAGTTAAAAAGTCACAGAGTAATATTTAATGTGGTAGCCCAACACCACAGTTTACACTGAATTGTGCATATACATTAAGGCCTCTTTCACAGTGGGATGTTGCGTTTGATGCGACGTTAAGATCGCACAACGTGCCCCTAATGCAACGCATGTTAGTTTTGAAGTTGGACATTATACTGAACTGCGTTATGCATCTCTTGGTGCGCCGTTTTCGTTGCATACTGATAGAACGACAATGGCGCATGCGTGACATTTTAAAAAAAAATTCAAAAACATTACTGAGCATGTGCAAACAGTCTAACATAGCCAATAACGCTTATAACACACAGCATGCAGCACTTTCTAAATGTTGCTACACGTTACACACAATGCAACGTGAGCACTGTGAATGTTGCACAGACTTTGCATTGTTGTGCGATAGTCTGCGTTATTCCTTTTTATAACGTGCGACTTTAACGTCCCACTGTGAAAGCAGCCTAAAACTTAAAACATACACATATGACAGCTTTTCCTGCATAAATAAACCCGCTAGAATTCTGACACAAGCCTGCGGCTAATCCAGCCAGACTACATGCTTGTTCAGGGACTGTGGCTGAAAGTATTAGGCCCCATTCACACCTAAAACCGCAAAACGGCAGTAATTACTGCTAGCGATTTGCGGGAGTGATTTTTCCACGATTAACACGGAAAAATCACTGGACACTGCAGCGTTTTGGGAGCGATCGCGACTAGTGGTGCTGTGCATGCTAATCGTGATCGCTAATCGTGAATCATCGGCAAAACGCTGCATGTTAAGCGTTTGCGGTTAACGCTAACAGCAAACGCGGCACTGAGAACACTGCCATAGGCTTGCATGGGCTAGCATTTTGCGCTAAGTGGGAATCGCGCAATTCCCGCTCAAGTGTGAACGAGCTCTTAGAGACACAGGATCAGCAGGGCTGCCAGGCAATCTGCATTGTTAAAAGGAAATAAATATGGCAGCCTCCATATCCCTCTAACTGCAGGGGTGCTTTAAAAACGAGATAATCCTGAATTTCACCACATTGCGCATTTGCAACAACGTAAAAATATCTATTTTCATGAAAAACAACAGCCAATTGATAGTCAATATTTACATTCCTGATTAACCCTTTGTACTTCTAGCAGTGTGACGGTCATGTGATCCGGAGCTGCCCCAGACTGGTGACTGACGATGGCTGAGGGGGGGGGGGGGGGGGGTGACACCCCCCCTGCACATCTGCCACATGGGGCAGGGGACATGCATATTATAGAGTAGTTGTTTTCGCCTTGGCTGTGTAGCGCCATATGGAAGGCCTGAAAAGGACACTTTTATAGCCTGATTGATTGTATGGATGTTTAAATATGCATTAATCCCCCGAGCAGCCAGCGTGGCAGAAGGGTCTGTGATTCGTGCCGTGTGGGCCCCGCTGCATGCTGATAAGGGGGGACAATGGTGCCCTGGCCAGCCGGCTGCCGCCATTCTTAGAGGAAAAGGGGGGCTGCGCGTCGCACAGACACGAGACGCAATCTGCATTGCAGATGAGCGAAACGCTAAACGAGGCGACCTGCGCTGTCATCGTGTGGAGAGCAGCCCACCGATCCTCAGAGGGGACCCCATAATTCAACGCAACAAAGGGCGATAATGTCCTCATCGTGCGGAGAGCAGCCCACCGATTCTCCAGAGGGACCCCATAATTTAACGCAACAAAGTGCGATAATGTCCTCATCGTGCGGAGAGCAGCCCGCCGATCCTCAGAGGGGACCCCATAACTCAACGCAGCAAAGGGCGACCATGTCCTCATCGTGCGGAGAGCAGCCCGCCGATCCTCAGAGGGGACCCCATAACTCAACGCAACAAAGGGCGACCGTGTCCTCATCGTGCGGAGAGCAGCCCACCGATCCTCAGAGGGACCCCATAATTCATGGCAGCAAAGGGCGACCGTGTCCTCATCGTGCGGAGAGCAGCCCACCGATCCTCAGAGGGACCCCATAATTCATGGCAGCAAAGGGCGACCGTGTCCTCATCGTGCGGAGAGCAGCCCGCCGATCCTCAGAGGGACCCCATAATTCATGGCTGCAAAGGGCGACCATGAACTCGTCTGCAGTCCATTCTTTGGGGCTTATTGTCATGGCTGGAGGGTGATGCCGGCCTCAGAGCCTCCAGTCTTTGTTATACTCCATCAATCTGTCCAATAAACACACAAAGGTCACTTCTCAGTGGGAGCCCTCGAGTGCTTTTATACTACTGGATGAATATGAGACACAAGAATAGTCTACTTCTCAAAAGCTAGCCCCGCCCCCAAACCATGCAGCTGCCAATCCCCTGCCGCAACTCCTCCCCCTCACTGGATGTTTACTTTCCTTTTATTGTGCTTGGAAAAGTTATTCTATAATGTCAGAAATGAGACAGGAGCGTACACACATCCAACTTTGATTGTTCAATGATTGGCCAATTTTACGACTTGCATGTAGCATGAGAGATTACCTACACAATCTGTTCATAGTATTCAAAATCTGCTTGCCCCGTATACTACATGGAGGTGGTAACTTTGGCCGATTAAACTGAAGGTGTGTACCAGGCTTATAAGAGATAATTGATGAGAAAAGATTCATCAATACGTCCCTAATACCACTTTTTTAGTCGCTTACCTGGTTGTTTTGTGCATCAGCAGTTCTATATTAACGAAAAATCTATACGGTAGACCACTCTTATCCCCCGCAGCCACTGCCTACCCAGCCGCTGCCACCTTCACACCCCCTGCAACCACTGACTCCCCAGCCACTGCTACCACACCCCGCACCTACTGCCACCCCTGCCCAGCTGCTGCCACCTTGGCACCCCCTGCAGCCACTGCCACCCAGCCGCTGCCACCTTCACACTCCCTGCAGCCACTGCCACCCCTGCCCAGCTGCTGCTACCTTGGCACCCCCTGCAACCACTGCCACCCAGCCGCTGCCATCTTAACATTCCCTGCTACCACTGCCACCCAGCCACTGCTACCACTCCCCACACCTGCTGCCACCTTCGCACCCCCTGCAGCCACTGACCCACCCCCCCAGCCACTGCTACCACACCCTGCAGCCGCTGCCCCCTTCACAGCTCCTGCAGCCGAAGCTGCTGACACCACCTCCCCCCCCTTCCCCGCAGCTGGTTCCACCTTCTCACGCTCTCCGCTGTCCCTCCAACCTCTTGGTAAAATATTACACCATTCTTTCATAAATGTGTAACAGGACTTCAGCTAATCAATGCAAACTGTGCAAAGGTGAAAGATGGCCTCTGATTGGGAACTGTGACTTATTGCACTTAAAGAAAAGAAAACTGTCAATGGAATGTAGAGGTTTTTACTTTACATTTGTATTTATTTATCCATAGGTGTACAATACATATCGTATTTTTGGACTATAAGACGCACCAAGGTATAGAGGACAAAAAGCAGGGAAATAAAACCCAAAACACTAAACCTGGTCAGTCCATGGTGCAGGGGAGTCTTATGGACCTTCTCCGCCTTGTCACTGCTTGCTGGAGGCTGCTGCAGAGCGCTGCCACTGGTGCACTCAGCCAATCACAGCCCGGCTTTCTCCTGGTGAGTCCATGGTGCAGGGGAGTCTTATGGACCTTCTCCCGCCTTGTCACTGCTTGCTGGAGGCTGCTGCAGAACGTTGCCATTGGTGCACTCAGCCAATCACAGCCCGGCTTTCTCCGCACCTCTGAAGCTCCCGCACCCACCAGCAGCGCCTGTTGGGGATCAGAGAGGCTGCCGTGCTTTGGGTGCCATAATGGGCAGAAATGGCCCAGATAAGTGGACATCTTAAGAGAGAGAGGTGGAGCTTAGAGGAAGAGTAGAGTATGGGCTCATTTTCACGGACAGTTGAACTGGGTGCTCAACAAGCAGTTGCCAGGCAGCAGTGAGCAGTTACCAGGCAGCAATGAGCAGTTACCAGGCAGCAGTAAGCAGTTACCAGGCAGCAGTGAGCAGTTACCAGGCAGCAGTGAGCAGTTACCAGGCAGCAGTGAGCAGTTTCCTGACAGCAGTGAGCAGTTACCAGGCAGCAGTGAGCAGTTGCCAGGCAGCAGTTAGGAGTTGCCAGGCTGCAGTGAGCAGTTGCCAGGCTGCAGTGAGCAGTTGTGAGAGTCTGTGAGGCTTTTCCCTGCCTATCAACAGTCCATGGAAAAGAGGCCTATCTGCAGGTAAGTACTGTATGCATTTAATTGTAAGTATTGCCTCTCCTCACAGGGCCAGGCCCCAGCAAGAAATCTACACGTATTTTGTAATCAATCTGATTTCAGAAGCGTCCGACTGCTGGATAGGCCTTATTATCCAGCTGGTGACATAAATCCCACAGCATTGATCTCTTTTCATGTTGGACATTAATGACTATAAGAAGACACTTATATCATTGCACAATGATGGCTGATCCGTGACTCGTCCATAAACACATAAATACTGAACTCCACCAGAGCTAATGAGAGATAATATTCCATTCATCAAACAGCTGCGTGCCCAAAGCATTTCCTCAGATACTCAGCCTCCATGTTGTCTTCTGGATCAATAAAGCTTTGTATGGATCCTGCTGCACATGTATAGAGAGCAGTTTCCAGTGCAATCTACTCAGAGGGCAAACTGACCATACCTCATTCCTGCTGTAACATAATGATCTGTGGAGATCTGTAGAATAAGACCGATTAACCACTGACAGGAGATGTGAATAACGTTATTCCTCTTGCTATAATGTCGCCTGAACATGGCTGAGAGATATGAGTGGGCGGCCATTTTTTTTAAAGGGGATGTGTTGGAAAAATAAGACAGGTGAATCTGAGGGAATTATTAGGTTGTCCATAAATGGAACAATTATTACTGAGCAATCGTATTTATGAAAGTAGAGACCACCGCACTGCCTGCTGCCCACCATCCCTGATAATACAGCCGGAATGTTCTGACCACCGCACCGCTGTGCTGCCCACCATCCCTGATAATACAGCCGGAATGTTCTGACCACTGCACTGCCTGCTGCCCACCATCCCTGATAATACAGCCGGAATGTTCTGACCACCACACTGCCTGCTGCCCACCATCCCTGATAATACAGCCGGAATGTTCTGACCACCGCACCGCTGTGCTGCCCACCATCCCTGATAATACAGCCGGAATGTTCTGACCACTGCACTGCCTGCTGCCCACCATCCCTGATAATACAGCCGGAATGTTCTGACCACCACACTGCCTGCTGCCCACCATCCCTGATAATACAGCCGGAATGTTCTGACCACCGCACCGCTGTGCTGCCCACCATCCCTGATAATACAGCCGGAATGTTCTGACCACTGCACTGCCTGCTGCCCACCATCCCTGATAATACAGCCGGAATGTTCTGACCACCACACTGCCTGCTGCCCACCATCCCTGATAATACAGCCAGAATGTTCTGACCACCACACTGCCTGCTGCCCACCATCCCTGATAATACAGCCGGAATGTTCTGACCACTGCACTGCCTGCTGCCCACCATCCCTGATAATACAGCCGGAATGTTCTGACCACCACACTGCCTGCTGCCCACCATCCCTGATAATACAGCCAGAATGTTCTGACCACCGCACTGCCTGCTGCCCACCATCCCTGATACAGCCGGAATGTTCTGACCACCACACTGCCTGCTGCCCACCATCCCTGATAATACAGCCGGAATGTTCTGGCCACCGCACTGCTGTGCTGCCCACCATCCTTGATAATACAGCCGGAATGTTCTGACCACTGCACTGTCTGCTGCCCACCATCCCTGATAATACAGCCGGAATGTTCTGACCACCGCACCGCTGTGCTGCCCACCATCCCTGATAATATAGCCGGAATGTTCTGACCACCGCACTACCTGCTGCCCACCATCCCTGATAATACAGCCGGAATGTTCTGACCACCGCACCGCCTGCTGCCCACCATCCCTGATAATACAGCCGGAATGTTCTGACCACCGCACCGCCGTGCTGCCCACCATCCTTGATAATACAGCTGGAATGTTCTGACCACTGCACTGTCTGCTGCCCACCATCCCTGATAATACAGCCGGAATGTTCTGACCACCACACTGCCTGCTGCCCACCATCCCTGATAATACAGCCGGAATGTTCTGACCACCGCACTGCCTGCTGCCCACCATCCCTGATAATACAGCCAGAATGTTCTGACCACCGCACTGCCTGCTGCCCACCATCCCTGATAATACAGCCGGAATGTTCTGACCACCGTACTGCCTGCTGCCCACCATCCCTGATAATACAGCCGGAATGTTCTGACCACCACACTGCCTGCTGCCCACCATCCCTGATAATACAGCCGGAATGTTCTGACCACTGCACTGTCTGCTGCCCACCATCCCTGATAATACAGCCGGAATGTTCTGACCACCGCACTGCCTGCTGCCCACCATCCCTGATAATACAGCCGGAATGTTCTGACCACCGTACTGCCTGCTGCCCACCATCCCTGATAATACAGCCGGAATGTTCTGACCACTGCACTGTCTGCTGCCCACCATCCCTGATAATACAGCCGGAATGTTCTGACCACCGTACTGCCTGCTGCCCACCATCCCTGATAATACAGCCGGAATGTTCTGACCACCACACTGCCTGCTGCCCACCATCCCTGATAATACAGCCGGAATGTTCTGACCACTGCACTGTCTGCTGCCCACCATCCCTGATAATACAGCCGGAATGTTCTGACCACCACACTGCCTGCTGCCCACCATCCCTGATAATACAGCCGGAATGTTCTGACCACCGCACTGCCTGCTGCCCACCATCCCTGATAATACAGCCGGAATGTTCTGACCACCGTACTGTCTGCTGCCCACCATCCCTGATAATACAGCCAGAATGTTCTGACCACTGCACTGCCTGCTGCCCACCATCCCTGATAATACAGCCGGAATGTTCTGACCACCACACTGCCTGCTGCCCACCATCCCTGATAATACAGCCGGAATGTTCTGACCACCGCACTGCCTGCTGCCCACCATCCCTGATAATACAGCCGGAATGTTCTGACCACCACACTGCCTGCTGCCCACCATCCCTGATAATACAGCCAGAATGTTCTGACCACCGCACTGCCTGCTGCCCACCATCCCTGATACAGCCGGAATGTTCTGACCACCACACTGCCTGCTGCCCACCATCCCTGATAATACAGCCGGAATGTTCTGACCACCGCACCGCTGTGCTGCCCACCATCCTTGATAATACAGCCTGGAATGTTCTGACCACTGCACTGTCTGCTGCCCACCATCCCTGATAATACAGCCGGAATGTTCTGACCACCGCACCGCTGTGCTGCCCACCATCCCTGATAATATAGCCGGAATGTTCTGACCACCGCACTACCTGCTGCCCACCATCCCTGATAATACAGCCGGAATGTTCTGACCACCGCACCGCCTGCTGCCCACCATCCCTGATAATACAGCCGGAATGTTCTGACCACCGCACCGCCGTGCTGCCCACCATCCTTGATAATACAGCTGGAATGTTCTGACCACTGCACTGTCTGCTGCCCACCATCCCTGATAATACAGCCGGAATGTTCTGACCACCACACTGCCTGCTGCCCACCATCCCTGATAATACAGCCGGAATGTTCTGACCACCGCACTGCCTGCTGCCCACCATCCCTGATAATACAGCCAGAATGTTCTGACCACCGCACTGCCTGCTGCCCACCATCCCTGATAATACAGCCGGAATGTTCTGACCACCGTACTGCCTGCTGCCCACCATCCCTGATAATACAGCCGGAATGTTCTGACCACCACACTGCCTGCTGCCCACCATCCCTGATAATACAGCCGGAATGTTCTGACCACTGCACTGTCTGCTGCCCACCATCCCTGATAATACAGCCGGAATGTTCTGACCACCGCACTGCCTGCTGCCCACCATCCCTGATAATACAGCCGGAATGTTCTGACCACCGTACTGCCTGCTGCCCACCATCCCTGATAATACAGCCGGAATGTTCTGACCACCACACTGCCTGCTGCCCACCATCCCTGATAATACAGCCGGAATGTTCTGACCACCGTACTGCCTGCTGCCCACCATCCCTGATAATACAGCCGGAATGTTCTGACCACCACACTGCCTGCTGCCCACCATCCCTGATAATACAGCCGGAATGTTCTGACCACTGCACTGTCTGCTGCCCACCATCCCTGATAATACAGCCGGAATGTTCTGACCACCACACTGCCTGCTGCCCACCATCCCTGATAATACAGCCGGAATGTTCTGACCACCGCACTGCCTGCTGCCCACCATCCCTGATAATACAGCCGGAATGTTCTGACCACTGCACTGTCTGCTGCCCACCATCCCTGATAATACAGCCGGAATGTTCTGACCACTGCACTGTCTGCTGCCCACCATCCCTGATAATACAGCCGGAATGTTCTCCTGAGTTTGCCTCGTCTGCCGGGAAGATTTATCGGTAAAGCGGTATATTTATTGCCGTGTTCGGTGTGACGGTCACATTTGTGTGCGGCGTTTGTCACTTGGTTTATAATGTCACAGCACAGCTGGGCGGCTTCTGCAGCGGAGGAGGCCGGTGAGTTCCCAGCGCTGACGCCGCTGATTGCCGAACTAACGGACGACCTTTCTGTTTATACGACTATTATGTTCTAGAAATGTACCTGGAACTAAACATCCTAACATTTGGTTTATCAAATCCATTAAAGAACCAGTATGACATTGGCTCACAATGATCACGGGGCGTCTGTTTGTACACGTCATCGGTGAGTTGGGCGCAGAGCAAGCAGAATAACGGCTCTCCCCGCTGCTGCAGAACTCCCCGGTGCCATTAAATACTATTTCACATAGTCATGTCACTGACTGTCCTCAGAGGAGCTCACACTCTAATCCTAGCATAGCCATAGTCTAATGTCCGACCATATTATTATTATTATGTATTTATATAGCACTGACATCTTCTGCAGCACATTACAGAGTACATAGTCATGTCACTGACTGTCCTCAGAGGAGCTCACACTCTAATCCTACCATAGTCATAAAGTAATGTCCTACCATATTATTATTATGTATTTATATAGCACAGACATCTCCAGCAGCACATTACAGAGTACATAGTCATGTCACTGACTGTCCTCAGAGGAGCTCACACTCTAATCCTACCATAGTCATATTCTAATGTCCTACCATATTATTATTATTGTGTATTTATATAGCACTGACATCTCCTGCAGCACATTACAGAGTACATAGTCATGTCACTGACTGTCCTCAGAGGAGTTCACAATCTAATCCTATCATAGTCCTAGTCTAATGTCCTACCATATTATTATGTATTTATATAGCACTGACATCTCCTGCAGCACATTACAGAGTACATAGTCATGTCACTGACTGTCCTCAGAGGAGCTCACACTCTAATCCTACCATAGTCATAGTCTAATGTCCTACCATATTATTATTATGTATTTATATAGCACTGACATCTTCTGCAGCACATTACAGAGTACATAGTCATGTCACTGAATGTCCTCAGAGGAGCTCACACTCTAATCCTACCATAGTCATAGTCTAATGTCCTACCATATTATTATGTATTTATATAGCACTGACATCTTCTGCAGCACATTACAGAGTACATAGTCATGTCACTGACTGTCCTCAGAGGAGCTCACACTCTAATCCTAGCATAGCCATAGTCTAATGTCCGACCATATTATTATTATGTATTTATATAGCACTGACATCTTCTGCAGCACATTACAGAGTACATAGTCATGTCACTGACTGTCCTCAGAGGAGCTCACACTCTAATCCTACCATAGTCATAGTCTAATGTCCTCCCATATTATTATGTATTTATATAGCACTGACATCTTCTGCAGCACATTACAGAGTACATAGTCATGTCACTGACTGTCCTCAGAGGAGCTCACACTCTAATCCTAGCATAGCCATAGTCTAATGTCCTCCCATATTATTATGATGTATGTATATAGCACTGACATCTTCTGCAGCACATTACAGAGTACATAGTCATGTCACTGAATGTCCTCAGAGGAGCTCACACTCTAATCCTACCATAGTCATAGTCTAATGTCCTACCATATTATTATTATGTATTTATATAGCACTGACATCTTCTGCAGCACATTACAGAGTACATAGTCATGTCACTGACTGTCCTCAGAGGAGCTCACACTCTAATCCTAGCATAGCCATAGTCTAATGTCCTCCCATATTATTATGATGTATGTATATAGCACTGACATCTTCTGCAGCACATTACAGAGTACATAGTCATGTCACTGAATGTCCTCAGAGGAGCTCACACTCTAATCCTACCATAGTCATAGTCTAATGTCCTACCATATTATTATTATGTATTTATATAGCACTGACATCTTCTGCAGCACATTACAGAGTACATAGTCATGTCACTGACTGTCCTCAGAGGAGCTCACACTCTAATCCTACCATAGTCATAAAGTAATGTCCTACCATATTATTATTATGTATTTATATAGCACAGACATCTCCAGCAGCACATTACAGAGTACATAGTCATGTCACTGACTGTCCTCAGAGGAGCTCACACTCTAATCCTACCATAGTCATATTCTAATGTCCTACCATATTATTATTATTGTGTATTTATATAGCACTGACATCTCCTGCAGCACATTACACAGTACATAGTCATGTCACTGACTGTCCTCAGAGGAGCTCACACTCTAATCCTACCATAGTCATAAAGTAATGTCCTACCATATTATTATTATGTATTTATATAGCACTGACATCTTCTGCAGCACATTACAGAGTACATAGTGATGTCACTGACTGTCCTCAGAGGAGCTCACAGTCTAATCCTACCATAGTCATAGTCTAATGTCCTACCATATTATTATTATGTATTTATATAGCACTGACATCTTCTGCAGCACATTACAGAGTACATAGTCATGTCACTGACTGTCCTCAGAGGAGCTCACACTCTAATCCTACCATAGTCATAGTCTAATGTCCTCCCATATTATTATGTATTTATATAGCACTGACATCTTCTGCAGCACATTACAGAGTACATAGTCATGTCACTGACTGTCCTCAGAGGAGCCCACACTCTAATCCTACCATAGTCATTGTCTAATCTCCTACCATATTATTATTATGTATTTATATAGCACTGACATCTTCTGCAGCACATTACAGAGTACATAGTCATGTCACTGACTGTCCTCAGAGGAACTCACACTCTAATCCTACCATAGTCATAATCTAATGTCCTACCATATTATTAGTATGTATTTATATAGCACTGACATCTTCTGCAGCACATTACAGAGTACATAGTCATGTCACTGACTGTCCTCAGAGGAGCTCACACTCTAATCCTACCATAGTCATAAAGTAATGTCCTACCATATTATTATTATGTATTTATATAGCACAGACATCTCCAGCAGCACATTACAGAGTACATAGTCATGTCACTGACTGTCCTCAGAGGAGCTCACACTCTAATCCTACCATAGTCATATTCTAATGTCCTACCATATTATTATTATTGTGTATTTATATAGCACTGACATCTCCTGCAGCACATTACACAGTACATAGTCATGTCACTGACTGTCCTCAGAGGAGCTCACACTCTAATCCTACCATAGTCATAAAGTAATGTCCTACCATATTATTATTATGTATTTATATAGCACTGACATCTTCTGCAGCACATTACAGAGTACATAGTGATGTCACTGACTGTCCTCAGAGGAGCTCACAGTCTAATCCTACCATAGTCATAGTCTAATGTCCTACCATATTATTATTATGTATTTATATAGCACTGACATCTTCTGCAGCACATTACAGAGTACATAGTCATGTCACTGACTGTCCTCAGAGGAGCTCACACTCTAATCCTACCATAGTCATAGTCTAATGTCCTCCCATATTATTATGTATTTATATAGCACTGACATCTTCTGCAGCACATTACAGAGTACATAGTCATGTCACTGACTGTCCTCAGAGGAGCCCACACTCTAATCCTACCATAGTCATTGTCTAATCTCCTACCATATTATTATTATGTATTTATATAGCACTGACATCTTCTGCAGCACATTACAGAGTACATAGTCATGTCACTGACTGTCCTCAGAGGAACTCACACTCTAATCCTACCATAGTCATAATCTAATGTCCTACCATATTATTAGTATGTATTTATATAGCACTGGCATCTCCTGCAGCACATTACAGAGTACATACTCATGTCACTGACTGTCCTCAGAGGAGCTCACATTCTAATCCTACCATAGTCATAGTCTAATGTCCTGCCATATTAGTATTATGTATTTATAAAGCACTGACATCTTCTGCAGCACTTTACAGAGTACATAGTCATGTCACTGACTGTCCTCAGAGGAGCTGCCAATCTAATCCTACCACAGTCATAGTCTAATGTCCTACCATATTATTATTATTATTATTATGTATTTATATAGCACTGACATCTTCTGCAGCACTTTACAGAGTACATAGCCATGTCACTGACTGTCCTCAGAGGAGCTCACACTCTAATCCTACCACCATAGTCATAGTCTAATGTCCTATCATATTATTATTATGTATTTATATAGCACTGACATCTTCTGCAGCACATTACAGAGTACATAGTCATGTCACTGACTGTGCTCAGAGGAGCTCACACTCTAATCCTACCATAGTCATAGTCTAATGTCCTACCATATTATTATTATGTATTTATATAGCACTGACATCTTCTGCAGCACTGTACAGAGTACATAGTCATGTCACTGACTGTCCTCAGAGGAGCTCACCCTCTAATCCTACCATAGTCATAGTCTAATGTCCTCCCATATTATTATGTATTTATATAGCACTGACATCTCCTGCAGCACATTACAAAGTACATAGTCATGTCACTGACTGTCCTCAGAGGAGCTCACAATCTAATCCTACCATAGTCATAGTCTAATGTCCTACCATATTATTATTATGTATTTATATAGCACTGACATCTCCTGGAGCACATTACAGAGTACATAGTCCTGTCACTGACTGTCCTCAGAGGAGCTCACAATCTAATCCTACCATAGTCATAGTCTAATGTCCTACCATATTATTATTATGTATTTATATAGCACTGACATCTCCTGCAGCACATTACAGAGTACATAGTCATGTCACTGACTGTGCTCAGAGGAGCTCACACTCTAATCCTACCATAGTCATAGTCTAATGTCCTACCATATTATTATTATGTATTTATATAGCACTGACATCTTCTGCAGCACTGTACAGAGTACATAGTCATGTCACTGACTGTCCTCAGAGGAGCTCACCCTCTAATCCTACCATAGTCATAGTCTAATGTCCTCCCATATTATTATGTATTTATATAGCACTGACATCTCCTGCAGCACAATACAGAGTACATAGTCATGTCACTGACTGTCCTCAGAGGAGCTCACAATCTAATCCTACCATAGTCATAGTCTAATGTCCTACCATATTATTATTATGTATTTATATAGCACTGACATCTACTGCAGCACTTTACAGAGTACATAGTCATGTCACTGAATGTCCTCAGAGGAGCTCACAATCTAATCCTACCATAGTCATAGTCTAATGTCCTACCATATTATTATTATGTATTTATATAGCACTGACATCTTCTGCAGCACATTACAGAGTACATAGTCCTGTCACTGACTGTCCTCAGAGGAGCTCACACTCTAATCTTACCATAGTAATAATGTAATGTCCTACCATATTATTATTATGTATTTATATAGCACTGACATCTTCTGCAGCACATTACAAAGTACATAGTCATGTCACTGACTGTCCTCAGAGGAGCTCACAATCTAATCCTACCATTACTCTAGACTTTCCAGCAGTGCTCTGTACATTGTAAGGATTACTGGCTAATGTTTGTATGTGCGTACACCAGACACAGCTATTCCAAAGTGTTTCTGAGAGATTCTAGCAGGTGAGGTTGTCAGAGTTTGTTGCCAGTCAGCGGATTGGTGCGGGTGTTGAAAACGAGTAACCAGGGCTCCTGTCCTGCTGCTAGCTGGGACTTTGTGGGAAATCTGTACTCCAAACACAGTATGTTGCCACAGATACTGGAGATATGTAGTGTGCCGTGTTGTCAGTATAAGTTGCTGGCTGCTGTATGAAGTAGAATAGGGTGAAATAACTCTGTGACGTGCTGAAATGGAGGCGGAGCTTCCCTGTAACTCTTTGTGGTGTGGGAGGAATTGGGTGTAGTGTGCAGGCTGAGCCCCCCTCGCTGGGTGACAGGTTCTCATTAGGCTCCGTGTCGCTGGGACGTGAGCGGCAGTAATGCGATCTGCACATGTCACATTATCAGCTGTGTTTTCTGCGAGATATGATGTGAATTATTCAGGACTGAGTGTTGTACAGCGAGGAGATCGCCGTGTTCTCACGCCCGTGACATGGCGGGGGAGGGGAGGGGGCGGCTGCCATTATTACTCCGTTATATAATCGCACACGATCGCCTGATGGAGGAGCGATGTCATCAGAGCATCTCACTATAAGGGGGGGGGGATGTCTGCCAGGATGCCACCAGCGTCTGTCTCCACGACGGCACCCTGGTCTGATGCGAGGACGCGTCCGAATTCCTCGGCCTTGCCACGAGAATTCACTGCCTATTGCAAAAATATGCTGCAACCCTCCGAGTTCTTCAATAAGTTGTGATTTCCACGTGTACATTCAAATGCGGGAAATCACTCGAAATTGTCCCTTAAAATGGGGTCCTAAGCAACAATGCAAAAACTCAAAAAGTATGTTATTCCCCTTTTTAACAAACAGGCATGTCACCCCAGCATATACAGTATAAGCTGTTACTGTGTGCCTGTACTGATAGTAAACTAGCTGCAGCATAATCTGATTTCTGCTGCCTCTGGAATGTACAGTATAAGCTTTTACTCTGTGCCTGTACCGATAGTAAACTAGCTGCAGCGTGTGCTGATCTCTGCTACCTCTACTGTGTACAGTATAAGCTGTTACTCTGTGCCTGTACTGATAGTAAATTAGCTGCAGTGTGTGCTGATCTCTGCTGCCTCCAGTATGTACAGTATAAACTATTACTCTGTGTCTGTACTGATAGTAAACTAGCTGCAGGGTCTGCTGATCTCTGCTGTCTCCAGTATGTACAGTATGAGCTGTTACTCTGTGTTTGTACTGATAGTAAACTAGCTGCAGTAAGTGCTGATCTCTGCTGTCTCCAGTATGTACAGTATAAGCTGTTACTCTGTGCCTGTACTGATAGTAAACTAGCTACAGTGTGTGCTGATCTCTGCTACCTCCAGTATGTACAGTATAAGCTGTTACTCTGTGCCTGTACTGATAGTAAACTAGCTACAGTGTGTGCTGATCTCTGCTACCTCCAGTATGTACAGTATAAGCTGTTACTCTGTGCCTGTACTGATAGTATACTAGCTGCAGTGTGTGCTGATCTCTGCTACCTCCAGTATGTACAGTATAAGCTGTTACTCTGTGCCTGTACTGATAGTAAACTAGTTGCAGGGTGTGCTGATCTCTGCTACCTCCAGTATGTACAGCATAAGCTGTTACTCTGTGCCTGTACTGATAGTAAACTAGCTACAGTGTGTGCTGATCTCTGCTACCTCCAGTATGTACAGTATAAGCTGTTACTCTGTGCCTGTACTGATAGTATACTAGCTGCAGTGTGTGCTGATCTCTGCTACCTCCAGTATGTACAGTATAAGCTGTTACTCTGTGCCTGTACTGATAGTAAACTAGTTGCAGGGTGTGCTGATCTCTGCTACCTCCAGTATGTACAGCATAAGCTGTTACTCTGTGCCTGTACTGATAGTAAACTAGCTGCAGTGTGCTGATATTTGATACCTCCAGTATGTACAGTATAAGCTGTTACTCGGTGCCTGTACTGATAGTAAACTAGCTGCAGTGTGCTGATATTTGATACCTCCAGCAGTGGCGTCCCTACCATGGGGCGGCCAGGAGCGCTCCGCTCCGGGTGTCAGCTCCAGGGGGGGTGTCATCAAGGCCTCCCCAGAAGCCTTGATGACACAGGAGGGGAAGCAGCGCTGAAGGAGGGGTGGCAGCGTCGGCGGGGAGGGGGGAAATACCCCCCACATCTCCCTCACCTGGGTCCCTCCAGTATGTACAGTATAAGCTGTTACTCGGTGCCTGTACTGATAGTAAACTAGCTGCAGCATGTGCTGATCTCTGCTGCCTCCAATATGTACAGTATAAGCTGTTACTCTGTGCCTGTGCTGATAGTAAACTAGCTGCAGTGTGCTGATCTTTGATACCTCCAGTATGTACAGTATAAGCTGTTACTCTGTGCCTGTACTGATAGTAAACTAGCTGCAGTGTGTGCTGATCTCTTCTACCTGCAGTATGTACAGTGTAACCTGTTACTCTGTGCCTGTACTGATAGTAAACTAGCTACATTGTGTGCTGATCTCTGCTGCCTCCAGTATGTACAGTATAAGCTGTTACTCTATGCCTGTACTGATAGTAAACTAGCTACATTGTGTGCTGATCTCTGCTACCTCCAGTATGTACAGTATAAGCTGTTACTCTGTGCCTGTACTGATTGTAAAGTAGCTGGGCATACCTCTGCTACCCCTAGTGTGTACAATTTTGCCCATTTCAAGTCGAACATTGTAATCACAATTGCGGTCAGGGGCGTAACAATAGGCCCTGCAGCTCCTGCGCCCGCGGGGGGGCCCGGCCCCCCCCTGGGGCCCGCTCGGGGCCGTTTTTGGGCAGGGATACATACCGCTTCCGGAAGTGACGTCAGCCGCTAGAGCGAGAAGGCGGCGATGGAACGCAAGGAAGAAGGTATGTATCCTGCCGCCGCTGCTGCTCGCTGCCCACACACATTCACTAGCTGGAGGGGGGCGCAGAGGGGAGAGCCCCGAGGTGAGGGAGAGGGGGGAACTTCCCCTCTCCCCGCCGACTGTGGGCAAGGCTTTCCCCTCATGCTGCCACCCCTCCAGCCCCCAAAAAACGGCCCCGAGCGGGCCCCAGGGGGGGGGGGGGGGCGCTCTGAAATTCTGCAGGGGGATTTTCAGGTGTCTGCTGCCCACATTATGATTTTCTGGTGTCTGCTGCCCACATTGCGATTTTCTGGTGTCTGCTGCCCACATTACGATTTTCAGGTGTCTGCTGCCCACATTACGATTTTCAGGTGTCTGCTGCCCACATTACGATTTTCAGGTGTCTGCTGCCCACATTACGATTTTCAGGTGTCTGCTGCCCACATTACGATTTTCAGGTGTCTGCTGCCCACATTACGATTTTCAGGTGTCTGCTGCCCACATTGCGATTTTCAGGTGTCTGCTGCCCACATTGCGATTTTCTGGTGTCTGCTGCCCACATTACGATTTTCTGGTCACTGCTGCCCACATTGCGATTTTCTGGTGACTGCTGCCCACATTAGGATTTTCAGGTGTCTGCTGCCCACATTACGATTTTCTGGTCACTGCTGCCCACATTGCGATTTTCTGGTGTCTGCTGCCCACATTACGATTTTCAGGTGTCTGCTGCCCACATTACGATTTTCAGGTGTCTGCTGCCCACATTGCGATTTTCAGGTGTCTGCTGCCCACATTACGATTTTCAGGTGCCTGCTGCCCACATTACGATTTTCAGGTGTCTGCTGCCCACATTACGATTTTCAGGTGTCTGCTGCCCACATTACGATTTTCAGGTGTCTGCTGCCCACATTACGATTTTCAGGTGTCTTCTGCCCACATTGCGATTTTCTGGTGTCTGCTGCCCACATTACGATTTTCTGGTGTCTGCTGCCCTCATTACGATTTTCTGGTGACTGCTGCCCACATTGCGATTTTCTGGTGACTGCTGCCCACATGAGGATTTTCTGGTGACTGCTGCCCACATTACGATTTTCTGGTGACTGCTGCCCACATTACGATTTTCTGGTGACTGCTGCCCACATTGCGATTTTCTGGTGACTGTTGCCCACATTGCGATTTTCTGGTGACTGCTGCCCACATTGCGATTTTCTGGTGACTGCTGCCCACATGAGGATTTTCTGGTGACTGCTGCCCACATTACGATATTCTGGTCACTGCTGCCCACATTAGGATTTTCTGGTGACTGATGCCCACATTGCGATTTTCTGGTGACTGCTGCCCACATGGCGATTTTCTGGTGACTGCTGCCCACATGGCGATTTTCTGGTGACTGCTGCCCACATTGCGATTTTCTGGTGACTGCTGCCCACATGGCGATTTTCTGGTGAACTCTGCCCACATTATGATTTTCTGGTGACTGCTGCCCACATTGCGATTTTCTGGTGAACTCTGCCCACATTACGATTTTCTGTCCCACATTACGATATTCTGGTGAACGCTGCCCACATTACGATTGTCTGGTGAACTCTGCCCACATTACGATTTTCTGGCCCACATTACGATTGTCTGGTAAAATGCTGCCCATTTTACAATTAATTTACAGTGAAACGCTGCCCCATTACGATTATTTGGCACCTATGGGGGGGGGGGGGGGGGGCATCCAAATATTCGCAGGAGGGCCCAGTGATTTCTAGTTACGCCCCTGATTGCGGTGCTTTGTTTCATATTTTTAAATGCACGTTTTGGGTGCAATCGCGGGCTTTATTGCCTTTCCTGAGTTTTTGTGATGGAGTTCTGTCATGTAATAGTGCAGATTGGTACCTTTCTCTGCTCACACCAGCCTGCTGCTTCTGCTTACACAGAGAGGAGGGAGGAGACGACTTTTGCAGCCTACCTTGCACTTCTGAGTCTCCGCCTCCCTGTGTGCTGTACAGTGTCACACTCTGATCTGTGTGTGAGCAGAAGCAGCAGGCTTGAGTGAAAAGAGAGAATTCCCCATCAGCCAATGGAGTCGGCAGTTATCCAACTGGCATTATCACATGACCAGAGTCTATTAGAACCGAGAATTGCATTTGAAGTGTAAACATTTGATCGCTGTGAGCTGATTCAGTCTCATTGGTTTTGGCTATATGTGGAGAGTTTAGGTGGATTTGGCAGCTGCTGCCTTAGTTTCGGTCATGCTGCGGAGGGGCGGAGCATAGTCAGAGATCACAGCCTGAAGCCCTGGACGTCTGTATGGGAAGCAACAGCTGCAACTCCTAAACGTGTTCCCTAGATTCAGCTTATCAAGTAGCTTTAACGTGGGGTAAAAAGCTCTGCCACTGAATCCTGCCCTGGACTGGGCACATAGTTGGAGTTGGCATGTTAGTGCTGTCAGCAGTTAGTATAGAAGACAGGAAATCTTCTGTTAAGGTGATTCCGAGTGAGAGGGATACAAAGGCTGCCATATGTGTTTCCTGTTAAACAATACCAGTTGCCTGGCAGCTCTGCTGATCTCTTTGGCTGCAGTAGTGACTGAATCGCACACCTGAAACAAGCATACAGCTAATCCAGCCACACTTCAGTCAGAGCACCTGATCTGCTGCATGCTTGTTCAGGGGCTATTGCTGATGCTTGTTCAGGAGCTGTGGTTAAAAGTATTGGAGGCAAAGTTTCAGCAGGATAGCCAGGTAACTGGTATTGCTTAGAAGGAAATAAATATGGCAGCCTCCATATAACTCTCATCTCAGGTGTGCTTTAAGGCTGAACTCCTGCCTACACTGTTCCATTATTTAGGATAAGTGAGGAGTAAAACCTCTGTGAAATTAGGGCTGTCTGTGTCCCTGCGGGACAGACTCTGTTCGGCTTCTGGCCAAAGTAACAGCGGTCATCAAGACTGAGATTACAAACTGACAGAGTTTCTGAAGCCTTCCCCACCCATGCAGTGAGCTCTTACTTCTGTCTTTCACCCCTGTGAGGTTTCTTTTTACTGATAAAGACAGAACAGGCATGGATTGGCCTGAAAACCCTCTTGCTCCCCTACCCCCACCAGAGCGCCAGTGACATGCAAATCATTATGGCTTGTGTGCAAATTTATTGCAAATCATATGCAGCTGGGACTGGGCCAGTGAGAATCTGCAGGTCTGTTCTCCATTAGATGCGCTCTATGATGTGATGCGATCAGTGGGTGCTCTACGAACGAATTAAATCCGCACAAAATTTGCAAATCATATGCTGTAAGCCCTAATCATCAAAATTATAACAAATAAAAGCTTGAAGGATCTCGCGTTGCATGTTACGAGTCTATTCAATATACTGTATTAGCTTCACCTATGAGGGCCCAGTCACACTTGAGCGTTTTGCCGGCAATTTCCGCAAAACGCTCAAACGCAAGCGCTTGAGTCGGTGGGCTTTCTGTGCCTGCACTAGTGTAATAAAAGGGTACTTATCCGTTAGCCGGGCGCATCCGGCAGGTGGCGCTGTTGTAGCGAATTTCGATGCGCTGTTGTATCTAATTCCATTCATAGTTACTATGGTAACAGGTGGCCGCAGGTGGCGCTAATTACATTGTTGATACGCAACATAACGATACAGTGTGTTAATGGCAACGAATATACATTGTATTTGAAGTGGCCGGAATTAAAATGAAGGCGGCGGCAATGTAACACATGAAGCCGCCGCCTTCGTCTGTTCTTCTTCTTCTCCTTTGCCCTCTCGCTTCTATACAACACTGCCAGCTGGGGGGGGACACGCGTGTCCCCCCACAGTCGTTCGTCGCAAGGAAACAAGCAGGCTTCCCTGCCGCGACGAACGACTCTGGGGGGACACGCATGTCCCCGCAGGCTGGCAGCATTGTATACAAGCGAGAGGGCAAAGGGGGAGAAGAAGAACAACAGACGAAGGCGGCGGCTTCATGTGTTACATTGCCGCCGCCTTCATTTTAATTCCGGCCACTTCAAATACAATGTATATTCGTTGACATTAACACACTGTATCGTTACGTTGCGTATCAACAATGTAATTAGCGCCACCTGCGGCGCTTCCATTCACACAGTACTACGTTCAGTAACTATGAATGGAATTAGATACAACAGCGCATCGAAATTCGCTACAACAGCGCCACCTGCCGGATGCGCCCGGCTAACGGATAAGTACCAATAAAAGTCTATGGGCCCATTCTTAATTGGGCGATTTGCGCGGATCGCCGCAAATGGCCCAAAATCGCGAAACGCAAACGCGTAGCCTGCAGCATTTTCAGGCAATTTCCCGGCGATCGCGTTTGTGCTATAGAATCGCTAAATGCGATCGCGGAGAAATCGCTGCACTGTTCAGTGATTTTTCTGCGTGAAATCGTGAAAAAATCACTCCTGTAAAATTTGCGGGCGTTTTGCGTTTCTAAGTGTGAACGGGCCCTAAGTTGAATTCCTGAAATAAATGGACTTTTGCACAATATTCTAATTTTCCGAGTTTTACCTGTAAAATCTGCATACAATTCCTGTGTATTTGTATTAAATCTGCATACAAGCCAGAACTCTCAGCCGGTCATTGCCCTTGTCTCTCCAGCATTCCATAAAGGAAGCCCGGAGATCCCCTTTAATAACGCTCCCAGCAGGGGGGGGGGGGGGGGGGAGCGAGGAGATGATGGCAGCGCGGGGTGAAACGTTCATGCTGGCGATAGTAACGTCACATTAATTATTATCAGATTGTCATCGTCCCGCAGAGAGCTGGCGAGCGGCCAGGCTATGTCACCGCGTGTCACACTCTGCCAGGGAGGCGAGCGCTCGCGTCATGTGCTGCATCCCCGCCGCTCTGACTGCTCACATGATGCCGAGGAACGCCACAGCTTCTGCTTTCCACGCGCGACATATAAAGGGGGCCCCCGCATGGACAGCCTTCATCTGGTTTGTAAAGGCAGAGCTATTGGTGAGCTGTGTTCTGATAAGTCTGTGGGAGACATGCATAGGGGCGGAGCCCCTAAACTAGACCCGCCAATGATTGGGGGTTTGTGCCCGCCCTGCGAACCTGAACTCTGAACTTCCTCTCTGCTCTAAAAGATATGCAACAGCACAATAATCTTTGTTACAGCTCTTTGTTACAGCTGATACAAATCATGCAACAAATCTGCAGTGAGTCTACTTCCTGCTTTCATGGAAGCAGACATAGGGTTAACATCATGTGCTTACAAATTACCTGCTCTGCCGAAGCAATTGGTCACCACAGCTGAAATATCAAATTACGGCGGGCTTTCTGCGCCTGCGCAGGCCTAGCCATGTGTATCCTTCATGTTGCCGTTCTCAATAGTGTCCTGACTCCTGCACAGGGGTAGGGCGCTATTGTGGACGGGAACGCGAAGAAAAATACACGTGGCCAGGCCTGTCGGGTCTGTCAGTGAAAAATAAACGATCTGGCGACGGGAGACCGAAGGATCCGAGAGTAACTGAGAGGGCGCGGGATGGCTGGAGGGGCCTGGAGGCTCCGGGAGTAACTGAGAAGGCGCGGGATGGCTGGAGGGGCCTGGAGGCTCCGGGAGTAACTGAGAGGGCGCGGGATGGCTGGAGGGGGCTGGAGGCTCCGGGAGTAACTGAGAGGGCGCGGGGTGGCTGGAGGGGGCTGGAGGCTCCGGGAGTAACTGAGAAGGCACGGGATGACTGGAGGGGGCTGGAGGCTCAGTGAGTGACTGCGAGGGCACGGGGCAGCTGCAGGGGGCTGGAGGCTCAGTGAGTGACTGCGAGGGCACAGGGCGGCTGCAGGGGGCTGGAGGCTCAGTGAGTGACTGCGAGGGCGGGGGATGGCTGGAGGGGCCTGGAGGCTCCGGGAGTAACTGAGAGGGCGCGGGATGGCTGGAGGGGGCTGGAGGCTCCGGGAGTAACTGAGAGGGCGCGGGGTGGCTGGAGGAGGCTGGAGGCTCCGGGAGTAACTGAGAAGGTGCGGGATGGCTGGAGGGGCCTGGAGGCTCCGGGAGTAACTGCGAGGGCGGGGGATGGCTGGAGGGGGCTGGAGGCTCCGGGAGGAACTGAGAGGGCGTGGGATGGCTGGAGGGGCCTGGAGGCTCCGGGAGTAACTGAGAGGGCGTGGGATGGCTGTAGGGGGCTGGAGGCTCCGGGAGTAACTGAGAGGGCGCGGGATGGCTGGAGGGGGCTGGAGGCTCAGTGAGTGACTGCGAGGGCGTGAGATGGCTGGAGGGGGCTGGAGGCTCAGTGAGTAACTGAGAAGGCACGGGATGACTGGAGGGGGCTGGAGGCTCAGTGAGTGACTGCGAGGGCACGGGGCAGCTCCAGGGGGCTGGAGGCTCAGTGAGTGACTGCGAGGGCACGGGGCGGCTGCAGGGGGCTGGAGGCTCAGTGAGTGACTGCGAGGGCGGGGGATGGCTGGAGAGGGCTGGAAGCTCCGGGAGTAACTGAGAGGGCATGGTATGGCTGGAGTGGGCTGGAGCCTCAGTGAGTAACTGAGAAGGCACGGGATGGCTGGAGGGGGCTGGAGGCTCAGTGAGTGACTGCGAGGGCACGGGGCGGCTGCAGGGGGCTGGAGGCTCAGTGAGTGACTGCAAGGGCACGGGGCGGCTGCAGGGGGCTGGAGGCTCAGTGAGTGACTGCGAGGGCGGGGGATGGCTGGAGAGGGCTGGAAGCTCCGGGAGTAACTGAGAGGGCATGGTATGGCTGGAGGGGGCTGGAGGCTCCGGGAGTAACTGAGAGGGCGTGGGATGGCTGGAGGGGGCTGGAGGCTCCGGGAGTAACTGAGAGGGCGTGGGATGGCTGTAGGGGGCTGGAGGCTCAGTGAGTGACTGCGAGGGCGTGAGATGGCTGGAGGGGGCTGGAGGCTCAGTGAGTAACTGAGAAGGCACAGGATGGCTGGAGGGGGCTGGAGGCTCAGTGAGTGACTGCGAGGGCACGGGGCGGCTGCAGGGGGCTGGAGGCTCAGTGAGTGACTGCGAGGGCGTGGGATGGCTAGAGAGGGCTGGAAGCTCCGGGAGTAACTGAGAGGGCATGGGATGGCTGGAGGGGGCTGGAGGCTCCGGGAGTAACTGAGAGGGCGTGGCATGGCTGGAGGGGCCTGGAGGCTCCGGGAGTAACTGAGAGGGCGCGGGATGGCTGTAGGGGGCTGGAGGCTTCGGGAGTAACTGCAAGGGCGGGGAATGGCTGGAGGGGGCTGGAGGCTTCGGGAGTAACTGAGAGGGCGGGGGATGGCTGGAGGGGGCTGGCGGCTTCGGGAGTAACTGAGAGGGCGGGGGATGGCTGGAGGGGGCTGGAGGCTCAGTGAGTGACTGCGAGGGCGCGGGGCGGCTGCAGGGGGCTGGTAGAAGCCCTAGGCAAGTAAAACTGATTTTTTTTATTCCTGGCTTAAGTGTCCCTTTAACCAAGAATAACAAATTTAGAGTTTTAGAAAATAATAAATATTATTTAAAAAAACATCAAATTAGTGTTTTAGCTAATCAAAAGCAATAGTAAATGCTTGGAAATTTAGAACCAATTATAATGTACTACAATTAAATATATATTTGTGAAGGGGTACCTGGGATAATGGTTACTATGCTAGGGGGTATTCAGTGATTATGGGGTTTTAAAAGTGGTACATACCAATAAAATGTTGAGAAACACTGGCCTAACGCACGTTTCATGGCTTCTAACGATAGCCGCTTCTTCAGAGGTAAACAGTTGCAGGTCAAAAGTTGTGACAAAGAGTAATCAGGAACCTCCTCACGCTGTGTAAAGCATAAGTATGGGTCAAGTGCCCCAATATTCCCAACATTCAATACGTCAGCCACGTAAAGCAGGCGACCACTGTAAGCACTGCCTTGTCTACTGCAATTCCAATGGCTTGTATGTTATGCTGGCCATACATGGTACAATAACAACGTTCGATTATCCCGTTTATTTGATCTAAATGATCAAATCGAATGAAAGTTGAAAATATTTTTTGTTGTATCAAGAAATTCCAACGATTATCCCGTTTCTTCGAGAAAAATTAGATCGGACATGCTGGAAAAATCTTTATATTCGATCTAACGGAATAATCAAACTAAATTATCTAATCGGAAAAAAATGAAAAATTGTACCATGTATGGCCACCATCAGAGTGAACATACAGAGAGTAATGGCTGCCTTAACTAGTGTATGGCGGGGGGGGTCCTTCCACTAACTGTGGCCTAACTTCAGTGCGCTGATGCTGACGTTCTGCCACCAGTTTTTCTATTTGAAGGGCTGGGAGGAGTGGCGGTTAGCGATCGTCATGTTTTTATAATCACTATGGGGCCGTGGAGCAGAGGGGGCCCAAGTGGTAAAGTACCGCTAGTATGCATCCTCCATCAATAATACCACCGTATGTTATGTTTCCTCAGAAGACAAGTGCTGTCCTTATTGTCCCCATAGCACACAGGTGACGAACTCCAGTCCCCAAGGGCCACATCCATGCGGGGTTTAGGATGGACTGAGAAATGAGTTTTACTTGATGGACCACACCCTCCTGATTCAGTCCCACCAATCAGAGCCGTGCCAAAACCATGTGAGGACTTCTGGCCTGGAGGATCGGAGTCTACGATCCCGTTCTTTACTTGTTATCCAGGACACACCATTTGCATAGAGTTTCCTCCGACCATATCCCAAAAACATGCTGGTAGGTTCACCGGTTTCCCCATATTCTGGCCATGGATTGTGGTAGTGGTGTTAGGACTGGTTCACACAAAGCGGTGATAACCCAGTTAAAGACTTTAGGCGTGATAACCATTTTATCATGCCTTGCACAAAAACTGCTGGTAATCAGTTCACAAAAGCGCTTGTGAGTTGTAGTGTGAAGTAGGCTTCAGATTGTGAGCTCTTGTGAGGGACGGTGACATGAATTATTCAGCCGACTGTGTAAACACTGCAGAGAATGTCAGTGCGGGATAAATACATAATAATGGACGTATTTTAGGAAACCGCCTGACTAGTTTGCTGTAAAACATCCCCTGCCGTTTCGTGTGCCGGAACCCGTACAGCCGGTATTGTACGAGGAAGCAGACAAGACACAACACATGCTGGCGGTGGCGGTACCCGCAGATACAGGCGTGTTTGAACTTGGCTTGTACGCCGGTGAATCTCGGCCTCCTCGTTCAGCCATTGTACGTTTTATTGCCCGTCTCTTTAGAAGAAGCTGTTATTGCATTGTTTGCGAGGCTTATCAGCCGGATAATCCCTTGGAGTGGCCAGTCCTGCGGTTCATTATTCAGCCACGCTAGGTGACATTTGGAACATCGCTTTGTGGCATCGGCAGGAACAATCACCGCGAGTGGCGGCTCATCTCTCCCAACCAGTGCACTTCCATGAAGGTCATTTCGTTACACAGATTGCGGGATGTTTGAACGAGGCTGAGTTTGCCAGCTACGTGACGCAAACAATGCCCGTACCAACCCCCCCCCCCCCCAATCAGCACAAATAACAATTCCATCCTGTTTGGTTCATTTGTGCTGCTTTCATTTTGAAGATAGTAGCACTTATATCCAAAACAATCCCATCACGCAGCCCCCATACAACAACCTACCGACATAGCTCCCAACTGTCCCTTTTTCCTCCTCATTTGTCCCTCTTTCAGGACTTTGTACCTCTTTCTATGTAAATATAAATATTTCTCTACTAAAAATGTGTTTGATTGACTCTAAACGTTATTCCCATCCTTTAAATTGATATATTACTAATTTTAAAATGTTACTATTAAGGAAAATGAACCAGGATAGAAAGGACCAGTGTGGTTTGAATTATAAAACAACATTTTTCTTGTTAAATTTTTAGGGTATGCGTGACTAGAGGCGTGGCGTGGGTGTGGCCAGGGGTGTGGCAGGGTGAAGTGTCCCTTTTTCTCATCTCAAAAAGTTGGGAGGTATGACTACAGACATGAAACTGGCATGGGTGGGTAGTGCTGAGCATGTGCTCATTTGTGCTGAAATAATCATCTTTGTATCCTTCATAGTTCCGCGGCCGCCGGCATGCTCTCCGTACAAAGTAAAGATGTATGGGAATCTCTATTGGGCTGCAAAAGACTCATGGGAATCCTCAGCAACAGGGAGAATTCTCATTGGTTCATGTTGGACCGATGAATATTCTCTCACTTGCTAGGCAGAATTGGCCTGCTGCAGCCTATGGAGAGCGCCATGCTCCTGCCGGCCTCCGCCCTGAATATCGAGGGACCCAACGGCAGCAGGAAAGGAGGCGGTGCTCGCTTGAGATGGCAAGCGGAGGTGGAGAGGACGGTGTGTACGCTTATTAGATTCACTTACTGTGTCCGTTCTGCATTCGCTGAAGTGGGAACCGAGCCTTAACGGCACGGGTGGAGTAGTTTTGTGTGTCTGGCCCCTTCTCCCGGGACCAGCCTGTGTTGTGACGCCTCC
This sequence comes from Hyperolius riggenbachi, assembly GCF_040937935.1. NCBI lineage: Eukaryota > Metazoa > Chordata > Amphibia > Anura > Hyperoliidae > Hyperolius > Hyperolius riggenbachi. The sequence continues at coordinate 4,691,602 of NC_090650.1, forward strand.
ACAGATTCATACTTCGCCATAAGAAGCTACAAATCTGTGTAAGAAATAGCTTCATGAAAATATGGCAGAGCAGGCAGCGAGTAAGAGCAGAAAATGACATCACAAGTGACATCACATGACCTTTACTGTCTGCTGGGATCCACTAGAGATAGCAAATCGCTATCAAAAATGCGAGCGTCTTTTATACCGATTTTTGCACCTAACAACCAGCGCTTTTTCCGTAGAGATTTCATGGAATGCGATATTAAAGTGGACCTGAACTCTTGCACAGAACGGAAGGAAAACACAGAGAAATGCAGCCTGTATGTGTTTAGAGAGTTTAGCCTGTCTAATTCCCCCTCATCTGTGACTAATCACAACTGTAATTTGATCTCTGTCAGCTCAGGAATCTCGGCAGTCCTCGGCAAAGCAGCTAATTTGTAAACACAGGATGTTAACCCTTTGTCTGCTGCCATGAAAGCAGGAAGTAGACACACTGCAGTATTTGTATCAGCTGTAACAAGGAAATGTTTTTCTGTAAAGAATATTATGCTTTTGCTTATCGTTTAGAGTAGAAAGCAAGTTCTAAGTTATTAAGAATTAAAGGACCTCTGTCTCGAAAATCTTGAAATGTAAAATATATGTAAACATATACAAATAAAAAGTATATTTCTCCCAGAGTAAAATGAGCCATACATTACTTTTCTCCTATGTTGCTGTCACTTACAGTAGGTAGCAGAAATCTGACATTACCGTCAGGTTTTAAGGCTAGTCCATCTCTCCATGGGGGATTCCCAGCATGGCTTTTATTCTTTATAAAGACACTTCCTGAAAAAGATTTGTACAAAGATGCTGGCCAGCCTCCCTGCTCACCGTACACTTTTTTTGGGCAGTTGGATCGAGCAACTGCCATTCACTAAATGCTTTTGAAAGTAAAGAAATCCCTGAGAACCCCCATGAGGAAATGGGCTAGTCAGATATCTGTCGTTTCTGTCAGATTTCTACTACTTACTGTAAGTGACAGCAACATGGGAGAAAAGTAATTTATGGCCCATTTTACTCTGGAAGAAACACACTTCTTATATGTATTTGTTTATATATATATTTTAAATGTTTTGATTTTCGCGATAGAGGTCCTGTAAAGAGACACTGAAGCGAAAAAAAATATATAATATAATGAATTGGTTGTGTACTATGAATAATTACTAGAAGATTAGCAGCAAAGAAAATATCCTCATATTTTTATTTTCAGGTATACAGTGTTTTTTCTAACATTGCATCATTCTCTAATATGTGCAGATTACACAACACTCAGCATTCAAAATGATTCTTTCAGAGCAGTCTGTTAACTAATGACCTCTCCTCTGCCAGAGAAAAAGAAAACAGTTCAGGAACAGTTGAGATAATAAAAGTCAGAAAACAGCCCTCTCCATGACTTTGAAAGTCGTAGAGATTAATAGCTTGTTTGCATAGAGATAACAACTGGAGTTTCTTAACTCTTCCTGTACTGGAAACAATTAGACTGATGTATCTGATCTTAATGTTTTATTTCTTAGCCGTACTACACATACAAATCATAATATCATACATTTTTTTTCCGCTTCAGTGTCTCTTTAAATCGCTCTGAAAATGCTGCAGGTAGCGCAATTTCAATTTTGGCAAATCGCAATCTCTCCTGTGGAATCGCTGCCATAGTCGTACAGTAGTGTAGCGCTTTTGGGATGAACAACAATTCCTAGAAAGCACAAATCGTTCCTGCATGCGCTCTGGTGCGTCCCCTGGCCTTACGTTAGGTCTGTGTCCTCCTCCGAGGTCCTCGCGTAGAATGACACATTCCTGATCTCTGCGCTGTGTCACACCAGCGATCATCTGACGATTATCTCATTCATCAAAATCTGACATGAAATAAATGATTCTCACGTGTTGAGCATCAGAAAATATAACCCTAAACATGTGCTTGTCTTTGGCAGGTGTTCAACACGTACTCCAACGAGGACTACGACCGGCGGAACGAGGAGGTGGACCCGGTGGCGGCCTCAGCGGAATACGAGCTGGAGAAGCGCGTGGAAAAGCTGGATATATTCCCCGTGGATCTGGAGAAAGGTGAGCGTTTCCTGCCGTGAGTAGGAAATTCATCCGCCGCGGCAAAGCAGAAACTGCAGCGCGAGTAATCATGGAAAAGGTGTCGCCACTGCGTGCTAAACAAGTATCGGGTCGCAGCTTCCGTAAGGGGATCTCTCGTCAGAAACGCCGGCGCGATAATTGCAGATTATGTCATGGAGTCCGGGGGCGCGGGGGAGGGAAACACACAGTGACGATAGCCTGATACACACGTTCCATTATGATTGGCCAATCACTGACCGATTCTACCACCTCCATGTAGTATGAGAGGTTACCTACCCAATCTGCACAGTATGCAATATCGGTTGCCCCCTCATACCTCATACTACATGGAGGTGGTTAAATTGGTCAGTGATTGGCCAACCATAATTAAACGTATTTATAAGGCTTTACCCATAACTGGCAGATGTTTTGCGTAGAGCTGAGACACAAGTTCTCGCCCTTGTTTCCATTTACTGAAACATCTCCTGACACCTCCTGACCTGTCCAGCAGGGTGGGGGCTGAACTAACTGAAGCCCTAATGCATATTCTGTTACGCTGACTTCCTGTGTCAGTTTCAGATGCTGCTTCATTGCATTAAACTCCACCCCCTGTCCCATCATCTCTGTGAGCTGAGTCCATGGTTCAAATCCCACCTGGGGCACTATCTGCAGAGAGCTTGTATGTTCTCCCTGTGTCTCTATGACTACAGGATCTTCTCAAAAAATTAGCATATTGTAATAAAGTTCATTATTTTCTGTAATGTACTGATAAACATTAGACTTTCATATATTTTAGATTCATTACACACAACTGAAGTAGTTCAAGCCTTTTATTGTTTTAATATTGATGATTTTGGCATACAGCTCATGAAAACCCAAATTTCCTATCTCAAAAAATTAGCATATTTCATCCGACCAATAAAAGAAAAGTGTTTTTAAAACAAAAAAAGTCAACCTTCCAATAATTAGGTTCAGTTGTGCACTCAATACGCGTACAGTCAAAAATGGCGTGGGGAAAAAATGGCGCAGTGATAAATCTTTTAAAACGGTATTTATAGTTTTAAGGATATGCAGTAACTTTATTTAAAACGCTATTTATCGTTGGTCTGACCCCCGCCCCTCATGTCCTGCGGTGTCCCCCGGTTCCTGTCTTCTGCCTCCCCCGCCCCCCCTCGCACGTCCAATTTTGTCTCCCAGTGATTTCATCTCTGCCCCGGCCTGGAGTGTAATGCTACAACAGTCCTACCTAAGCAGATCTTACGAACAGCTGGTGGATGTATCTGCTCGCTGCCGCTGAAGACTTTCTGATGCACCAATCACGCTGGGGGCGCTGCTCCAGAACTGCCAATCACCGCTGCTCATGTCTCTGCTCCGTCTGCTAATTGGACGCGATGGTCTCGGAGGCGGGAGCATTGGGTCCAATTAGCAGACGGAGCAGAGACATGAGCAGCGGTGACTGGCAATTCTGGAGCAGCGCCCCCAGCGTGATTGGTGCATCAGAAAGTCATCAGCGGCAGCGAGCAGATACATCCACCAGCTGTTCGTAAGATCTGCTTAGGTAGGACTGTTGTAGCATTACACTCCAGTCCGGGGCAGAGATGAAATCACTGGGAGACAAAATTGGACGTGCGAGGGGGCGCGGGGGAGGCAGAAGACAGGAACCGGGGGACACAGAAGACAGGAACCGGGGGACACCGCAGGACATGAGGGGCGGGGGTCAGACCAACGATAAATAGCGTTTTAAATAAAGTTACTGCATATCCTTAAAACTATAAATACCGTTTTAAAAGATTTATCACTGTGCGCCATTTTTTCCCCACGCCATATTTTCCTGACCCGCTCAATACTTGGTCGGGAATCCTTTGCAGAAATGATTGCTTCAATGGGGCGTGGCATGGAGGCAATCAGCCTGTGGCACTGCTCAGGTGTTATGGAGGCCCAGGATGCTTCGATAGCGGCCTTAAGCTCATCCAGAGTGTTGGGTCTTGCCTCTCTCAACTTTCTCTTCACAATATCCCACAGATTCTCTATGGGGTTCAGGTCAGGAGAGTTGGCAGGCCAATTGAGCACACTAATACCATGGTCAGTAAACCATTTACCAGTGGTTTTGGCACTGTGAGCAGGTGCCAGGTCATGCTGAAAAATGAAATCTTCATCTCCATAAAGCTTTTCAGCAGATGGAAGCAGGAAGTGCTCCAAAATCTCCTGATAGCTAGCTGCAATGACCCTGCCCTTGATAAAACACAGTGGACCAACACCAGCAGCTGACATGGCACCCCATACCATCACTGACTGTGGGTACTTGATACTGGACTTCAGGCATTTTGGCATTTCCCTCTCCCCAGTCTTCCTCCAAACTCTGGCACCTTGATTTTCGAATGACATGTAAAAGTTGCTTTCATCTGAAAAAACTACTTTGGACCACTGAGCAACAGTCCAGTGCTGCTTCTCTGTAGCCCAGGTCAGGCGCTTCTGCCGCTGTTTCTGGTTCAAAAGTGGGTTCATGCTTCCATCTGCTGAAAAGCTTTATGGAGATGAAGATTTCATTTTTCAGCACGACCTGGCACCTGCTCTCAGTGCCAAAACCACTGGTAAATGGTTTACTGACCATGGTATTACTGTGCTCAATTGGCCTGCCAACTCTCCTGACCTGAACCCCATAGAGAATCTGTGGGATATTGTGAAGAGAAAGTTGAGAGACGCAAGACCCAACACTCTGGATGAGCTTAAGGCCGCTATCGAAGCATCCTGGGCCTCCATAACACCTGAGCAGTGCCACAGGCTGATTGCCTCCATGCTACGCCGCATTGAAGCAGTCATTTATGCAAAAGGATTCCCGGCCAAGTATTGAGGGCATAACTGAACATAATTATTTGAAGGTTGACTTTTTTTGTTTTAAAGAGAACCAGAGATGAAGCAACCTCATGTATTTTACCTTATAAATCAGTGGGAACATGACAGTAAACACCTAATCTGCTCTTTGTTACATTGTTCTCTGTTTAATTTGCCTGTTATCACCTCTAAGATAAGAATCCCGACTAAGCAGTCGGTCTGGCTTTGCTACAGAATAATTATAGCTGAGACTGTGTTCTTTGCTGTCTTCAAGTCCAAGCCTGCCCCCTGCTGGCTTTGCTCAGGAATCATTATAGCTGAGTCATTATAGCAAAGCCAGAATCAATGCTCAGTCCAGGATTCTTATCTCAGCTAGATAACAGACACTTTTAGCAGTGAGGATGGAACAGAGAGCATGGTAAATGTTTTCTCTAATGTTCCCACTGATTTCTATGGTAAAATACACAAGGGTGCTTCGTCTCTGGTTCACTTAAAAACACATTATTGGTTGGATGAAATATGCTAATTTTTTGAGATAGGAAATTTGGGTTTTCATGAGCTGTATGCCAAAATCATCAATATTAAAACAATAAAAGGCTTGAACTACTTCAGTTGTGTGTATTTGAATCTAAAATATATGAAAGTCTGTTTATCAGTACATTACAGAAAATAATGAACTTTATCACAATATGCTAATTTTTTGAGAAGATCCTGTATGTTAGGAATAGATTGTGAACTCCTCTGAGGACAGCCAGTGACATGACTATGTACTGTGTACAGTGCTGCAGAAGATGTCAGTGCTATATAAATACATAATAATAATATGGTAGGACATTACACTATGACTATGGTAGGATTAGAGTGTGATCTCCTCTGAGGACAGTCAGTGACATGACTATGTACTCTGTACAGTGCTGCAGAAGATGTCAGTGCTATATAAATACATAATAATTATATGGTAGGACATTAGACTATGACTATGGTAGGATTAGAGTGTGAGCTCCTCTGAGGACAGCCAGTGACATGACTATGTACTCTGTAATGTGCTGCAGGAGATGTCAGTGCTATATAAATACATAATAATAATAATATGGTAGGACATTAGACTATGACTATGGTAGGATTAGATTGTGAGCTTCTCTGAGGACAACCAGTGACATGACTGTGTACCCTGTAATGTGCTGCAGAAGATGTCAGTGCTATATAAATACATCATAATAATAATAATATGGTAGGACATTAGACTATGACTATGGTAGGATTAGATTGTGCGCTCCTCTGAGGACAGTCAGTGACATGATTATGTACTCTGTAATGTGCTGCAGGAGATGTCAGTGCTATATAAATACATAATAATAATACGGTAGGACATTAGACTTTGACTATGGTAGGATTAGAGTGTGAGCTCCTCTGAGGACAGTCAGTGACATGACTATGTACTCTGTAATGTGCTGCAGAAGATGTCAGTGCTATATAAATACATAATTATAATAATAATGTAGGACATTACACTATGACTATGGTAGGGTTAGATTGTGAGCTCCTCTGAGGACAGTCAGTGACATGACTATGTACTCTGTAAAGTGCTGCAGGAGATGTCAGTGCTATATAAATACATAATAATAATATGGTAGGACATTAGACTATGACTATCGTAGGATTAGATTGTGAGCTCCTCTGAGGACAGTCAATGACATGACTATGTACTCTGTAAAGTGCTGCAGATCTGTGGGGAAGGCTGAGGCCTAGGTATGACATTAGAGCTTGTTTTTAGTCTGTGGTGAATACGGTTAGGTTGCTAGGCTGTTGGTTTGGTTCATGTTTCCTGTCCGGTGGCGGGTAAGCTGATGGTGAAGGGATGACTGCGGTTGCCATTATCTGCAGGTTTTAGTGCAGAGGCTGGGTGTCGGTTTCCAGTAATGGCGCACTGAGGATGGCCGGACGACACAGCCTCCTCCTGTGTGACCTTCAGCTGCCTCCTGTGTGCGCCTGGCCTCAGGTGTGACTCCATCCATCATGTGGAGTAAAGCATTGCTGGTTTGTGTGTATAATCATTATAGATCATCAGTAAGAGGTATGACAGCGACCCCTGCTGGACAGCATGGTGTGTGCATGTTGTGTGGCTGCCAGTGCAGTGATCAGTGCCAGTCCCATCTCTCCCTCTGCACTGGCTTCATAGTGAAAGAATACCAGTGCTGAGGAAATGCCAATACTTCCAGTCTATTTCTATACTAATATTAATGGTAAACCCCACGCTGTACACTGGCGTAGTGGTGAGACTCCCAGCGCTGGCATCCCGGGTTCAATTCCCAACCAGGACTCTACTGGCATAGAGTCTGCATGTTCTCCCTACTATTTCTGTGCTTTCTCTCACCACTTCATGACTATGGTAGGATTAGATTGTGAGCTCCTCTGAGGACAGTCAGTGACATGACTATGTACTTTGTAATGTGCTGCAGAAGATGTCAGTGCTATATAAATACATAATAATAATACGGTAGGACATTACACTATGACTATGGTAGGATTAGATTGTGAGCTCCTCTGAGGACAGTCAGTGACATGACTATGCATTCTGTAAAGTGCTGCAGAAGATGTCAGTGGTATATAAATACCTAATAATAATATGGTAGGACATTAGACTATGACTATGGTAGGATTAGAGTGTGAGCTCCTCTGAGGACAGTCAGTGACATGACTATGTACTCTGTAATGTGCTGCAGAAGATGTCAGTGCTATATAAATACATAATAATAATATGGCAGGACATTAGACTATGACTGTGGTAGGATTGGACTGTGAGCTCCTCTGAGGACAGTCAGTGACATGACTATGTACTCTGTAATGTGCTGCAGAAGATGTCACTGCTATATAAATACATAATAATATGGTAGGACATTAGACTATGACTGTGGTAGGATTGTACTGTGAGCTCCTCTGAGGACAGTCAGTGACATGACTATGTACTCTGTAATGTGCTGCAGAAGATGTCAGTGCTATATAAATACATAATAATAATATGGTAGGACATTAGACTATGATTATGGTAGGATTGGACTGTGAGCTCCTCTGAGGACAGTCAGTGACATGACTATGTACTCTGTAATGTGCTGCAGAAGAGGTCAGTGCTATATAAATACATAATAATAATATGGTAGGACATTAGACTATGACTATGGTAGGATTAGAGTGTGAACTCCTCTGAGGACAGTCAGTGACATGGTTATGTACTCTGTAATGTGCTGCAGAAGATGTCAGTGCTATATAAATACATAATAATAATATGGTAGGACATTAGACTATGACTATGGTAGGATTAGAGTGTGAGCTCCTCTGAGGACAGTCAGTGACATGACTATGTACTCTGTAAAGTGCTGCAGGAGATGTCAGTGCTATATAAATACATAATAATAATATGGTAGGACATTAGACTATGACTATGGTAGGATTAGAGTGTGAGCTTCTCCGAGGACAGTCAGTGACATGACTATGTACTCTGTAATGTGCTGCAGGAGATGTCAGTGCCATATAAATACATAATAATAATAATAATAATAATATTATGGGTACACATTTTAGACAGTGTGAAGATGGGATATATCATGAGGATACTAAATGCAGGGGTGCTTAATGTGTGTTTGTGCAGGTTGAAGGGAGGGGGGGGGGGGGGGGGAAGGGGTGATCAGTCAGTCTATACTATATTTATTCATTTTGTGGCTTTATAATGTGTTGACTCAGATTTGCAAATATAATTCCACACAAACCTTTTATTTGCAGATCTCACATTTTTCCCGCAGATAATGATTTTTGTTTCCGCTGTCTTCAGTGAAGAGCAGTGAATGTAAACAGCGCTGAGTCAGGCCTCGTTTACATCATGATGCACTTCCGTGCGTATTTGGAAGCGTGTAGGATGTGGGACACGAAAGAACAGCAGAAGGGCATAGACAACCCTCCTGCCGCTCACATCATAGGGGCTGCGTTCTGTCCGCAAGCGCAGCCCTGATCCATTCACTGTAATGAATTATATCAACAGCGCAACGCATAGTGGTGCAGATGGCGTGCGATCGTACGCATTGCGTGTCTTGATGTGAACGTACCCTTCCTCTGCTTCCAGCGGTTTCTTACTCTAGTATAAACATTTTCCTCTCAGGGAAGCTTAGAGACAGAAATAACCCTTTAGGGCTCAGCCACACTATAAGCGTGGTAGTTTTCTGAGCGCTTGTGATTAATTAACTTTTCTGAGCGCCTTTCAAAAATTGTTCCCATACACTTCCATTAAAATCGCGGTAAAAATTGTTTAAAAATCGCCGCGAACGCACAGTTGCGTAGACGAAAAATTGCGGTGATTTTTACTGCAAATTTAATGAAAGTGAATGGGAGCGATTTTTAAAAAGCGCTAATCAATCACAAAGCACTCACATAAGCGCTTATAGTGTGGCTGAGCCCTAAGGCCCCGTTCACACTGCACGCGTTTCCAGCCGCGTTTTGGAAAGGCGTGCAGGTGGCCGACACGCACAACATCAGACAGTGCATAGAGTGCACTGTCTGATGTTCACACTGCATGCGTTCTGGACCTGTGCGGTCCGGGTACGCATGCTGCACGCATTTTTTGCAAAAACGCGTGGCTGTCCCATTCACTTTTCAGTGATGGGATCAGCCACGCAACGCATACAAACGCGGATGGCGTGCGTTCGTACGCGTTGCGTTCCGCGTGCGTGCCCGTCCGCGTTTGTGATGTGAACGCGGCCTTAGTGTTTAGAGATAGTATTACTTTTCCCTTAGAATCATACACCCTGCAAATGATGTCCATTTTAAATCAGCAGAGACAGCCATACTGTCCCAGGAAACAAAAACCACATATAAGTAGATAAATATTTGTTCTACTTACATAACATGTATTGTACTGTCCACTTTTTGATTTCAGTGAATTTTATGTAGTAAATAAACAGGCACTGACTGAAGCCAATCATGATGTCATTTCCTCCCTTACTCTTTTTTTCTCCTAGAAACTGCACTGTCATATCTAGTTTGCTTTGTAAACACACATGAGCACAGCATAGATCGTATTTCAGCAGCTTCTGCAGAGGGGTGAGGTGTATTTCCCTTCTCAGCCTCCTGTCCCACTGAACTGCCCTCAGCCAATCAGTGAGGAGCAGGAATGTGGGAGGGGAGATGTCACGCTTCCTTCTCTGCAATGTACCAAATAGAGCCAGGCTAAGATAAGATTCATTACAGCAGACACATTTATGATTATATTGGAACGCTTGCAATGGAGGGTCAGGTTGTAGACTACATATTAAACACAGAGCAGTGGGTAAATGGAATTTGATCTTATGACTGACAATCCTGCTTTAAGAGTGAAGGAAGCAAGATGGCCGTCCCCATGAGGTAAATCCTTGTGCAGTTTGGTGAGACGTCTAGTTATGATATGTATAATATGACAGAGATGAGGTTATCTCACCTGCTGATATCATGCAATGCATTTCCATCATTTCTACTCCTTTCCGACATCTTGGCCAATTCATCTGGATATTTTCTTGGCTGATATGTAAGTTAGGCATTCATGTTGGAAATATTCTATGAGGTTTTTTTGGCATATAGATGGCAGGATAGATCATTTCTGGTCCAATCTGATTTTAATCGTTTTTTCTCATAGAAGGGAATGGAAATGATTGGGAGATTGATCGGAAATTAAATCTACCAAAAAAAAAAAACAACCTCAATGGGCTTGATTCACAAAAGAGGGCTAACTGATAGCACGGCCGTTTTCGTGCGTATTTTTGCGTTTTGCGTGATCGCGAATTTTCACGCAAACCGATAATGGATTCGCGAGAAAATGGCCGTGCTATCAGTTAGCACTCTTTTGTGAATCAAGCCCATTGTGTATTCCCAGCATTATATCATTGCCCTGCAGAGCTCTCGTCGTTTATGTTATTGTATTTTATGAATTCCATGTGGTGTTTTCGGATTGATGATGATTTGAGTGGTTTTTGTGGTAGTGCTTAGCTCAGACGTCAGATAACGTTGAGCGTTTGTGCAGAATATTTTCTGGCTGCGCTCGGCAGGGAAACGGAGATAAATGCATCTTTAATCGCTTCCAGCGAGCAAGCTAGAGAGAGCGATATTTAATAAAGGCCATTCGTTTAGCGTCCGGTCATTTCTGAGGTGAGAGCGGCGCTGGACAAGGCCGCAGCTTTACACGCTCATTATCCGCCATGTCTAGTAAACAATCTGACCCCAGCGTTACATATTATCTGTATAATGGCTGCTCACCGAGAATAAGGGGACTTTTTCCACCGGTCCCATTTGCGATTGCGTTTTTTTAGATCGCCACAATTTGCAATGATTTTCTGATCACAAGGGGACCGCGTTTAGCATATTAATCGCCGTGCCGCACGACTGCGCATTTATTGAGGCTTTGGCAGTACAAAATACCCCTTTTAAAAATTGCTGAATTGGCCTGAAGCAGCCCAGCTGAAGGAGCGTCTATGACTACAGAGAGCAGACAGGCTGATTTTACAGCATCGATCTGATCTGCGAAGGAATATTATTATTATCATGGTTGTCATTGCAGCACCCTAAAGTATTATCATAAATGTGGTATTAGCTTTTTATCAGCTTAAAAAGACACTGAAGCGAAAAAAAAATATATGATTTAATGAATTGGTTGTGTAGTACGGATAATTACTAGAACATTAGTAGCAAAGAAAATATTCTCATATTTTTATTTGCAGTTATATAGCGCTTTGAGTCCCCATGGAGAAAAGCGCTATAAAAATATTGTTGTTATTGTGTTTTATAACATTGCATCATTCTCTAATATTTGCAGTTTACACACTACTCGGCATTCTAAATGATTTCACAGAGCAGGCAGTGAACTATTGACCTGTCCTCTGCAGAGGAAAAGAAAATACAGTGACTGACAGTTGAGATAACAAGCTTCAGAAGACAGAGCTCTCTGCCACTTTGAAAGTTGTGGAGCTCAATGGCTCTTTTGCATAGATAACAACTGGAGTTTCTTAACTCTTCCTGTACTGGAAACAATATTAGACTTATGTCTCTGCTCCTAGTGTTTTATTTCTTAGCCGTACTACACATACCAATCATTATATCATTTTTAGCTTCAGTCTCCACTGAGGGTGCGTGCGTCTTACAGGACGCTGCGTGGCACTTGCAGACATGGGAGCACGCGTGCGAATCCCTGTAGCCGTGTCATGCACAGTCCGGTATCACACCAACATGCAATCTGGCCTTCATGCTATTTTACGGAATAGGCAGCGTTTTCCCGTTTGGCTCAGTGGCGGGGTAACGATGTGTATCTGTACGTAATGGAAACGGGCCCTAAAGGTTCAGACACACTATAAGCGCTTTTCTGAGAGCTTTAAAAAAACCTCTTCCATTGATTTACATTAAAATCACGATCCCCGTAAAATTGCACGATTTTACTGCGATTTTATTGTAAGTCAACGGGAGTGTTTTTTTAAAAAGCTCTCTGAAAGCTGTGATAACTAAACTTATATTGTGTCTGAGCCCTAACAGAGACCACCGTGCCGGACCCCTCTGTCTGTCCTCAGCGTAATGCTGCCCATACACGGTATAATAAAAACGTTTCATTTTACCGTTTATTCTACCTAAACAATCGAATTGAATGAAAGTTTAGAAAAATCTTTTTTGATTAAGAAAAAATAATCGATTATCCTATTTTTTCAATAAAAATCCGAACGGATATGTTGGAAAAATCATTATATTCGATCTAACTTTATAATCAAACAAAGTTATCTAATCGAAAAAAAATTTGGGAAAAATTGTACTGTGTATGGGCACCTTAATCATTTAAAGAGACTCTGAAGCGAGATCAAAACTCGCATTTTACCTTATATTTAACATGGGCATGTTTGCCCCAGCTACAACGCCGCTATCCCGCGGCAGAACGAGGGGTCTTTAACCCCCAAATCCCTCCCTGCAAAATCCACGACCAACTTGGTCGTAGATTTTGCTGCTCATGGAGGCGGAGCTAATGGCTGTAGCTCTGCCCCATGCGTGTCTATCAGCGGCAGATCTCCGCCTCCTCCCCGCCCCCCTCAGTGAAGGAAGACTGAGAGAGGCTCGGGAGAGGCGGTGATCAGCGCTGATAGATGCGCTGAGAGGCAGGGCTGCGGCCGTTAGCCCTGCCTCAACAGGAAGCGATCCCCGCACAGCACGGAGGGGATTTGGGGGGTAAAGACCCCTCGTTATACCGCGGGATAGCGGCGTTTTAGCAGGGGCAAACATGCCTCTGTTGAATATAAGGTGAAAAGCGAGTTTTAACTTCACTTCAGATTCTCTTTAAGCTGCCTGGACGTGATTGTCTCGTCCAGACGGCTGCTGCACGTTCTTGCGCTCGATCACGCGCGTGCCAGCGTGCCCCCGTGCCGCCCTCCCCCTTCCTCCTCCACGTTAGCCCGGAGATCAATGAATGGGAACATAGTTCCCATTCTTTGATCTAACATTGATCTAAGTCCCCGGCAGAAAAACCGACGGTTTCTGACAAAAAAAAGTTTTCCGTCCTCCATATGCTTCCTGGAAGCGACCACTTTGCTTCCAGGACTAAAAAAAAAAATTTAAATGAAAAATTAAATTAAATTCTGTGGCCATCTTGTGGCCAAATAGTACAACTACATCTACAACATTATTACTTTTAAAATTAACAGTTTACCTCCCACACCAAAAATTACCCAAATAAAATTTTTGATTAAAATAAAAATTACTATTTAAAAAAACAAAAAAATAGTTACCTAAGGGTCTGAACGTTTTTAATCCGCATGTGAAGAGGGTATATTACGAACATTTTTTAAATTATAAGCTTGTAAATAGTGATGGACGCAAAACTTAAAAATGCACCTTTATTTCCAAATAAAATATTGGCCCCATACATTGTGATAGGGACATAATTTAAATGGTGTAATAACCAGGAAAAATGGGCAAATAAAATACATAGGTTTTAATTATGGTAGCGTGTAATATTTGAAAGCTATAATGGCCGAAAACGGAGAAATAATGATTTTTTTTCCATTTTTTTCTTAATATTCCTGTGAAAATGCATTTAGAAAAAAATAATTCTTAGTAAAATGTACCACCCAAAGAAAGCCTAATTGGTGGCAGAAAAAAACAAGATATAGATCAATTCATTGTGATAATTAGTGATAAAGTTATTGGCGAATGAATGGGAGGTGAAAATTGCTCTGATGCATAAGGTGAAAAACGACTGAGGGCTGAAATGGTTAATATTGTCACTGTGCGGACTGAGTTGGGATATTCAATGCTGTCGATTTGTTTGTTTTCAGATGAAGACGGTCTTGGCGTCAGTATTATCGGGATGGGGGTCGGCGCAGACACCGGTCTGGAGAAACTTGGAATATTTGTGAAAACCGTCACAGAAGGCGGGGCGGCCCAAAGAGACGGACGGTAAGAGCAAGAGATTGTTACTCAGTGCTAAGAATCGAGGAATTCTGGATGTACAGCGAAAGAAGAAAGAGATGTGTCCATCTGTAGTGATCCTGTATGGCGGCTGTGATATGAACAGGCGGTAACACCTCAGCAGCGCCCCCTGCTGGCACCAGCAAGTCCATCCAGTGTCTCAGCAGATGGATGGATGGAGTTGGGTCAGATGTCACTCCAGATGTAGAGGAAGATCTGATGCAGCATTGGGTGCCAGCAGGATGCTATTCCGATATAGTCCCGGGTGGTAAGAGGTGCAGATAACAGGCAAGCAGTGATGGCCGTCCTGCGTGTCGCTGCGCTTCCTCCATGGCTCAACCCGCCTCTGTTCTGACCCCACATGACTTCTCCGTGATCTCGTCACTGGTGCCACGACTGACGTTGTTCAATAAGATGCTGATAATTCACACTTAATGCGAATTGTATTATTATTATTTTATCATTTATTGTATTTCTAAAGCACCACCATATTATGCTGGGCAATAGATAGCAATAAATAGGAGTGACAGACACCATAAGTCTTACAGGTCCTCGTCCGCCATCTTGTGCCGCTGCCCCCCTCCGAAACATTGCCCGCTGCTGATTACTGCTCATGAATGGCCCCTCCCCCTCGATCGGAGGGGCGGAGCCTTGCATGCGCAGTAGCCCGCAACTGGTCCAGTTGGTGATTGTGAGCTTTAGGGGTGGGGCACAACCGAGCGGATCGGGAGGAAACCAAGGAGCCTGTAAGGCTATGGGGGGCTGGACGAAGCCCCAGGTACGTAGAATAGAACTTCTTCCTCCCAATTAAGGTCTACCTTAAAGGCACCAATATAAAAATATCAGCCCATATCTCACTAATCACAGATCTTATATATTACTACACCTAAAAAGCCAATTTTAATATATTGAACACATGACCATGAACTGCTGGGTTGAGAGTTACGCGGAGTTGTGCGGTAGTCCAGTTGTGCGGTACACGGAGTTGTGCGGTACGCGGAGTTGTGCGGTAGTCCAGTTGTGCGGTACGCGGAGTTGTGCGGTAGTCCAGTTGTGCGGTACGCGGAGTTGTGCGGTAGTCGAGTTGTGAAGTGCTCAGAGATTTGTGGTACCCTGAGCTGTCCCTGGGCTTTAGTACTTGTGTTGTTTGGTAATGTATGCACGCTATTTGTTATCCTTCTTTGTTGTTATCTCGTATTTTATCTGCCATCTCGTCTCTCTCGCAGGATTCTCGTTAATGATCAGATCTTGGAAGTCGATGGAATCAGCCTTGTTGGCGTCACTCAAAACTTTGCAGCCACGGTTCTTCGAAACACCAAAGGAAAAGTCAGGTACGTCCGCTGTCTGGAGAACCTCCCCCTGGCGCCTTTTCAGGATAGCTAAAAAGCTGCCATGAAACATTCAGCTTTTCAGTTATCCTACAAGACAGTTGAAAAGCCGCCATGAAGCCACTATGAAACATGCAGTGAGCTTATGTCTTTACAGCATGCCTACAGGATAGCTGAGAAAAGCTGCCATGATACATGCAGTCAGCTCATGTCTGTACAGCATGCCTACAGGATAGCTGAGAAAAGCTGCCATGATACATGCAGTCAGCTCATGTCTGTACAGCATGCCTACAGGACAGCTGAAAAGCTGCCATGATACATGCAGTGAGCTCATGTCTGTACAGCATGCCTACAGGACAGCTGAAAAGCTGCCATGATACATGCAGAGAGCTCATGTCTGTACAGCATGCCTACAGGACAGCTGAAAAGCTGCCATGATACATGCAGAGAGCTCATGTCTGTACAGTTTTGTGCACATTTGGTTATTTATGTGCAAAATGATTGCAAAATATTTCACGTTTCTGTTTCCGGCACAGGTTTATTATCGGCCGTGAGAAACCGGGACAGATTAGTGAGGTGGCCCAGCTAATCAGTCAGACTCTGGAGCAAGAGCGCCGCCAGCGGGAGATGCTAGAGCAGCACTACGCGCAGTACGACGCCGACGACGATGAGGTAAGGTCACATGACTCTGACGCAGCTTAAAGGGAACCTGCGATTTTCTCTGCAATGCTAAAGCCCTGTCCAGGAGACTGCATGGAGTTTGTATGATTTTCTCTTGTTAGCGTCGGACTCCTCCAGACACTCCAATTCATTCCAAAACAAAGAGTGAGATCGCCAGTGACATGATAACAATTTTAAGTTAATGAAAATGTTATGTTAAAGTTGTGCAGCTTGGCATTAAAATCATCAGCTGCTGCATTTGATTGGACAGTTCAAAGCCGCACACATTTGCATAAAATGAAGATTATCATTTTGACGTTAATGGCATCACAATACAATAGAGAGGGTCAGTGGCGTAACTAGAGCTCACTGGGCCCCCCTGCAGCTGCATCCCTTGCAGGGTCTATTGTTACGCTCCTGGAGAGGGTGTGCACTACTGGGTAATGTATATTATTAGAATGGCTGACAACAGTGTGCTAGGAATAGAGAAGATCAATGTACAAAAAGGCAAAAATAAAAAAGTTGTATGTACTTTGATACCTTATGGGCCCATACAAACTCGAAGCGCTTTTCTGAGCATTTTGCGATTGATTAGCGTTTTTTTTAAATCGCTCCCATTCATTTTCATTAAAATTGTGGTAAAAATCGTGGAAAAATCACTTGGGTGTGACTGACGCTGGCGTAGCCGGCATTCATCTTCTATATGTAGCGCCCCCGGGTGGCCTCCTGGTGTGACTGACGTGCTGGCGGGGTTGGCCTTCATGTGGGGAGTGAGATGGATGTCACACCACCCAATATCCCCCGAGCTCTGTGAAGTCCTGGCGTTTATAAAGCAGCTCATTAAGCCTCTGGAACACGTCGCTCACCTAAATAGGAGGAATAAATATTTCCTGCAGTAGATAATCAAATTACACGCCGGCGCTGTGCGGAATATTAATCAGACAGGTGATCGCGTCTGGCACACCAATCACAGGACGGCGCCAGCGGGGGGAAACACGGCGCACTCCTCTCCCTCCCCCCTTCCTAGTCGCTGCACGTCTCCTCAGTAGCGGCGCACTCACCTCCCTCCCCCTTTCCACTCGCTGCACATATCATCAGAGCCCTGTAACCTGAATGAATACATCCTGTGTATATATGTAGATTATACGCCGTAATAAAGTTATGTGGATTCCAATTATTCATGTTTGATTTGTGTTCTCTGGCGAGTGTCGTGACAGGAAGTGTGTCACACCATCTGACTTCCTCCTGTGCTATAGTTCCCCCGGAAACATTTACATTGCTTCCAGCTGTCATTTTTACAGTGTTGCTTTGAAAATGAACTTAGGAATAGAATGGGTTGCCATGGCAACCTTGGCGAAGTGGTTCAGCGTGGGAAGGTTAGGCGGGTTCATACAGCAGGGGTTGGGACTTTGTTTCAGCCTGAAATGTTTTGGTGGTCATTATTTATCATGCAGTGGTTGGGGCGTGGGTCAGCCTGTATTGGTTGGTGGGTATTGATCAGCCTGCAGTGGTTGGGGCGTGAGTCAGCTTGCAGTGGTTGAGGGTGTGGTTAAGCCTGCAGTGGTTGGGGGGGGGGGTGGTTCCTCATGCAGTGGTTGGGGGCATGGGTCAGCCTGCAGTGGTTGAGGGTGTGGTTAAGCCTGCAGTGGTTGGGGGGGGGGGTTCCTCATGCAGTGGTTGGGGGCATGGGTCAGCCTGCAGTGGTTGAGGGTGTGGTTAAGCCTGCAGTGGTTGGGGGGGTGGTTCCTCATGCAGTGGTTGGGGGCATGGGTCAGCCTGCAGTGGTTGAGGGTGTGGTTAAGCCTGCAGTGGTTGGGGGGGGGGGGTGGTTCCTCATGCAGTGGTTGGGAGCGTGGGTCAGCCTGCAGTGGTTGGGAGTGTGGGTCAGCTTGCAGTGGTTGAGGGTGTGGTTAAGCCTGCAGTGGTTGGGGGGGGGGGGTGGTTCCTCATGCAGTGGTTGGGGGCATGGGTCAGCCTGCAGTGGTTGAGGGTGTGGTTAAGCCTGCAGTGGTTGGGGGGGGGGGGGGTGGTTCCTCATGCAGTGGTTGGGGGCATGGGTCAGCCTGCAGTGGTTGAGGGTGTGGTTAAGCCTGCAGTGGTTGGGGGGGGGGGGTTCCTCATGCAGTGGTTGGGGGCGTGGGTCAGCCTGCAGTGGTTGGGAGTGTGGGTCAGCTTGCAGTGGTTGAGGGTGTGGTTAAGCCTGCAGTGGTTGGGGGGGGGGGTGGTTCCTCATGCAGTGGTTGGGGGCATGGGTCAGCCTGCAGTGGTTGAGGGTGTGGTTAAGCCTGCAGTGGTTGGGGGGGGGTGGTTCCTCATGCAGTGGTTGGGGGCATGGGTCAGCCTGCAGTGGTTGAGGGTGTGGTTAAGCCTGCAGTGGTTGGGGGGGGGGGTGGTTCCTCATGCAGTGGTTGGGGGCGTGGGTCAGCCTGCAGTGGTTGGGAGTGTGGGTCAGCTTGCAGTGGTTGAGGGTGTGGTTAAGCCTGCAGTGGTTGGGGGGGGTTCCTCATGCAGTGGTTGGGGGCATGGGTCAGCCTGCAGTGGTTGAGGGTGTGGTTAAGCCTGCAGTGGTTGGGGGGGGGGGGTGGTTCCTCATGCAGTGGTTGGGGGCGTGGGTCAGCCTGCAGTGGTTGGGAGTGTGGGTCAGCTTGCAGTGGTTGAGGGTGTGGTTAAGCCTGCAGTGGTTGGGGGGGGGGGGTGGTTCCTCATGCAGTGGTTGGGGGCATGGGTCAGCCTGCAGTGGTTGAGGGTGTGGTTAAGCCTGCAGTGGTTGGGGGGGGGGGGGGGTGGTTCCTCATGCAGTGGTTGGGGGCATGGGTCAGCCTGCAGTGGTTGAGGGTGTGGTTAAGCCTGCAGTGGTTGGGGGGGGGGGGGGTTCCTCATGCAGTGGTTGGGGGCGTGGGTCAGCCTACAGTGGTTGGGGGTGTGGTTCATCCTGCCATGGTTGGGGGCGTGGGCATTCTGTCATGATTGGGGGTGTGAGCAGTCGGTCTTGGTTGGGGGTGTGAGCAGTCGGTCTTGGTTGGGGGTGTGAGCAGTCGGTCTTGGTTGGGGGTGTGAGCAGTCGGTCTTGGTTGGGGGTGTGAGCAGTCGGTCTTGGTTGGGGGTGTGAGCAGTCGGTCTTGGTTGGGGGTGTGAGCAGTCGGTCTTGGTTGGGGGTGTGAGCAGTCGGTCTTGGTTGGGGGTGTGAGCAGTCGGTCTTGGTTGGGGGTGTGGGTCAGTCTGTGATGTTAGGAGTTATGGAACAAACCAATTACAAAAATCCCATCAATATAAATTCATAAACAATTTGAAACAAGATTATTGGGATGTATCCAATAAAGATAAAAAAAACCAAAACATTGAAACCAATAAAATCTCCCCGCACAGGTAAGGTAGGTGCCTGTTTAGGGCTAATAGAATGAACACACCACCAGCTAGACATAAAGATTATTAAGGTATGCGAGTGCTAAAATCGTTATATAACATAATCTGTCAATAAAAGCCAACTGTGAGGAGGAATTATCGGATCAAAAACGATACAATATATGATGAAAAGAATCACCACCGGTACTTGATTTGATCTTTCAACGTGATTTGAAGGATTGAAACTAATTGGAAAGCAATTATTGATTGTTCCAATTAATGGAACGATTTAAGAAGGTTTTACATTCCGATTCAATCATAAAGTCCAACTTTGGGATCGATTTTTTTTTTCATTTTTTTAAATCAACAAAAGAATCATTTCCCATCGATTTGAGCCACACTGCGCAGATTTCTATGTGGTTCAATCATGAAAAATTGCATCGAAAGATTGAATCTGAAGGAATAATTGTACTGTTAATGGGCTCCTTAATTGTGCCCATTCATGGTACAATTTTCTAATTTTTTTTCAGATAAGATAATTTTGTTTGATTATTCCGTTTGATCGAATAGAAAGATTTTTCCAACATGCAAGATCGGATTTTTATTGAAAAAACGGGATAATCATTCGTTTTTCTTGATCGAAAAAAAAATTATTTTTGACTTTCATTTGATTTGATAGTTTTGATTGAATAAATGGGAAAATTGAACGTTTTTATTGTACTGTGTATGGGCACCATTAGAGTGATTGCACGCTCCCACCGCTCTGTCCTGCCACCTTGGAATAAATGTTTTAGGTATGTGTGCAGAAAGTGGCATTGTGCTGTTTCCATGCATTGTGAATACGCCCCTGGTGCCCTCGCCAGGAGCTGGACCAGACCAGCTACACATCAGAACTTTCCGTGGAGATGGTGGGCGGAGCTCTGAGGTTCTGTCCGTACAGCTGATATTCTGATACCTTCATATGATGGACACTCCCATTGTCCCGTATCCCAGAATCCCGCCTTTAATAATACTGGGGGACCTCTCAGCCATTGTCCTATATTATCTATGTGCTTCATTGTATGGACAGAACATGATTCAGGGCAGATTCTGAGCACTTCCTGACAATTGTATCTTCCCACCTCCGTTAACGAATGAATTCCTTGTATCTCACTGACCACTGGAGGCGCCCTTTATTTTTTATCTCCTCGTAATACTTTGAGTTCATCGTCCTGCTTTTCTTCCATAAATTGTATGTTATTATGATTTATTCTTCAAAGGGAACCAAGCACCACTTTTCTTTTTCTGGTTTCTAATAGCTATAGGAGCTGCCATGTTCCCCCCGCCCCTTCTAGCTGCCCATTATTGATTCGGGGGAAGGTGTGAAGATAGCATCTGTGACTTCTCTAAACTCTTTGAAATAAAACAAATACATCAGTCCTTTATTCATGTAATTTTTGCCTGGGCAGGCCTAGGAAGGAGGAGGAAGTAGGGAGGCAAACGCCTCTGCTAAACTTTTGTTACTGTAAAAAGAAGAGGTAACATTGATGGCATGCATACTTAAAGGAGAACTGTAGTGAGAAGAATATGGAGGCTGCCATATTTATTTCCTGTTAAACAATACTAATTGCCTGGCAGCCCTGCTGATCTATTTGGCTGCAGTAGTGTCTGAATCACACCAGAAACAAGCATGCAGCTAATCTTTTCAGATCTGACAATGTCAGAAACACCTGATCTGCTGCATGCTTGTTCAGGGGCTGTGTGTAAAAGTATTAGAGGCAGAGGATCAGCAGGACAGCCAGGCAACTGGTATTGTTTAAAAGCAAATAAATATGTCAGCCTCCATGTCCCTCTCACTACAGCTGTCCTTTAAAGTGCTATTGAGATGGCCTGGGTGCTAAAAATGGTGTCTGGTTCACTTTAAAGCAAACCTGTGGCAATGTAAGGAGAGAAAGTACGATACTCACCTCAGTAGAGAGAAGCCTCTGGATCCTTCAGGCGTTCCTCATCCCCTTCCATCTCGCCGCTACAGCACTGGGACCACTATAGCTTGAACAGGTAGGGGGTCCCAGCGCTGGAACAGTGAGGAGATGAGGGGGAGCGTCAGGATTATCCGCAGGCTTCTTTCTATATCGCTACAGGTACTCTTTATTCTTGAGTTGTGGCTACTGATGTGCCGGCCATTGTCCCTCAGCACTCCTTGCATAGAGCCCCTCCCCCTGCTAGGCTGTGTACAGGTGAGATCACATGACACTAATGGCTGTTATGATGTCATCGCAGACAGGAGAGTACGCCACAGACGAGGAGGATGAAGAAGTTGGTCCTGTCGTCCCCGGAAGAGAAACGGCCATCGAAGTGTTTGATCTCCCGGAAGGCGATGAAATGTTTTCCTCCGATTTGGATGCAACGAAACTGGCGCACAAGTTTAAGGAGGTGAGAGAACCCCCCCCCCCCCATTCCCCTCCTCCCGTGTGTGTGTTCATTGGGTTCAAACGTATTAAACTTTATCAGTCTTCCTTGAATGTCCCCCTAAATGTAATTATCCCCTTGTGCAGAATGCCCAGCCATCCAGCGGAAGCTGCAGAAGCCACCAGTAGCTCCATTATTGTGTGGCTGCTTCTACTCCCGTCAGTCACTAGAGGCCGCTATTCGGTATATGGGAACAGGGCTCTCTGTAAGGTTGTATGAGAAGCCTGTTTCTAGTTCACCAAATGTTGACCAGTACAGTGACATAAAGAGGAACTCCAGTGAAAATAATGTAATTAAAAAGTGCTTAATTTTTACAATAATGATGTATAAATGATTTAGTCGATTGTAAAATCTTTCCTCTCCCTGATTTACAGTCTGACATTTATCACATGATGACCTATTTACTGCTATCAGTTGATGTCACTGGAAGGAGATGCTGCTTGCTTTTTTGGCAGTTGGAAACAGCTGTTATTTCCCACAATGCAACGAGGTTCACAGACAGGAAACTGCCAGGAGTACCACGGTCCTCAGTTTCCTGTGGGAGGGGTTTCACCACAATATCAGCCATACAGCGCCCCCTGATGGTCCGTTTGTGAAAAGGAATAGATTTCTCATGGGAAAGGGGGTATCAGCTACTGATTGGGATGGAGTTCAGTTCTTGGTCACGGTTTCTCTTTACCCTTTACAACAGGAAGTATTTTCCTTCACACAAAATAGTGTAGTATAGTATAGCCCAGTATAGTACAGCACAGTATAGTGTAGTTTGTCTCTTTCACAGCGCCATTGTTTCCTCCTGTCCTTTTTTAACCTTCCTGGCGGTAAGCCCGAGCTGAGCTCGGGGTAAGCCGCCGGAAGGCACCGCTCAGGCCCCGCTGGGCCGATTTGCATAATTTTTTTTTTGCTGCACGCAGCTAGCACTTTGCTAGCTGCGTGCAGTGCCCGATCGCCGCTGCTACCCGCCGATCCGCCGCTATCCGTCGCGCCGCAGCCGCCCCCCCCCCCAGACCCCGTGCGCTGCCTGGCCAATCAGTGCCAGGCAGCTCTATGGGGTGGATCGGAATCCCCTTTGACGTCGATGACGTCGGTGACGTCATCCCGCCCCGTCGCCATGGCGACGGGGGAAGCCCTCCGGGAGATCCCGTTCTTTGAACGGGATCTCCGGATCTCCGATCGCCGGCGGCGATCGGAGGGGCTGGGGGGATGCCGCTGAGCAGCGGCTATCATGTAGCGAGACTTTGTCTCGCTACATGAAAAAAAAAAAAAAAAATTAAAAAAAAAAGATTTGCTGCCCCCTGGCGATTTTTTTGCAAACCGCCAGGAGGGTTAAAAGGAATCCTGAAAAGAGAGGGATATGAAGGTTGCCATATTTATTTTCTTTTAAACAATGCACATTGCCTGGCTGCCCTGCTGATCCTCTGCCTCTAATACCTTTAGCCACAGCCCCTGAACAAGCATGCAGCAGATCAGGTGCTCTGACTGAAGTGTGACTGGATTAGCTGCATGCTTGTTTCTGGTGTGTGATTCAGACACTACTGCAGCCAAAGAGATCTGCAGGACTGCCAGGCAACTGGTATTGTATAACAGGAAATAAATATGGCAGCCTCCATATCCCTCTGGCTTCAGTGTTACGATGCAAAGCTAAACAAAAGCAAATCCTCCAGCCATAGAAGCCTCTGTGTCCCTTGCTGCAGCTCCGCCCCCTGCTAGTGTCCTGGAGATCCCTCCGTAGCGGCCACCGTCCTAGGCCGGCTTGCGGTCATGCTGCTGGGGCCGGGAGGGTTTTGTGTAGGTGCAGAAGCATTGCATCTGTGCAGAGTGCTCCTGCCCATGGGAACATGAGAGGAGGGGCCCCCAGGAGCCAGGCTGAGAGCATTCTAGGGCCTGGAGGAAGCCCAAGGTAAGGAAATCTGATGCCATCCTCCCATTTCTCAGCCTGCTTCCCGAGATGCCCCACAGATCTGCAGGATCTTTGCCAGCAATTTGGGGATTTCTAAGGCTATTTGGATGGAGAGATTTGTTGTTACTGAGTGTGGAGGGGCGATAGCCAGCGGTCATCTCGGCGTCTGATCTGTGCCGCCCGCACTGTGCCTGACCAGAGGGGGAGTAGCTTTTATCGTGACCCCAGAGTTTCAGCGGTAGTAGGGTGAGGCGTCTTTCGGTCGCCCTGCGCCCAACTGAACAATGACCGGGTCATACGTGCGCAATATCCAGGACTATAAACCTGGACTAAAAACCTATAAACTGCCCGCTCTTCACTTCAAGCCGGAGATGTCCAGATATATAATGTCTACTATTAATATTATTATTATTGATTTATAAAGCGCCAACATATTCCATGGCGCTGTACAAAGTAAGAAACAAACATGGGGTACATAATAATACAGACAATAGATACATAATTAGTGGTGAAATACAGAAAGGATACAAAATACAGAATACTAAATACAGAATTGGTAATGACAGTGATAAAAGTAACATGATGAATAAAATGTATAATGATTTCCAAGACACAAAAGGGAGAGAGCCCTGCCCTTGCCAGCTTACTATAAGCAGTTTCATTGTTTCTCATCTGACTGCAGCTCAAGTCAGACCAGAGGCAGAGCCCATGTGCAGAAAGAAACCAAGATACCTAAGATATTTAGCTAAGCTTAAAGAGAACCTGTACTGAGTAAAATTATTGAAAATAAACACATGAGGTAACTTCAAATGAACATTACATAGTTACCTTGCCATCAGTTCCTCTCAGAAGCTCACCATTTTCTTCTGACAATGATTCCTCCTAGTTCTGACAACATTTTGTCAGAACTGAAATATATCAGTTGCTGCCAGTTATATATCAGTTGCTGTCAGTTACAGCTGAGAGGAGAACTGATGTGTCCATGTTTCCCTATGGCTCAAGGGGGCGATGTTACAGTTTAGTGTGCTGACCAGGAAGCTGTTATGGGGTAATGGCCATTTTCAAAATGGAGGACGGAGAATTCCATTAATCACAGTGGAAAAACAGGACACAGGAGAGGAAAAATAGATTGAGGAGTAGACTGCACGGGAGGCAAGTATGACTTGTGTATGGTTATTTTGACTTTTAATGTTCAGTTCAGGTTTTCTTTAAAGAGGAACTCCAGTGAACATTTTACTGCTAGCAGGTGATGTAGCTGCTGCTTGCTGTTTTGGCAGTTGGAAACAGCTGTAAACAGCTATTTCCCACAATGCAACAAGGTTCACAGACAGGAAACTGCCAGGAGTACCACAATCCTCAGAGTTTCTTGTGGGAGGGGTTTCACCACAATATCAGGCATACAGCGCCCCCTGATGGCCTGTTTGTGAAAAGGAATAGATTTCTCATGTAAAAGGGGGTATCAGCTACTGACTGGGATAAAGTTCAATTTTTGGTCGGAGTTTCTCTTTAAACTCGACCTGAACTCTTGCACAGAACGGAAGGAAAGCACAGAGAAGTACACCCTGTATGTATTTAGAGAGTTTAGCCTGTCTAATTCCCCCTCATCTGTGACTAATCACAACTGTAATTTGATCTCTCAGCTGTGTCACCTGACTGCCATGGCAGAGCAGCTGGTTGGTGAACACAGGATGTTAACCCTATGGGCCTGATTCACAAAGCGGTGATAACTCAGTTATCACGCCTAAAAGACTTTAGGCGTGATAACCTTTGCACTAGCAAAGTTATCACCGCTTTGTGCTCTAACTCGCGCGAAGCTCCCGCACGCAAACGCGCAGGCGCGCACGCAAAGTCCCATAGGGCTTAATGGGCGCTGCGCACGAAGCGTGGTGCGCTGCGCACGCGCCTACGCGATTGCGCTTTGCGCGAGTTACTTCAGATCACGCCTAAACTAAGTTTAGGCGTGATTAAGGGCTTTTCACAGGCGTGCAAAGTGTTTGCACCGCTTTGTGAATCAGGCCCTATGTCTGCTTCCATGAAAGCAGGGAGTAGACACGCAGCAGATTTATTGCAGGATTTGTTTCAGCTGTAACAAAGGAATGTTTTTCTTTAAGGTTTATTATTCTGTTGCATATCTCTTAGAGCAGAGAGGAAGTTCTGAGTTCAGGCCCTGCTCTAAGGCCCCCAGGAGCGGTGAGGGAAGGAGTTTGGCAACGTTCAGAGCTGACATCTCTCTCTATAAAATACCCCTCGGTCCTCCGCCCGGCTCCCCCCTCATCACCCATAAACCCAGATTATCTGCAGAAGAGTTTCTGTTCCCCAGTATTGTTCAGAGCAGAAAGTACATATAAATACTATAATTATCAAGTTCTCTGTATGACAGCGCACACATACAAATTACAGCGTTTCCTTCGGGAGAATAGCGGAACTAATCGGGGGGTAAGAATAGCAGAGCGAGGGGAGGGGTCAGTCACACAAGCGTCTCATTAGGGGATCCACAGATCTGCAGAACTCGAGTCGTTTTCCAGATTGCCTGGCGCAGCTGTGAAACCTCCGACTTTCATGTTATACGCCGATTCCCCCCTCATTTCCACGCCACTCTCCGAAAACCAATGCTGCTAGATTCAGGTGGGGCAGGAAGGGGCGGGACCTGTTTTCAGGTTTTTATGGCTGTCTGTATCCTTGGAGAGTTCATACTTACATCACATCCTGACTCAGAGTCACTGAGACAAACAACATTTCCTAAAAGATGCAAGAAGATGCTAAATCATGGAAGTCAGAATAGAAGATATTGTTGGACTATTTGGGTGCCTCTAGCAAATGAAAGTAAGAGTTGTGGTATGGGGGCAGCCATCTTTGTTCTGTGGTATGGGGGCAGCCACCTTGTCTGTGTGGTATGGGGCAGCCATCTTGTCTCTGTGGTATGGGGCAGCCATCTTGTCTCTGTGGTATGGGGGCAGCCATCTTGTCTCTGTGATATGGGGCAGCCACCTTGTCTGTGTGGTATGGGGCAGCCACCTTGTCTGTGTGGTATGGGGCAGCCATCTTTGTTCTGTGGTATGGGGCAGCCATCTTGTCTCTGTGGTATGGGGCAGCCATCTTTGTTCTGTGGTATGGGGCAGCCATCTTGTCTCTGTGGTATGGGGGCAGCCATCTTGTCTCTGTGGTATGGGGGCAGCCATCTTGTCTCTGTGGTATGGGGCAACCATCTTGTCTCTGTGGTATGGGGCAACCATCTTGTCTCTGTGGTATGGGGGCAACCATCTTGTCTCTGTGGCATGGGGCAGCCATCTTGTCTCTGTGGTATGGGGCAGCCATCTTGTCTCTGTGGTATGGGGGCAGCCATCTTGTCTCTGTGGTATGGGGCAGCCATCTTGTCTCTGTTATATGGGGCAGCCACCTTGTCTGTGTGGTATGGGGCAGCCACCTTGTCTGAGTGGTATGGGGCAGCCATCTTTGTTCTGTGGTATGGGGCAGCCATCTTGTCTCTGTGGTATGGGGCAGCCATCTTTGTTCTGTGGTATGGGGCAGCCATCTTGTCTCTGTGGTATGGGGGCAGCCATCTTGTCTCTGTGGTATGGGGGCAGCCATCTTGTCTCTGTGGTATGGGGCAACCATCTTGTCTCTGTGGTATGGGGGCAGCCATCTTGTCTTTGTGGTATGGCGTTGGCCATATTGTCTCTGGTATGGGGGCAGCCATCTTGTCTTTGTGGTATGGTGTTGGCCATCTTGTCTCTGTGGTATGGGGCAGCCATCTTGGGCAGCCATCTGGTCTCTGTGGTATGGGGGCAGCCATCTTGTCTTTGTAGTATGGGGCAGCCATCTGGTCTCTGTGGTATTGTGTTGGCCATCTTGTCTCAAGAGACAAAGTAAGGGTAAAAGACAAGTGGCGACTTAAGGTGTTTGAAGGTTTATTAGGGAGTAGCAACATCATTTTCTGATTGTGGGAAACTGCCATCTTGGCCCACTAAATATGCAAAATGCTATTTAAAAGAGTGTCAAGCTTGTATTTTAAACCAGAGCTAAAGCCAGTGCTGTAATTATGGTTCATTATTGATCTCATGTTAAATTATATTGAGCAGCAGAGTGAGTAGAGTAAAGCTATTATGGAAGATGAAGACCGGCTCCATCTATATAAACAAGCTCTTTTATTCTTTAAAAGCAACACATGACAACAATAGGCGACGTTTCTGAGTTAAAACCTCCTTTCTCAAGCCCTGTGAATGTACAATGACACTGTGTACACTGACAGGGCTTGGGAAAGGAGGTTTTACCTCCGAAACGTCGCCTACTGTTGTCATGTGTTGCTTTTAAAGAATAAAATAACTTGTTTACATAGATGGTGTCGGTCTTCATCTTCTATATTACAAATATTGGGATTGGAGTGGTGACTTTCCTACAGACCAAGGAACATCACACTGAATATTCTGGAGCGCCGTCCAGGACATTTGTCTGGAGGAAAGCTATTAGATTGGCTGCCTGGATTGCTTGTCCTCTAGCAGCCATGGTATTGTGGAATTTGGGGGGGCTGCAGGCCGCTGATCCCGCCTCCCGCCATGCCTGCTATCTAGGACCACCATGGCGGCAGTGACAGAGTTGGATGCACAGCGCGCAATGCTGCGTTATGTAAAGAATGAGTCACTGCGAGCGTCACATCCAGACGTGGGGAATGTTTATGTTTTGGTTTAGTCTCATCGTGCGAGGACAGATGTCGCTCAGCGTTGTCACATCGCCATCTGCCTGCGGCCCTCCCGTCTGCAGCTCAACCGAGATATCAGCTTTTATTTCTGTTTAATACATTTTGCAGCAAGACATTTACAACCTGCTGCAGTGCAGCTTCCCCCGTGACTCTGCAGTGAGCCCCACCTCCCCCCAGCAGCTGCCTGGTCCTCCATACTGGTTCTTAGCTGCCAGGCCCCCTGTGCTGACTCTCCGCAGCCAGGCCCCCTGTGCCCACCCTCCGCAGCCAGGCCCCCTGTGCCCACCCTCCGCAAGCCAGTCCCCCTGTGCCGTCCCTCCGCAGCCAGGCCCCCTGTGCCGACCCCCCGCAAGCAGGCCCCCTGTGCCCACCCACAGCAGCCAGGCCCCCTGTGCCGCCCCTCCGCAGCCAGGCCCCCTGTGCTGACCCTGCGCAGCCAAGCCCCCTGTGCCCACCCTCCGCAGCCAAGCCCCCTGTGCCCACCCTCCGCAGCCAGGCCTCCTGTGCCCACCCTCCACAGCCGGGCCCCCTGTGCCCACCCTCCGCAGCCGGGCCCCCTGTGCCCACCCTCCGCAGCCGGGCCCCCTGTGCCCACCCCCCGCAGCCAGGCCCCCTGTGCCCACCCTCTGCAGCCAGGCCCCCTGTGCCCACCCTCTGCAGCCAGGCCCCCTGTGCCCACCCTCTGCAGCCAGGCCCCCTGTGCCCACCCTCCGCAGCCAGGCCCCCTGTGTCGACCCTCCGCTGCCAGGCCCCCTGTGCCCACCCTCCGCAGCAAGGCCTCCTGTGTCGACCCTCCGCTGCCAGGCCGCCTGTGCCCACCCTCCGCTGCCAGGCCTCCTGTGCCCACCCTCCGCAGCCAGGCCCCCTGTGTCGACCCTCCGCTGCCAGGCCCCCTGTGCCCACCCTCCGCAGCCAGGCCCCCTGTGCCCACCCTCCGCAGCAAGGCCTCCTGTGCCCACCCTCCGCAGCAAGGCCTCCTGTGCCCACCCTCCGCAGCCAGGCCTCCTGTGCCCACCCTCCGCAGCCAGGCCCCACATACAGACTCACCCGCCAGGCCCCCTGTACTGACTCTCACCCGCCAGGCCCCCAGTACTGACTCTCACCTGTTCTCTTGTGTTTTCCTCACAGCTACAGATAAAGCATGCCGTCACGGAAGCGGAGATCAAGAAGCTGAAAGTGAAGGTAAGCCTGGATCTGCCACTGTTGTGTTCGACATGTCCGAGCGTCTCATCTCATTGTCTGTAAGAAGCTTATTCACGCCAGTATACAGTAAAGACAAGAACGTAGGAAGGACAGTACAGGGCAATGATCAGACCTGATCTACAAGTCATGTGAGTAAAGCTGCCACACAGGGATGCAGAGATATCACAGCTGGTGTACAGTGTACACAGTATAGACAGGAAAAGGAAGGACAGCACAGAGCAATGATCAGACCTGATCTACAAGTCATGTGAGTAAAGCTGCCACACAGGGATGCAGAGATATCACAGCTGGTGTACACAGTATACAGTATACAGTATAGATAGGAACAGGGAGGGCAGCACAGAGCAATGATCAGACCTGATGTACAAGTCATGTGAGTAAAGCTGTCACACCGGGATACAGAGATATCACAGCTGGTGTACAGTGTATGCAGTATAGACAGGAACAGGAAGGACAGCACAGAGCAGTGATCAGACCTGATCTACAAGCCATATGAGTAAAGCTGTCACACAGGGATGCAGAGATATCATAGCTGGTGTACAGTGTATACAGTATAGACAGGAACAGGGAGGACAGTACAGAGCAATGATCAGACCTGATCTACAAGCCATATGAGTAAAGCTGTCACACAGGGATGCAGAGATATCACAGCTGGTGTACAGTGTATACAGTATAGACAGGAACAGGAAGGACAGTACAGAGCAATGATCAGACCTGATCTACAAGTCATGTGAGTAAAGCTGTCACACAGGGATGCAGAGATATCACAGCTGGTGTATACAGTATAGACAGGAACAGGAAGGACAGCACAGAGCAACGATCAGACCTGATCTACAAGTCATGTGAGTAAAGCTGTCACACAGGGATGCAGAGATATCACAGCTGGTGTACACAGTATAGACAGGAACAGGCAGGACAGCACAGAGCAATGATCAGACCTGATCTACAAGTCATGTGAGTAAAGCTGTCACACAGGGATGCAGAGATATCACAGCTGGTATTCAGTGTATACAGTATAGACAGGAACAGGGAGGACAGCACAGAGCAATGATCAGACCTGATCTACAAGTCATGTGAGTAAAGCTGTCACACAGGGATGCAGATATATCACAGCTGGTATACAGTGTATACAGTATAGACAGGAACAGGAAGGACAGCACAGAGCAATGATCAGACCTGATCTATAAGTCATGTGAGTAAAGCTGTCACACAGGGATGCAGAGATATCAGAGCTGGTGTACAGTGTATACAGTATAGACAGGAACAGGAAGGACAGCACAGAACAATGATCAGACCTGATCTACAAGTCATGTGAGTAAAGCTGTCACACAGGGATGCAGAGATATCAGAGCTGGTGTACAGTGTATACAGTATAGACCGGAACAGGAAGGACAGCACAGAGCAATGATCAGACCTGAGCTACAAGTCATGTGAGTAAAGCTGTCACACAGGGATGCAGAGATATTACAGCTGGTGTACAGTGTATACAGTATAGACAGGAACAGGAAGGACAGCACAGAGCAATGATCAAACCTGATCTACAAGCCATGTGAGTAAAGCTGTCACACAGGGACGCAGAGATATCACAGCTGGTGTACAGTGTATACAGTATAGACAGGAACAGGAAGGGCAGCACAGAGCAATGATCAGACCTGATCTACAAGTCATGTGAGTAAATCTGTCACACAGGGATGCAGAGATATCACAGCTGGTGTGCAGTGTATACAGTATAGACAAGAACAGGAAGGACAGCACAGAGCATTAGATCAGACCTAATATTCAGGGTTGTATTTTTTACTTCCATAATAAGAATATGGGTGTCCAGGATACGTCTTGTTCGGATCAGTGCTGTGTATATTTACGCTGTACTCCTCTTCAGCCCCTCTTTATATATTGACATTTGTAAAGCAGGATGTGACTTTCCCCAAGTAACTGTGTCTCCCCCACAACCAGCTGCAGGCGGCAGAGAATGAGAAGGTGAGGTGGGAGCTGGAGAAGAATCAGCTTCAGCAGAACATCGAGGAGAACAAGGACAGGATGATGAAGCTGGAAAGTTACTGGATTGAGGCCCAGACGTTGTGCCACACGGTGAACGAACATCTGAAGGAGACACAGAGCCAATACCAGGCCCTGGAGAAGAAATACAACAAGGCCAAGAAGCTCATCAAGGACTTCCAGCAGAAGTAAGACAGTCCTCAGAATGTACCAGGTGGTAGTCCTCAGCCTATACCGGGTGTCAGTCCTCAGCCTATACCGAGTGTCAGTCCTTAGCCCATACTGGGTGTCAGTCCTCAGCCTATACTGGGTGTCAGTCCTCAGTCCATACCGGGTGTCAGTCCTCAGCCCATACCGGGTGTCAGTCCTCAGCCCATACTGGGTGTCAGTCCTCAGCCTATACGGGGTGTCAGTCCTCAGTCCATACCGGGTGTCAGTCCTCAGCCTATACTGGGTGTCAGTCCTCAGCCTATACTGGGTGTCAGTTCTCAGCCTATACCGGGTGTCAGTCCTCAGCCTATACCAGGTGTCAGTCCTCAGTCCATACCGGGTGTCAGTCCTCAGAATGTACCAGGTGTCAGTCCTCAGCCCATACTGGGTGTCAGTCCTCAGGCCATACCAGGTGTCAGTCCTCAGGCCATACCAGGTGTCAGTCCTCAGCCCATACTGGGTGTCAGTCCTCAGGCCATACCAGGTGTCAGTCCTCAGCCCATACCGGGTATCAGTCCTCAGCCTATACCGGGTGTCAGTCCTCAGCCTATACCGGGTGTCAGTCCTCAGTCCATACTGGGTGTCAGTCCTCAGAATGTACCAGGTGTCAGTCCTCAGCCCATACTGGGTGTCAGTCCTCAGGCCATACCAGGTGTCAGTCCTCAGGCCATACCAGGTGTCAGTCATCAGCCCATACTGGGTGTAAGTTCTAAGTGTACGGCTACTGATATCTATATTAACTAGTCCTGCATTACCCTCCCAGCTTCTAAACTGGGTTCGTAGGGACTAACTCATCAGGAGCTCATCACTGACAACCAGTTCATGATCCATAGCCTTGTCCCGTTGTCCCTAACCTTGTCCAATTCAATACATTTTCAACAATTTATGTGACATACTTTGTGCACTGGTCACCACTTTCCACGTTGATCTTTATCTTCCATATTTTTCTACTAGATCTCCACCTCTTTAGGGTTCCCTAATCCAGGCAGGACCCAACCCATGGGGTGCTTAGATCATTGATATGCAGGGGTTATTTGAAGTTTTAAAAGATATTTGAAGTTTTGTTACAGCTGGAGAAGCTGAGAAAGGCTAATGTAAAGTTTAAGGAATGAGACACGTTAACCACGGTACAAGTTTTCTGTGTGGTCTTCCATGTGGAAATGTGAAGGACTCTTACAGGTAAATTACTTCTGTTACTTTCTCTTTTACAGAGAAGTTGACTTCATGAAACGACAAGAAGCTGAAAAGAAGAAAATTGAAGACATGGAGAAAGTCCATCTAGCTGAGGTTCAGAACTTGCAGTCTCGGGTAAGTAACGGTGCTGTTAGAGACCTGCATGGGTTGGTTTTGGCAGTGCAACCCAATCCACTTATTGAAACCTGTTTGTGCCTAAAACTCAAACAACTCAGCCAGGCTTCTAAAGTGTGCGCCTTCAATTTCACCTGTAACCTGATCTGGATCTGACAGAGTAGAACAGACCCATCTAAGGCTTGTTCTATCAAAGCTGTCCCATTTGATGCCCACCCCATATTGTGGGTACTCACCACACTGTAGGACCCTGAAAATATAATATGTAATGATGCCTGCTAGATAAAATCAGTTGGAGTCCAGTGAGTGTGGTACCTTGCTGGTTTCTTAGGAGGTTCCAGAGGTGTATCTAGAGGGGTGCAGGTATGGCTCACGCCATGGGCGCCACAGCACTGTGGGCACCATGTCTGCCCCCTAGTGTTCCACCACCATACTGAGGGATGCCGCTTGTTACTTGGAGGACTAAGTCTAGCAACCTATACTGGGGGGATACTTATATGGAGGAGGGGGGACTCTTCTAAAGACCTATGTTGGGGGAGGGGGGCACCTCTGGCTACCTATACTGGAATAGACACATCTGGATGTTTGCCATAGGCGCTATATTACCCAGATACGCCCCTGGGAGGGTCATCTTCGTTCTTGCCCATCGCTAAGTTTTCCATCTTCTGTTGTTGGATATTTATTATTTTGAGGGGAACTTCTCTATTGGAGATGGTACATTTGTTACGGATACGGTACAGCCCTCTTTTATCTCTCTGTGTGGCCACCAAAGTTTAGCTATAGGGGTGAAACCAGTGATGAATTTCACATTCTCGGAGGGAACAATATTTGTAAAAAAAACAAACAAACAAACATTTACAGGCATGAGAAAATTGTTTTCACAAAACACATTGTCAGTGACCTTGAGAAAACTCCATTTCACCACACACATTGAAGTCTACGGTCTTAATAAAAAACATTCTTTGCACAATGTTGTCTATTTTAAGGGCGTGAAAATGACTGAGGTAAATCGGCTAATTCTTAACACAGACTTTAAAATAAACAACCCAACCTGAGGCTCTTTGATTCTTCCGCGTTTTATTACAAATGTTTTGTAGTTGGCCTCATATCAGTCTGGGTTAACAGTTAGAGAAACCTGAACACTAGATTGAGATTCCTTGGTAATTGTATGGTCTGGTATGCAGGAGCAACCGCCAGGGACAAATACAAACTTAACAGAGTGCTAAACGCAGCAGAAAAGATCATTGGCGCCCACCTACCCTCGCTAGATCTCCTCTACTCCATGAGAATGAAGGCAAGGGCCTCCAAGATCTTACTCGATCCCTCCCACCCAGGCAGGCGCTACTTCGAGCCCCTACCATTAGGATGCCGTTTCAGATCCATCCCCTCCAAAACCACCAGGCGCATGAACACCTTCTTTCCCCAAGCGGTCCTCCTGATGAACTCGCTAAACTCAAGACCCCCCCACCACCACCACCAGGTCCGACCACTGAGACACTCTAGCCCTCAGGGAAACCCTCCCTCATAGCTGTAAACTCTGACCCTCCCAAGACTCAATCCTGCCATTGCTTTATATGTTTGCTGTTGCTTTAAATGTTTGCTTTGTATGTTTGCCTTGCGTTGTTATATGTTCCCGAACTGCCATTTGCCATGTGAACCACAAGCAATTCCGGGCACACCAATCGGTGTACTTGGCGACAATAAAGATGATTCTGATTCTGATTCTGTTCAAGCACATGTTTCCAGCGCAACACAAAAACTCAAAAGCAAAGTACATTTTTGTGTGAGCGTTGCAAACATTGGCAGTGAAATCGTTTACCATGGAAGCCTACTGGAGGGTCCATTACACCGAGTCTAATCCGCTTCCGCTTTCCTTTCTAGATCAAAGATCTGGAAGCAGAAGTCTTCCGGCTTCTCAAGCAGAAAGGCAGTCAAGTCAACAACAACAACAACATTTTTGAAAGCCGGACATCTCTTGGCGATGACTCCACCTCTGTGCCAGCTGAAGACTTGCCCCAAAACCAAGAGCCCAGCTTGGATGACTTGAAGGAAGGTTTGTTAAAACATTGACAGTCTTCTGTAGACGGTTGAATGAGCCTTCTGACAGTATGCATACTGCATGTATCTGGAGCACTGTGCTGTGGCCAAGTGCTCTTACCATTTCCCCGAAGTCAGAATGCCGTAATGTGCCGTCATTTCCGGATGCTTCTTTGTATGGTAACCACATCCAGGCTCATCTCTGTATACGTCCTCTCTGTCCACAACGGGGTGTCTAAACATTTATTATGAACAGAAAAAAAAACTAAGGGGGGAAAAGGGTAATATATACATACATGTTTTGTGTTTTGTCTTCTACTGTAAGATCAAGAAAAGGAAAATATTCTTGCCAGTCACGGGAAGCCACCACTTATTTACATTTCACAATCCAAAAATGTCTAACATGTTCCAAGCAATATGTGCTATCATGTAATAAGTATCATATAGCAGCATAATATTAGTGATAATCGTAATCAACAAATTACGATTTTGCGTACATCTTCGCAATTACGCTTATACGTATGATTATGATGTGCAAATTCAATTGATTTCGTGTAGTCATTCGTAATTTCGCATAAAATTTTGTGAAATTTCGCATAATTGCTTGCCAACTTTAGAAGTGAATGGCAAAACCCCCATACATGCTATTGACACCAATATTGCTACATATATTAAGGAGAATCGAGGGTACAAGTCACAAAAATAATTTTGCAAAAAGACCTTGCAGTTTTTGAGAAACCCGATTTTAAAAATGCAAGTAAAAACTGTTTTTTAAACTTAGAAAAATGACGGTTTAAAAACCATTTTTAAAGTCGAGATTCTCAAAAACTACAGGGTCTTTTTGAAAAATTATTTTTGTGACTTATACCCACTATCCTGTTTTCTACCATCCTACAAGTTCCAAAACCTATTCTAATGTGCTCTGGCTTACTGCAGCACTTTCTGCTATCACCGTCTCTGTAATAAATCAGCTTATCTCTCTCTTGTCAGACTTGTCAGCCTGTGTCTGGAAGACTGCCAATTTCTTCATTGTTGTGGTTCTGTGATGCACGCCCCCCTCCTGGCCCCTCTATGCACAGTGCCTGTGTGTTATTTAGAGTAACCTCTAAAATCGGCATGAAATTATGCGAAATTTCGGAACAATAACGCGGAAAATTAAGAGAAATTTTCAAACGCTACTTTTACATACAAAATTAATTACGATTTTCTCTGAAATGTCACATTACGATTACGATGCGTAATTGCGAATTTCGATGCGAAATTTCGCACAAGCGAAATTTCGGCCCACCACTGCATAATATACCTGCTAGTCTAAATTGATGGAATGTCGCTGACAAGCCTCCTTCAAGCAAATAACTCAAGAGCTAGCTTTAGGTGGTAATTCATCCGGTGCAGTTACCAGATAACCCGGGTTCTCGGTACCTTAGACGCCAAACTCCAGGAAATAATTCTTATTTTGAATAGTGTTTTAAAATGGACCTAAAGTCGTGATCAAAAAGAATGATGTCACAGTGCTGCTATCAGGAGTGACAGTTCAGCCTTACCTTACACTGAATAAGGGTGCCGGGTAAAGACGAAATTTTAAAATATTATCTATAACAGTCCTTTTATCCTTTATCTGAGAGAGAATAATAAATATGTTAAAATTGCGTTATTAAAAAGGGTGCGGGGAGAAATTGAAACTTTAAAATATTGTGTATAAAACATTTTTGGGGGATTGTTTATATTTCTGTATCTGAGATAGAATAATAAATATGTTAAAATAACGGCATTAAAAGGGGGAAAGCCAAAATTGCAAAATATCATCTATGACGATGAAAACGAAAATAATATATATACAGTTGTAGTGAGGATAGTAAAACATTGCTAAATATTACCGATATTCCACTACAACTTAAATATCGGTGGTGCCTAACCCTAAGACCCCCCCTGGTGGTGCCTAACCCTAACCACCCCCCTGGTGATGCCTAACCCTAACCACCCCCCTGGTGATGCCTAACCCTAAGACCCCCCCTGGTGATGCCTAACCCTAACCACCCCCCTGGTGGTGCCTAACCCTAAGACCCCCCCTGGTGGTGCCTGACCCTTAGACCCCCCTTGTGGGGCATAACCCCAAGACCCCCCCCCCTGGTGATCCCTAACCATAAGACCCCCCTGGTGGTGCCCAACCCTAAGACCCCCCTAGTGGTGCCCAACCCTAAGACCTCCCTGGTGGTGCCTAACCCTAAGACCCCCCTGGTGATGCCTAACCATAAGACCCCCCTGGTGGTGCCCAACCCTAAGACCCCCCTAGTGGTGCACAACCCTAAGACCTCCCTGGTGGTGCCTAACCCTAAGACCCCCCTGGTGATGCCTAACCATAAGACCCCCCTGGTGGTGCCCAACCCTAAGACCTCCCTGGTGGTGCCTAACCCTAAGACCCCCCTGGTGGTGCCCAACCCTAAGACCTCCCTAGTGGTGCCCAATTCTAAGATCCTTCTGGTTGTGCCTAACCCTAAGACCCCCCTTGTGGTGCCTAACCCTAAGACCCCCCTGGTGGTGCCCAACCCTAAGACCTCCCTAGTGGTGCCCAATTCTAAGATCCTTCTGGTTGTGCCTAACCCTAAGACCCCCCTTGTGGGGCATAACCCTAAGACCCCCCTTGTGGGGCATAACCCTAAGACCCCCCCTGGTGATGCCTAACCATAAGACCCCCCCTGGTGGTGCCCAACCCTAAGACCTCCCTAGTGGTGCCCAATTCTAAGATCCCCCTGGTGGTGCCTAACCCTAAGACCCCCCTGGTGGTGCCTAACCCTAAGACCCCCCTTGTGGGGCAAAACCCTAACCACCCCCCTGGTGATGCCTAACCCTAAGACCCCCCTGGTGGTGCCCAACCCTAAGACCTCCCTAGTGGTGCCCAATTCTAAGACCCCCCTGGTGATGCCTAACCCTAAGACCCCCCTGGTGATGCCTAACCCTAAGACCTCCCTTCCTGACTCCTAACTTTAAGACCCCTTTTTCTCCACTGCAAATAACATAAATACAAATAATGATACATTTCTAAGAAAATACATTTCCAAACGATAATTTACAAAATGATAATTCTCAAAACATTTTAGGGCCCGGCGCCCGCTGTTTATCAGGTGCCCAAATTTCTGATTTTGCTGCCCAGTAGACAATATTTTGCTTTAGCGTCTATGGAGTGCCCAATTATTCCATTACCCGCAGATGCCCACATTTCCTGCTTCCATACCCAGCCCGGGCGACGCCCACATTTCCTGCTTCCATACCCAGCCCAGGCGACGCCCACATTTCCTGCTTCCATACCAGGCCCGGGCGACGCCCACATTTCCTGCTTCCATACCCAGCCCAGGCGACACCCACATTTCCTGTTTCCATACCCAGCCTGGGCGACGCCCACATTTCCTGTTTCCATACCCAGCCTGGGCGACGCCCACATTTCCTGCTTCCATACCCAGCCCAGGCGACGCCCACATTTCCTGTTTCCATACCCAGCCTGGGCGACTCCCACATTTCCTGGTTCCATACCCAGCCTGGGCGACGCCCCTATTTCCTGCTTCCATACCCAGCCTGGGCGACGCCCACATTTCCTGCTTCCATACCCAGCCCGGGCGATCAGATAGAGGCAGCTTGACTGAAACATAAACCCAGCACTCTCCTATCTCAGCCATTTTCTCCAGACTGCCCCACTTTCCCCGGAGTTTATAAGCTGATATGCAGCTTAGCTTAAATGAACTCAGAATGTTATTATGCAGTCTGTAAAGATAGATGGATTTAAAGCAATTTTTAAAATGTGTTTACATAGTTCAGTAAAGCTACTGGGGGAATTCCGGAAAATGTACCCCCACTGCCTGGTCACTAGCTATGTGCACATTGTAGAGTTCTGTCACTACAGCTCTCTAGTGATCTCTGTACGGATGTGTGTTAAGTTCTATGGAAAGCAGGAAGAGGAAGTCTT
This sequence comes from Hyperolius riggenbachi, assembly GCF_040937935.1. Taxonomy (NCBI): domain Eukaryota; kingdom Metazoa; phylum Chordata; class Amphibia; order Anura; family Hyperoliidae; genus Hyperolius; species Hyperolius riggenbachi. Next base: position 4,731,054 of record NC_090650.1, read on the forward strand.
TGAAGGGGGGAGGGGCAGTCGTCTAAGGGAGACATGACTACAACGGGATTGGCTGATGATGGGAATCCCATACAGATAAGCGAGAAATGTTTGTCTGTACGTATCTGTAGCTGAGGCCGTAGCTATGTTATGTAAGTCTATCTATTTCCAATAAGCCCCTTCTTTCCTAATGACAGCAATGCTAAGACAGTGATGTATTCCACACAGCCTTGGAGGATGTCTACGGGATAAACTAAAGAAATGTATCTCCATAATTACACTGGTTATTACTATGTGTCAGTGAAAGCTGATTTATCTTACTTATAATATGTATAAAGGGGCACTATGGCATAACATTGTACAATCCCTATTATCACTTGTATAATTGGGAGAGCATACATCTCTCCATAGGGCTTTAGAGGCAGCTAAATAATTTAGAAAGAGCCAAAATCAAACATGCATTGTCTTGGCTGGAAGGCAGAAGCAGTACCACAGTACCGTAGCTTCTGCTCATAAACTCAGTATCAAAGTGTGCAGTTCAGTCTCTGGACGTAGCGGCATCTGTGAGGGGGGAGGGAGAGGACAGTTAGGTCAGACCATGTGTTTCAAGGGAACACTTTGTTGACAGAAGCTGCTTTCTGACAAAAAAAAATCAACTGTTTGGTGATAAAAAATTCTACTTGCAGACATTTTTTGACACAAGCTTTTTGGGGAATTATATGTTGCCCCTATTACACAACTGATAATAGGGATATTAGAACAGCGCAGTTTTCACCATATTGCCCCTTTAACTTTTGAAATATTGCTGGACACAAGACATCTGCTTCAAAAAATGTATATGGACTTTTTCACACCCCCTGCTTGGCAAACTTTAATGAGTAGCTTCTGCCATGTAGAGATGTCTGCAAATGAGCCTGAAATTAGCAGGATAAGTTGACCAATCGTGTCTACAGGAGAATTTCTGAACTGGACTTTCCTGGAAGCTGGGGAGGGGGATTCAGGGGTCCGGCAGTCAGGGCATGGCTAGCCTTGTAGTACGTCAAGCAGAGCGGGGCAGGTACCAGGTTTCAGTTGCAGAAATTGGCTGGAGATTTGATGTTTCCATGTGGATGTTTCCATCACCTATCAACCAATCACTTTTCAGTCGGGAGTATCTGACCAATACAGGGAGAGGAGGAAGTGGCAGACCTGCAACACTGTGGAAAACAGCAGTTCTGACCAGTAAGCGATGCAGAGCAATGCTGAACCCTCAGCACTATCTCTGCTGTCTGTCCTAAGTTTACCCTTTAGCACCCATTATGCACCATCCTACAGGAGGGGTAACTCTGCGGTCTTCCTAGAGGAGGGGTAACTCTGCGGTCTTCCTAGAGGAGGGGTAACTCTGCGGTCTTCCTATAGGAGGGGTAATTCTGCAGTCTTCCTATAGGAGGGGTAACTCTGCGTTCTTCCTATAGGAGGGGTAACTCTGCAGTCTTCCTATAGGAGGGGTAACTCTGCTGTCTTCCTAGAGGAGGGGTAACTCTGCGTTCTTCCTATAGGAGGGGTAACTATGCGGTCTTCCTATAGGAGGGGTAACTCTGCTGTCTTCTTATAGGAGGGGTAACTCTGCAGTCTTCCTATAGGAGGGGTAACTCTGCTGTCTTCTTATAGGAGGGGTAACTCTGTGGTCTTACTATAGGAGGGGTAACTCTGCTGTCTTCCTATAGGAGGGGTAACTCTGCTGTCTTCTTATAGGAGGGGTAACTCTGTGGTCTTACTATAGGAGGGGTAACTCTGCTGTCTTCCTATAGGAGGGGAAACTCTGCTGTCTTCTTATAGGAGGGGTAACTCTGCGGTCTTCCTTTAGGAGGGGTGACTCTGCTGTCTTCCTAGAGGAGGGGTAACTCTGCAGTCTTCCTATAGGAGGGGTAACTCTGCTGTCTTCCTATAGGAGGGGTAACTCTGCTGTCTTCTTATAGGAGGGGTAAATCTGCGGTCTTCCTATAGGAGGGGTGACTCTGCTGTCTTCCTATAGGAGGGGTAACTCTGCCGTCTTCCTATAGGAGGGGTAACTCTGCCGTCTTCCTATAGGAGGGGTGACTCTGCTGTCTGCCTATAGGAGGGGTGACTCTGCTGTCTTCCTATAGGAGGGGTAACTCTGCAGTCTTTCTATAGGAGGGGTAACTCTGCAGTCTTCCTATAGGAGGGGAAACTCTGCTGTCTTCCTATAGGAGGGGAAACTCTGCAGTCTTCCTATAGGAGGGGTAACTCTGCCGTCTTCCTATAGGAGGGGTGACTCTGCTGTCTGCCTATAGGAGGGGTGACTCTGCTGTCTTCCTATAGGAGGGGTAACTCTGCAGTCTTTCTATAGGAGGGGTAACTCTGCAGTCTTCCTATAGGAGGGGAAACTCTGCAGTCTTCCTATAGGAGGGGTAACTCTGCAGTCTTTCTATAGGAGGGGTAACTCTGCCAGTCAGGACTTTGGATTTGAGTTTCTGGATTCCCCCTGTAGTCAGTATTTTCAGCCTCCACAGAGGGTATATTTAGCAGTTTGCCTGGCTTTTGGCAGTTATACGATGTGGTGATGGGTGAATATTACTCCCCTCGGCTCTCTCGCTCCTCACATTCAGCCCATGTAATTGCCGCAACAAGCAGTTACTAAATTTAGCGGTGATTTGGCTGCCATCTGCGGCAAGCATATAACACGGTTATTTTACAGCGATTGTATGGATCTGCAGGAGGACTTGGCATTCACTGGAATTCTAATTTCCACCTTCCTGAATAGGATTTTCAGCCTCTGAACGTTTTTCGGGGCACCTGTGCCCTGTTGTGTGCAGGGAACCACCTATCTGGCACCACTGCACTGATATCAGGTGATTTTACAACACTATGAATTTTTGGAACACTTGATCAAGACATTTTAAGCAATATTTCAAAGCATAGATAAGCAGGAAAAAAACAGTTTTCACAGATGAATGACAAGAATGTATATATTATGTAGCATTTCCTGCACAGGAACCAGCACACAATGCATCTTACGCAAGTACTGTGTGCTGGTTCCCGTCCATACTATCCAGTGGCTGGGCCTGACTTCTATAAGTACCTTTGAGCAAGGTAGTGCCAGATCCCTGGGGGCCGGCAGAGGCTCTCACATTGGACCGTTACATGAAAAGGGTGGGGCTCATGTCATTAAGGGAGGGGCTTAGCTCCAGTAAACATTGATTGAATATTTCCACAAAGCTTTAGTGGTCTATTAAACAGTTCAGAAAATAATTCTGCTATTGAGGGAAAAAAATGTTTTGTTGTGGAGAAGTAAATACTTTATTTTTTACAGTGTTCCCACATTTATACCTATTAAAGCAACGTAAAGAATTTTGAATTTGAACTCCTGCGTTTGGCAAATTTTCAGCCTGTCATAGTTAATTTTAATTAGGAAAAAAGTTATCTTCCCACAATGCACGGGGAGCGTCCTTGGTCTGTCTGTAGATGCACATAGTTTTTGAGGGGGTCAGGTGCTGGACTGCCTGTCAGTGTTTAGCTGCTTGCCTGGAGCTCAGATTCACGCCCTTGCCACAGGGGCGGCAGCCTTGAGCTGGACTCATTCTCACCACCACCTCTATGTACAGAGAAGGCAAAAGTCTTATTTGTTTTATTTAAAAGTTGGATAAAAGTGGACCAAAAAAATGCATCTTGTGATCTGTTTGTCTTCTTGTGGTTTTGGTTTTTAGGCTTTAGATTGTAACAATTTCCTGCACATAACTGGTTATAGAACAGCTCAAGTTCTGTAAATGTAAGAAAATGCCGGCCAGATATATCCCATTATTCCCCATCACGCGGGATAAATAGGCACTTACGCAACCTAACTTGGTTGTCTTACAATACATTCTTATACTGGTGCAGCCAATCGCCTGGCAGCCCCGGCGGGTCTAGCAGACTGCCAGAGGGGCCATGCAGCCAATCAGACTCTCCCTTTCATTTCACCGGGCAGTTTGGCTTTAAGTGGACCTGAACTCTCGCACAGCACACAATGAAAACTCTTTATTCCACATTTAGTTGCTGAAGAAATTCACTGCTCTGTGTTTTGTGTTTGTTTAGCCAGATGAAAGTGTCTAAATTAGTTCCTATCAACAGCTGTGAATAGACTGCAGGAGCTCTTCCAAAGCCGCTTTCCCCACACAGTAAGCGCTCCCTGCAAAGAAAAATCAAGTTTAAACTTGTGTTTTTTAGGATTTCCATAAATTGTAATGACATATTTTTCTCTCATAAAGGTTATCATGCTGTGGCTGATGTTTTAGAGCGGAGAGGGAAGTTCTGAGTTTAGCTCCACGTAAATGAAATGGAGAGTTGGATGGGTTGCGTTTCCTGAGTTTGTTCACCAAAGTCCTCCCTCCCCACCTTTCCTTTGCAGTCAAAAGACAATGTACTGTGTCCTGCCTAATGTGAACCTGTCTGACTTTTATCTAATGAACCCTGTTACGTTTTGAAATGATCATGATGTTTTAAGGTGGTCCACCGGAGGAACCTCAATTTTGCAATAAAGTTATTGAAACAAAACAAAACCAAAAAAAAAGTGTTTATCCGGCTCTTTGATTCCATCATGAATCAATCAGTCATGCCCATCGCTATGAGAGACGAATGAGTGATTTAACTTCCATTCAAGAGGGCGTGGTCTCCGACATCATTAACATTCCTTTAATTTATATTATTATTATGAATTTTTTATTCTATCAAAGCTTGTTAGCCATTTTTACCAAATTTCGTCACCATCTTTTTTTTTTTTAATAGTATAAAATGTATTGATAAAATTCAACATTGTAAACATACAGGGAACATCATGTTAACATCTATACAGTGCAGTGAAGTAGATATGACAGCATATCACAGTCACATAGTAGAATTACGACATACACGTTTAAAGTAAGCACAGAGCATATCTAAGAAGTTACAGCAAAGACACAGTGGACAAGCTACAGCTTTGATTAGTATTGCAAGAGATGTGCAGGCATCTAACATGGACAAATGAGAATATAATCATAAAGGGTAAAGACATGTATATAACCTAAAGGGAGAAGGATGCCGGGCCTCCCACACTGATTCCTGACACTATAAAACATTGGATATTGGGGGGTTAGCCTGCCCAGCAGGGGCCCAGTCATCAAATCAGTACAACACCTAAATTCAAAGACAAAAGCTTCACCCCTAGATTAGGAAGCTAGTTCAGGGGCATGGATTTTTACCATTCATCTCAAACTTTATGACATTTCCGAGGGCAGTTGCTGTTAGTGTACGTCATTTTATACAGGGGGTGGGCCCTGTTGATGGATTGGATCCAACCTCCACCATCTATGTTCTCTGAAGAACGTTGTGAGCAATAGATAAGAAAGTTCTTTTCAAGAAGTTATTTTCAAGAAGTTGTTCCAAACAAAAGCTCAACGCTCAGTTCTGGGTAACTCCTAAGTTAAGAAATAGGAAAACGGCAAAGGTGAGTATTACTCTCTGCAACTGTTTTCAGAAAGCTGAAATAACTACCGTAAGATATTTCCAGACTGAATTCCACTGGAGGTCGCATGTGATCCTTCAAGCCTGACATGGAGTTATTAAAGGACAATTGAAGTGAGAGGTATATGGAGGCTGCCATATTTATTTCTTGTTATACAATGCTAATAGCCTGACAGTCCTGCTGATCCTCTGCCTCTAATACTATTAGCCATAGAGGATGAATGTCAGGTGTTTAACTTAAAGTAAACCTAAAGTCATATTAGAAAAAAGCAACATTAGGTACTTGTCTCGGTGGGGGAAATAGCTGGGTGGTCCTGAGGCGTCCCCCGTCTTCCAAAGCCCTTCCACTCCTGCCATAGATCCCTCTTTGCAATCTTTGTTCTTGAAGTTGCAGTTTGCTTGTGGCCTTGCTCCTCCCCTCTGTTCACAGGAGGTAATCAAGGCTACAGGAAGACAGTAGTCATATGCAGGCTGAGGTCGGGGCAGACAGGAGGAAAGCAAGGCTACAGGAAGGCAGTGGTCAGACACAGGCTGAGGTCGGGGCAGGCAGGAGGAAAGCAAGGGTACAGGAAGACAGTGGTCAGACACAGGCTGAGGTCGGGGCAGGCAGGAGGTAAGCAAGGCTACAGGAAGACAGTGGTCAGACACAGGCTGAGGTCGGGGCAGGCAGGAGGTAAGCAAGGCTACAGGAAGACAGTAGTTATATGCAGGCTGAGGTCGGGGCAGGCATGAGGAAAGCAAGGCTACAGGAAGACAGTGGTCAGACACAGGCTGAGGTCGGGGCAGGCAGGAGGTAAGCAAGGCTACAGGATACAGTAGTCAGACACAGGCTAAGGTTGGGGCAGGCAGGAGGAAAGCCAGGCTACAGGAAGACAGTGGTCAGACGCAGGCTGAGGTCGGGGCAGGCAGGAGGTAAGCAAGGCTACAAGAAGACAGTAGTCATATGCAGGCTGAGGTCCGGGCAGACAGGAGGTAATAAGGCTACAGGAAGACAGTATTTATATGCAGGCTGAGGTCGGGGCAGGCAGGAGATAAGCAAGGCTACAGGAAGACAGTGGTCAGACACAGGCTGAGGTCGGGGCAGGCAAGAGGTAAGCAAGGCTACAGGAAGACAGTGGTCAGACACAGGCTGAGGTCGGGGCAGGCAGGAGGTAAGCAAGGCTACAGGAAAACAGTAGTCATATTCAGGCCAAAGCTGGGGAAGACAGGAAGTAAGCAAGGCTGCAGGAAGACAGTAGTCAGATGCAGGCTGAGGTCGGGGCAGGCAGGAGGTAAGCAAGGCTACAGGAAGACAGTAGTCAGACACAGGCTGAGGTCGGGGCAGGCAGGAGGTAAGCAAGGCTACAGGAAAACAGTAGTCATATTCAGGCCAAAGCTGGGGAAGACAGGAAGTAAGCAAGGCTACAGGAAGACAATAGTCAGATGCAGGCTGAGGTCGGGGCAGGCAGGAGGTAAGCAAGGCTACAGGAAGACAGTAGTCATATGCAGGCTGAGGTCGGGGCAGGCAGGAGGTAAGCAAGGCTACAGGAAGACAGTGGTCAGACACAGGCTGAGGTCGGGGCAGGCAGGAGGTAAGCAAGGCTACAGGAAGACAGTGGTCAGACACAGGCTGAGATTTAGACAGGCAGGAGGTAAGCAAGGCTACAGGAAGACAGTAGTCAGAACACAGGCTGAAGTCGGGGCAGGCAAGCAAGGCTACAGGAAGACAGTAGTCAGACACAGGCTAAAGTCGGGGCAGGCAGAAGATAAGCAAGGCTACAGGAAGGCAGTAGTCAGACACAGGCTGAGGTCGGGACAGGCAGGAGGTAAGCAAGGCTACAGGAAAACAGTGGTCAGATGCAGGCTGAGGTCGGGGCAGGCAGGAGGTAAGCAAGGCTACAGGAAGACAGTGGTCAGACACAGGCTGAGATTTAGACAGGCAGGAGGTAAGCAAGGCTACAGGAAGACAGTAGTCAGAACACAGGCTGAGGTCAGGGCAGGCAGGAGGTAAGCAAGGCTACAGGAAGACAGTGGTCAGACACAGGCTGAGGTCGGGGCAGGCAGGAGGTAAGCAAGGCTACAGGAACACAGTAGTCAGACACAGGCTGAGGTCGGGGCAGGCAGGAGGTAAGCAAGGCTACAGGAAGACAGTAGTCAGACACAGGCTGAGGTCGGGGCAGGCAGGAGGTATTCAAGGCTACAGGAAGACAGTAGTCAGACACAGGATAAAGTCGGGGCAGGCAGAAGATAAGCAAGGCTACAGGAAGACAGTAGTCAGACACAGGCTGAGGTCGGGGCAGGCAGGAGGTATTCAAGGCTACAGGAAGACAGTAGTCAGACACAGGATAAAGTCGGGGCAGGCAGAAGATAAGCAAGGCTACAGGAAGACAGTAGTCAGACACAGGCTGAGGTCGGGGCAGGCAGGAGGTAATCAAGGCTACAGGAAGACAGTAGTCAGATGCAGGCTGAGGACGGGGCAGGCAGGAGGTAAGCAAGGCTACAGGAAGACAGTAGTCAGATGCAGGCTGAGGACGGGGCAGGCAGGAGGTAAGCAAGGCTACAGGAAGACAGTAGTCAGATGCAGGCTGAGGTCGGGGCAGGCAGGAGGTAAGCAAGGCTACAGGAAGACAGTAGTCAGATGCAGGCTGAGGATGGGGCAGGCAGGAGGTAAGCAAGGCTACAGGAAGACAGTGGTCAGACACAGGCTGAGGTCGGGGCAGGCAGGAGGTAAGCAAGGCTACAGGAAGACAGTAGTCAGATGCAGGCTGAGGACGGGGCAGGCAGGAGGTAAGCAAGGCTACAGGAAGACAGTAGTCAGATGCAGGCTGAGGTCAGGGCATGCAGGAGGTAAGCAAGGCTACTGGAAGACAGAAGTCAGATGCAGGCTGGGTATTTCAGCAAGTCTCCGCCCACCAGTGGATAATCCGATCATTTGGACAACATCATTACTCAGTGGGAAGTGTGAACTGGCTCATTTGTATGGGGTCTAACAATCAGGATCAGCTGTTCTTAGGGCTTGTTAGGGACTCCTGTCATTTCTCTTTTGGTTTTTACATGTGGCTATCATTATTCTGGCTCATTTATCAGATCATACATTCATATGCAAAGATTATTATTATTATTATTATTATTATTATTATTATTATGTGTTTTTCCAGTGCTGACACACCTCCACACCCTGCAGAGCACACCTCACAGCCTGTCCCTCAGAGGGGTCACAGTCTGCGGAGCCAGTGTGGTTCTGGAGACAGGTGGAGGCTGCCATTGCTGAGGAGGTTAGCTGTCATGCTGATCCTTTGCCTACAATAGATTCTGTGCGACTCTTTTATGCAGATCAGGGCAGTGAGAGGACAGGAAGTATTCCTGAATGATGTTGGGTAGGCTTAGATGTATAATATGCAGCTTAAAGGACACCTGAAGTGAGAGAGATATGGAGGCTGCCATATTCAATGAATGCACATTGCCTGGCTGTCCTGCTGATCCTCTGCCTCTGATACTTTCAGCCATAGCCCCTGAACAAGCATGCAGCAGATCAGGTGCTCTGACTGAAGTGCGACTAGATTAGCTGCATGCTTGTTCCAGGTGTGTGATTCGGACACTACTGCAGCCAAAGAGATCGGCAGAAATGCCAGGAAACTGGCATTCACAGGAAATAAATATGCAGCCTCCATCTCCCTCTGGCTTCAGGTGTCCTTTCATTTTGGCCTGAAGAGAAAGGAGGCCGACACTAGGAGACACAATGATCAGGAATGATTATTTCCCCAAAGTCTGTAGCTTTAGTCTGACACATCAGTGGAAGCAGTAGGGGAAATTTAGAGATGGTCAACGACCTGCAAGTGCAAGTGCATGCAAGTTTCACTCAAACTGTATGGAGTTCGGAATTGGTCCAAACACAACTTAGATTTGGTAGGACACCTCAGGAGACCTCTGGATGGAGGTAACATTCACTGTTGAAGGGGGATCCAGGGGCTGTATACAGATAATCTACCATTATTATTATTAATTTATTCCTATTATTTATGTAGCGCTGACATCTTCCGCAGCGCTGTACAGAGTATATTGTCTTTTCACTTAAAGAGACACTGAAGCGAAAAAAAAAATATGATATAGTGAATTGGTTGTGTACTATGAATAATTACTAGAAGATTAGCAGCAAAGAAAATATTCTCATATTTTTATTTTCAGGTATATAGTGTGTTTTCTAACATTGCATCATTCTATAATATGTGCAGATTACACAACACTCAGCATTCAAAATGATTCTTTCAGAGCAGTCTGTGAACTAATGACCTCTCCTCTAGCAGAGAAAAAGTAAATAGTTCAATAACACTTGAGATAATAAAAGTCAGATAACAGCCCTCTCCAGGACTTTGAAAGTAGCAGAGCTTAATTGCTTTTTTGCATAGAGATAACAACTGGAGTTTCTTAACTCTTCCTGTACTGGAAACAATTAGACTGATGTATCTGATCTTAATGTTTTATTTCTTAGCTGTACTACACATACAAATCATAATATCATCATTTTTTTTCCGCTTCAGTGTCTCTTTAACTGTCCCTGTGAGGGGCTCACAATCAAATCCGTACCATAGTCCTATGTCTATATATGTATTGTGTAGCGTGTGTATCATAGGGTTAGGGCTAGGGACAATTTAGGGGGAAACCAATTAACTTATCTGTATGTTTTTGGGATGTGGGAGGAAACCAGAGTACCCAGAGGAAACCCATACAGACACAGGGAAAGCGTACAAACTCCTTGCAGATGTTGACCTGGCTGGGATTCCAACCAGGAACCCAGCGTTGCAAGGCGAGAGCGCTAACCATTTTGACCCCTTAGAGTTTTGAGTTTGACACCCCCGGGGTAACTAAACATAAGATCTTTCACTTTAAATAAAGCCACGCCCATTCGTCTGCTAAGTCTTGCCCCTTTCTTGAATATGCATCCACCCCCAACCCTTGACCAGGTAATGGCATAGCCATCATGTTAGGCAGAAGGCACAGACAATACACCACTGAATAGCTGCATGTTATTTACTGTAGGCGGTGCAGAGAGTGGTTGGAGGTTTGGCACCTCCCCTGGAATTCCGTGCCCTGATTTTGTACATCAGATACCTCAATATACATGGGGTGTCGTGACAAACACTGCGTCCAATAAGGAAGCACTTATCTGCACTCATACCTGTGCACATTCTGGGGTGGACAGCTAGATATAGCTCTCAGCTCTCCAGAAAATAAACAACATTACATCTAAATCAATCACTGAGTAAAATGCCAAAGTTTTTAGGCCACTGGGAACCCTTTCTCATGGCCGGAGGTGGTGAGGAAAAGGCAGACAGAGGACCTGGATATCTGCTGAACACCGTACACCAGCACCAAGGAAGGTGAGCCTTGAGAAGGACAAGCAGGGGACCTGCTGGGAATGTGACTACTATTGTCCTCGAAGATCTAATGCATATAATCTGTTCCTCTGCTTACATCCTGACTTGTTCTAATACAGGACTACATCAGCTAGATAGAGAAAAGGCATACAACTTGTACAGCTAGCAGAAGAGAAGGTATTATTGTCCATTGCCTGAGACAGTTACAGCTCACGGAATACTCCATAAAGTCCGGAGTGTAGAGTATTTATTAATGGCTGCACATATCAGGTCACCATCCTGATCCTCTCACTAGAAGCATCCTTTGTGTGTTACGCTGCTGTGAGGATCTAAGAGCTTATAAGTGAACCTGTCACATCCCCACCCATGACCAGACTACAAGGAAGATGGAAAAGCTAGCAGTCAATGTGCGGGATCCCTGAACACTGGCATGCACTGAGGACTCTCCCTGACAGAATATTTGTAAGCTGAGGAGATGGTACCAGGATTCGGGGTCACAAATCAAGGAATCGAGAACAATTAACTTTATTCTTAGCACAAATGTGCTCTATTTATCTTCCACAATGCTGGGAAGGCAAGGTAGAAACATTTCAGGAAACTGTCTACACAGTTGATGTCATTGGGGGAGTGGCTTCATGATGGTAGGGGTGTGGCCTGTGGACATGCCAGAATGGGAGTGGGTTATCCTGTAATTGTACAGCGTACAGTCAGCGGTAATGGGGGGGGGGGGGGGAGTAGAGGGCTCCACCGAGGGCACAAGTAGTGACGGGTACAGAAAGACTCCACAAGCTAGTTTAGCGGAGCTGATAGTCTGGTCATGGTTCCTGAGGTGACGGCTTTCCCTTTAAGTGACAATGTCAGTTGGTTGTGATGTCACAGCTGTCACGTTGCCCTGGTGATGTCAGTGTAACCTATGCTGAAAACTGGATAAAGCGGATAAAGTTAAGATAAAAGATAAAGTTAAAGTTAAGATAAACTGGATAAAGTTAAGATATAGATATAGCCTCTCTCTCTCTTCATCCATCCTCTCTCCTTCCTGCAGCCTCTCTCTCTTCCTCCAGCCTCTCTCTCTCTCTCTCTCTCTCTCTCTTCCTCTCTCTCTTCCCCCAGCCTCTCTCCTCCCTGCAGCCTCTCTCTCTTCCTCCAGCCTCTCTCCTCCCTGCAGCCTCTCTCTCTTCCTCCAGCCTCTCTCCTCCCTGCAGTCTCTCTCTTCCTCCAGCCTCTCTCCTCCTTGCAGCCTCTCTTCCTCCTGCCTCTCTCTCTTCCTCCAGCATCTCTCCTCCCTGCAGCCTCTCTCTCTTCCTCCAGCCTCACTCTCTCTCTCTTCCTCCAGCCTCTCTCCTCCCTGCGGCCTCTCTCTCTTCCTCCAGCCTCTCTCCTCCCTGCAGCCTCTCTTCCTCCTGCCCCTCTCTCTTCCTCCATCCTCTCTCCTCCCTGCAGCCTCTCTCTCTCCTCCCTGCAGCCTCTCTCTCTTCCTCCAGCCTCTCTCCTCCCTGCAGCCTCTCTCTCTTCCTCCAGCCTCTCTCCTCCCTGCAGCCTCTCTCCCTCCTGCCTCTCTCTCTTCCTCCAGCCTCTCTCCTCCCTGCAGCCTCTCTCTCTCCTCCCTGCAGCCTCTCTCTCTTCCTCCAGCCTCTCTCCTCCCTGCAGCCTCTCTCTCTCCTCCCTGCAGCCTCTCTTCCTCCAGCCTCACTCTCTCTCCTCCCTCCTGCCTCTCTCTCTTCCTCCATCCTCTCTCCTCCCTGCAGCCTCTCTCTCTTCCTCCATCCTCTCTCCTCCCTGCAGCCTCTTTCTCTCTCTGGCCCTGTTTACCTAATTCTTCGTTCCTCTTATGTTCCTCCCCTGTTGGGCTCTCAGTTTCAGTGCCTGCCCCCCGCCCGATTACCAACCCCATTCCCACTATTAAAGCCTGCATTGCAAGTATTTCATTACTACAGTTCCTCTGCTATATTACTAACACCTTCTGTACTAACTCTACACATTTCCAGAAGGAGCAGTGAAGAGCCTGGACCCCGATGATGTCTTCGGTAAGTTAAACACAAACTTAAATGTATCCTTACAGTATAGTGTTTGCTATAAGAACAGCCCCAATGCCCCTGAACAAGCATAATCTAATACTAGTCAATGAGAACCCCACATCCATGCTTCAGAAGTAGCCGATCCCCAGTCACTGAGGATGCCGAGCCACTGGAGGATGGGCGTAACTAGAAGTCACCGGGGCCCCCCTTCAAGACTTTGGGTGCCCACTTAGAGCCATTTGGGGGGGGGGGGGGAGCAGGAAAGGTTGCAGCATAAGGGGAGAGCAGTGGACATCAGCAGGGACAGTCCCCTCCCTCACCTCGGGCTCTCCCCCCCCCCCCTCCCTCACTGGGAGCAGCCAGGGCGGGCAGGACACACACCTCCATCCACTGCCAGAGGTTCCGCTCTCTAAGTGCTTCATGCTACTTCCTGTTTAAACAGGAAGTAGCATGAAGCACTTAGAGATTGGAGACCTTTGCGGTGGATGGAGGTATGTGTTGCTGCCACCGCTGCCAGTGATAGTTGCTGGAGAGCCCGAGGTGAGCCCCGATGATGTGCAATGCTCTCCCCTCATGCTGTGACCCCTCCTGCCCCCAAAAAATGGCCCTGAGGGGGGCCCCCGCGGGCGCAGGGGCTGCATCCCCTATTGTTACGGCCCTGCTGGAGGAGACCAAGTCACTGGATGTGTTACTGGAGTATGACGATATGTTATGTAAAGACCAGCACACTCAAAACAATATGGCTGAAAAAGTAACTTTTTACTTCATCCAGCAATTTTAGTGCATGCAGTCTGTAGTGACAATCCAGCAGGTAAATCGCCAAAAGGATAGTTACTAAACTGATAACCAAAGTCTCTGAGCCAAACCTAGCTGGACACCAGGAGCGGAACAATGTGGTTGCTAATGAGTCTCTCACCCATGTGTCCTGCTCAGTAACACGGCAACAGACTCCACCCACCAGCTGCTTCCGGCAATAATGGCCGCTTTCAAACCAATACGTGCAGCAAGTCTACATGCAAGATGGAACTTCTAGCAAGCCACGGGCCATCTCTACTCAACGCTTACATTCATAAATACCCACTGCATGAGCTCTCTTCATAAAAGAATAACGGATGAAAAAAGTAGTTAACAATGTCAAACAAATGTTTAAGTAGATCAACTGATATGGAAAGAAAAATGCTGATACTTTAATAAGCAAAAGATATTTTCAAAATATACTCACTGGCCACTATTAGGGACATCTTGCTAGGCAAACATTTAAAAAAAGGTGCGCACTAATTTAGGTGCGACGTTAAGTAACAATATCGGTAAATAACAATTTAGGCATAACACTAAATGACAATAACGAAACAAAAAATTAAATAACAATTTAATTGCGGTATTACATTATCGATACATTTACCGATAGTCTATGACTATAACCCAACCTCTCCCTACTCTCACACAGAACCCTTCCCTGGTGGTGCCTAACCCTAAGACCCCACCGCCATGGTGATGCCTAACACTAAGACCCCCCCCCATAGTGATGCCTAACACTAAGACCCCACCCCCATGGTGGTGGCTTACCCTAAGACCCCCGTGGTGTTGCCTAACCCTAAGACTGCCTCCTTAGTGCTACCTAACCCTAAGACCCTCCTGGTGGTGTCTAACCCTAACCCCACCTGGTGGTGCCTAATCCTAACACTGCCTCCCTAGTGCTACCTAACCCTAAGCCCCCCCTGGTGGTGCCTAACCCTTAGCCCCCCCCCATGGTGATTCCTAACCCTAAGACCCCCCCCCCCCCCCCATGGTGATTCCTAACCCTAAGACTGCCTCCCTAGTGCTACCTAACCCTAAGCCCCCCCATGATGATGCCTAACCCTAATACCCCCCCTTGGTGGTGCCTAACCCTAAGCCCCCCCCCTGGTGGTGGCTTACCCTAAGACCCCCGTGGTGGTGCCTAACCCTAAGCCCCCCCCCCCCCCCCCCCCTGGTGGTGGCTTACCCTAAGACCCCCGTGGTGGTGCCTAACCCTAAGCCCCCCCCCCCCCCCCCCATGGTGGTGGCTTTACCTAAGACTCCCCTGGTGGTGCCTAACCTTAAGACCTCCTGATCCCACTAACAATAATACAATTAATAGCAATTTAATTGCAGCCACCCACTAAATAGCGTAACGGCTAACAATATTACGATCAATAACAATTGTACCCTTTCTTGGCCATGCTTTTATGAACTGCTCTTCTTGCTATTGCTGAGTTGGACCCTCTGTTGCCTTCAGAACTGCCGTAATCCCTCATTCAGCGAGGTGGATACATTCCTCAGACATTTTTGGTCCATGTTGACATAAAGGCGTTACGGAGTTGCTGCAGATTTATCGGCTGCAGATCCATGATGCGAATCTCCCGTTCCACCCAATCATAGAGCTTCTCTACTGGATGGAGATCTGCTGGCTGGAAGAGTGCAGTGACCTCATTGTTATGTTCAGGAAACCAGTGTGATGTGACGTGAGCGGTGTGACATGGAGCATTGTCCTGTTGCAAGTAGAGAGAAGAAGACTGGTGCACTCTGGTCATAAAGGGATGGACACGGTCAGCAACAATACTCAGGCAGCCTGTGGTGTTTGAATGACAGTTGGTAGGAGCCCAAAAGTGTGCCAAGAAAATGCGCCCCCCACCAGCACCTTGACCTGCTGACACAAGGCGGAATGGTTCCATGTTATGTTGTTTATGCCAAATTCTGACCCCCGCCTTCTGAGTGACACAGCTGATAATGAGACTCATCAGACCAGGCAACATTTCTCCAAGCTTGTGCAAATTGTAGCCTGCTTTTCTGTTCCTTCCTGACAGGAGTGGCACCTGGTGTGGTCTTCTGCTGCTGTAGCCCATCTGCTTCAGGGCTCGTTTCCACTGTTGCGGTGCGGAATCGCCTGGATTCCACCGCTGATAAAATAGCATGCGGATGCGATTCCCCATGCGTTTTTTGCCGCGAATTCGCATAGGTGAGGGTATATGCGATTTTAACCATGTCACTGCCTGTGTGAATTTACATCGTACCTATGCGAATTCGCGGCAAAAAACGCATGGGGAAAACGCATGCGATTTTCCTATTAAATACATTGCATGCGATTCGCATGCATTCCACTCTCAGGCGAAATCGTTGGCTCTTTTGTGCGTTTTTTCACCGCTGAAAAAAACGCACATCACCAACGCAACAGTGGAAACAGGCCCATCCACTTGCATACCATGTGCGAATCCGCATGCGTTGGACGCATGCGGATTCGCGATAGTGGAAACGAGCCCTTAAGGTTCGGCATGTTATGTGTTCAGAGAGGATATTCTGCGTTCCTTGGTTGTGACAAGAGGTTATTTCAGCTACAATAGCTTTTCAATCTTCTCAAATCAGTCTGCTCAATCTGACATCAACATGCCCCATAAATGCTGACAAGCAATAGAACAGGTGCACCTAATGAAGTGGCCAAGGAGGGAAGATATTTTAATGATTAAAGAATGTTGTTAATAATAAACAATTTTCAGAAAATGAGAAGAAAAAGAAAGTTTAGACACTTTATAACATGATCATGACTGAGAGAAAATCTCCAGATTTGATTATTCTGGTGCCCATTAACAATCCAATTTCTCAAACGATTGATCGTTCGTTACGATCAATTGTAAACTATGTTTTCAGTCCACCAATTGAGGGAAAATAATAGGCAATCCGACCAGACTAATACAATCGATCCAAAATTCAGATCAATGGAAAGAGTCTGCAGTGTTGGTGACAGAAGGGACTCCCTTACATAACACATGGTAATAGACGCTAGTTAAAGTCTGCTCTGAAGTATATTAGAATCAGGAAACTGTCTGCAGTACCTGGATCTGCTTGTTCACAAAGTATCCCCAAAGTCTCATGTCCTACTGCGGTGAGAATGCCTGTTACGCTGGTCCTGCCCACAGGAAGGGTCTGGAGGGTACGCCCATTACCCTTGTCCTGCACACAGGAGGGGGCGGGGTGTGGCGAGAACACCCATTACGCTGGTCCTGCACACAGGAGGGGGCAGGGTCTGGAGGGTACGCCCATTACCCTCGTCCTGCACACAGGAGGGGGCGGGGTGTGGCGAGAACACCCATTACCCTGGTCCTGCACACAGGAGGGGGCAGGGTCTGGAGGGTACGCCCATTACCCACAGGAGGGGGTGGGGTGTGGCGAGAACACCCATTACGCTGGTCCTGCACACAGGAGGGGGCAGGGTCTGGAGGGTACGCCCATTACCCTGGTCCTGCACACAGGAGGGGGCGGGGTCTGGTGGGAATGCCCATTACGCTGGTCCTGCACACAGGAGGGGGTGGGGTCCGGCTGTCATGAATAATGGCTTATTTTCCAGACTTTAATGAAGTCCCAGAAACTGAGAGGCTGGACTCCAATGCGCTGAAAACTCGCGCCCATCTGGTCGTCCGCAGCAAAAGACAGAAACCGTCCAGAACGCGTCTGAGGGACAGCGCCAGTTCCACCGATGGAGAAGACAGCATGGAGAGGAAGGTACAACCTTCAGCCATTCGCAATGCATCGTGCCGCTGACTGACCTATATAATATAATGCTAGGTACACACGGTACAATTTCCTGACAGATTATACCTGACAGGTCCGATGGAAAATCGATTGGAAATCAGATTGGAGCTGACAGAAATAATAATACTGTATATACTACAATAATAAAATTGTATCGTGTGTACCTAGCATAACTGTTATCATAGAGGGTGTAGGAACTGACAGCAACCAATCCAATTCCAGTTTACGTTAGTCAGCCAACTGAGGTGTGAGTTCTCATTGGCTGTTGGGTGAAGGGGGTGGTATTACTACAAATCGGGTCATTTGGGCCCGGAAGGCGCTAGGGGAGATTGGGCGCTGCCATAGCCGCCTGTGTTTATAGTTTTGTGGCTGCAGTTTGTATACCGGGCAGCCACGACACTCATTATGCTTTCCACTTATACTGTCGCTGCTAATCGGGGCTATTAACATGAGCATCTCTGGCAGCCCCCAAATTTCCACGGCGGCTCCATAGCGGTGGATACTGCAATACTGAAGTTACCTGGGGCTTCCTCCAGCCCCCCTTTCCATAGTCCGTGAGATCCCTCAGCGTCCTCTGGGCCCCCTCCGTTCTTCTGCTGTCAGCCCCGTTAGCTGCGCGACCCGGACAGGAGTCACAGCAAGCGCGCATGCACGTCCGGTTTGCATGACCTTCTCAATATTGCGCCCGTCGCCATGAGGATTCTGCACATGCACAGTTCATTCTTTCGAGAGCGGCACATGAGCAGAACGCCGATGAGCAGTTGATTGAGACAGACCGGGCATGTGCAGTTGTGCGCAACTCCCAGTTGGGTCATGCAGTTAACAGAGCTGCCAGCTGGACTACGGAGGGGGCCCAGAAGATGCTGAGGGGCCTCACGGGCTACAGGAGGCTGGAGGAAGCCCCAGCTACGTCCAGTTTGTAAGGTCTGTTCAGTGTTCCTTTACCTTGTTCACCCCCAAGGGTTTTTACCCTAACGGACCAGAGCAATTTTCACCTGTCAGTGCTCCTCCCTTTTATTCCCTAATAACTTTATTACAACTTATCACAACCAAATGATCTATACCTCGGTTATTTTTCGCCACCAATTAGGCTTTCTGAGGGTAGTAAATTTTGGTAAGAATGTTTTTATTCTAAATGCGATTTAATGGGAAAAATAAGAAAATGATGGAAAAAAATAATTATTTCTCAGGTTTCGACCATTATAGTTTTAAAATTAAACGTTCTCCTGTGAATAAAACCGACACATTTTATTTGCCCAGTTGGCCCGATTATTAAACTGTTTAAATTAGGTCCCTTTCACATTGTATGGCGACAATATATTATTTTGAAATCCTCAAATAAAGCAGGTATAGCTCTCCTTGCATAAAAAGTCCATTTATCTTGAGTTTTCAACTTTTCTACAGCCAATATTCATACGATAATGGGTGGTTACTCACCCCCCCCCCCCCTATAGATAGAGTCACTAGATGATGCGGCCTATACAGGCCTGTTATCGCCTCTGGGGTATTGGCCACCCCACAGCCTCTCTGGCAACCTCCGCTCTGCTGCTGGTCTTGTAATCAGTGGATAGGGGACTTGTGGGGGTGATGAGGCTGGCTGCTGCTGGAAGAGGCACAGCCTGCCTGCTATCCTATCCCTCCTCCAGCAGAGGCAGAAGTGGGTGTACGGGTTTGTTGATATTGTCTATCACGGGAACAGACAGGCCTATTCATGTGTTCTGATGTGATGTTTCGTGTCTGCACGATGCCCCTTCCTCCAGCATGCTGCCTGCCGCCTCCCCCCCATCTGTCTTCTCATTGCTGCTCTAACTCACTCCATGTGTCTGCTGTTTCTCTCACACAGTGCTTCTTTCTCTGGCCGGCCATAACTCGCAATCCATGTCGCTTGGTACGGTATTCTGTTCCATATGTATTATTTCATCTGAGACAGAGATCAACCAGCTCAGGCCTTTCCCCAGATGCTGTGGGAGGCTCTGCTCCAGACACGTTTAAAAAGGGCACTGCGGTAATGTGGGGGCCGGAGGGAGCTCTGTAAAATGACAGTAAACTACCAGTAATCTTAACTAATATTTTACTATGCCCTAACCTAACCTTACTCTCCCATGAGCCCTTCCTCTTGATGCCTAATCTTTACCGATCCTCCTGCCAATGCCTTACCTTAAGACCCTACCCCCAATGATACCTAACCCTAAGACACACCTCCAATGGGGCCTAACTCTAAGACCCCCCCCCCCATGGTGCCTAACCCTAAGACACACATCTCCAATGGTGCCTAACCCTAAGACACACCTCCAATGGGGCCTAACCCTAAGACACCCCCTGTCGATGCCTAACTCTAAAACCAACCCATTGATACATAACCCTTAGATCCACTCGCTGATGCCTCACCCTGAGGTTCCCCCATACCCTGCCGGCAACTAACCCCCAAAATGCCTAACTCTAAGACTGCCGATACCTAAGCCTAAGAAACTCCAACCTGTCTAATCCAAAGAACCCCCCTCCCCCGCTGATGCCTAGACCATTACCTCCATCAATGCCTAACCCTAAGGACCCCCGCTGATGCTTACGCTAAGACCCCTCCCCCCAATGATGCTTTAACTTAAAGGGGCACTAAGGAGAAAAATTGTAAAACTTAAAATATGTGCAAACATAGACAAATAAGAAGTAAGTTTTTTCCAGAGTAAAATGAGCCATAAATTACTTTTCTCCTATGTTGCTGTCACTTACAGAAGGTGGTAGAAATCTGACAGAAGTGACAGGTTTTGGACTAGTCCATCTCTTCATAGGAGATTCTCAGCAAGGCTCTTATTCTTTACAAAGATATTCCCTAAAAAGGATTTAAACAATGATGCTGGCCAGCTTCCCTGCTCGCTACACAGTTTTTTGGTAGTTGGACAGAGCAACTGCCATTCACGAAGTGCTTTTGAAAATAAATCCCTGAGAATCCCCCATGAAGAGATGAACTAGTCCAAAACCTGTCGCTTCTGTCAGATTTCTACTACCTACTGTAAGTGACAGCAACATAGGAGAAAAGTAATTCATGGCTCATTTTACTCTGGAAAAAAAACATACTTCTTATGTGCATATGTTTGCACATATTTTAAATTTTACAATTTTTCGCCATAGTGCCCCTTTAAGACCTTCTCTGCCAGTAGCCGCCTATGATAAGAGCTGCGATCAGCAGTTACTGTGGGTAGTCCAAATAGCTATGCAAACTGTGCCTACAAAAATTACCCGTCATAGCTAATGGCAACTATTAACATATGAACATATGGCGGCCCCCTCCATTTTACCCGGGAGCCTCCAGCGCTGGGATATTTCAGAGCACGTCGCCCTACAACTCCTGGAGGGGAACAAGGCCTGAGCTGAGTGTGAGAAATGATTATTCTAAGATAACCCTGACATGGATCCATGCCTGTTACTGTTACATCCTGAAGATAATGTGTTCAATAACAGCACAGATGCTTTTTCTTATCCTGAACAGTTGCTTTGCCTTATCCAGCCATATGAAAACTGCCAGAGAGTCAGAGTCACAGCTGAGCTTGCTGACTGTCATGTGATCACTTCTCCCCGCCTTTCTGATGACTCATAATACAGTCTAGATAGAGAAGAGACAGCATGAGTCATTAGAGAAGGTAAGGGTACCCGTACATCTATTGAACTGGCGGCAGATCAACCATCCGATTTAATTAATATTGAATCAGATGAAAATTAGTGCCGCCAAGTGCATGCCCAATCGACGATGCAACCAATTTCGGGCTGAGAATGTCAATCGGACATGCTGCGAAGATCAGGGCCATCGTGGTCGATCAGGTGCACGTTCCTAACAGCGAGCGATATCACAACGATCGACAAACTAGATGAATATGTGCCCCAATCGCCCCCCTCTGTCGGCCAGTGCAGTATACACGTGTCTGCGCCGTCACCTGTCCGTACATGCACCCCGCGTGGTTGCCGGCGTGTACGTGGGCATGTATGTTATGTCACTCACGCCCACATATACGCCAGTAACCAAGTGGGGTGCATGTATGGATGGAGGACGGCAGGGGATGTGGCGTCACAAGTTCGATTCCTGATTGATTAGTAGCATGGAATTAATGGGTTCATTTGACTGCAGTGTATAGGCAGGTATCAGATCCCTCACTGATCAGATTGGATCAGAGAGAGATCCGTTTCTTAGTCGATCTGCCCATCATCGCCTGATGTATGGGCACCTTGAGGGTCAATAAATGATCACGTGAAATGCAGCAGCAGTGATCACGTGTAAGTCAATGAACAGGCTTCCGTGGCCAGCAGCAGAGATCACACAGAAGTCAGTTAACAGGCTTCCGTGGCCAGCGGCTGTGATCACGTGGAGGTCAGTAAACAGGCTTCCGTGGCCAGCAGCAGTGATCACATGAAAGTCAGGAAACAGGCTTCCGTGGCCAGCAGCAGTGATCACGTGTAAGTCAGTAAACAGGCTTCCGTGGCCAGCGGCAGTTATCACGTGGAGGTCAATAAACAGGCTTCTGTGGCCAACGGCAGTGATCACGGGGAGGTCAGTAAACAGGCTTCCGTGGTCAGCAGCAGTGATCACGTGTAAGTCAGTAAACAGGCTTCCGTAGCCAGCAGCAGTGATCACGTTGAGGTCAGTAAACAGGCTTCCGTGGCCAGCAGCAGTGATCACGTGGAGGTCAGTAAACAGGCTTCCGTGGCCAGCAGCAGTGATCACGTGGAAGTCAGTAAACAGGCTTCTGTGGCCAGCAGTAGTGATCATGCGGAAGTCAGTAAACAGGCTTCCGTGGCCAGCAGCAGTGATCACGTGGAGGTCAGTAAACAGGCTTCTGTGGCCAGCAGCAGTAATCACGAGGAAATCAGTAAACAGGCTTCCGTGGCCAGCAGCAGTAATCACACAAAAGTCAGTAAACAGGCTTCCGTGGCCAGCAGCAGTGATCACGTAGAGGTCAGTAAACAGGCTTCCGTGTCCAGCAGAAGTGATCACGTGTAAGTCGATAAACAGGCTTCCGTGGCCGGCAGCAGTGATCACATGAAAATCAGTAAACAGGCTTCTGTGGCCAGCGGCAGTGATCACACGGAAGTCAGTAAACAGGCTTCCGTGGCCAGCAGCAGTGATCACGTGGAGGTCAGTAAACAGGCTTCCGTGTCCAGCAGAAGTGATCACGTGTAAGTCGATAAACAGGCTTCCGTGGCTGGCAGCAGTGATCACATGAAAATCAGTAAACAGGCTTCCGTGGCCAGCGGCAGTGATCACACGGAAGTCAGTAAACAGGCTTCCGTGGCCAGCAGCAGTGATCACGTGGAGGTCAGTAAACAGGCTTCCGTGTCCAGCAGAAGTGATCACGTGTAAGTCGATAAACAGGCTTCCGTGGCTGGCAGCAGTGATCACATGGAAATCGGTAAACAGGCTTCCGTGGGCAGCAGCAGTGATCACGCAGAAGTCAGTAAATAGGCTTCCGTGGCCAGCAGCAGTGATCACGCAGAAGTCAGTAAACAGGCTTCCGTGGCCAGCAGCAGTGATCACGCAGAAGTCAGTAAACAGGCTTCCGTGGCCAGCAGCAGTGATCACACAGAAGTTAGTAAACAGGTTTCTGTGGCAAGCAGCAGAGATCACACAGAAGTCAGTAAACAGGCTTCCGTGGCCAGCAGCAGTGATCATGCAGAAGTCAGTAAACAGGTTTCCGTGGCCAGCAGCAGTGATCATGCAGAAGTCAGTAAACAGGCTTCCGTGTCCAGCAGCAGTGATCACGTGGAAGTCAGTAAACAGGCTTCCGTGGCCAGCAGCAGTGATCACGTGGAAGTCAGTAAACAGGCTTCTGTGGCTAGCAGCAGTGATCACGCAGAAGTCAGTAAACAGGCTTCCGTAGCCAGCAGCAGTGATCACGCAGAAGTCAGTAAACAGGCTTCCGTGGCCAGCAGCAGTGATCACGCAGAAGTCAGTAAACAGGCTTCCGTGGCCAGCAGCAGTGATCACACAAAAGTCAGTAAACAGGCTTCCGTAGCCAGCAGCAGTGATCACGCAGAAGTCAGTAAACAGGCTTCCGTGGCCAGCAGCAGTGATCACGTGTAAGTCAGTAAACAGGCAACCGTGGCCAGCAGCAGTGATCACACAGAAGTCAGTAAACAGGCTTCCGGGGCCAGCAGAATTTTCCTGTGGCTGAATCCGAGTGAAGAGGAGATATTCAGGGTAGGAAAGAGTTTGGATGCTTTTTGTTAACCGTTTCTATTTCAGGATATAGCAGTGGATTGTGTACATGGAGTCACTGTAGGGCCACGTTATTAGATATACATTGTGAAAGGCTCTCTGACTGCATCTGTGTTTTGTGGATTTCTGTACATTGGGAGTCACATAAAGGTTTGGGCCTGTGGTGTTTGCAGCACAGACTTTGTACACCCCAGAAAACATCTAACAGTTACACACAATGGGATTTATATTGGGGAATCAGGATGTATGGAATAGCTGTATAGCCGGAGGCCGGGTTTGTGACATGTGACAGCCACAAAGGACTCTGGGATCTGAGTGTTATTTCCTGTCTAAACAATTCTCAGTACTCCTCATCACCCGTGTCTGAGAAATCCTTCAGTATTGGTTGGCAAATACTTGGGCCAGTGAATAGAGCTGTGATAGTTTAAGCTAAGCTTTACTAGAATGTAACCTTGAAAGATAACACTCTGCATATTTCAGTGTACATGATAATGAGGTTATGACGCAGTTCTGTTGGGTTCTGTCTGCAGAATGCCGCGCTGAGCGATGAGTTTAGTCCGAGCAGCGCCAGTTCTGCGGATCTGAGCGGCCGCGTGGCGGAGACAAAACTCATGGAGCGATCCCATTCTCTGGCGCTGTCCTCTGATGAGGTAAGAAGTCCGCTTTGTTTCCTGCAATGTCGCTGTGTGTTCCCAATATATACATGTCAGGTGGCCATACACTGGCAGATGCAACCAGAAGAAAGATCGAAATCTGATCAGAGAGCGATCTATGACAGTCACACACTGCAAATAGATTGATTTCTAATAGATTTCTCCATGAAATCTTTAAAAAAAATTATGAAACAGCTGCCATCACCATGCAGGGTTGACTGGAAGCCCCCCAGGTCCCCCCAACTTGTGCTTCTCCCCCCCTCCCGGGCACCTGCAATGTTGGCAGCACAGCTCGCACTCACCCATCCACTGGCACGCTCCTCCCCCTCCCGCCATCCCCACTGGCTGCTTGTACCCCGTGACCTGGTGGCATGTAGTAGTCATGTGACGTACATATCGCTGGGTCGTGGGGGACAGGCGGGGATGGAGACAGGAAGCAGGAGGAGAGCGTTAGTGGACAGGTTAGTGCGCTCTGCTGCCAACGCTCTGCAGGGCCTGGGCGGAGCGCTATTTTAGATGGGCGGAGACCTGGGAGTGTCTGTTGAGCCGCAACACACCTGCCCCGCCCCTTGTGACATCACCCTCCATTTACTGTTCCCTTTGCCACAGTTTACCAATCAGCCCCCTGATACACTGAGGGAATTCTGGAGGCATCCAGTACTGTAGGCAAAGTGTAACTGTTGAGTCCACACACAATACACTTTCGATTGTATGTACAATCGATACAATCTGCGATCTCATGTAGAGATCAGGTAGCTGCCACAAGTTTGCATTAGCATGCAAAGACACAATTCTAATTATTTCAACAACCTCTCTAGATATAACAATGTATATTAATAAAATGGTTCAAGTAACATTCTCTCCGAAAGGCAGGATTCTTTGCACAGGACATTCAGAACAAGCGCTCAGACAAACAATTTTTTATCGTTTATTTTATAACAAAATAGTGCATAAAATAAGTACAGAAACATTACAACAAATATACAGTATGTATGTATCAAATGCACAGAATAATATAGTAAAATATCTGGAAAAATAAAGTAAAAATAATAAGTGGATAAAGTCTGAGAAGTTTATTGGATTACTGTGTGCATTAGTAATTGTAAGTCTAAGAAACTCCTTTGTTAAGTCCTTAGTTAATAGTGTTAATTGTTAAAAGGTCCCATTAGGCCTGCAGATGGATCCGGGATGGATGGATCAGCATGGAAGGACACTGTCAGTGTGTGTACAGACTATTAACCCTCCTCTCTCCTGGGGTGGAGATCGTAATGAGAGATGGGCAGACTCTGCCATCTGATCCAGTTCTGCCCCTCTCTCATTAGAGGAATCTATATATATAATAGAGTAAGTGCCTCAACCTTCAAGCAAGAAGAAGAAGTACTTTGCATGAGAAAATGTATGCGTGCTCAAACACCAAGTTTAAGGCCTCTTTTCCACGGACTGTTGAGCTGTGTGCTCAGCAAGCAGTTACCAGGCAGCAGTGAGCAGTTACTAGGCAGCAGCAAGCAGTTACCAGGCAGCAGCAAGCAGTTACCAGGCAGCAGCAAGCAGTTACCAGGCAGCAGTGAGCAGTTGTGAGAGTTTGAGAGGCATTTCACTGCCTATCAACAGTCCATGGAAAAGAGGCCTTACCCTAGCAAGTCTGGCTTTGCAAATCTGGCCTAATTGGCTATTCATGAGGCAATGCTCATGCAAATGCATGCACAAACCAATACCTCAAAGCAGTCACCCTGCTACATGCTACATTAGCACTATCCAGGAGCGCCATGGGGAGGATTCCCAATGCCCCCTTTTTATACAACCGGGGGGCTGCGGGGCCCCAGGCTCTCTTACTGCCTGGGAACCACAGCGGCACCCCGGAGGGGGAGGCTGGGTGGTGCAGACGACCCCCCCAAGTGTGGCCAGTGCCGGGGAGAGCCGTCCGCACCCACCTCCCAATATTAAAAACAGGCACTTACCTTAACGTCCATTGCGTTCTGCTACATGCACATTAACTTGGGGGCACCACATGAGAAAGGAGAGAAGCATGGGTCACCCCGAGCTTTAGAGCTCAGGGCTGGCTCACATACAGCACTCCAGAGGGGGGGGGGGGGAGGACAGGCGCAGACAACTCACTCCAGGGCTCACACCACCGGAGCAAGCCATCCACCACCTGCCTCCAAAAGGATACAACTGCACAAAATGCTTTCCATGAGAAAATGAATGCGCATGTAGCAGAACGCAATGGACGTTAAGGTAAGTGGCTGTTTTAATATTAGGAGGTGGGTGCGTACGGCTCTCCCCGGCGCTGGCCACGCTTGGGGGGGGGGGGGTCGTCTGCACCACCCAGCCTCCCCCTCCGGGGTGCCGCTGTGGTTCCCAGGCAGCGAGAGAGCGCTTTGCGGTATTGTTTTTTTGACCCTGCATAGTTTGGCATGCGAAAGCAAATGCATATTTGCATGAGCATTGCCTCATGAATAGCTAATTAGGCCAGATTTGGAAAGCCAGACTTGCTAGGGTTAAACTTGGTGTTTCAGCACGCATAATTTTTCTCATGGAAAGCATTTTTTGCAGTTGTATCCTTTGGAGGCAGGTGGTGGATGGCTTGCTCTGGTGGTGTGAGCCCTGGAGTGAGTTGTCTGCGCCTGTCCTCCCCCCCCCCGGAGTGTTGTATGTGAGCCAGCCCTGAGCTCTAAAGCTCGGGGTGACCCATACTTCGCTCCTTTCTAATGTGGTGCCCCCAAGTTAATGCGCATGTAGCAGAACGCAATGGACGTTAAAGAGAATCTGAAGCAAGTATAAAACTTGCTTCTTCTCTTATATTCAGCAGGGGCATGTGTGCCCCTACTAAACCGCCGCACAACGGGGGTCCCTTACCCCCCAAATCCCCTCCGTCCTCGCCGGGGATCTCTTCCTGGTGAGGCAGGGCTAATGGCCGCAGCCCTGCCTCTCACGCGTCTGTCAGCGCGAATCTCCGCCTCTCGCCTGCCCCTCTCCCTCTTCCTTCACTGAGAGGGGCGGGGAGAGGCGGAGATCCGCCGCTGATAGATGGCGCTGAAAGGCAGGGCTGCGTCCGTTAGCCCTTCCTCTAGGAGCAGCAAAATCTAAGACCAAGTTGGTCATAGATTTTGCAGGGGGGGGAATTGGGGGGGTAAGGGACCCCCGTTGTGCGGCGGTTTAGCAGGGGCACGTATGCCCCTGCTGAATATAAGAGAAGAAGCAAGTTTTTTACTCGCTTCAGTGTCTCTTTAAGGTAAGGGCCTGTTTTTAATATTGGGAGGTGGGTGCGGACGGCTGTCCCCGGCGCTGACCACACTTGGGGGGGGGCGGCTGCCCGCCCTCCCCCTCCGGGGTGCCGCTGTGGTTCCCAGGCAGTGAGAGAGCCTGGGACCCCACGATCCCCCCGGTTGTATGGGGGCATTGGGAAGCCTCCCCGTGGCGCTCCTGGATAGTGCTAATATAGCATGAACTAATTCCCGCAGGGCGATCGCTTTGCGGTATTGGTTTTTGAACCCTGCATAGTTTGGCATGCGAAAGCAAATGCATATTTGCATGAGTATTGCCTCATGAATAGCCAATTAGGCCGGATTTGCAAAGCCAGACTTGCTAGGGTTAAACTTGGTGTTTGAGCACGCATACATTTTCTCATGGAAAGCCTACTTCTTCTTCTTGCTTCAAGGTTGAGGCACGTACTCTATTAGATAGATAGATGCGGCGTATGCTATGACGCGGGTTGGCTAGTATCTAGAAATGTCATATCTCTGTGACAATACATCAGACAGTGATTATGATAACAATTATGGATTCCTCAGGTTCTCTGGTGTTCATAAATATCAAACACTGGCTAATTATCATGTTGTGTTCCAGAGAAATCAATATCTTCATTGCAGCGTACGCTACAATGAAGACTGTTGTCTTGTCACATTCATATTGGCGTCCAGTTAAAAATGGCGCCAGCCAAATAATGGCGCCTGGTTACGCACGATATTTTTTAAAAAAAGATATTTATCGTTTTGAGAGTTTAAAGTTCCTTTCCTGGATGTGTGTGTATATATAAAATCGGGTGTGTGTGTGTGTGTGTGTGTGTGTGTGTGTGTGTGTGTGTGTGTGTGTGTGTGTGTGTGTGTGTGTGTGTGTGTGTGTGTGTGTGTGTGTGTGTGTGTGTGTGTGTGTGTGTGTGTGTGTGTGTGTGTGTGTGTGTGTGTGTGTGTGTGTGTGTGTGTGTGTGTGTGTGTGTGTGTGTGTGTGTGTGTGTGTGTGTGTGTGTGTGTGTGTGTGTGTGTGTGTGTGTGTGTGTGTGTGTGTGTGTCGCGATCACGCGAAAACGGCTTGACCGATTTGAACGAAACTTGGTATACAGATCCCTTACTACCTGGGATGATATGTTCTGGGGGTCTCGCGGCCCCCCTGCACACGTGGGCGGAGCTACAAAGAGCAAATCAGATTCCACCCATTCAAGTCAATGGAAAAAATGTAAAAGGCTGCCATTCTCACAGTAATCAAGCCAGAGTCCCCACACGTCACAGTTGGTCACTTGGGGACCGAGGTTACAAATCCAGGAAAAGTGGGCGGAGCATAAAACAGCCAATCAAATTTCAGCAATTCATTTTAAATGGGAAAATGTAAACTGCAGCCATTCTTAGACTGTTAATCACAGAGTTCTCAAACTTGACACAGTTGGTCACTGGGTGAATGTGATTAAGATTCAAGAAAATGGGTGGAGCCTACAACAGCCAATCAAAATTCACCTGTTGATTTTCAAGGGGAATATTTAAACTGCTGCTATTCTTACACTTTTAATGGCAGAGGCTTCAAACTTGCTACAGTCGGTCATTGGGTGACTGGGGTCCAAATTCACTAAAGGGGCGGGGCCACATACAGCCAATCAGTTTTCCTTGGTGGACAAACTGCTTCCATTCACACATTTTTGATGCCAGGAACCTGAAAGCTCACAAACTTGGTCATTGAGTGACTGTGTGTCAAGGTTACAAAAAGTGGGCGGAGCCAAAAACAACTTTTACTGTGAAAATATAAACTGCAGCCATTCTTACACCGTTAATGGCAGGGTTCTCAAACTTTACACAGTTGGTCACTGGGTGACAGATTAAGATTTTGGAAGGTGGGTGGAGCCTACAACAGCCAATAAAAATTCACCTTTTGATTTTCAAAGGGAATATTTCATCTGCTACCATTCTCTTATACTGGTAAAAGCAGATGCCTCAAACCTGGTACAGTTGGTCACTGGGTGACTGGGGTCCAAATTCAGGAAGGGGGCGGAGCCACAAACAGCCAGATTTGTTTATTTTTCAATGGGAATATACAAAGTATTGATACCAAGGACCCCAAAGCTGATAAACTTGATAATTGAGTGACTGTATGTCAAGGTTAGAAAAAGTGGGCGGTGCCAACAACTTCATTTTTTACATTGCAGGGTTCCCAAACTTTACACAATTGGCCACTGGGTGACTGGGATGAATATTCAGAAATGTGGGTGGAGCCTACAACAGCCAATCAAAATTCACCTATTGATTTTCAAGGGGAATATTCACATTGCTACCATTCTTACACTGTTAGTGGCAGAGGCCTCAAACCTGATACAGTCAGTCATTGGGTGACTGGGGTCCAAATTCACTAAAGGGGTGGAGCCACAAACAGCCAATCAGATTTGTTAGATTTATTTCAGCCATTCTGTTATTGGCAGGGTTCTCAAACGTGACACAGTGGCCTCTGGGTGACTGGGACTAATATTCAGAAAAGTGGGTGGAGCTTACAGCAGCCAATCAAAATTCACCTTTTGATTTTCAAGGGGAATATTCACATTGCTGCCATTCATGCACTCTTAATGGCAGAGGCCTAACATCTGCTACAGTCAGTCACTGGGAGACTGGGGTTTAAATTCTGAAGGGAGCGGGCCAAAAACAGCCAATCAGATTTGTTTAATTTCAATGGTAAAATGCAACTTATTGATGCCAAAGACCCCAAAGCTCATAAACTTGGTCAGTAAGTGACTGTATGTCAAGATTAGAAATAGTGGGCGGAGCCAAAAACAACTAACTTTTTACATGGGAAAATGTAAACTGCAGCTTTTCTTACACTGTTAATGGCAGGGTTCTCAAACTTCACACAGTTGGTCAATGGGTGACTAGGATTAATATTCGGAAAAGTAGGTGGCGCCTACAAGAGCCAATCAAAATTCACCTATTGATTTTCAAGGGGAATATTGAAACTGCAGCCATTCTCACACTGTTAATAGCAGAGGCCTCAAACCTGCTACAGTCGGTCGTTAAGTGTTTGGGGTTCAAATTCAGTAAAGGGGCGGAGCCAAAAACAGCCAGATTTCTTTGCTGGATAAACTGCTTCCATTAGCACAATTTGGATGCCAGGAACCCAAAAGCTCACAAACTTGGTCATTGAGTAGTGACTGCGTGTCAAGGTTACAAAAAGTGGGTGGAGTTAAAAACAGATTTTTCTGGGAAATTGTATACTGCAGCCCTTCTTCACTGTTAATGGCAGGGTTCTCAAACTTAGCATAGCTGGTTACTGGGTGACTGGGATTAATATTCAGAAAAGTGGGTGGAGCCTAAAAATGCCAATCAAAAATCACATGTCACTTTTCAAGGAGAATATTAAAATTGCTGCCATTCTTGAACTGTTAATGGCACAAGCCTCAAACCTGCTACAGTTGGTCATTGGGTCACTGAGGTTCAAATTCAGAAAAGGGGACAGAGCCACAAACAGTGAATCAGATTTGTTTCATTTCATGGGAAAATACAAATTATTGATGCCAAGGACCCCAAAACTCACAAACTTGGGCATTGATTAGTGACTTTGTGTCCAGGTTACAAAAAGTGGGCGGTGCCAAAAACAAATTTCACTGGGAAAGTGTAAACTGCAGCACTTCTTACACTGTTTATTTCAGGGTTCCCAATGTTTGCCCAGATGGTCACTGAGTGACTGAGATTAATATTCAGGGAAGTGGGTGGAGCCTATAATGGCCAATCAAAATTCACCTGTTGATTTTCAAGTGGAATATTTAAATTGCTGCCATTTTTACACTGTTAATAGCAGATGCCTCAAACCTGCTACAGTTGGTCATTGGGTGACTGGGGTTTGAATGCTGGAGAGGGGCGGAGCCACAAACAGCCTATCTGATTTGTTTCATTTCTATGGGAATATGCAAATTATTGATGCCAAGGACCCCAAAGCTCACAAACTTGGTCATTGAGTGTTTGTGTGTTAGGGTTAGAAAATGGGCGGAGCCAAAACCAGTCAAATACATACCCGGGCAACGCCAGGTCATCAGTGGGTGGAGACAAATACAAATTTCACTGGGAAAATGTAAACTGCATCCATTCTGTTAATAGCAGGGTTTTTAAACTTTGCACAGTTGGTCACTGGGTGACTGGGATTAATATTCAGAAAAGTGGGTGGAGCCTACAAAAGTGAATCAAACTTAACCTGTTGCTTTTCAAGGGGAATATTTAATTGCTACCATTCTTGAACTGTTAATGGCACAGGCCTCAAACCTGGTACAGTTGGTTATTGGGTGACTGGGGTTCAAATTCAGAAAAGGGGGTGGAGCCACACACAGCCAATCAGATTTGTTTCATTTCAATGCAGATTATTGATACCAAAGACCGCAAAGCTCACAAACTTGGTCAGTGAGTAATTGTGTGTTAGGGTTAGAAAAAGTAGGCGGAGCCAACACCAGCCAAATACATACCCGGGCAACGCCGGGCAATCAGCTAGTGTATATATATATATATATATACTAGCCAACTCGCGTCGTAGCATACGCCGCATCTATCCAATAGAGTACGTGCCTCAACCTTGAAGCAAGAAGAAGAAGTAGGCTTTCCATGAGAAAATGTATGCGTGCTCAAACACCAAGTTTAACCCTAGCAAGTCTGGCTTTGCAAATCTGGCCTAATTGGCTATTCATGAGGCAATGCTCATGCAAATATGCATTTGCTTTCGCATGCCAAACTATGCAGGGTTCAAAAACCAATACCGCAAAGCGATCGCCCTGCGGGAATTAGTTCATGCTATATTAGCACTATCCAGGAGCGCCACGGGGAGGCTTCCCAATGCCCCCATACAACCGGGGGGATCGTGGGGTCCCAGGCTCTCTCACTGCCTGGGAACCACAGCGGCACCCCGGAGGGGGAGGGCGGGCAGCCGCCCCCCCCAAGTGTGGTCAGCGCCGGGGACAGCCGTCCGCACCCACCTCCCAATATTAAAAACAGGCCCTTACCTTAAAGAGACACTGAAGCGAGTAAAAAACTTGCTTCTTCTCTTATATTCAGCAGGGGCATACGTGCCCCTGCTAAACCGCCGCACAACGGGGGTCCCTTACCCCCCAATTCCCCCCCTGCAAAATCTATGACCAACTTGGTCTTAGATTTTGCTGCTCCTAGAGGCAGGGCTAACGGACGCAGCCCTGCCTTTCAGCGCCATCTATCAGCGGCGGATCTCCGCCTCTCCCCGCCCCTCTCAGTGAAAGAAGAGGGAGAGGGGCAGGCGAGAGGCGGAGATTC